>NC_138347.1:33530000-34730000 GCF_046562875.1 Panthera onca | reverse complement strand
TAGCCTCTGTATCAGTCATAGAGCAGGACACAGATGGTATGTTCGGTTGTCACTGGAGAGTTTCATGAAGGGCTCCTTACAGAAGGCTGGTGAGGGTTAAGGGAACAACTAGAATTGGAAGCTGTTGGCTCTTTTGCCGTAGGTATGAGAAAGGAGGGGATGGTTCCTGGAACATAGAGCTGGAGTCATAAACGAGGCATCTGATCATGGGATCTGTGGCCAGGGAAAAGGCAGCCATGGCCAGAATGAAGCAGGGGTGGAGTGGGTGTTAAATATCTTCATTTCTCTTATGCCAAGATCTTCCATTGGCCAGTCCCAACTTGCAGCTGGAGTGCATGGGAGTCTCGGAATTGCCATCTACTAACGTCAGCCTCCAAGGCCTCGAGCAGGTCTAAGAAATTCGGAAGGATCTTAAGGTGGTTCCTAGCATGGAGAAATGGAGAATCACCAGGATATAGCTACCCAGAGTTCTCTTAATATGATTTAGAGGGAACTCAAATCACTAGAGACATTTCTGAGTTTATTTGCTTCTAAGTAATCCCATCTTCTTTAAATAACTACAAGAGTGTATTATGTACATTTCCATTCAAAGAAGAAGAAAACATTTTTTGTGCATTGGTTTCTTTTTCCCTTCCTTCCTGCCTTGCCTGCACCTTCCCTGTCCCTCCTTTTGTTCCTTTCTTCCCCTCCTCCCTCCATTTTTTTCATTCTTCCCTCCTTCCCACCCTCCCTTCCTTCTATTCCTTGGATCTATCCTTAATATCAACAACCCTGAACAAGGCTAGTAACTTAAACATTAAGAAGCTGAAGGTTTACAAAAGGGTCTGGGTTCTTAGGGAAAAGAAGATGGAACTTTTTTTTTTTTTTTTTTAATGTTTAGTTATTTATTTTGAGAGAGAAAGTGCTTGTGTGCATAGGGGAGGAGCAGAGAAAAGGGAGAGAGAGAATCCCAAGCAGGCTCTGCACTGTCAGCACAGAGACAATGTGGAGCTAGGTCCCGAACCGTGAAATCAAGACCTAAGCTGAAATCAAGAGTCGACACTCAACCAACTGAGCCCCCCAGGAGCGTGGAACTTTATTTCTTAATCTACTGAAAAGCAAGCAATGAACTTTGTAACAATTTATCCAAGGCTTCTAAAATAGTATAAAAATAAGTCTATACTATTACCATTACATCTGAAATTTGGGCAAGTAAAATCCAAGTTTTCTTTTTTTCTCCCCCTGAAATTACAGAATATAATCTTAAAATAAGGTACTTACTTTGTTAACATTGTAGAATCTCCCAAATAATATTCCAATTCACTAAATACATAGTTGTATGTGAGTATATAGTGATTTTTTTAAAGTAGGTTTATTAAAAAAAAAAGATATCTGCTAGAGTCCTTTAAGTTAGGGTGTGGAATTGAAATTCAACAATTTCACCTTCCTCCCTCCCTACTTTTCTTCCCCAGAAGTAGCAGTATTTATTGAACACCTTCTATGTGGCAGACACTGTGCTAAATAGTGGAAATTCACCAATGCAAAAGGGGGAACATAACCTTCTCATCTAGCAGGGGAAATGGCTGGTGTCCTTTTAACTAGCAATAATTATCTAAGGTCACCTAGTCATAAAATTAAATTGAGATTTTGATATTATTCTAAGATAGCACTTTATAAAGATATTTTAGGAAATAAAGAATTATATAAAGTTTTTTTTCCTAAGCAGTTTCTAAAGTTGAAACAGCTCTTAGAATATAATTTAGTAATAAATAATGTACTCTTTCACGATAGTGGCTTTTTTAAAGGATTTATTTTATTGCTTATTTATTTTGGTGATTGTGTGTATTTTTAAACCAAAAGTATGAAAATGAAACTTTTGAGGTATATTTCCAGAGAATCTGTAATTGATTTAAATGATACATGAGACATTTTTTGTCAAACTGAAGTGAGCTAGAAAAAATCTCTTAGAATAGCTGTATTTAGATTTTAATGAAACTAGGCAGAAAGGAGACTAAAGTGAATTTCCTTTTTAGTCTTTTAAATGAAAAAGTGCATCATTTGTCCTATATATCTTATTCATCATCAGTCATAGCAAAGCATTCATTCCCATGAGAGAGATAATGGATTCAGAGAGCCGAGAGGAATGGAAGATTGTCATTCAGTGCAGATGAGTTTTAGTAATATTTTTATCATGAGAAATTGGGTTGCAGAACCTTAAGGTTTGGAATTAAGTTGCCATAGATATATTTAATTAAAAGTAGATTGCTTTAACCTTTCTTTAAGTTAGAAATAGGTTTAAAATCTTAAATTAAATTTATGGTTAGTTTGTATTTAACTTGTATTCAGGACTTGCCTTTAATAGGGATTCTTTATAAGATTTAGCCCCAAAAAGGTACATTTTAATTGAACAATTACAGTGAACATATAAAGAAAGTTTCTGAAAGGATGTTATAACTTTGTATATTGGATCAAAGTACGGTTTACTTTTCTGCTGATGGAGAAAGTAACCAAACTAATCAAACCAAACTAAAAACTGAGACCAAAAGTGGGCTCTGCCTCCTGAAACCTCCTAATACCTCATCAACACAACTCCTTCATCAGCATGAATCATATTTTCTAGTGTTTTATTGTTATCACCTGATGGGTTGGTTTCTCATCCATAATACTGTTCAGTGGATAATACTTTTCTTTTTTTTTAAATTTTTTTGTTTTCAACGTTTATTTATTTTGAGACAGAGAGAGACAGAGCATGAACAGGGGAGGGGCAGAGAGAGAGGGAGACACAGAATCTGAAACAGGCTGCAGGCTCTGAGCGGTCAGCACAGAGCCTGACGCGGGGCTCGAACTCACAGGCCGTGAGATCATGACCTGACCCGAAGTCGGACGCTCAACCGACCGAGCCACCCAGGCGCCCCAGTGGATAATACTTTTCTAGAAGTTATAGTATCTGAAGAATGAAGTTACCAAAGTAGAAAAGCAAATGAGCATATATGTGTATATGTACACATATACATATTTATACATTTATATACATACATATCTGTGCCAGATTTATGAACCCTGATAACAGAATCAGTTTTAGGTTAATTAGAGGAAATTAGAGTGCTCCAAGCTCAATCCTTCGGTCTTATCTAATTGTGTATTCTTCATCCAAAGCATTAGAAAAAAAATGTAAGTTAAATAAAGACGAACATGTAGTCAGCTACTAATCTCGACCATGGTTCCGAGCCCTGGAAATGCATCCCCTAATTTCAGGACATTGTTTACCCCTTGTTCTGAGCAGACACTGAAGTTTGGGCTATGTTTTGGGCCATGCTGGTTCTCTCACTTGAGAAAAGCAGAAGGAGTAGAGATAGGGGACAGAACTGACACCAATTGCTGCAGCTCTGGTCTGTCACCAGTCTTGTGGTTCCTGTCAGTCAACTTTTTTCTAAAGGTTACAAAGTCAGAAGAGGGGCATTATCATAGATCTACTCAGATGCTTTATAACTTTATTCTTCCTGGGAATTAAAACTTTTTTTAAATAGGTAGGTCATGCTGACTAGCACAAAAGTCTCTCAGATTAATTGTACGTATTAAATCAAAATAAACTCTGTCAAAAGGTAAGTCTATTCACTGTAACTTTCATTTCTTTTTTAAAGGAAACGCTTCTATAGAAAATAGTCCATATTTGTTCTCCTTTTTTCTCCTCTCTACAGGGTGAGGTAATCACAAACTGCAATCTCCTATAAATATACATTATTACCCAGAAGGTAATTGCCACATTATATAGTCGTTAATCTTTTCTCAATGAAGATAAAGATTCATTCACTCTTAGAGGCTTAGTAAGAAAGCATGGCCATGTTAGGCAGACAGAAAATGGGAGTTCATTGTTGTTGTAAGCATATAGATTATCCCCATCTAGACTTTGCTGTTGTTTTTTTTTTTTTTCCCCACACCTTCATCATCAGCCATGTAAGAAGAGCCTGTTATGTACAGTGTTGTATAGCAAGTAAGATCAGATGAAAATGTGTATGTAAGAGCTCTTAGCATAGGGCTTGACACTGTGTACATTCACAATAAATATTTCTTTACTAACTCATTTTTGTCTTTGGCATTTTCCAATTTAAATGAAGAATATGAATATTATTGTCTAGTTTGTCAAAATATGCCCTTGCCGGGTTACATTTTGAAGCTGTGGACTCTCTTGCTAGGCTCACTGGTGGTGGTATTGGTGGTAATTGAAAGCATAACATTTCTTTTCTATGGAATAAGTAGACTGTACCTGGTAAAATCTACTCTTAAGTTTCTCCAGGATAATTCCTTTCCTATGGATATTGGATTCATCCCTTCACCAAATATTTCAGTATTTTGCTTAGAATTAGAAGTCTTTGGAACAATATTAATAGCGAGTTGAAGATAGAACCCTGGAAAGCTCACAGTTAGGGGTAAAAGGATGATGAAGACAGGAGAGACGAAATTGCAGTAGGAAAATGAGAAGAGTGTCCAACCATAACACAGAAGGAGAAGAGTGTCCTATCATAACACAAAAAGAGAAGAGGGTTTTCAAGGAAAAGATGGATATATACAGTGTTATTGTATTATCTTCATAATACCTAAAATGTAGTGGACACTTAACTGTGCAATAAGTGCTTAATAAAGACTTTCACAAATTTTCCCCATAGCCCATTGAGGTAGATATGATTACTGTCCTCCCAATCCAGATGAGTACACTGAGACTTAGACTATGGCACTCTCACTAAGCTAACCTATGCTAGAGATGGGATTGCATTCAAGCCGTTTTGTTCCTGTGATGTAACCACTGAACTAGAGAAGGGTTGAGCACCATGACCTCATGGGAAGTGAATTCCATTTGCAGTTTTTCTTTGTAGTGTAGGAAATGTTGCTTAACAGAGAGTTCTTCCTATAATTTACAGACCTGGAAATTCAAACTCAAGAAGTTATATAATCTGCCCAAAGTCACATATGTAGTAAATAGTATTCGAAAGGTTTATCTACCAGTATTCTACCCATATCATTCTATTAAGGCTCCCAATTTCATACCTTTGAATTACATATAACTACTGTGGTGTACTTCTGAAATTTATATCTCCAGAAGCTGATTTATACCTTTGGGATAATTTTACATACAAACTTTAAGACATCAGTGTTGAGTGTATGAGTGTGTGGGTGTGTGACATATATGGAATCCAAATTCCATATATATATGTGTATATATATGACAATAGATAGTATAAGTAATTAAACAGTATATGTTCTTTACCTTTGAGTTGTGAAACAAGAAAATTCGAAGTTGACTGACTTGAAAGAGAACTCATATTAATTTCTTTTCAAAGTATTTGAAGAGTCAAACTTCATATCATTAAGATCACTTTCATTTTTAATTTTTGGCTGCCACTTTTCAAATCTCAGCTTCTTTGACTATATCTTTCACATACAGTTTCACTGGATTGTTTCTAATTGTATGAATTTCACCTTTCAAGGTGATTTTGAAATTAGTTTTGAAGAAAGCTTTAAGAAATTGTGTTTGTTGGCCCAGGTGCCTGGGTGACTCAGTTGGGTAAGTGCCCGACTCTTGATGTTGGCTCAGGTCTGGATCTCATGGTTTGTAAGATTGAGCCCCATGTCAGGCTCTGTGCTGACAGCGTGAACTCTGCTTGGGATTCTCTCCCTCTCTCTCTGCCCCTCCCCCACTTTTCTTTCTCTCTCTCCCCTCTCAAAAATCAATAAACATTAATTAAAAATTAAAAAAAAAAAGTTTGCTGGGTGATATGACTGGATTGAATATGGTGAATGAGGGAAAGGTGGAAATCAAGTTACAGGACATAACATTCAATATTATGTCATTTATTTTAAGACACACACAAGCATATACACCACACACAGCTTTTTGTTTCCATAAATAAAAATAAATAACGTATAAATATATGTGTATGAAGTATATATTAATGTACTGAAGTGTGTGTGTGTGTGTGTGTGTGTGTGTGTGTGTGTGTGTGTGTAGTAGTAGTAGTAGTAGTAGTAGGTATTGAAGAAGAACCACCTGACTTTTGAGTGTACTATCTTAGGGAAAGAGGGGGTCTTTGGTAAGTATCAACTGAGTTATTTAAGTTGGGCTTAATCACCCAAACAACTATTATAACATCTAGTACAGGAAAACAGGACAATAAAGAGAATCATAGATGGCTCTTATAGATGAATTTCATAGATTTAATCAGAGATGATTAAAAAAATTGTATCATTTAAAATTATGATCATGCTACTCTTGTGGAATATTTGGAGATATTCATTCGGTTAGGATAAATAATAATGGCTAAAGAAATGAATTATTAACCAACATTTAGTCCATACTTTAAGATGAACAGTATCACTATTGTAGTTTTAAAAATGCACGTTAAATGTAACTATAAAACAATGATTAGTTTTGGTAACTATTTGTTTAATGCACATATTGAGTTTCTCCTATGTGCCTGATCCACTACTAGAGCTGGAGAGATATCTACCTTATTACTTTTTTATTGCTATTTCTGTATCTAGCTTTTATTGTTTTACTTGATTGATAATGAGATCTAGTTCATTCATTTCTTTGGGAACCTATTTAATAGGAGGAATTTAGAGAGAAAACATGTACATAGAGATAGGATGAAGGGATGTACATATGACCTTCATTGATACTGAGTGTCCACCTGATATCGGAGAACTGGGTCCACATAGTACAAGGTAGGACAGCAGTTTCCATAAATGAGGAGATCTCCTTACTGTGAATAGAGACCAGGGGCAGGCACAGAGAAAGCAAATAGTTCTCTATCTGATTCAAAGGGTTTGTATATGGACAAATGGCCAGTGATCAAGAGAGGATGGAGGGAGCTTAGTCTGTTAAAAAAAATAAAAAAGTGGTACAGTGGCCTTGCCCTCTAGTGATGGGGGAAGAGTGTAATGGGATAAGAAGGCAGAGCCTTGCAGGTTCTGTTAGGAGGTAGTTAAAAGTGACAGAAACATTTTAATGATTTTGTTTCAAATTTTAGAGTTTTTGAAGCTGATCAGTACAGTAGTTAAAAAAAACATGATTATTCACTTTGTTTGACTTTAGATAAATGACTATTAAATTAGAAGCCAGAAAACCTGGTAATAGTAAGTGGTTTCAATGTGCTTTATTTTAATGGAATTGCCTTAATGGAAGTCAGATTTATTCTTGAACATGTTAAACCTCCATATAACTTGCCAGTATTTTCCTGAAATTGGCTCTCTGATTTCTGAAATGGGAGTGGGGAAAGATGTGAAAATTGATGGCCTCAAGCTTTTTAAAATCCAAATTGAAACTTGTACTACAAAGAGGGAAGTTTAACCTGAGAGTTTATGCCTATATCAGCATGACACAGAGCAGTAATTGAAGTTTTCTTACACCCCACAGATCTAATAAACACATTGGTTCATTTAAAAGTGATTCAATTTTCTTGGATTTGGGATTTCAGAAAAGAAGGAGCATAGCCTAATGAATTATGTGTTATGTGTGTTATAAATGTAGATATCACACATAGAGGTCTATTTTAGATGCTATTTGTGTGTAGATAGGGATAATTAGGCATTTTGTGAATCTTCATATTAACAGCCTATTGAACATTTTAGAAAATCAGCTTTAAGCAGTGATACTTTTTTTGAAGTAAGCTCTACACCCAACATGGGGCTTGAACTCACAACTCTGAAATCAAGAGCAAGCTGTACTGAGTGAGTCAGCCAGGTGCCCCTTGAATGGTGATATTTAATTGTATATTTCAGATTAATTATATTTTTACATATATAATATACACATATATACTTTTTAAAACCTTACAGTTTTGTAACTTTTCTCTTTACGTGTATATTATCTATAATTAATACATAATTAAATATTATCATTCATAAAAATGTGATCTTCTGAAATATGTTTATTATATAAGTTACACATATTTTTAGAGTTTAGAACATAAAGGAGAAAATCAAGATCTATTCTTCAAATACGAGTAAACACATTCATGTTTCTTTTAATTAATACAATTTTGCTTTTAATTCTTCATAGTTTAGTTAGTGATACCTATTATTTGAAAAGATTAATAAAAAGGAGTTACTTAGATGTTTGTGCTTCTGAATCGTTTCTATTTCTTGGTAAATAGAGATAATTTTTTATAATCTTAGTGTATAATGAAGTCTTATTAAAGGAATTCTCTTTATGTTCACTTGCAAAATAAAAATAAATGATAGACACATGTAATAAGTGCTGTAACAGATACACGTTTAGGCTACTTGTGGGATGTTCAGAGGGGTAATGCTCACTCTTCCTAGGTGCACAAGTCAGCTGTGGCCATAGTAATGCTGTGTAACACACTATCCCAAATTCGATATGTAACAACAGTAACATTTATTTGTCACACATGTATTTATGGATTTTCTAGGGTGGCTGTGGTTTTTAGGGGTCTAGATATACTTAGGGAAAATGATGGGGTAGCAATCAAGATGTTTTTTGGTGGGGGATGAGGCTGCTGATGAGGGACGGGGGAATTGTTGCAAAGCATTATCAAAATTCATTGTGTAAAAGGGGCAAAGGAAAAAAAAAAAGGTGCCAAGATTGCTAAAGCAACATTTCCCTGTTCCTGACTCCATGATGAAAGTTACTCCAGGCTGAATGAGACCTCTAGATCCATGATGCTTTCTGACATGATTAGATCTGTTTGATGTTTGCTCTGGACCCCTTGATCTAGGCTCTCCAATCACTATCTTCCTGAAAGTTTCTTTTTTCTTTGAATACTGGCCTTCTACCACACTTGCCCTGTAAATCTGCATCCAACTGTCTGATTTCTCTGCTCCTGCACACCTTGTAGGCCCCATGGGGAAAATCTCTCTCTCTCTCTCTCTCTCTCTGTCTGTCACTCTCTTTTAATTCTACAGTTATCTTCCATATGGGTATACACAGAGGGTAATGCTAGGATTATTGTTGACAGTTAGCATTGAATTAGTCTAAAGAGCAGCCTGAATCATGTGCTCTATCAGTTGCTTGACTGGGAATGGTGACTTGTTTGGGCATTGTGGTCCAGAGTGCCCTGTGTTTGACAGACTGATGTATCTCTTTCTCTGATAACTGCCACAGACCTGCCTAACAGTTTCAAGGTTTGAAAACATATACTGTTGAGCTTTCTATTAATTAAAAAATCCACATGCAGAAGTTATTTCTTAAAGCATAAGATTCCAAAAGAATAGCTTTAATGCATAGTACAAACATAAAATCTAGTTAAGAGCGCAATGTGTGTTATGCAGATTTCTAATGGAGAGACAAGCTGGACGGGGTCCAGATGGTTTATGAATGTCCTACAGAGTAAGAGTACACACAGAAGCAGTAGTCAAACTAACATGGATTCAAATCCTAGCTCTGTCATTTAATAGCTGTGGGACTTTGGCTTTATTGTTCTCCCTCTTTTTTAGCTTGTTTCCTCATCCATCAGATGAGATCTGTACTACTTTATAGGACTGTTGAGGTAATTGAATTATATATTGAATGTCAGGCTCTGAGGACAACCCATAACTACTGTTGCTGCCCTCAGTGTCACCAAGTCATCCTATTTTTTGTTAATGTAATGACTTTTATTACTTCTTCTATCACAATAAAACCCTCCATCCCTGTATCATTTGTGACAGCCTCTGCTCAAACCATTTTTTTTTTAAGAGAGTGGGTTTTATGATAGTTTTATAGATTTCTTTTCCTTATAGGACTCTTCTAGAGTCCAGCATAAGTTCTAACATCAGCAGCAGTTTGTATGTTTACGTTGGTAATCACCCATAAATCTACTGCTAGTCTGGGCTCCAGGAGAAGATATACTTATTTCCCCCCTCCCATCTTCTAATATGGTCAAGTTGTTTATCTTTGCAAAGCCTTGAAATATTTAATCATTTTCTCTTCAGAGAAGGCTTCAACTATCCAGCTTGACTCTTTACTCTACTTATTGACCAAGCTATCTTCTCAGCATTAAATTTTTATATATGTCTCCCTGCATGGTCTTTCCCTTTACGATATCTCTGATACAATCTGATTTTAGTGTAGGGCAAAAGCTCAGTAGAAATGAGCAGATAAAGGCTACCTGACCTTTAAAATATTTTCTTATTTTTAACAGCTTTATTGAGATATAATTCACATACTATACAACTTAACTATTTAAAGCATACAATTCCATGGTTTTTAGTGTATTGAAAATAGTGTTGTGCAACCATAGCCACAGGCAATTTTAGAAAATTTTCATCACCCGAAAAGCTCTATACCCTACAGGTATCATCTCACAATCTTCCCATCCCTTCCCTAGCCCCAGGCAACCAATACTTTATATAAATTTGCCTACCCTGGATATTTCACATAAGGGAAATTATATGTGGTCTTTTGTGACTGGCTTCTTACACTTGGCATAATGTTTTCAAGGTTACATGTTGTCGCATGTGTAAGTACTTCATTCCTTTTTATGGCCGAGTAACATTCTATTGAATGGATATGCAAAATTTTCTTTATCCATTTATTAGTTAATGGATATGTGTGTGTTTACCTTTAACTATCATGGGTAATGCTGCTTTGAACTTTCATATACAAGTTTTTGTATGGATGTATGCTTTTATTTCTCTTGGGTATATAACTATGAGTGGAATTTTTGAGTCAAATAGTAACTATATCTTTGTGTCTTTAGCTTTTTGAGGAACCTTCAAACTGTTTTACATTTCCACCAGCAGTGAATGGGGTTTGCAATTTTCCCACACCCTCACCAATAAATATTATCCTTGGTTTTGACTGTCATCACCCCACTGTGAATGAAGTGATATCTTATTGTGGTTTTGATTTTCATTTTCCTAATGACTAAGGAGGTTGAACATCATTACATGTGCTTATTGGCCATTTCTATGCCTTCCTTGTAAAAAGATCTATTTATATCCTTTGCGCATTTAAGAAGTTTGGTTATTTGTCTTTTTATTATTAAGTTCTAAATATTATTTGCATATTTTAGACTTAAGTCCCTTGTTAGATATATGATTTGCAAATCTTTTCTCCCATTCTGTGAGTTTTCTTCTCACTTTCCTGATAGTGTCCTTTGACACATAAATTTTTTAATTTTGGAGAAATACAATTTACCATTTTTTTCTTTTGTTACTCATACTTGTGGTGCCATGTTTAAGAACTGGGTCACAAAGATTTACTCATGTGTTTTCTTCTATGAACTTTATAGTTTTCACTCTTATATTTAAGTCTTTGATTCATTTTGAATTAGTTTTGTGCATGTTTTCGAGTAGGGGTCCAAATATATTCTATTGTGTGTAGAGATGCAGTTGTCCTAGTACTATCCATTGAAAAGACTATTCTTTTTTCTTTGAATGATCTTAGTCTCCTTTGTCAAAAATCAGTTGATCACAGACACCTGGGTTGTAACATTGCTAGCTATATTAGTAAATATTATTTTACATTCACTGGTGTATTTTCATAGGTGGTTATAGGGTTCAGAGGAAAACTTTAGAATTGCTTGTCTGATTACTGTAGACCTCTGACGTGTACTCCCCCACCACCCAGAGTCCAGTTTAGGTAGAATATCTTAAGATAAAAGATTATATTTTAAGGTGTAGAGGAGATTCCTAAATTCAAATCTGTGCTGAAGCCAGGGAAGTCAGAAATGGATGAAGTTGTGACCCATAGTGATAAGCATATAAAAGTGAGCTGGAGTGTGTGTTCTATGAGAGCCTCCCTACTCGGCTTCCGATATTTGTTGACATGGAGGGATACAGTTCAATATACTGGTCAATTAAAACATAATTGAGGGCCATTCTTGGCCCATGGAATGCTGTTGCTGCCTCTGATGATTGATCATATTGCATTAGTATTTTTCTTCCATTATTTCCCTTTCCTATTTTGTCTTTTTTTTTTCTTTTCTTTTTTAATATGAAATTTATTGTCAAATTGGCTTCCATATATTGGCACCCAGTGCTCATCCCAATGAGCACCCAGGTGATATTTTGTCTTTTCTATGTTCTTTCTTAAGCAAATATTGTACCACTTCATAGCTTTAGCTATTTAACTATTAATGTCTCCCTGCTTTAGTATCACTTAAAGATTATAAAATAAAAGGATAGTCAAGTCCAGACCAAAACCAAACCCAGGTAAAATGGCATAGAAATCAATAATAGGAGTCAGAGCAAAGATAAATGCCATTACCCTTACGTCCCAAGTAACAATTATTCTTGGTCAAGTATAGATGGCAAGAGTTGCTAGAAATTGAATAGGTTTTCAAACCCAATTGCCATGATAGAATTCAGTGTACTCTTAATTTGTACAGAATCAAGTAAACCAAAAATAAATTGAAATCTTAAAACAAATTACATATTTTCAAGGATATGGAATATAAACAAAGGTAGAACATATATCAGAACACTTTTTAGAACTGAGTGTTTTTAGAACTTGAGTGGTGGGCTCTAAGCGAAGCAGTAATTGGTGAGGAGGGGACCCAGCCCAGCTAGGCAGGGGAACTTCAAGCAGAGCAACTTTGCTTTCACATGTTTTATGTAGTTTTCATGGAGTTTTCCATAAAATCTATTTTGAGGTAACTGAGTGGTTTATATTACTAAAAATAAGTAGATTGGTAAATAAATCACTGGAGTGATTACCACTGTATTAGGCCATAAAGTACACCGCATTATTTCATTTCAATAAAACTAGAAATAAATGAAAAAGCTTGAAAGAAAATATAACACCCACCACTCAGTTCCTCCCAAATAACAATAAGAGAAGAGAATAATCAAAAGTTTTAATTACAGCCTATTTTTAAAAGAAATGAAAACACTGTATCAAAAGCTATCTGTTGTAGCTAGGACAATTGTGAGAGGCAACTTTTCTCATGCCTGTTCCTCATCTGATCCACAGAACACAGAAAATGATTCAAATGCTTATTTTCTAAATTCTCCTGAGTATGGTCATAATGAGTACTATTCCAGATGTATTGAAGAGAAATTAGTTTGTTATATACAGTGGATCCTTTGGGCATTAGGGCCTCATTCTCTTAGTAATCCCTGCCTGAGTGAGGCTGGCATGCCTTGTTAAAATTATAATCCCAAGTGTTGGTGAGGATAGGAGTAGTTAAGCATACTCATATGCTGCTGGTGGAAATATGAACTGGAAATGTCTATCTAGAAAGTAGTTTTTATTAATCTAATTTAGAACCATAAATAAATAAAATACTTATACCCCATTGTTTGATAAGATCACTTTTCATAATTGACAACAAGGAAAGAGATTTAGGCAAGTATTTGTGCACAGACACTTTACACCATTAGTTTTTAAATTTTTACTATGGAAATTTCTTGGTATATAGAAAAGTAAAGATAAGCTTTGTCTTAGTCTCTTGGACTGCTGCAACAGAATAGACTGAGTGGCTTGTAAACAACAGAAATTTTTTTCTCATAGTTCTGGATGCTGGGTAGTCCAAGATCAAGACATCAACAGATTTGGTGTTTAGTGCCTCTTTTATAAAGGTACTAAGCCCATTGATGAAGGCTCTACCCTCATGGCCTAGTTACCTTCCCAAGGCCCCACCTCCAAATACCAGTACATAGGTTCATTTATTTCAGTTTCTACTTTAAGGGATTTTTTCTTATTATCCTTCTTTTTGACAATAAGTTTTTTAATTATTTGACTTGCTTACCTCATTTTGTAGTCAAAAATATAATACCGTAAACTACTCATCAGTATTATTCCTTCCCATATACATAATCGCTTCTATTCATTTTTTGGGATTATATTTTCATACTTTTGAAAATCACAAGAAACTACACATATTCAGTTTTATCATCCTCTTTCTTTCACAAAATGTGTCATAATATACCTTTCCTGTAATTAGAATTAAAGAAACATGATTAATGAAGTCACTTTTGTCATGCATGTTTTGATTATGGAGCCCTTTTCTTCTGTGCATACCTTTAAAAACAGTTCAGTGAGTGAAGCTCTAGATTATTTGATTTGTTCTCTAATTTCCAGAAAGCTCCACAGGACTGAACATTGTTCCTTATAATAAGGTATTAATATGCAATTGGTTCTGAAGTTAGAGGCATTCTGACTTACTCTAGATTTTGTTTTTGAAAAGCACAGGTAACCTAAACTAATATGTGTTAAGAGCATTTCTCCTAAGAAATAAATGCTGGAGGTCTTAATAAGATTATTCCCAGGGTACCAGCTGCAAGCAGAATTTGAAGAATGATGATTCCCAGCTACCCAACTAAGGGAAGAATTACCTGGAGGAGAAAAAAACAAAGGAGATCTCCTGGAGGAGAAAAAAACAAAGGAGAGGAGATCTCAAAGGAGATTTGACAGGGGTGTATGTCAGAAAGGACTACTGTCTTCCACCTACAGAGGCTGTGTATTCCTCTCATAATCCTAGGTAAAGGCAATGCCATGGGAAGTTTCAGTTCTCAACATTATGACTTCTTGGGAACATAGTAGATGCTTTGTTGGCATGAGAGAAGTCCCTGGAACTTCCATTTGACAAACTAACTTTGCATAAATCTACATAAAGTTTGCATGATATGAAGCTTGAAATAATTAAATAACATTGTATGATGATGAAGAGTGTTTAGTTGCTTTAAGGAGGTCATATTCCAAATATTGAACAACTGTAATGACGTAAGTGTATAACTGTTATGCACTCAGATGGGAAGTGACTGAAATCTGCCATACAGGTCAGTAGTGGCTTTGTATTAGCTTTACCTGCTGCATTCACCAGGGATCTTAAGTCACTGCTGTGTGAAGTCTATGCATCAGGGATTGGCCTAAATGTGGACCATGTTCTTCAGCACACTGACATCCGCATCAAAGGTGTAAGGCTCTACACGGTAAGTTGGAATGATTTCAACCATGCATAAGGAAATTTTGTGTGAAACTCAAGAACTCTATAGCATGAGGTGCATAAGTGCTGATGAAGAGAAATACTTTACTGTGGGTTAAAGAGTTGGGAATATTTGAGGGAGGTTGACATTTAAGAATTTTATGTGAGGATTATTACATCAGAAAAAGAAAGGTTGTTGGGTTTGAGATAAATATAGAGTTAGTGAGCCTGATGCAGTGACCTTAAGTTAATGTTTGGCTGCCTGTGCCGAACGTGTGTTTGCAGTTCATATTAAACTATGCATCACACATTGTTTCTTTTCCATATCTCGATTTAAATTTAGTCTGCTTGTTTTGAGTCTATGGACAAATAGAATCTTTTGCATTATCAAATATGATGGTAAATTTTAGCCAGTTAATAATAAAATACCTATTAAACTGTTTGCTTTAAAAATGTGTCAGGTTATCATAACTTGATAAATATTAAGTGTCCTAGAAAATGTTATAATGCAATAATTTATGCAGGCAGGAAACATGATCTTAAAATTTTACCAAAATTAGAACAATTAAACAAATTGTTTTGGGTGTTTCTAATCCTTGAACTTGGCAGTGTCTGTCTACATTATGGAAGGAAATGAGGCATAGAAAGAAAAATGAGTTAATATGTTAGCATTTTAAAATTTTAATGCTACTTTTCTAGATAAAAGATTCCAAATTTTTATTCATGGTCAGTGAACAGTGGGGCAAACATTTTAACCAAGTAATCTCTTGATGAGAATATTCTAGAAAACATTATATGTAGACATTAATAACAGTATATTGAATAATGGTCTTAATATATGTTATCTTTTCACATTTAAATTTGTTAATTTTTGTTCCCTGACATTAATACATTAAAATTCCTTAATATGTTAGGGGCGCCTGGATGGCTCAGCTGGTTGAGCGTTTGACTTCAGCTCAAGTCACAATCTCACAGTTTGTGAGTTCGAGCCCCACGTCGGGCTCTGTGCTGACAGCTCAGAGCCTGGAGCCTCCTTTGCATTTTGTCTCCGGCTCTCTCTGCCCCTCCCCTGCTCACACTCTGTCTCTCTCTCCCTCAAAACTGAATAAACTTAAAAAAAATTTTTTTTTAAAGTCCTTAATATGTTAGCTCTGTTCTATAATTTTTATCTCACTAGTCTTCTTTCTGGGCTTTACAACCCTATTTATTTCCAAATCTTAAATCCTAAATTTCATGTGAGTAATACTAACTTTGAAGGATTATTAATGACATTTCCTATTTCAGAATTTCCTTGACCTATTGATTTAGAGCATTATTTGGTAGTCCATAAACTTAATTTAATGTAGAAAATCACTCACAAAGCTAGGAGTGGAGCACAACTGAACATACCTACTGAACCAGGCAGTTGTTTTGAATATAGTCCCTAAGCCAGTAGCATCAACATCACCTGGGAACTTGTTGGAAATACAAAGTATTAGGCCATACTTCAAATCTACTGAATCAAAAACTCTGTTTTAATAAGCCCAGGTTATTCTAGTTATGAGCTAAAGTTTGAGAACCACTGAATCACTGAACCGCAGAACTCTCAAAGTTAGTTCTGTGCTTGATAGAGCAGCAAATAATTGTCCAATGTGGTAATAGGATATTTTTGGTCCTATCCTGAGGCCTACATAGGGATACAAACCATTTGCTTAAAGTTGATTCCATCTTGTGTACTCCGAATATAAACCTTGCAAGATTAAAATGAGAAAAGTTTGAGTAATCTGGTTCTAAAACTATCTCTGGTGTGGCTTAGAATCATTTATCATTCTTGTTGTTGCTATTATTTTCAGTTATGTTTAGGAATAAAGTCTCCTGACTCATTTCACGAAAGGAAATATTTTCCTAAAATTTGTCTTCCAGCCTCTGTTATTTTTGCCTTCTGTATTTTTGTGAAGCAAATTCAATTTACAAATAAAATATTCAATTTTATTTAAAGTTTTTATATTGGTCATTTGATATTTACTTTTTATTTACTTTTAATTTTATTTATTTATTTTAATTTTTTAATTAATTTATTTTTAATTTGTGTACTTTCACAGTTGGTTCCTTCAGTTATTCCTAGATGTACCTTAATGTTGGTTCCTTCTTTCTTAACTAAGTGTCAGGTCCAAATCCATTTTTTTTATTATTCTTTTTCTTGGCCTTAGATCTATTTCTGGAGAAAAGCATCTTATTACTATTTTGGAAAACCCATTTTAGGGAGTAACAGTCTTTCATATGCGTGTTATAGTATGGAAGTGGGAAGTATTATTGGTGTCCATGTTTCCAATGGAAAAGAAGCCACACTAATGAAGGAGATGAGTGAGGAAAATTCAGGGCTAACAGTAATTGGAGAAAGAGTCAAGAAAATGACAGACTCATCTGATTCAGTGGTGTGGTGCAAGAGGGATTTGTGTGGAGAATTGTCTGATGAAAACATCTCAAGTTGTTTCATGCATCCATGCTTTGTAAACTTTCCTCTCTTTCCCATATGAAATGTTTAGATATATTCTACATTGCTTATGGCGGTTGGTGGCATGGATTTTCTTTGGGGGCATATGTGAAGATGCTCTAAATTTTGCTTTGAAGTGGGTTTGGCAAGAAAAATGTAACTGCAATAAAATAAGCACCTGAGTTTCCATGAGTTGGAGGGGTGCTAATAACATGAAACCCTTGAAGATGACAGAACAAGTTTTTTCTTTTTTTTCACAATGTAGAATTACAAATAATCAGCATGTGCTTTAGAAGATTTATATCTCTAAGATACTATATAAGGAAAATGTGTATCAGTAAAAGTATTTTTCTTTATACAAATATTAATACTTGTTTAATGAGATCTTAAAACTTGAGTGCAAGTTGAAGAACTAGTTCAACGGAAATTCAAAAAGTAATATTCAAAAGCACATTGATTTTCACAGTGCTAAAAACAGCTTTTACATAAATCTGCATTTGTAAATTACCCATATAATTGAAGATTCACTTTCAAAATTATAAAATCTTATTTGTAGTTGAGTTTTTAGTGACTCTCTATTGTAAATTCTATTATTCATTTTGGTGTACTCTTACTTAATTTAACTTTTTCTTGAGATATGACTGTCATTCTGAACACTAATTTTGAGTTTGGCATTGAGCGGGGCCGATATTAAGCATTCAGTTCAAATTTAAGGAATGAATGAATGAACTAATGAACTGTACCCTTTATTTTCAGATCTAACTAACCAGGAAAAGATCTGCTGCTTGTCTTAAGTTTATTAATTGTCTTTAGTGATTAGCTTAAAAAGAAATTCAGTAAATGTGTGAAGTGTTACAGTACCCAGATATTCATATTTCAAGCTTTTTTTTTTTTTTTCCCGAATTATGCCCTGAATTCTTTGCTTTGGTAAAGGAATGTCACACTGTATGTAGTTCAGATGGATTTGAGATTTTAAGAACAGGAAACTATAAGAACACAGAGCCTGTTGAGCTGTTTTTTTTAATTATAAACGACCTTAAGACATTTTCAGAATGTCTTCATGATGAGAAGTAGGGGAATGTTTAGAAAGATCTTTATTTAAACACTGTTTCTTACACCCACTCTATCCCCAACCAACATTCAGACTGGCTGGAGGTGAAGATATTTAGAACTGTTGTGGTAAAAGCGTTGGTGTTGTAGAGAAGGAGATCGTGGCATAAAACAAGCTTCCTGATGTTTTTATTACCTTCTTGAGAATCTAATGTCCTCGCACCACAGTGCATGGCATCACAGTGCTGCTTATTTTTTTTTTTTTAGAACTATGAAATAATTTAGATAGAAACAAATAGGAAATAATATAATAAGCATCTCTTTATATACCACCTACCTTAAGATATAGAATGTTACAGATATTATTGAAGCTTGCTGTGTTCACTTTTCTTTACCCAGTGGAAATCCCCCGTAGAATTTGATGTTTAACATTCTCATTTTCCTTTTGATATATATATATTTTTTTAATTTTTTTTTTAACATTTATTTATTTTTGAGACAGAGAGAGACAGAGCATGAACGGGGAGGGTCAGAGAGAGAGGGAGACACAGAATCTGAAACAGGCTCCAGGCTCTGAGCTGTCAGCACAGAGCCCGACACGGGGCTTGAACTCACGGATCGCGAGACCATGACCTGAGCCGAAGTCGGACGCTTAACCGACTGAGCCACCCAGGCGCCCCCTTTTGATATTTTTTTATACGCACATGTATCTATAAATGTTATATAATACTCTTCTGCGTATTTTTGAACTTCATTTAAATGCCATTCTTTCATACCATTTTAAAATTAATTTTTATATTTTATTTGCTATATATATTTGCTCTGTTCCATTTAGTTTATATTGTTGTATAGCATTTCATTGTTTAATTATAACAACATATTTACTCATTCTATGTCTGACTTACATTTTGATAGCTTCCATTTTTTGCTATTCTAAACAGTTCTTCACTGAACATTTGTGAATGCTATCTCGTGCATATTTCTCTAAGCTATTACCTAGGTGGGGGTAGGATTGCTGGACTTTTAAGTGAACGTATCTTCAACTTTGCTGTATAATGCCAAGTTGTTTACCAATTTATACTCTCAGTTGCAGCATTATTTTATATCCTTGCTGACTATCTGTTATTTTCAAACTCTTAAGTTTTGCTAATCCGGTGGGTGGTAAATGGCGTCTCACTGTTCTTTTAATTTGTGTTTCCCTAATTATGAGTGAGCTTGAGCATTATTACATGTTTCTTGGCCTGTTGTGTGTCCTCTGCTGAGTGTTTTTGTCATTTTTATAGACATTTAGAGAGTTATAGACATTTTTCTTATACTTTGAATGTTCTCTTTTTCTTGGTATATTCATTATAAAAGTATTCTCCCAGTTGGCAGTTTGTCTTTTCATTCTGTCTATCCATCCGTCTGTGAAGATACATTTATAATTTTGCTGGTTGAATTTATCAGGCTTGTTCTTAATGGGTTTTTTTTGTATATTGTTTACAAAAACAGTTTTTAAACCTGAGATTATAAATATATTTTTCTGTATTTTCTTGTAAGCATTTTTCAGTTTTGCCTATCATGTTGAAATATCAATCCGTGCTCAAATGATTCTTGGGCATAATATTAGGTAGAGATCTATTTTTCTTTTTCTTTTTTTTTTCATAAGGATAGCCAATTGTCCCCGTACCACTTACTGAACAGTGTGTCCTTTACTTACTGATTTTGTTTCCATGTGTGCATGGGTCTGTTGTTGTTCATTTTGACTTTCTTCCAGGATCAGCAATCTACCTTTCTTCTGCCCCCTATATTTTACAACCTTTTAAACTCAATTCTGTCATACACTTGTGGATTTGGACATATGTAATATGATTTTAATTATTTTTCATCATTTTTATTCGCTATAATATGTATCTTGTCTAATCACCAAGAATGCATTTCTGTTTTTCCATGTTAACTCCCTTTGTTGATGGTTTTTCTTAAAAAAAGATCCCATAATTTTCTTTTACATTCTATTTATTGATAGAATTGGAAGAACAATTGAAAAAGTTGTAATCTTTAATTTTAAGATGCAAAAGGGAAACTTTCAAATACATTTCTTAAAAATAAATTAAAAATAACCTGCTTTTTTCTAAAAGGTTAGTGAGTATTTTGCTTAACACCTTAGAAAACTTAACATTTTTTAGGCAATTTAATTTCTGTATAAGTAGGCAGCATATTATGCTTTGTTTGAAATCCATTAAATATTAGTCTTACCATGCTGTTGCTAACTGATCTTCTTTATTTTATTTATTTTTTTTAGATGATTGGAATCCATTTTCATATCCATACAAGAAACTGGATTATGGAAAGTGGGAGCTTTATATCCCACCAAAGCAGAATAAATCTCAACTTGTACCTCATGGATCTAAATTAAAGGTACTTTCTACCCTCCTGTTTTTATGTGAACTTACTTTCTTTTTGTTCTGTTTTCAAAGTTTGATTGAAAATATTAGAATGTAAACTGATGCATGATAATTATGGGAGAAACAGTCTAAATATTCAAATAGAGGAAAATTTATGAGAAGTCATCAACAAACTAATAAGTACTAATAAGTACTAATAAGTACTAAACTTATTAACTATTATTATCAACTTTGGAAACTATATATAAGGAGTGATTGAATAATTACAGAAGTCTAACTTAAAAAAAAGAAAATTTGATACAAAAATGAAAACTGTCTTCAAAGCAGCAAATGTAGAGAATTTTTACCTGTAAAGAGAGTCTTGATAAAATTGATTTTATGATGAGCCACATGAATGTGGGAGGCAATCCTGTGTGTTGGAGATCTATGCATTTGGGGGGACATGATTTTCCTGGTGGTTCTTCTTTCTGGTCTTGAACATCAAGGCTCTTGTTTCTCCTGTTCTTCTGTATTAAGGTTACCTGGATTGGCCTAGGGACCTCCTTGTCAGAGGCAGACTGAGCGTCCTCCACATACCCACTGCTTTGCCTAACTGTATGTTTCTGTATTCAGGGTTTACAGAACCCACACAGCTCTCCTCTCTTGTCGCCTCAAGGGAAGCTGGAAGGATGGGTCTGATAGCCTGGATTACAGATTTCAGGCATTTGGTTATGTAACTCCTCTAACATTTACTTGAGTTTATCCCATGCTAATAAAATTATATAATGTTTCCATGTCCCCTTATTTCTTTCCCTTCTTTGGACATATGATTGCATTCAAAGCATTTATCATGACAAATCCTATGACTAAATTATTATTTTTATTGGTGTTCGTTATTTAACAATATTAACTCAGTTAAAGTAAAACCAAAATGTATTGTGTAGTTGTTTTGCAGTTTTGGTTTGGTTTGGTTTTTTGGTCGTCTTTTTATTTTATTTCTCTTACAAATCATGAAATTGTAAGCATATCAGAAAATTACTGAAATATTGCCACACATAATATAGTTACCAGAAGAGTGTATTGCCTGGAATAAAGAGACTTTTTAACATGGGATAGCAGCCAAGGTTCTTCTTAATCTATAGTGAAAAGGAGACAAAGTAGCTACTGTATACAATAAGAGGGATTTACATTTAATATAAATAATCCCTTCTAAGTCAGTATAAACTCCACAAGAATAGGGGCCTATGCTGTTTTGTTTCCTAATACTGTCTATTCTTAATTCTTGGAACAGTGCTTGGCACAGAGCAAACACTCAAGAAGTATTTATTAAATATTAGAGCCACTTTTAGGCCCAGTCCTTGAAAGAATAAGCCAAAGAGTTTGATTCCTGTATAGTTATGTGGCCTGATTTTAGAAAACTCTGAGGCAAGGCAACTGTTATACTGGTGTCATTGTCACTTTAGGTCCTATGGACATTTGTTTTTTATTTTTAAGAACTGAACTTACTAATTTTTTTTTCCTTTTTAAATTTGTTGCCCTCTTAAATTTGAAAACTTTATGAGTTCTGACACCTTACCTACTTCTTGTGTTAAATGGTGACTGAATTAATTTTGACAAGTCGTTTTTATACGTGGGGAAAATTGATTGATTACCGAGAATGAATGATTATTGGTACATACAAGCAATAAATGGTAAACATTTGCCTTTCCCATCCAGCTCCAAATCCGTTATACTTTTTGCTATGATCTGAATGTCTGTATCCTCCCAAGAAAACATATGTTGAAATCCTAATGATTGATGTGATGGTACTAGTCAGTGGGGCTTTGGAGGTGCTTCAGTCATGAGGGGGCAGCCCTCTGAATGGGATTACTGCCCTTATGAAAGGGGCTCCAGAGAGATCCCTAGTCCTTCCATCATGTGAAGATGTAGGAAGTCTGCAACCCTAAAGACAGCCCTCACCCGTCCAGCCTGACACCCTGATCTCAAACTTCCAACTTCCAGAACTGTGAGGATTCTATTTCTCTTAGGTGTAGGCCACAGTCTGTGGTATTTTGCTATAGCAGCCGAAGCAGGTTAGGATGCTTTGTCCAGGATGCTATGTACTATACTATTCTTTCTTTCAAAAATTTAATTGACTTTGATGAGATGAAATGATCCTATGATTAAAAAAAAAAAAAAAAAAACAATTGTAGAGGTACCTGGGTGGCTCAGTCAGTTAAGCATTGGACTCTTGATTTTAGCTCAAGTCATGATCTCCTGGTTCATGGGTTCAAACCCTTGTCAGTCTCTGAGCTGTCAGTACAGAGCCTGCTTGGGATTCTCTGTCTCCCTTTCTCTCTGCCCCTGCGTTGCTTGTGTGCACGTGCTCTCTCTCTCTGTCTCTCTCTCTCTCTCTCTCTCTCTCTCAAAAATAATAAATAAAAGTAGCTTTTACCTTTTTGCTTGGCTTTGAAAATCAGCATCTAATGTAAATAAATGTTCAACAAGTATCAAGTAAACTGTTGTGGAATCTTTCTTCATTATTATTCTCTTAAAATTTCAGTGAAGATAATTAACTAGAAATTCAGGTCCAAAATATTACTCATAGTATTTAGATGTTTCAAATGGTGAGGAAACATTTAGATGGTGTTATAATGTCAATATGGTGATATAATTAGTTTTTTATTTATGGGAAATGATGTATCAAATTTTCTTTGGAGGAGGGGTTAAGTTCTCTATTAAAAATCAACTAACTTGAGGTTTTTGGCCTTTCTATCTGAAGTATCCCTAGATAGTCTATCTTGGTAATTAAAATTCTTGTTTTAAATTGAACTTGAAAATTTATTTCAGTTCACAAGGGGTTGACCTTTATAACTCACTTGAGGATGTTTCTCTTATGAATTATCTGGTAACCATTAACAAAAAAGAAATGTTACCTACCATTGAGATAATAGCTTTGTTTTCTCTGTAAAACATTTTTCAATTGAATGCTTTGGAAGAAAATACTAACTGCTTATGTGGTCATGTAAATGTCTCCTTTCTATGTTTGTGAATTTACCAAATAGAAAATATTTAAAAATATATATATAAGGCTGGGGCGCCTGGGTGGCTCAGTCGGTTGAGCATCCAACTTCAGCTCAGGTCATGATCTCATGGTCCATGAGTTCGAGCCCTGCATTGGGGTCTGTGCTGACAGCTCAGAGCCTGGAGCCTGCTTCAGATGCTGTGTCTCCTTTCTCTGCACCTCCCCTGCTCATACTCTGTCTCTCTCTCTCTCTCAAAAATAAATAAACATTACAAAAAATTTAAAAAAAATTAATATAAGGCTAATTAAACTTTCAAGACTCTAGAGATATAAGGAAAGAGTAGAAGACTACACTCCTGAACAATGTTTTTTGTTTGTTTGTTTATTTTTCCAAAAGGCTGTTTTCAAAGTTGAGCGTATAGGGGATTCACTCCAGAGTTCAAAGGAGAGTGGGGTGAGGGGGCCTAGTAGCATCCAAAGTAACAGCCAGGTAACAACCCTGCCTAAGCCATAAGGAATAAGGAATCGGTTACTGGAACACAGAAAAAGAGTTGGCCATCTTGAGAGAAGCACTGAGCTTTGGTGAGACACATAGTTTATTCATGGCAACCTTACAGGGAAGGAGCCAGGGAATAAGGAAACAAATACGCTCATGTCTCATTCTTCTCCTTCTCTCTGACCTCTTAACTGGGGCTACACATTGACCAAAACCAATGAGAAACCAGTATTCTGGAGAATATGGTCCACATGAGTCAGCATCCTGGGGCAGAGAGCTAGGTGAGAAGTGGATCTGTCCATACTAGTAAAAAGTAGTTCAGGAGGTCAGTAAAGACCTCAGGTCAGGAAAAAATGAGAGATCAGGGAAAGTAATTCTGGAAGATGGGTTCCAGTGAAGAATTCTTGTTCTTTTCTTCTGATTCTCATTTTCTTTTCTCATTCCTTTTTTTTTTTTAATTAAAAAAAATTATTTTTGAGAGAGAGAATGAGCGAGCACATGCGCAAGTGTTAGAGGGTCAGAGAAAGGGGGACATAGGATCCAAATCAGACTCTGTGGACAGCAGCCAGCCTGATGTGCGGCTTAAACTCATGAACCACGATATGACCTGAGTCACTGAAGTCAGACACTTAACTGAGCCACAGGGATGCCCCTTCTTTTCTCATTCTAATTAATGCTCAAATGACTAGCAATGGCAATGAGAATTGTCTTCTCATTTTTTAGTGTTTAGGATGTTTGTGTATTTTAACTTTTCCTTCCCAGTCCGTTACAAAATGAACTAGAACAGAAGTTTCTTGATCCTAGACCTTTAATATTTTCAGAGGATTCATGTGTTATTCAGCTTGGGATGTCAGAACAAAATACCATACACTGGGTGGCTTAACCAAAAGAATTTTATTTTCTCACAGTTCTGGAGGCTGGAAGTTCAGATCTGGGTTGGGTTCTGATGGAAGTTCTTTTCCTGGCTTGCATTTGACTGCCTTCTTGCTGTGTCCTCACATGGCTCTAATCCCATCATTGAGACCCCATGCCATGACCTCATTTAAACCTAATTATTTCCCAAATGCTCCATCTTTCAATACTATCACAGTGGGGATTAGGGTTCCAACATGTGAGGTTAGAGGGGAGCACAATTCAAAGCAGATCATAATGCTTTTCTAATTATATTAAGATGTTACGCAATGATTGGTAGAAAGGGGAATAAAACCCAACACCTATATTTGCAGTTTTCTTAGATAAGACACAATGAAAAAAAAAAAAAAAAAGAGATTGCTTTACATTCATATTTAATTTTATCCTCATACAGTAATAACATGTGAGAAGGTATTGTTATTATATTCTTATTTCCTACATAAGTACACTCACCTGTGGGTTTGAATTGAGGCTTGTCTCACAGCAAAGCCCATGCTCTTAACCATTATGTTACAATGCCTGTTAGGCTAAGGGTTCACAGAGAAAAGAAGGAAAAAAAAAAAGTGATACACAGGAAATAAAACTGGAGTCTCAGATTTATCAAATCATCTTATACTATATTTGTATTTGCTTTTTTTGTGTGGAAACTATTATCCCCAATTTCAGGATGCTGTGAAAGAGAGTATTGAAGTGATCTTCTCTAAGAATAGAAAGGAGATACATAATTTGTAGAAGGTTTGGGTTTTAGGGGGTAAAATATAAGATTTGTTAAGTAAAGTGAAACTAATAATTGAGATCTGGAATGAGTTTACTAGACAGAAGGATGCCATTGAATAGTTTGGGGCAAGGATGTGGTGTGAAACTAGTGAAAAATTAGTGAAAAATTTTTTGTATCTGAATATTTGCTTAAGAAGGAAATGTTCATTTGTGCATGAATGCTCACCACTGCATTATTCAAATAGCCAAAAAGTAGAAATGTCCATCAACTTATCTACAGACGATGGTATATTATTTGGCCATGAAGTACTGATACATGAATGAACCTTGAAAATGCTATGCTCAGTGAAAGAAGCCAGTCACAAAAGCCAAATTTTGTATGGTTTTGTTTTTATGAGCATCCAGAATAGACAAAAATGTAGAGACAGAATGTAGATTAGTGGTTGCCAAGAGCTGGGAGAGAATGGGGGTTGACTGCTATGAGTATACGGTTTCCTTTTAATGTGATGGAAATGTTCTGCAGTTAAGTCATGGTGATGTTTGCATACCATGAAACCTTGTGAATATGTGAATATACTAAAAACCACTGAATACTTTAAAGGGGTGAATGTGAATTATTTATCCAATACAATAAAAAAATATGTATTTATTAGTCTTTGTCCCAGTTCTTGACATACAACTCCTAAAATCCTTGGGTGGGGGGTGGGGGAGGGAAGAAGGTAAATCTCGTAAAGACTTTACCTTTCATTTCTGGAATATTTTCTTGTGTTATTTCTTTACCCATTTCCTTGTCCCCACAGTCTTTGTTCACTGTTTCAGGAATTTCTAATTCCTGGATACTGAGTCTCCTAAGTTTTTTTATCTTTTTCTATCAAGTTGCCCATCATTTTGTCTTTCTGTTCCACTTGGAGTAATTACTTTAGCTTTCAACTACTTTCATTTTAATAATCACATTTTTAACATTTCTAATAACATGTTTTTGTTCCCTCCCTTTTTCATAAATTCTGTTATTGTTAAATATCCAAATATACTTTTATCTTTTTGATAATATTAGATATTTTCTTTTATTTTTTCCTCGAGTATACTTGTATCTTTTTAATAATATTAGATATTTTGTTTTATTTTTTTCCTCAAGTTTGCTTCTTACTTCCTGACTTTCTTCTCTTATTTCCACCCCCCCCCCCCCCTCGATTTCATTTTCTTGGGTTTCTTCTAGTCTCTGTCTTTCATTTTGCAGGCTGTTTCCAAATGCCTGGTGATCCATGGCTATATAATCATATTTTAGAATGAGGCAAGAAAGAACTTTTGAAAATTCTGTGCACATGAACAGAGCTTTATTCATGGTAAGCTTCACTGTTGGGTAGTAAGAAAGTGAGGCAGCCTTTAAATTGGTAACAGTAAGTGGTTTTTCTATGGGATCTCCCACCCCTCCTCACCCCTTAACCAAAGATGAATCTTCCAGTCCCCTACAGGGGGGGTGGATGGAAGGGGTGTGGAGTGTACCTGGTTCTAGGCATTCATGGATGAAGACAGGGAAAGTGGAGGAGGGTTCCACCTTGAAAGATGCTACTGAGACAATCTTCCTACTTTCAGTATGTGAGTCAGTTCTGTCATCTGCTGTACTCATTGTTTCTGGAGACTTCCTAGTTCATTGTTTTTTAGAGCATGAACCTCTAGTCTCCTGTTTGAGGGGTAAGAGGTGGTGTTTTGGAGGGATATACATTTATCTGTACAGGTTAGGGAGGTGTGCTCCAGAGCCCACGGCCCCCTTATTTAACACTGCATCTTACTTCCATAGTATTAGGAGCCCACAGATGCCGAGTCTCCTAGAGGTGCTGTGAAGCAAGCTGACCAGCTGTATTCAGGTTCTTCTTCTGCAATACCCCATTTTAATTTTTTGCCTTGGTTTTTAACCCTTAAGCTACTTTCTGCCTTTCAAAGTTTTGTTGAAATTACTGGTCTCTTGTTGCCTCCTTCTCTTTTAATACTTTTTGTGTTGCTTTGCTGTGATTTCAACAGGCATTTGTTAGGCTTGTCATTTTTAATTCATACCTCTAAACACCCTTTTTTAAATTAAAGAAGAATACAGTACCTCTGCTGGATAGAAGAATATTTTATAATTCTGGGGCCTTGGGGTCATTATATTCTCATGGTGTGCCATGATTATAAGATTTTGGTCAAACTGATTATTTCTTGCTTGTGATGTCTTTACATATTATTATACATGATAAAGATTTTCCTCTTTATGACCCACAGAAAATCCTCTACTCACTTCATTTGTTACCTGGTTCAACTTAATCAACCTTTAAGAACCTGAAACATCTAATTTGTGAGAGAATGCATAGTTAGAATTAGGTACTCCTTCCCTTACCACAAAGATTCTAATTCTTTGTGTTTTCAAAATACAATATGAATGTTAATAAACCTAAATAGCATACCAGGACATGGTCTTCCTCTGTAGATGAGAATAAAGACTTGTTAATTGATTCATTTTTCTTTTCTTTTTTTTTTTCCTGAAGTTCTCTAAAATGTTGATAGAAAACACAAAATAAATGTGTAAATTTCCAGAGGAGTCTGTTTGCCTGTCTAAAGACTAACTCTGCTTGCCTAGAGCAGATGGGTGAGGTAGAAAGTGGGAGTATTTTTTTCTACTTTGAGTTTGTTCCACATTAATTTCTTTATCAAATTTTGCTCTTTCTCTTTCTTAATATATTAGTTAACATATATTTTATTTCATGTTTTCTGCACATGACGTAGTGTCTTTCCAGATGTATGTGGAGAGACAAATGATAAAATGCCTGCACCTTGAGTTTATTGTCCATTCGAGAAAACTCTCCATTAACAAATGGGTGGGCTTGAGCATTCTGTGGCTGGGAAGGAAGTAGAGGAATATGCTTATATTTTTTTGAGATGGTCGTGGCAGTAAAAGAGGAGTAAGTAAATGGCATATATGGTTGTTTCTCTTTTTTTCTTTGTTAGTGGTTTAGTTCTGTTCATTTTTGGCTAAATATGAATGGGGCCAAGAAGGAACCCAAGAGAGAACATGACAGGGAGAGAGGACAAAGAGTTAGAGATAAATTTGGGGGGAAGTGGAGAGATGGAGAAGAATAAAGGTCATAGGTTTAATAGTCAGGGAATGATTATGGGAAGAGATGCATTTTAAGTTTGGGCTTGTGGGAGTTAATAGATGCAGATTAATGAATAGTTGTCTGGGGTCAATTAGAGAATAAAAGTATGTGAAGTTAAGCAAGATTTAGCAGGAATTAGCAGTTCTATATAGGAGACAGTGACCAGTTTGACTGATGAGAATATCATATGTATAGGGAGACTTAAAAAAAAAAATGGAGAATCTCTTTGAGGAGATTATACATTGAAAATGTGCAGGATAACATAACTGCTAAACTTTTTTGCTTTTTTTTCTTTAATTCTGCTTTTTTTTTTTAAATCCGTTTCTTAAAAATCTCAATAATTTTTGGGGGACAACTGGGTGGCTCAATTGGTTAAGCATCCAACTTCGGCTCAGGTCATGATCTCACGGTTTGTGAGTTCGAGCCCCACATTGGGCTCTGTGCTGATAGCTCAGAGCCTGGAGCCTGTTCTAGATTCTGTCTTCCTTTTTCTCTGCCCCTCCCCCACTCACACTCTGTCTCTCTCTCAAAAATAAATATTAAAAAAATTTTTTTTAAATCTCAATTTTTAATAATGACCAACTTACTCTTTAACTCTGCCGCCCCCATTTTGACCATTAGTGATCTTATTTTCCCTCATAAATATTCATACTCTCTCTTCTATAACATGTAAAAATAACTTCATTTTCAATTAACAAAAATTTGCCACTATTAGTGGACCCTGAATATTTTCTCTTTTTTCTCTTGTATGGTAGGGATTCCTAGAAAGAAGAACCTACTGCCATATGCATGTGCTCTTTCCAGATCCCCACATCCCATTCATTGGTTTCTATCCTCCCTTACTCTTAATAATAAAAAATAAAATAGTACAAATAACTGGGTGGTGGCACATTTAAACTTAAGACCTATGAATGAAGCAATGTAAATCTCCTCTACCATTAGAAATAATTTGAACTGTATATTTGTATCAGTATTTCATATAAATTGATGTGAGTTTCAAATGTGTCATGACGTATGATAGGGTCTCAATCTTCTGCAGTTTCTGAGGGATCATTTCTAGTTATTCTGTTGGAAAAAAATACATCCATTTGCTGTATACTACCTGCCAACTCAAAACTTGTCATAAGTCATTGTTTTTGTAGTTTACTTGTTAACACTTTTTTCCTAAGCACATTCCATAGAAATTCTTTCAGCCATGGCTTGAGGTCTTATGTATTTTATATTCGTTAAGGATTAAAATTTCCTTATGGATATATAGATTCAGAATTGTTTAGATGAACGTAAGGGAAGGTGGGGGGAAAGAGGGAAGCAAACCATAAGAGACTCTTAACTATAGAGAACAAACAGGGTTGATGGAGAGGAGGTGGGTGGTGGGATGGGCAAAATAGCTGATGGGTATTAAGGAGGGCACTTGTGTGTTATATGTAAGTGATGAATCATGAAATTCTATTCCTGAAACCAATATTATGCTATATATTAACTAACTAGAACTTAAATAAAATTTTGAAAAAAAAAAATAGAATCGAAGTGGTTTGCTTTTAGCGTGTTGAAGACATTGATGCAGTTCTCTTATATCCAGTGTTACTGATAAAAATCTTGATTATTTTATTCTCATTCCTGTGCATGTAATTGGCCTTTTCTCCTGGTAGTCACTTAGATTTCTTCTATATCCTTGCTATTGTAAAAATGCCACTACCATCTATGTTAACACATGGTTTTATTTCTTACTCTTTTCCTGAAATGGTCTTATCCTTGTAACTCATCTTCTTCGTGGTTCTCATTTTTTCCTCAGTCCATTTTCATATTATAGCTACAGTCATCATTCTAAGAGTTTAAAACTGCTCATATTATCTGCTTTAAACTTGTGATGAACTCTCCCAGTCCTTGATTTGGTTATAGCCTGGGTTTTTATACTGTGTCTAGAAGCTGACCTGGGGAGTTTTCAGATTCCCCAGTACTCACTTGAAATAAGGAGATCCTTTCTCTGTTTTATAGTTGGCTCCCATGTATGATTATGTTTAATAGCTTTTCTGTTTTGAGAGAATTGAACAATACTGGCCTCTAGTTTAAATTCTGTACTCCTTAGCTTGACATACAAGGCCCTCCATGTCCTGGCCTCTGGTTTTATCTCATGATTATTCCCCCTTTTCTCTTGTCTGTCAGAAAACTTAAAATTAAGTGAAACATACAATGGCAATAACCATCCAACTCCAGAGTCCTACACCATTATCTCACCTTCTTGCCCTCCAGCCTTTCTCTCCTCCTGACCATTTTCTTTTCTTTAATTTTTTTTTTTTTTTTTTTTTTACATTTATTTATTTTTGAGAGACAAAGAGACAGAGCACAAGTCAGGGAGATGCAGAGAGAGAATGAGACACAGAATCTGAAGCAGGGTCCAGGCTCTGAGCTGTCAGCACAGAGCCTGACGCAGGGCTCAAACCCACAAACCATGAGATCATGACCTGAACTGAACTCGGACGCTTTACCCACTGAGACACTCAAGCACCCCTCTCCTTTGGACCATTTTCATTGTAACTACTGATTCTTTTGTTTTCATTTTGTTTTTAACTATTACATATTTTTTTTAATTTTAAGTTTTTTTCTCCTGTTTTAGAAGTAAGAAAAAATTAAATGTATATAAATTTGTGAATTAGGGCTTCAAATTATTTCAGGTCAAGACCCAAAATGTTGTTTTAACATTTTACATCACCTGTGAGTAAATAGATGGTGCCCAAATCTTTTTCCTTATTGTTCAGAACCAGTTAGGAGGCTACAAAATGGATTTACTATGGGATGTGCCAGAGGTCCGAATATTTAGACGAGTACTACGAAAAGGGAAAAGTCCAGTTATGGGATAATGTCACTCTTATTGTACCCCAAACTAATCATTCTATGTTATTTCTCTCCTGGTGAGACACATCTCATCTCTGTTTTAGACATTTTCCTCATTGAAAACTTTTTCTAACCTTGAGGAATATTTACTTTTGATACAATGAAATAGAAATGTGGGATGTACTATTACTATATCTCTGTCTATTTTACTTAAGCTATAATAAATTATCAAACTAGTTCTGTTTTCTTTTTTAGATATATAGATGAAATCTTACTACAGCTTGTTTGCATTAAGCCTGATTTCTGTGCATTGGAGTTTTCCATGGCGGGATGAGGAGCAGCGTGGATGATGTAGTTTTGTTTTCCCTTTTCATTTTCAAGCTAAAGCCCTGTAGAGGACGAGGTGGTTGGTGAGCTGTTACTGGCAGTACAGGGATTGCTTTCTGAAGTCATTATGAATTAACAGCTAATGGGTAGCGTTCTTTGGTAGCTCGTTTATAATTGAGTGCAGATAGATGAAAATCAAACACAAAGGGAACTCAATTTTATCATTAATTTTGACTTTGTTTAACGGATGATTTCTGGGCACCACAGCAGCCTTTCTAATTTGTCTGTGTATGATGAAGAAACTAATCATACACAGCTCAGAGAACAAATAACATACGTTTTCCCAAAAAGGTCACCTTCAGAGACAAGCACAAGAGAAAGAATCTTATAAACCTGTTGATTTTTTTTCATTTTCTCCTATGTTTTACTCTTCCTTCTAAGAATTCAATATGTAAAACAATTATTTCATAATTTAATATATGCAGTGATTGATTGTAAAGAATTTATAGCCTAAGCTAGGCTATAATCAGTTTGTTTCTTTATAAAAAGATTCCTTTATTTATTTTATAGAACTTACTGTGTGCCAGGTGTTAAACACTTTATAAATATTAATTCATTCATTTCTCATAGCAGCCCTATCAGGAATGTCCTATAATCATTATTCCCATTTTTCAGATGAGGAAAATGAGGCACAGAGATTACATAACTTGCCCAGTCACATAGCTAGCTGATAGTTGGTACAGCTGGGATTCAAACCCAGGAAGGCTGACTGTAGAGGTTGTGTTCTTAACCATTATGCTATGCTGCTATAATTTGCTAGTTTAATTATACTTCCTGTGACTCCTTGAGAACTTGACTTGAAAATACTACCAAGCATAACCCTTGGCTTTAATAATAAACCTTTGCAAATTCTGATATGTTTTTACAGTACATGTTTTTCTATGAGCAAGTGGCAATGACTGTAATAAATTTGGGAGAACAAAAAAAAAAATATATCTTTTTTTAATTGTTAGGAACATTCAATAGTACTTATGCTATTAGTCATATACATGTATTTATATATAATATATATACATTTCAAGTTAGGGTTTTTTTTTAATTTTTTTAACATTTATTTATTATTGAGAGACAGAGAGACACAGAGCGTGAGCAGAGTAGGGGTAGAGAGAGGGGGAGACATAGAATCTGAAGTAGGCTCCAGGCTCTGAGCTGTCAGCACAGAGCCTGATACAGGGCTCGAACTCACAAACTGCAAGATCATGACCTGAGCCAAAGTCATTGGCCCAACCAACTGAGCCACCCAGGGGCCCTGCAAGTTAGGTATTTGATGGAATCATGACTACTAATAGATGACACCATGATGTCAAAGTGAGGGCAGCTTACAATGAAGATTTTCAAAGGAAGATAGGCACACAAATTGAAACGGTTTCATCTTATGATGTTGCTAGCCACTGGGTACATATGCATGTGCGCGCGCGCGTGTGTGTAGATGTGTGTTGGTAGGTGTGTGTGTAGTTGGTTTTATAGCTATGTAAGCCAAAACATTCTAAAGTAAGGTGGATTTTACTTTGTCCTTTTTAAATCTAGACTAGTCCTATACCTGGTGTGAACATACATCCATGTCATACCTCTCTGGCTAGACCTGTCAGCTTGGGCTCTGATGAAGGGACAAGTTTCAGAAAGCAAGGATCTGCTGGTTGGGTGAGACTATACATGGTACCTGGAAGGCCATCAGTGTCGTTATAGAGTCAAAAAACAAAGAGACTAATATATTTACCAAGAAAAGCTGAGGATAGAGCATGAAAGAAACCCAGTCGTTTATAAAGCTGGTGTGGGTAGACAGAGTATGGTTGGAGAAGTCTGTAATTAATGTGGTTAAAGAAACAGAATAAGGTGTGATGTGAGCCGGCTATGGTGAGTGAGGTTCCACCATGCTGTTGCTTTTTATTTATTTATTTTTAATTGTAATGTGTTTTGCTGGTCCAGCACTACACTGGGTTGACTTTATTAAGGTTTGGTTCAGTGGGACATAGGAATCTTTCTCAGCTATAATATTAGGTAAGATATTGGTTATTTGGCTTTGTCAAGCACCAAGATAGCAGTGTCTTAATCAAAATAGATGATTTCATTTCTCTTTAAAGTAAAAGTTCAGGTCAGTAGGTGTTCTATGGATAGTCTGTGATGGGTTTCCTTGTTACATCCTATCGGTCTTCTGTTGCCAGGGGTGTTACTCACACGATAAAAAATATTTGCCATCTCTGTGTTTCCCACAGAAAGAGGAAAACAGGTCAAGGCATTCCCATTTAAGGTTGTGAACACATCATTTCTATACACATCCCTTTGGTCAGATCTTAGTTTCGTTGGCCATCCTAGCTACAAGGAGTGTTGGAAAATGTGGTTTTAGCTTGAGGGCCATTTGTCCAGCTAAAATTCAGCAGGTTCTGTCTTCAAGAAAAAAATGGAGCATTGATTTTGCAATGCAATTAGCATTTACTGTCATAGCCATTTAAAAGGAACTTTTTAAGGAAATGGAAGAATTAACCTTGTGCTAGAAACTTTTATTTATTATCTTATTTTATTTTAGTTTTTACTTTTTATTTTTTTATACTTCCCAGATCAACTGTAAATAATGTTATCCTTTAAGACTTAAAAAAAATATTAAAACTTTCATGAGTTCAATCATAATTTAGAAAAAGAATGGTGTTCTTAATAGTAAAAAAAGAATTTACAGGGTACAGCTGATAATAATATACACTCAAGGATATAACTAGTATTAATAGTGTACAACTATAATGACATACTTTAGATCATTGTAAACTCCAACATTAAACAAATAAAGTGAAAGTAAAATCCTAAAGCGATCTGGAATTTGTTAGACAATACTATGTGGGGCTTAAAATGCTTCCACTTTTTGAAGGATGTCCAAATTATCATAAATTGTTAGTCTCACTTTTAATGCTGTGCTATTTTTAATTTGACAACAACTTCTGCACAAGAGTAGGATTTTAATGAAAACACTGCATGTAAATATAGCAGTGTGGGATGTAAAAGCATACTGAGCAGATTTTCCAACTGGGCAGCAACCAGGCTCTAACCTCGTTTTCTCGAATAGCAAAATTGAGCATGTAAGCTGACTGCCTCTATAATGGAGGATTCATAGGACAGCTGGATGGGTACATTTGAGATACCTACAATTTAAGCTTTAAGAAGAATCATTTCCCTTCCCTTTTTAACAAACCTAAATAGGTATTGGCTCTAATCATTTCTTTTTTGTTTTGGTGGTGAGCATTTTTAAATATACATATTGAATTCATCCTTTTCTGAAATAAATTTGTAGGAACATCAGATTAGAAGGAAAATGTATGAGTCAGCCTTTATCTGTAAAATTATTGTAATTAATGAAAGGACTTAATTTTTTTTTTACATAGTGTTAGAGCTTTAGAAAGAAAACTGCTTTTTAGAACTGGTAAATTGGTTAAACATTTTATTATTATTTTTTTAAAGGTCAAGTTTTTTGTTTTTTTTTTTTTAATTTAATACTGGTTAAATATTTTAAAGGCAACCATTAGTAAACTGAATCTTACTAAAGAAAGAGTTATAGTCTTAAATTGATCTACTAAAAGATATTTCAGGGAAAAATCATAAAATAGGACAGAAACACTTTAAAATGGTTCAGTTGTACCCATGAGAGAATATTTTATTTTTGTATTTTAAGTTTATTTATTTATTTTGAGAGAGAGAGAAAGTGAGAGAAAGAGAGAGAGTAGGGGAGGGGCAAAGAGAGAGGGAGAGAGAGAATCCCAAGCAGGCTCCATACTGTTAGCACAGAGCCCCACGTGGGGCTCGACTACCATGAGATCATGACCTGAGCTGAGATCAAGAGTTGGACACTTAACTGACTGAGCCACCCGGGTGCCCTGAGAGAATATTTTAAAGAAAAATAATTTTGGTGATTTCAGTACCCTCCTAGGAGACCTGTTAGCCTACTGGCCTCTCAGTTCCTTCACCTCCTCTGTTCAGTGGTCTTACCCTTCTCTCAACTCACTCCCCTCAATTTCATGGCTGTCAGTGGGTGGGTACCATGGTGATCACACTGCAAATACTGTCTCCCCCCATAAACTCTCCACTCCCCAATTCCATGCCATCTACCTGCCATGTTCACAACAACCTGTGTAACAGTACCCTAAAGCACTGGTTCTCAAATGTTAGCATGGGCTTGTTAAAAGACACTGCCCAGGGTGTCTGATTCAGTAGATCTGGGATGAACTTGACAATTTGCAATGGCCAAGTTCCCAGATGATGCCGGTGCTGCTAGTGTGAGGCCCACACTGAGAACTGCTCAAAGGACTCTGTTACTGTGTAGCATTTGCCTCTAGTTGATATTGCTTTAAAAAACAGGATTGCATCCTCAAATCTTATTTCTTTGTCTTTCTTTTTTTGGGTTTGTTTGTAGATCTCAAAGTCCCTTAAAAAATGTGATTTTTTTTTGGATTAGTTATATACAACTGTTTTAATTATGATTTTGAAGAATATGGGCGAGGGGTGATAAGAGAATGCTTGAACAGAATTTTTATTTTATTTTGTTGAGCAGGGAAACTCTCCATTAAATCCCTATTTTTCTTACTACCCAAAGTATGCTCTTTCACTGCTCCACGTCAAATGACGCTAATTGGTGACACTTATATAATCACAGTTGTAGAATTCCTCAGCCATTTTCCCATAATACAAGATTAGGACGTATGGATTCATGTAGTTACTTTATATTAAGCCAGTGCTGGGAGCCCTGCTATAGCAGTTTTCTTAAAAGCAAAGCATCTGGGAGGAAGTTGGAATAACTAAGTCAGTGTTTACTAAGAGTTCATTTACTATTTTGTTAACTAGGTGTCATGATGAATTATTTTATATAGAGGTGGGATAAAGGACTTTGAAATATATAAGTTTATTATATGCCATTTATGGCTTTGAGCAAGTTACAGATCTGAGCCGTTTGGGTATTCCCAAGTTTGCATTAAAAAAATGTAACTTGTATTTCAAAAATTTTTCACATAAATGGTACTCAAGTAGATGTCAGTTTTCTGTGTTTTTTTTTATTTGTATTTATAATAAATAGGAAATATGGTGATTGTTTTTATTCTCTTAAGGTACATATTTAATTATTTAAATTTTTGTCCTTTCATAATCCATCTATAGAACAAATCATCTTTTTGAGTATACTGCCCAATAACATTATTCATCATAGTACCATGTCTCACCTGAATACCCAAATACATCTGTGTGCTGATACCATGTGACATTACTCCTGTGAACTCTGCCTATTAGATGGTTCGGGCTTTACATCCATGCCAGTACTACCTATATTTCAGAGGATAAATTTCTCCATGTTCTCTTGAGTCATGGTAAAAGCATAATGCACATAAATATGGACTCCAGCCAAACTGCTTGTGTTCACTTGTTTCCAGCACCTACTAATGGCGGTACCTTCAGCTAATCATTCTTATATCTCAGTTCCTTCCCCTAAACTGGGATTAATAATAGTACCCCATAGACTTGATGAGGGTATAAAAGCATTTACAACAATGCTTGGTAGTAAGTTAATTCTCTGTAATTTCGGCTATGTATTTTGCATGCAAGTGCTCAGAGCCATATTTCAGTAATCAACATCTTTGCAGATTTTGTGAGTGCAGGCCAAATATTTTATAAATCTAAAATAAGGCAGTACCTGATGAGTCTGTAAATCAGCATTGTTCTTCCTCCTTACAAAATGCTCTGTTTCCTGAGATTCAGCTGTTGTGTTCATGGGCTCACCCACCAATGTCTAAAAATTCATGAGTGTTTGTAAAAGGCGCGTGCTTTGCCCAGCACTTATTCCTATAAAGGATTTTATGTGCTTTTTGAGCATTCATTTTATTCAAAGTTTACATTTTAAGAATCTTGAAACTATGTATAAAATCTCTGTACAACTTTAAAAGAAATCTTAATGAAATGTTATGGGAGAGATCAAGGAGACGGTGAGACCAAAATGAAACTACCACAGTGAAGATGGATAGAGAATCCTTAATGAAGAAAGGAACCATTGGAAATGAGAAAAGCTAGTTGTTTTGAAACTAATCAAATACAAGGACTGGATGTGAATGATCAATAAGATCTAATCAATGTGAAAAAGCATATCATAGGAAATGTATTAAACTGTGAGCACTGGAATGAATTTGGATACTGTTCTCATATTGCACACACGTTTTTGTCCATTCGATAACCAAGAGAGCCTTTCATATTTCGGTGAAGACAATTCCCTTAGTCTTTTCAGTGACCTCTAACAAGTCACAAGAACAAATTTGGCTGTTTCTGCTTTTATAACTCCTGAAGATTATCAACTATATATTGACTTGACATGTAGTACAATAATTTTTGTGTTTTATGTAATTGTCCAAACATAACCACACTGAAATTTGCCTAAAAATATAAAAGTTGTCTTAATTTATCATAACTTATAAGTAATATACAGATAAAGCAAATTTCTTAGGCTAATGAGGAATGTATTCTAAAAGGAAGATGCCTTTGCCAAAGGATCCTTAGCTTTAATGTGATTCAACTTTATTAAACAGTAGTTCACACATGTAAATTGTATACTTACCAAGCAAATGTTTGCTTTACTTTAAGTGCTTTATATTGTTTACTTTAAGTACTTATTTAGCTGTTACTCAATCCTAAACTCTTCAGTATGGCATTTCAATTTTCTTCATTAATTAATTAATTGTTGCTGTTTTAAACTTTCTTGTGTTCAGCTTGCCAGTTTTTTATTTGGAGGTTTGTGTAATCTTCTAGAATCACATTTTGTTATTCTCATTGAATTTGTTTCCACCTTTGAATATCTGTTTTATTTTATTCATTTCCTTTTATTCATTTCCTATTTTATTTTATTCATTTCCATTTCCATGGCCCATTTTCTTTGTTTCTGCCTTTCCACATCCATTTCCTCCTTCAAAATGGCTTAGAAGTCCCTTCTTTAATGAAATAACCCTTATGAGTAAACACCTATTTACATAACCTCAGAACTTACAGATTCTGCTTTTATTACTCTCATTATCCTGTTTTTCTCTATTTATCTGTATACATGTAAATCTGTGTGTGCACATACACACAGTATTACTTTCTCTTTGTAATGAGCATCCTAGAGCTTGCAAACAAGAAGGAAACTTTGAGGTCATCTTCGTCAAATATGCTTGATTTAGTTAGGAAAATTGAATTTCAGAGAAGTTATAACTTGCCCAAAATCATGCACCTCTTCATGTTAGTAAGGTCTGTGCCTACAAAATACCAGCTCATACTCATCATAAAATAGATTGTCTGTTGTTGCTTAAAGTATAAATAAGAAAATATTATCAGTATGGTTACTTTTATTTACAGTATGTTTCCTGACCGTGAATGGTCTTCTAATGGATACCATTATTCCTTTATGAGTTTAAATTGTTAGAGTATTTTAGTTGGAATTTTGAAAAGTATCATTTTGAGTATTCAGTATGTTAAAGGTACTATTTTAAGCATTTTATTTGCTTAACAGCTTGTTCTGGTGTATAGCCCTTATTTAACAGTCCTATGAGGTATAGATACTATAATTATTCCCAGTTTTAGCTGAAGAAAGTGGATGTTAGCTAGATTAAGTTTCTTGTCCAATGTCATAAGTGGCTGAAACAATAATCAAACCGAAATGTTAATCTTCTAGTCTCTCCTCTGCAATATACTGACTTATGTTGAAGTTGGGAGAGTGATAGTAATCAGCTAGCTCAAACTTTATTTTAATTGTGTGGAAACTTGGTGATTTGGCCACATGCTGATCAAGAGAAACAAACCATTTATTTTTAACTGTAATTACATAGAAAGTGGATGAAATAAAGAAATATGGTAAATAGCATTCTGAATAAATAGGTGCCCTGTTTTCAACTGTTTTTACTTACTTGCATTTCTTATTTGAATGTATATGTGTGTGTGTATAACCTGGAACAATTTCACATTCTTTTTAGAATTTTTTTTTTTTTTTCAGAAAGTGATACTGTTGCTGTTATCAAGTTGAATATCTGCGATTTAATGCTAATATCCTTTCTGACATCACTGTCATGTCTTCTTGGTTATAATATAACTCAAATATTTTTTTACTTTGAGTTTTTTAATTCATTGGCTGATTTTATTTTTCTTGATTTAGAAACTACGTTATAAACTAGGTTCTTCTTTTTATTTTATTTTTTTTCAAAAGATGCAGTGCCTTTTTTAAAGATTTGATTTAATTTATAAAGTAAATTTTGTGAACATTGTTTTCAGTAGGAAGCCCCCAGGTACAGCATTTAATGTTCATATTTTTAATAACAACTACAGGAAACAGCATTCTGTCTCTGGTTCTTCTGAATAATAAATCTTATTTTCTTTTTTTTTTTTAATTTTTTTTTTTCAACGTTTTTTATTTATTTTTGGGACAGAGAGAGACAGAGCATGAACGGGGGAGGGGCAGAGAGAGAGGGAGACACAGAATCGGAAACAGGCTCCAGGCTCCGAGCCATCAGCCCAGAGCCTGACGCGGGGCTCGAACTCACGGACCGCGAGATCGTGACCTGGCTGAAGTCGGACGCTTAACCGACTGCGCCACCCAGGCGCCCCATAAATCTTATTTTCAAATAACAATAAGAACTCACAATTTTTAATAACTATAACATCTGTGGTCTCTGAATTTGTGTTTTTTTTCAAATTACAGACAGTATAAGATTTCTGTCTTGTTTTTATTCTACAAAAACCTCTTATGGAGAGTTTTATAAGAGAGTTGGAACAGCTTCCATTTTATTATTGTGGATCATGATATTTTTCATAGATTTAACTGTGCTCTTTAGGCAATTAAAATCATAAGGCTAAAATAAACACATAATTTAAAGTTTTTTCTTAAAATTATTTTTTTTTAAGTAACTCAATAAGTTGTGTCTTTGAATATATCATTTATGTATCAAATAGATACATTTGTGGCAAATGGAGTTATATCTCCCTCTTTTGGAAAGTTAAGGCATGGCATTTAATTGCAATTAAATTATTCTTTATAGATTTTCAGTTTACAAAATTTTCTGAGCATATAGTTGTAAAAATAATATTTTTCTTTGGAATAGTTTTCTTTTGGAATTTTATAACATTTATAAAAAAGTTAAACTTCTGTTTGCACATGCACATATATTTATTCGTTTAAGCTTGAGAACTATAGACCATTTGATGATATGTGTTTGCATCCAGGGAAACTCTATTTTCATATTTGAAATGTTTTCATTTTTACTTAGAGAGTTGATTTTACTTTTTTGTTAAAGCAAAATTATTAAACATGATTTATAATGTCTGTTAAGAAACAGAACTTAAAACAACAAGAAATGGAGAAAGAAAACAGCAAAATCGCTCATCTCCTACCGTCTACTGTTTTAGGTTTTGTGGGTGTTGTTTCTGATCTGTTTCTAGGCATTTATAAGCTGTCTTTCTGCTTGTCACTCTGCTTCTCTGTATTTATATGCTTTGCATTATCATAAATAGATGATTATTCCATGCTTATTGTTTTCCAATTTACTTCTCCTTTCCCCCATTTAACCCCCCCCCCTTCAATATATCTTACAAATCTGAAAAGGTACATTAGTATTTTTCTGACTTGAATCAACTCCATACTCATATTAATGAAGTGATGCCTAAAGCTAGAAATTAATAGCATTCTACCTTGGCATAACAAACTATCATAAAAAAATAAAAACTTATTAATATACTTAGTGTATGTCACACAAATCTGTATGGGTTAATAGCTAAACTAATTTTATAATAATTTTGTGGTTTTTTTGTGCTTCACTAAAATGAATACTTTACCTTCACTACCATTGTTTACAAGAACATTTTCTTTTTTCTGTACTCTTTTCTGTCCGTATCAGCACTTTAAGAAGTGCTCTGACTTAACCTGTAAATTGTTCACCAGCGCTGAGTATCTTGGTGGATATGGTCTTAGATTTTGTTTTGTACTCCTTTGAAACTCTGCCTACAAAATATAAAGGGATTCTGGTTTAGAGATTTTTCATTTAACCATTACCATATCACAAGAACACTGCTTATGTGTCATGTAAAAAGATAATTTTTGCAAGAGTCAAAGTAGGTTCTTTTACTTTAAAAAAGTCTCACATCTAGGGGCGCCTGGGTGGATCAGTCTGTTAAGTGTCTGACTCTTCGTTTTGGCTCAGATCTTGATCTCGTGGTTGTGAGATTGAGCCCCACCTCTGGCTCTGCGCTGACAGCAGATTCTCTCTCTCCCTTTCTCTGTTTCTCCCTCACATGTGTGGTTGCTCTCTCAAAATAAATAAATAAACATTAAAAATTTTTTTTAAAACAGTCTCACGTCTAATATCAGTTTGATAGTTTTCATTTGTTTAATTTTCATAAATTAACTTTCAGAACTGTATATATAGAGAGAGAGTTCTAGTTATAGTTTTATATTTATAGTTATAGTTACCTATAACTATAATGAAACATGATTGTAAACTGCCCCTGAATTTAAGAGAAAAAGACTTTTGGGTGCCTGGGTGGCTCAGTCAGTTAAGCATCCAACTCTTGGTTTTGGCTCAGGTTGTGATCTCATGGTTCATGAATTTGAGTCCCGAGCTGGGCTCTGTGCTAACAGTGCAGAGCTTGCTTGGGATTCTCTCTCTGCTCTTCCCCTGCACATGCACTTGCATGTTCTCTCTTTCTCTCAAAATAAATACTCTTAAAAACAAAAAAACAAAAAACAAAAACAACCTCTCAGAATAGGCCTGATTTCCTATACACATCAGGATTTAATAAAATACTGTTAAGTTGAAGAATATACAGGTAATGCCTTTTGTTTGTTACCTTTGTAAATAACAATGTCATTGACATTTGCATATTTTAATTAAACCGGATTTACTCTATCATTATGCTAAATATTGTTAGTGTATGATGGCCAATTAATTCTATGTCATTGACTTAAGAAGTCACATTCATAAACAGTCATGTCGAGGTTTGTGATAATAGTAATAATGAAATAATAATTCATAATGTCTTACACTGGTAATTGCAAGTGGGTGATTTTTGCAAGTCTTTGTTCATGTGAATATTTATACTGTTCTTTCAAATGAATCTGTAAGTCAGACATGAAAGTAACACCTCACTCACCTGTAAATCTTGAAACACTATTTCTAACAAATAGATAATTTTACTGTGCTTACTTTTAATAAATATTTGGTTGATGATTAAAGCAACTGGAAGCTTTCCCATAAACATGGTCTTTTCTTTGAGCAACAGCTATAAGCTGTCTCATAAACGCTTGCTTCTCAGCTGAGGAGCAACCCATTCCGTTTGTTCCTGAGTCAGGGCTATATCAGAAGTAATTTTAACATCTGAAGAAATTAATCTTGTAGGTGTTTTATTTTTCTTTTCAAAGCTTTTTGGTCCTCTTGTTACCGAGACCCAAGTTTGGCTGACCATCTCTCAAAAGGCCAATATTCAAGAGATGAGTTTTGATTGGAAGGGAATAAGAGCTTTATTCAGGAGGTTAGCCACCTGGGGAGAAGGTGGACTTTTCTCCAAAAGCCAACTCTGAGGTTTCTGCCTGGCCCAGAGATTTTGAAAGGGATTTAGGGCAGTTAATCGGTTAAGGGAGTGCAGTGGTCTGTGACAATTCTTGATTACTTGCAGCCTCAATGGTGCCAGCTATAGACTTTATCACGGTGCTCAGAGGTTGCGCAAGGGGGTCTGGTTCTTTGGTGTCCAGGGCGGTGCAGGAGAGCCTGGTGTCATGTCAAATTTCTCTTTATAGGAGATAACGCATGATCTATAAACATACAAAAAAAAAAAAAAAAAAAGGTTTAGTTCATCAATCATGTGGGCTAAGGGTGCTTGCCAAAACTTATAAGACTTCAGGTTGGCCAGAGGGGCCCAGGCAGCATCAGTCTTAGGTCCAGGTTTGGGAACCATTATGAAATTTGTCTTAGTGCTGGCACTTTTTTGACACATCTTAGGAGTTTTCTATTTTTGCCCATCTAATTTTGAAGTTTGGTCCATTCCCCAATTCTTTAGGCCACTAGTTGCCAATTTCTACTTCCAACTTTTCCTCTTATGAGCCTGTTTATTCCACTTATTTTCTCAAACTTACTTTGATTCTGCTATGTATCATATTCCAAATTTGATGTGTTCTTTTAAAGTCATGTCCTGTCTTAGGTCAGAACATCCTCCTCTAATTTTTCATAGAAAGAGTACTGCATCAATCCCAGTTTAGGTACAGATTATCCCCACCTTTCAATCCTCTCTCTGCCTCCTAGCATTCTGATGTTTTGTCAACATCTGTTTCTTTTCATGTGATAATCAAGTCTGAATACAAAATCTGAATTTTCAAATTTCAACTTTGAAACCAAATGCAGGGAGCAAAGAACTACCTCCAGGTCAAACATTTTTTTGTGATTGTGTTTCATCAACAGGGTGATTCTGAATGTGTATGTAATTATGTGTAGAAAGGTACAAATGAAAATAATGAATGTGTGAGCTAATTAATTGTGGCATGTCAATTACCTTTGAGTTTTCCACTGTTCATGCCTATGGAGAAAATGGCACTTGATTAGTTTAAGCATCATTTGGGGTTTAGTCAAAGAAGATGGATCTTCTCATGATTTATCTCATGCACTAGTTTCTTCTTCCCAAAGCACCTATAGGTGTGTCTTCTACGTGCAAAAACCTAGCTGCAAGGGAGTGTGGAAAATGTGATTTTTAAGCTTCACATCCTCTGTGTTACAGGAAGGAATGTCAGAAAGGGGTTTGACTGACTGAAGAGCTAATATCTGCTACAACTTAAAAAAAAAAAAAAAACATAAATAGAATTCCCAAGAAAATAGTGTTGAAAAGACAATCACCCAATTTTACTAATGACATTTAAAGTAGCAATGATAAATTTTGTTTTGCAAAAATGATTTGTGTGGATACATGGTAGAGAAATTGTGAAATATTTTAAATAATGGGTAACAACTATAGGATAAGATCAGAAACTTGAATAGGTTCACCATACCCTTTAATAAAGCCATTCCTAGCTACAGTGGAAAACATAGGAAAAGTAGATGGTATGAAGACATTCATAGACATTCTCAGGACGACAAATGAATAAATTTTGAGCCGGCATGGATGCCTTTAGTAATTGAAGTGAGATTAAGTTTACAAAATAAGAATAAGAAACTAGTAGGGAGACTGGACTATGAAGAATGAGAAAACATTATAAATTAGTACTGAATAAGAAATAAATTAGAAATTTAAAGGAGAGATTGAGGGGCGCCTGGGTGGCTCAGTCGGTGAGTGTCCGACTTCAGCTCAGGTCATGATGTCACAGTTCATGAGTTCGAGCCCTGTGTCAGGCTCTGTGCTGACAGCTCAGAGCCTGGAGCCTGCTTCAGTTTCTGTCTCTCTCACTCTCTCTCTCTGCCCCTCCCCTGCTTGTGCTCTGTCTCTCTGTCTCTCTGTCTCTCTCTCAAAAATAAATAAAAACGTTAATTTTTTTTAAAAAATAGAGATTGAGACAAATTTCATTGCAAAATATATTTTATCATCTGTAAAAGGTATTCATTACTATCAAGGTTTAGAGAATCCGTTCCATATAACTCTAATGTGAGTTTTCCTTCCTCCCCTTCTCCTTTCCTTCGGTTTTTGAATAAAAACCTGTCCTTTCATCAGTGGGACACTGGTTCTTGTATCCACTTTATTTTTTGCTTTCTCAGGTCTGGCTTTTATCTGCTAAGGCATGAGACTGCAGACCACAGAATCAGAATCAAGGGCTACAGGTAGTGGTGGTGGTAACTGGATATAAATAGGGCTCAGTCATCTTTATGTTAAAATGTTCCTCAGGTAGTCCTCATTGCACATCCAGGGTTGAAAACTGCTGCCAAAGACACATATAAAAAAGTCTAATATTCTCTTTACTGAATTCAGGAGGAAAATGTTCATATTTCAAACATGTCACAGTTCAGCATATACAAATCAATTTCAACAAGTGTTTAATTCCCTCTGTTAAAGCCACAAGGGAATGTATAATACATTTTAGAGAGCTACCTTTAAAAATATATATATTATTTTCCTCTTTCAGTTTTAGTGCTTATAAAGGTGAATCACACAGGTATCTAGAAAATCAGACTGTCCATAAATATCTGTTGCCTGATTGCTTTCTTTATGTCAACACTAATTCTAGAAATACTTTAAATGCATTAGCAGACTTTCTTTTCCTTATATCCAAGTACTGTGAAATATCTTACACTTATAACCTTCTCTTGTCCTTCAATCTGGGCATACTAGATTTTAAATATGATTATAAAGTCTGGGGAATTGAACACTGTCATTTTTCCTTAGGAGTATTTTTTTTTTTTTTTTAATAAAAGTAGTTCATGCTTTTGTCCTCTAAATTATGTAGGCATCAGTTTTTTTTATAGGGCTTTTATTTAGTATTTGATCCCTTAATGCTGTGCCAGAAAAAGGAAGGAAATTGCATTTTATGACTGTTAAGGTAGGTATTATTTTTGGTTATATTTAATAGAAGTATTTGCACGTTGGCAGAGTATGCCTTCAAATATTAGTGAATATAGGTATGCCTACAGGACATAACCTTTTTCTCATGGTAAAGCACATACTATATAATCTTTTTATGATTTAAATATTTACCTTTAAAGTAAGTTATTTTATTGAGCAGCACAGTCAAATATATGTTAAATGTCAACATTTATGTTTAATTCTCTTCAATTTAATGTGGGATTTTTTTTGTTTTGTTTCTTTGTTGTTTTTTTTTTGTTTGTTTGTTTGGTTTCTTTACTCTGCAGTCTGTTCATCTTTACCTATGCTAATATGCTAGTAACTATAAATTTCTCCACGTGACTCAGTGTGCTCTGACTGGGAAAAAAAGTCTCATGGACAGATATAGATAGATAGATAGATAGATAGATAGATAATTTTTTTAAATACTCAAATATAGGTCATTGTATCTTACTACATGTATATTCTCTGAGCCTCACTCAAAATGTGAGATGGGCAATTCTCTGAACTATGCCTTATAGACTACGCTGCCAAAGAAGTTTCCTGCTTCTCCAGAGCTCTTGTCTCCTTCTTAAGAGAACTTGGAGATCAAGGCTTGTTTGCTTCCCTGTGCCTGTCTTTTCTACATAACATGGGAGTATCTATGTTTAATAATTTAAATACACCTGAACTACTAAGGTTTAATATAAGTAGCTCTATTGTGAAGACTCCTATTATTCACCACTCCTTCTTCCCATCGTTACTGTTACCACCTTTGCTTTGATACTTTGCCTTATTATATGACCTACAAAACGTTGTAAGTGCAAATCAATCAATGTGATATATCACATCAATAAGAGAAAGGATAAGAACCATATGATCACTTCAATAGACACAGAAAAAGCATTTGACAAAGTACAATAGTCATTCAGGATAAAAACCCTTCATAAATGGTTTAGAGGGAACATACCTCAACAAGGTAAAGGTATATATCTGAAAATCCCACAGCTAACATCAACCTTGATGGGGAAAAATTGAGAGTTTTCCTTTAAGGTCAGGAACAAGACAGGATGTCTACTCTCACCACTTTATTCAGCATAGTGCTGGAAGTCCTACCCATGGCAATCAGACAACAAAAAAAAAGACATCCAAATCAGTAGGGAAAAGTAGAACTTTCACTATTTGCCGATGACATGAGACTCTATGTGAAAAGACTCCACCAAAAAACTACAGTAAACTTGCAGGACACAAAACCAATCTACAGAAATCCATTGCATTTCATTATTATTATTTTTTTTTTTTTTGTAATTTTTTTTTTTTTCTTTTTTCGGGAGAGAGAGAGAGACAGAGATTGAGGGAAGGGGAGGGGCAGAGAGAGAGGGAGACACAGAATCCAAAGCAGGCTCCAGGCTCTGAGCTGTCAGCACAGAGCCTGATGCGGGGCTCAAATTCACAGACCACGAGATCATGACCTGAGCTAAAGTCGGATGCTCAACCAACTGAGCCACTCAGGGGCCCCTATTCCGTTGCTTTTCTATACACAGTAATGAAGCAGCAGAGAGGGAAATTAAGAAAATAATCCCATTTACAGTTATACAAAAAATAATAAAATACCTCATAATAAACTTAACAAAGGAAGTAAAAGACCTGTACTCCGAAAACTATAAAGCATTGATGAAAGAAATGGAAGATGACACAAACAAATGGAAAGATAGTCCATGATCATGGATTATGAAAACAAAATTTTCTAAATGTCTGTACTACCCAAAGGAATCTATGTATATAATGCAATCCATTATACCAACAGCATTTTTCATAGAACTGGAATGAAAAATCCTAAAATTTGTGTGGAAACACAAAAGAGCTCGAATAGCCAAAGTAATCTTGAAAAAGAAAAACAAAACTGGGGGTATGACAATTCCAGACTGTAAGTTATATTACAAAGTGGCAGTAATCAAGACATTATGCTAATGGCACAAAAATAGACACGGAGACCAATAGAACAGAATGGCGAGCCCAGAAATGATCCCACAATTATATGGCCAATTAATCTTCAATGAAGCAGGAAAGAATATCCAATGGGAAAAACACAGTCTCTTCAATAAATGATATGGGGAAAATTGGACAGCTACATGCAAAAAATCAAACTGGGCCATTTTCTTACACCATACACTTAAATAATTCAAAATGGATTAAAGATCTAGCTGTGAGATCTGAAACCATAAAAATCCTTGAAGAGAGCACAGGCAGTCACTTCTCTGACATCAGCCATAGCAACTTTTTCCTAGATAGGTCCCCTGAGACAAGGGAAATAAAAGCAAAATTAAACCAGTGGGACTGTATCAAAATAAAAAGCTTCTGCACAGCAAAGGAAACAGTCAACAAAACTAAAAGACAACCTACAGAATGGGAGAAGATATTTGCAAATGACATATCCGATAAAGGGTTAGTATCCAAAACATGTAAAGAACTTACAGAGCTCAACACCCAAAAAACAATCCAATGAAAAAATGGGCAGAAGCCACGAACAGACATTTCTCCAAAGAAGACACACCCAGATGGTCAACAAACACAGGAAAAGATGTTCATCATCACTCATCATCAGGAAAATGCAAATCAAAACTACAGTGTGATGTCACCTCACACTTGTCAGAATGGCTAACATGAAAAGCACAAGAAACAACAAGTGTTGACGAGGATGTGGAGAAAAAGGAACCCTCTTAAACTGTTGGTAGAATGCAAACTGGTCTAGCCACTGTGGAAAAGAGTATATGGGGGTGCCCCCAAAAGTTAAAAATAGAACTACCCTATTCAGCAATTACCGAAAGATATACAAAAACCCTAATTCAAAGGGATACATTCACCCCAATGTCTATTGCAGCATTATTTACCATAACCAAGATATGGAAGCAGCCCAAGTGTCCATCGACTGCTGAATTGGTAAAGAAGAAGTGGTATATGTAAACAAAACAATACTATTAAGCCACAAAAAATGAATGAATGAAATCTTGCCATTTGCAACAACATGGATAGAGCTAGAGAGTGTAATTCTAAGTGAAATAAGTCCGTCAGAGAAAAACAAATCCACATGATTTCACTCAGTAAAATTGAAGAAATAAAATCGATGAACATATGGGAAGGGGGAGAAAAAGAAAGAAGGAAACAAACTAATACGGAGGGAGGTAAGTAGAGGATGTACTAGATGGGTGATGGGTAGTAAGGAGGATAGTTGTTATGGTGAGCACTGGGTCTTGTATGTAAGTGATGAATCACTGAATTCTACTCCTAAAACCAATATAGCGCTGTATGTTAACTAACTAGAAATTAAATAAAAATTAAAGACAGAGACAGAGACAGAGAGAGAGAGAGAGAGAGAGAGAGAGAAACCAAGAAACAGACTCAACTATAGAGAGCAAACTGATGGTTACCAGAATGGAAGCGTTTGGGGGGATGGCTTATGTAGGTGATGGGGATTAAGAAGTACACTTGTTGAGATGAGCACTGGGTGATGTATGGAATTGTTGAATCACTATTGTACACCTGTAACTAGTATTACACTGTGCGTTAACTAACTGGAATTGAAATAAAAACTTTAAAAATGCTATAAAATCGGCTGACAAGAAATTATCCAAGTGTTTATCTTGAGTTCCATTTCACGTGTAGTTTTCTATTCCCCCATTTAATCATCTGTTTGATTGCTTTCTCATTTCTTGATGGGTATACTTATTTCCTTATCAATATTTATACATACTTATTTGTTGTTCTTCCCCTGATAGCATGTGTACCTAGGAAAATACATGTCTTCTGTGGGTGAAAAGAGAGAAAAGACTGTTAATGTTGTAATCTCTATTATGATAGCTTAGCATATAAAGAATGTTAAATATTCAGGAAGAATTATTTTCATCATTAACTGTTTTCTTAGTAGTTATCAATTACATTCTGGGAGATATTTGTCTCAATATGTATTAAATATATAATTGTATGTTTTCTCAAATCTTATAATTTTTACCATTATGAACTTCATATCTATCTGTATATCTATCTATCTATGTATATCTATCATCTATTATGAACTTTATATCTATCCAGAGATATCTATATCTCTGGAATTTCTGTACATACCTTCTAGAGACTGAATTATTTCTCTTTTCCTCCCACACTTTATAGTTTACCTCATTGCAATAGCACTTCATGTGATGGCTTAAGAATCATATTCTTTCTTTCAAATGATTCAGTTTATTACCATATAGACTTTTGTAATTATACTTAATATTTTTAAAGAGAACTTTAACTCATCTTATGATAGTACCCTCCCCTATCCTAGCACTTCTGAAAATACTTCTCAGATTTTTTTCTATTGGCATTATACCAGATTATAACTCTGTTTACTTAATAGAATTCTAGCCTTCACTGCACATGGATGAGTCTCTTTGAAGCACACTTTTTCAGTAATGAAAACTCACTGATTTTTTCCCCTTTTCATAGCTTTTTTCTTTTATTACTCTATTGATCTTTCAATATCTTGGAAGTTTAAATCCTATATTTTTATATCATGTGTAATTCATTTGTTTTCTAGTCTAAGACACTTAATCAATCTTTACCCGATTACAACATTTCAGCATTGTTCCTATTCTTTTCACTTAGGAGTAGTTATTCTCACTTGCTCAGGGGTATCCTTTTCAATGCCTGCTTCCTAAATCTCGCATAATCCCTTTGGATTTTGTCTTTTTATAGTGACCTCACTTTATAAGGTTTTTGTTCAGGTAATGTACTTGAAATGAAGCGAACACTTTATCAGTTCTACTTCGTTGTTTCTTTATTTCTTTAAAGATTTGCCTCAGTCAAAGGCAGAGACAGAAAAAATATTATGGTTGTAATACTTCTTAACTAGACTAGAAGGTTGGGGATCTGGGGTGGAAACCTTTGGGAGTAATACTCCTTGTTTTAAGTACAGCAGCATCTGTCCCTTTAAAAATCATTCTAAATAAAAACCTGCTTTTATAAGGAGCAACTACTGATCTTCATGTATTTCTTTTTTTATAAAATTCTGAGGTCTTTTCTCTCCCATGTGAAAGTATTACAGAAATGGATGTTTATATCTCTGTCATTCTACAGCTGGTGCTAAATCAGGAGCAAAGTAGCTATTAGTGTTATGCCTTGACTATAGTCTCTTTTGTTCTGTACATTGGTGTCATTGATGTCAAAGTTTGATATAATTTGATCAGATGCTACTTTGTGTCAGTTTACAGATTTATTTTCCATAGCTAGTATGTTTAATCTTTTCTTTTAAAAACATTTTTTTTAATAGTGGCTTCATTTTTTGACAGAAATACTTTAACTGTTTCTACTCAAGCATTGTTACTGGATTCCACATTGGAAAGATTTCTTGTTTCTTATGAAAGAAAACAAAATGAATTGTAATGCATTATTTTAAGATAACAAAATCCACACAAAGCTAAAATAATGAGAGTCAATGAAAATTAAACAGTAGGTTATTGCTTTCAAAATTCAACTGATTTCTGTTTTTTCTTAGTACAGCTACTTGGAAGGATATCACAGTTTTGTTTTGTTTTGTTTTGTTTTTGTCTTTTGTATATTGTCTCATACTGCATAACATAAGAGCCCGAGACTTAATCTAATCATTTAGTCTCTTTTCCATTTACCTCAGTCTCTGAACAATGTGGATATAAAGTGCATCAAAAGATATGATAATTTTTTTCAGTTATTATTTTTTTTTAAATTTTAGTTCCGGTGTAGTTGACATACTGTGTTATACAAGTCTCTGGTGGACACTACAGTGATTCAGCAGTTCCATATATTACTCAGTGCTCATAAAGATGAGAGTACACTTAATTCCCTTCACCTATTTTACCCAGTCTCTCACCAGCCTCTCTGGTAACTATCAGTTTGTTCTCTGTAGTCAAGAGTCTGTTTCTTTGTCTCTCTTTCTTCGTTCATTTGTTTTGTTTCTTAAATTGTATATGTGAGTGTCCTTTTTGTCTCTCGTGACAATCTTTGTTTTAAAGTCTATTTTGAAAAAGAAAAAAAAAAAAAAGAGTGGTACCTAGATGACTCAGTCGGCTAAACGTTCGACTCTTGGTTTCAGATCAGGTCATGATCTCACGGTTTCATGAGTTTGAGCCCCTCTTTGGGCTCTGTGCTGACGCACAGAGCCTTCTTAAGATTCTCTCTCTTCCTCTCTCTTTGCCTCCCCCACTAATGCTGTCTCTGTCTCAAAATAAATAAACTTAAAAAAATATCAAAAAAATAAAGTGTATTTGTCTGATGTAAGTACTGCTACTCTAGCTTTCTTTTCACATCCATTTGCCTCATAAATGTTTCTCCACACCCTCACTTTCAATGTGCATGTGTCTTTTAGGATGTGATAAATTTTTATGATCGTGTATGCACATGGCTTATGTAAGGTTGTTTGATTAAATAAAGTTATGATATAAATTATCAAACAAAAAATGGAGATATCTAACATGTATGAACTTTAGTATTCAGATAAAATTAACAAGATCTTTTTAAAAATTCAAATAACAAAGTTAATGTTTATTTGGTACCCATAGTGGTCTCAGTTTATAAACAATGGTAATGTCAGTTATAGCTCATATATAACCCTGATTTGTATAATTTTAACAATCAAATATATGTAATTTTATGAAGGTTCATCTATAAAATAGTTGCATATTACAGGTTTATTATAAATGGAAAACTACCTTGATACTTTTATTGATATCTTGTTTTTTCCCTCAATTAATTGAAATATAAACTCAAAATTCACAATGAAATACGTTTAATATCAGGTAGTGTTTCTAAGATCCCTAATTGAAAATTCAGAATGCAATTTCTTCAATAAATATTTTTATTATTATTGGCAAATGATTATTGAAATAGTCTCATCTCTGTTTAATGAAGCAAATATATCAGATACAAGGTAGAAAAAAATAGCTCTGTAGCCTTTGCGTGTGGTGAATTCAGAGCTTTTATTTCCATCATGTAGAATAGTTCTTTTTATTCAATCTCTGAATATAATTACATGGGAGTAGACTAGAAATAAAAACTGTGTATTAAAAATTTACTTTTTTTTTTTTTTTTTTTTTTTTTTTTTGTGGGCTCCTATCAGTTCTGAAACTCAACAGCATTTATTCTGAAGGAGTTTACTTTTCCTGGGAATTGTCAAGGAGACTAAACCTCATTTAGTGAAGGTTACTGAAATGCATTGATATATTTTTTGGGAGTAAGCAGTTAATAAGATAAAATGTGTTATTTAGACTATTCATTAAAATAACTTCATCTTTTAACTCTTTCTAGCACTGACAAAGCTTAGCTAAATTTAAATACATTCCATTTTATTCTTAAACTGTGATTGCTTCTAATGTTTTCTTCCTAATTTAGTTTCCTGTGGCTGCTGAACAAAGTTGGTGGCTTTAAATAGTAGAAATTTCTTCTTTCACAATTTTGGAAGCCAAAAGTTCAAAGTCAGTATCATTGGTCTGAAATCAGGGTGTTGGAATGGCCACACTCCCTCTGGAGGCTCTAGGGGAGACTTTCTTCCTTGTCACTTCCAGCTTTTCGTGGCTGTTGGCACTGTTTGGCTAGTGTCTGCAACACCCCAGTCTCTGCCTCCTTGGTCACATTCCTTTTTTCTCTTCTGTCTATTCGTAGATATCCCTGTTTCCCACTTATAATGATAAATGTGATTTCTTTCTTGGATAATCTGGTTAATGTCTCCATTTTAAGATCCTTTTATCATATCTGAAAAGATCCTGTTTTTTTTTTTTGTTTGTTTGTTTGTTTGTTTTGGGGTTTTTTTTTGCCACATAAGGTATCATTCACAGATTCCAGAGCGTAGGCTGTGAACATCTTTTGAGGGGCCATTTTTGAACCTCCCAAAATGGCAAAGTGATTCATTCTTATATAATCTTGGTGAATCTTAAAACTCATCCAAGCAGGAAGAACAAACAAAACTGAAAAAAAAAAAAAAAATGTATACTCCTACATCATTTTTCAACAATGATTAGTAGTAAAATTTTTGTTGAATTAAAATGAGATGTAGAAGCTGCTTTTGAAAATATATTCAGCTATTTTAAAGTTTTAATAATTCTATGTGTTTGTTTAAGATGATATTTATTTATTTATTTATTTATTTATTTATTTATTTATTTTTTAATGTTTATTTATTTTTGAGACAGAGAGAGACAGAGCATGAATGGGGGAGGGTCAGAGAGAGGGAGACACAGAATCTGAAACAGGCTCCAGGCTCTGAGTTGTCAGCACAGAGCCCGACGCGGGGCTCGAACTCACAGACTGCGAGATCATGACCTGAGCCGAAGTTGGCCGCTTAACCGACTGAGCCACCCAGGCGCCCCAAGATGATATGTATTTATACTATATTATTTGTATACATTAAAACATTTCCTCAGGATTCTGCTCACTGATAGAATCATCACATTCTTCTCTGGAATATCACTTATTTTCCTACTTAATTATGAATGGTGATTACCTTTTCTAAAAATGTCTTTTTTATTTTTATTCCATGCACTTCTAAAAATTACTTAAGAATAAATTGCAATATATTTTCTATGTATGTACATTTTTCTTTCTCTGTACAACTATATGTATTTATATATACATATATATATATTTGAGTAACATTTTAAACACATGCAGACAGAATACTGATATTCAGCATTGCACATTGGTATGACTATAATAATATATATTTCCATATTATATTAATACATAACATAATATGTAATATATCAATATATTTTATTATATTTATATATTTTTATATATAGTATTAATTTAGATGTTCTATAAATTAGAGATAATTTAAAAGTGAAGACAACATTGCTTTGTAAATTTGCTTGGTTATTTAACCTGTACCCCATTAAATAGTTATTTTTTTAAAGTTTTTATTTACTTATATTGAGAGAGCAAGAGAGAGCAAAAGAGAGCAGGAGAGGGGGCAGGGTAGAGAGAGGGAGGGACAGAATACTAAGCAGGTTTTTGCACGGTCAACGCAGAGAACGACACAGGGCTCGAACTTATGAAGTGTGAGATCATGACCTAAGCCAATGACAAGAGTCAGACATTTAATCAACTGAGCCACCCAGGTGCCCCACTAAATGGTTATTTTTATAAATATCTTTTAAATTAATCCTCCTTGTACACTTTTTTTTTTAAGGAAAATTTTACCATGTATCACATAGTTGTAATTTTAGTAGTATAATTTGGGCAAATTGAATTATAATATTCAACATGTCTGTCTTTTCTTTTGGTCTTCAACACATTCATTCATGAAACCCAGAGTTACATTCAATACCATTCTCCAGAGTATGCTAACACTTCCACTGTTTTTATAAGCAATTGTTGACCACCTGAGGAGCATGTTATGTCAGTAATTCTTCAGTCCATAGGAACATTATTCTCTGGCAAGAAGCATTTCAACAGATACTCCTAGAATGAATGAACACACACACACACACACACACACACACACACACACACACACATTTTAAAAAATTTTTTTTTATTTTTATTTTTTAATGTTTATTTATTTTTGAGACAGAGAGAGACAGAGCATGAACGGGGGAGAATCAGAGAGAGAGGGAGACACAGAATGTGAAACAGGCTCCAGGCTCTGAGCTGTCAGCACAGAGCCGGACCTGGGGCTCGAACTCACGGACTGCGAGATCATGACCTGAGCTGAAGTCGGGTGCTTAACCGACTGAGCCACCCAGGTGCCCGACATTTTTTTTTAAAGATCTTTTCTATTTTACCGAACTTCCTTACATTGTTTATGTCAGTTCTAAATGACATTTTATAAATAAAATTTGACTGCATATAGTCAGTAAGTCAATTTGACTTTTGCACAGGTAGAGGTTTCTTTTATACACTTGTTTGTTTAGTAACATCTTTTGATAGCAGCTTCCCATAAGTCAAAGAGATAATTTGGCTTATTAAAAAATGAGGCTGCTAATATTTTATAATCTAAGAAAATGTTATAATTTTTAAAAGTATCTATTTGCCCTATAAAAACTTCATCACAATATTATCTTCATTAGCATATTCCTTTAAAGTAATTTGATATATTTTTGGAGTTTTATTTCTGACACTGTCAATATATTTAAGGTACATAATATGCAATTTGACTAGCACAGCTCTACAAATGTATATGCAGCTGTATAAATGTATTGACAGTCCTTATTTGTTTCTGATCAACAAAGTTATATAAATGAAATGAAGTAATATATAGAAACTGCTGGGGCGCCTGGGTGGCTTGGTCGGTTAAGCGTCCGACTTCAGCTCAGGTCATGATCTCTCGGTCCGTGAGTTCGAGCCCCGCGTCGGGCTCTGTGCTGACAGCTCAGAGCCTGGAGCCTGCTTCCGATTCTGTGTCTCCCTCTCTCTCTGACCCTCCCCCATTCACTCTCTGTCTCCAAAATAAATAAACGTTAAAAAAAAAAAAAAAAAAAAAACTGCTAACAAAAGCTGCTAATAATCTATCCATAGCCAACTATCTAATTTTTTTTTCTATTTGTTTAAATACTTCAGTCCATGCGTTTGTATGCATTTACATTTGGAAGATGCAGCCCATTTTTTTCATAACTTGAAAGAATATTCTTACAACCTTCAATATAATTCATTGCTACAGTTTTTACGGCTATACATTCTTCAGTCATTCACTCTTTGCCAATAAAAGTAACATGAAGGTCAGTAGACAAGGATATAGTTCTTTGGACACATCTCTGATTACTTCCATGGCAAAGTTCTATAATTAGAATTGCTGAGTCATTGAGAATTTTTGAAAAATTTTTTTAGGCATATTGCCAAATTGCTCCTCAGAGCTTTTATACTGTTTTACACTTATACTAGCAGTGTATAAGCCTTTTAATTTGATAGTCTCAAGAGAATTCTTATACTTCAGCTGTTAGACTTATTATCCTTGAAAGATCAATCTGGCTATCTCTTTTCAGTTTGCTATATACCATATGCTATTTTGAGGTTATAAATTAAGTGATGTAAAATCTTATCTCATCATCTAAAAATGCTTTTATCTGAATCTGAACTCATGAGAGCCAAAATCTAGGTATTGCACCTCCCCAAATGTGTGCAAAACTTAGTTCAGAAAGATTATATTCCTTATTCGTTGGAACTTCTCTCAAGTTAGATTTATTTAGATTTCTTATAATACTCTTAGCTGATTACCACAACAATTTAAGGACAGCAAATGAAAAAAAAAAAAAACAAGGTGAGGTGGCTTCTACAGGTGAGTGCTTAGGAAAAACTGCAGTATTGTAAGAAAGAAGCCTCCAAATCAGGGGCCTAAAGAAGAGGTTTTACTTACCTTTTACATAATGATCACAGGTAAGTGTTTCAGATTTGATGACAAGCTTTGCTTTACATGTCATTGAAGTACCTGGGTTATAATTCTGTTGCTGAAAAAGGAAAGAGGCAATTGGATATTTAAAATTTTCTACCCTAAGTAACAATACTAATAGACTATTAGTGAGGGAAGAAATAGAACTTTTGGAAACAAGGATATTGAGGTCACTCAGTGAATGATTAAATAATCCTTTGTCAGGTGTAGAGTTTGATTTTACCCTACCTACAAGCTTATTACTTGTTATTATTTTATGGAACCTGGCAGAATGCACAGCACAGGACTCCTGGGTCAGAGACAAATGATTTTATTAGTCACAGCAGAGTAAACAGTATGAGCATCATATTTGCATTGGTTATCTTTGTTTTCAAATCCCATGGGTGACACCACACGGTCCAGATGGATGCTGCTGACACAGCTGGTTTGCATCATAGCTCAGGAACATTCATCTTGGGGAATCCATTCTTTTATAGCAAGCAATAAGCAAGCCTATTCTGTATCTTCAAGGCAGACATTTTCTCATTCCTCAGGGTAGCATGCTACAAACACAACTCTGAGAAATGGCTTTTGTCAATAACTGTTAGGGCCTTGTATTCTTGGCCTACCCAGCAAAATATGTAGGAATATTAGAGACCCATAGAGGGACTGTTCCTTTCAACATACATCACACAGTAGCCTCTGAAGGCATGTGTACAAGCAATGTTCTAATGATGTTGTCTAAATGTGTACAAGCAGTGTTCTAAAGAATGAAAATTATATTTAGCATGAGGAGATTCTTGATGTCAGCTACTTAAAGTTTCAAACATTCTCTCTGCCAACAGATACCTTTACAAATAATTGTGGGTTCATGATCGTCCTTTGCAGGGACTGTGGAGCCATTTTCCAAAAGAGAGAAAAGATAGATGGGTGGATTAGGCAAAGTGCTATTTATTGAAAACCGATTTCTAATATTTTACTTTCCCATAGCTTGTACTCAGTTGATGAGTGAGAAAAAAGTAGTATGCTTTAAACATATTACTATTATATATTATACCAGAAATTCATGTGGCTCAAGGGACATATTTTTTTGGGATGAACTACTACTGAAGTGGATTAATCCTATTCATTTTTTGGTGATAATGATTTGAATGATAGAAATATTTGGCTGTCATTGGCTTCAATCAGTGGATATAATAATAATGAAGGAGAAAGAATTTTGTTCGTCTAAGTTAGATATTCCTTTTCACCACTAACCTGCCCCCTCCATCATAAATCAGGATTTATTATTTATTTATTTTTTAGTATCTGTAGGAAGTGCAGTGGTTACCTGTTAAGAGTAAGGAAGTGAGTATCAGAGGCTCTGTGTTCAGCTTTGGCTCTGCTACTCGGTGACTTTGGGACTTTTGGCAATTCAATCTCATGTAATATTTAGGTTATAAAGTTTCTCTAGAATCTAGTAAGATATGATGATGAAAGTCCTTTCTAAACTGTAAAGTATTATACAAATATTTAATTTCTAATAATTATGCACACTAGACTTTTTACTATTAAAGGAGACTGAAGAATATATTCTCTCTCAATGCTAATGGTATAGCTCCTAATCTGAACAATTTTCATCATCGTATACCATCTTTTAGAAGGTTTAATTAAAAAACTTTCTTAAAAAGGTACCATTTCATTCACTTGGAAGCTCTGCTCATGTGACTCACTTTATTATCTAACCTTGTCGATCAACTCAAGGTCCTTTATTTAGTATCCTCTCTAAAAGGGTGGATTTGCATTTTATTGATTTTTTTATTAGTGATAATAATAGTGATTCTATTGGCAAATATAGGAATGGATGTTTAAAGGGGGAAATTATTGGTTTAATATGGTAAAGCATACTTGGAATAGGGTGCAGAGGAAGTTGAAAATGGTGGAAAATATTTGCAGGGTGGTATCTGTGTGTATGTATATATGTATGTATGTAGGTATGTATATGTGCCTGTGCACAATACAAATGCTAATCAAAATCCATTTTTCTCCTTTAGCTTCTTGAAAATGTTATGATTGCTATGAAAAAGAAATGCAAGAGATGGCAATATAGCTCATTACTTTTTTTTTAATACAGTAAGATTATTTCTTCTTGTTGATTAATTTATTGACAGTAGCTTCCAAATAATATTCTTGGTTTTTTTTTACTATCTATTTTATGTGTACTTTAATTAAACACTCTAATGGTTGGTTGGCAATGTTGGCAGTTGCCAGAGAATCATAAAATATTTAAGTTGGAATCTACTTAAATAATCATATACTATAACAGATGAGATGAGAAAGTAAACTCCATGGAATTTAAACATTTTTAAGGCCACACATCAGTGTGGTAGTTTACATTCTTAAGATCATTCCTCCTTTTCTTAATTGTAGCAGTGCTCATAAACTTAGGCATTATCTTAGAGCTTTCAAAGTATTTTAAAGCAATAACATCTCATTCTCTTTTTAGGTAGTTATTAGGAGTAAAAGTGGAGAGATCTTGTATCGTATTTCACCATGGGCGAAGTATGTGACTCGTGAAGGTGAAAATGTGAATTATGATTGGATACACTGGGATCCAGAACACCCATATAAAGTGAGAACAACAAATCTTTAAATACATGCTTGTTCCAATATTTCTAGGAAAATTAATTTTTATTTTTATACCTTTTATAGTAATGTTCAACTTCTCTCTTCTCTGCCAGTTTTATATTTTACATCATAGTGTACCCGATATGCTCTACACATTATCAGAGTCCATCATCTGTAGCCAGTAAAATATAGTAGTGAGTTCTTGTTTTATCATGTGTTACTGAAATTAGGAGGAGGGAAAAAGAAAACTAAATCTCTACATACTGACCTGTAAGGGATACTGCTTTTTTTTTTTTTTTTTTTTTTTTTAAACCACAATTTCTGTTTCATCATGGAATCTTCAGTGAGGTAATATTTCTCATTGTCATGAGTTAGAAGCAGGATCAATGTCCTTAGGAACAAGGAATAGGGAAGATACCTCATGAATATATTATTTAGGGTTATTTTCAAGGTTTCTATGTATGTTTGAACTCACATCTCTGTCTTTTAAGTTATTGGAGCATGTTGATAAATGCTTTGCATTTGATAATTATGTATGCATTTTAAGCTCTTATGTTTTCTTTAAGGCTCAATGATAAGGTATAAGCCATTGCATGATTACTCTTTTCAAACAGATCCACTAATATGGTTCTAAAAAGGAATTTACTTTTAAGAGAAAAATTTAATGGATGTAGCCAAATGCCTTTTATATGCAAAAACAGTTCCAAACTGGTTGACTGAGTTGATTCACCATTCCATTTAACATGCTAAATCAGATAGTATCATACCTGCATTTCTGATCTAATTCTTTTTTTTTTTTTTTTTTTTAATTTTTTTTTTCAACGTTTTTTATTTATTTTTGGGACAGAGAGAGAGACAGAGCATGAACGGGGGAGGGGCAGAGAGAGAGGGAGACACAGAATCGGAAACAGGCTCCAGGCTCCGAGCCATCAGCCCAGAGCCTGACGCGGGGCTCGAACTCACGGACCGCGAGATCGTGACCTGGCTGAAGTCGGTCGCTCAACCGACTGCACCACCCAGGCGCCCCTCTGATCTAATTCTTTATGTAATTTTATATTCTGTAGTTTAAGCATTCCAGACCAAAGAAGCCAAGAGGTGTAAGAATTTATGAATCTCATGTGGGAATTTCTTCCTATGAAGGAAAAATAGCTTCTTATAAACATTTTACATACAATGTACTACCAAGAATCAAAGACCTTGGTAAGTAATAACTGTGATTTTTATTCAGATAAAATTTTAATGAGTCTGTTCTCTTATTAGAAAAGCTAATTACAAGTGTCTCTTTTTTTGTGTTAAGAGATTAAATATGTAATAGAAATGCATTTTATTTTAGGCTTCTCAAATTGCCCTGTAATAGTGATAGCATAGAAAAGAGAAATGGAATAAGATAGAGTGTAAGAATTCAAGATATTATTCCAATTTCAATTTTAAGTAATGTGAACTGATGGCTTCCAAATTGTAGATAAATATGTAAGCATAATTACTTTTCTACAGGAGAGAACTTTTATCAATTTAAGTGGTCATTGATTATAGCATGTTCATTTTAGTCTTTTAGGGGAAAAAATCATATATTTTTTTTTAAGGTTACTGGAACTCATTTTGTATCAGAATCTAGGTATATATAGCTCCAGTCAGGATGACTTACTTGACAGATATTTATGGTACATCTTTCTGAGATACATCGTTCTAGATGTTTGTATGTTGGACTGTAATGACATAGATTCTTGTCTTCATGGGAACAGCCAAGAGAGTTTATAGTGTACTGCTGAATTATTGATTCAGTATGCTTTAAATTTGTTATTTTTCTTTTTATAGGTAATGACTTTTTATCATTTCACAGCATATTAGCACCTGCTCCAACAGCTAGGCAGGAAGATAAAGTACATTTAATTATTCTCCTTCTGGTAGGCAGTCTAAACTTTGGCTAGAAGAAAGGTTTGCAACTCACTGTTAAAGTTTTTAGTTGTACATTGCTGTTAATTGTCTGTGATAGTGAAGTCAAATTCGTGAAACCCAAATTAATTAAATGTATGAATAATTTAATATTAATTATATTTAATAGATATTATATTTAAATTGTTATATTTGAGATGTGCTGCCATTTCATACTGTGGTACATTGTTTATGACCCAGATCTTGCAAAAGGTTGGACAGAACAAGGATTCTCTTCTTCTCATTGTTGTGCATAAGTTGAATAGCCCAGTACTCAGAACATAAATGAATCGAAGAATGAGTAATGCCATAAAATTAATAATAAAAACTATAAGTTGGAGCTTGATCATAAGAATGATTTTTATTTTATAATAGAGAAACTACAAACTCTGTATTTTGTTGTAAGATATATAATTGATTTATGCTATCTGAGCAGCAGTTTATACACATATTTCTATCATGATGGAAATATGATAAAGTGAATGAGGTTGTTTTCACAATGAAAAAGCCAGGAATAATAACTTCTCAGCAGATTATGAAGTATAGTTTATGTTACTCTTTAACCATGAATCTCTAATTTGGAATGTGACATTGCAGTTGTTGCAAAATTAATTATGTACTGATATATGTACATGAGAAGCTATATTGACATTAATTGGCCTTTGAGGACAGAGTATTTTCTATGTATATTAGAGAAATGTAGCTTTCAAACCAGTCAAATAATATTTGAAAATTTTGCCAAATTTGAAGATGCAAAAAATATTTCATTTAGTTGTAATTTTAAAAGTCACAAGTTTCTTCTTCTTTGATTATTGGCTTATATTAAAAACACATTAGTAAATACTTTTAAGGTTCTGTGTGGCTATTCGTGCACACATACAACTTTGGAGCAATTGTATAGGTAGAAGAATTAATGCTGGCTTTGAAATAGCTGCCTAGTGGAAACATGGATTTACTGGATATCTTATGTTACATGGTAGAAATAATTGAAATATAAAGAAAAAGGTAAAATAAAAAGTATATGGCATGCAACTGGTTACTTTTATTTAGCTTTCATAATCTTCACTGTGAATATTATAAGTGCAACTGAAGTTTAGCATATGTAGATTGCCATCTTTAATATTCTAAAGTCAAATTAAGAGTATATTTGCATATCATTTATTACTTGTTAAAATGAAGACATTTCAAATAACTAGAGTACCACTCTCAAGAACTAACTGTCCAATTTCGTATTAGAAGGTCAGACAAGTCAAAGATGTTAAAGAAGTAGAACTTTTCAAAGTGATCAAATCCTTTGTATGTAAATGATCGTATGTAAAATTTAATGTCCTTAGAACAAAGATGCTGTGTGTGTGTGTATATATAATTTCTTTTTCATTTATTTTTTTTTAATATTGCTTTTAATTTCTACTTGATCTGTGCCTATATAGGATACAACTGCATTCAGATGATGGCAATCATGGAGCATGCTTACTATGCCAGTTTTGGTTACCAGATCACAAGCTTCTTTGCAGCTTCAAGGTAAAATGAAAGTCTCAATTATAACCATTTTTATTTGAGAAAAATAAAAAAAATAAATAAATAAAAGTAATTTTTACACTTTATGTGATATTGTTTTGTAATCTATTTGGGGGTTAACAGTTTATCATTTTTTTTTTTTTTTAACTACAATCATAGACTCTCTTTTCATCAAGCCTTAGTGGCTAGCCATGATTCAACATTGCTTTTCATGAAATGATTTCTGTTAAAAAGTATCCAGTTAACGTGCTGAAATTGTCATGCATTTGGAGGCCCAAGTCTTAATCAGAAAATCATGCCTCATGGAAGTCATTATTGCTAGAGCTCACATCCTTTACTGGAAAGAGATTGGCTCATGTAGGAACATTACTGAGAAGGCTCTTGGTAGGACATATTACTGCCCACAGAAGGATTGTCCTTCTTTCTGGGCTTAAATCCAAAGAATGTGGATCTCTGGGCAGAAAGACATCAAAGAGTCCTATGTAATTGAAGAGGTATTGACCTGAACATGTCCAACATTGTCTCCATCTCATGGAACTTACACTGTTGTGGCATATAGACATCAATCCAATAATCATACATATTGGTTTAATATAGACACTAATAATCATACATACTGATTTCTATCTGTAATAAAAGCTAGGAAGAAAATGACAGGGTACTATAAAAGCCTAGAATGAGGGGTCTGATCAGTTTAGATTAGATCTGAACTGATGTTGAGACTGACATATAAAACATAAGTAAGAGTGAACTGGGGGAGGAGTAAAGTAGGAATAAGGAGATAGTTTTTCTGGCATAGAGAAAAAATACTGATACTTTTACCTGTTTCTCTATATATTCTCTAATATAGTGAATAAATTACCTGTATTTGTGATCTCTAAATCTTTCATTCCTCTCCTTTCTTGAACTCATTCCGAGTAGGCTTTTCTCCTCTTCATTGAAATTGCTTTTGTCAAGTATACTGATGACCTCCACACTGTTAAGTCCAATGATCAGCTATTATCCCACTTGAACTGTCAGCATTTGGCACAATTAATTACTTGTACCTTGTTAGGACATTTTTCTTTCCTTAGTTTTCAGGAAACTATTATTCTCCTGTTTGTGTATTTCCTATCTCTTTGCTGCTTTTTTTTTTTTTTTTTTTTTTTTTTTTAATTTGCTTTGCTTTTTTCTGACCACTAAATATTGGACCTCCCAGGGTTCAGCCCTTGGTTCCATTCTCTTCTGTATATGTATGATGTACGTTGAGGGTCTCATCAAGGCTCATCCATTCTTATGCCTTAAATATACTTTACATTATATTGGACTCTTCCCTTTCTGTACCTGCCTATACTCAGCTATCATAAAACCTAACCACCTGTAACTTCAAAATATATCCTAAATCTGGCTTCTTCAATTGCTGCCATCCTATTCCAAGTTGCCATTATCTATAACCTGGATTATTTCAATAGCCTTTTAACTTGTCACTCTGTTTCCTCTTGTTCTTCCACCCCTTCCCTAGCCTTCTTTCCTCCATATACATGGGCTACTTTCTGCATGGTGACCTGACTAACCACTTTAAAATAAAAGTCAGATCATGTCCCTCTCTTGCTCAAAACCCACTAACGATTCCCTATCTCTTTCAGTGCAAAAGTCAAAGGCCTTATATTGGTCCATAAGACCCCATGTGTTCTGGGTCTTGGTGGACTCTCGGGGCTCATCTCTTTCTGGATCATTCCACTCTGGCTACACTAGCCTATTTGCTATTCTTCCAGTGTTCCTAGCTTATTAGCTTAACTCTGTCCCCAATACCCTTTATGTCTGGACATCCTATCTTTTAGATATTCACACACCTTGCTCCTTACTTCTTTCAGGTCTTCCCTTGAACATTGCCTTCTTCATGAAACTTTCACTGATAACCCTGTTTAGAATAGCATACCTGCCCTTTCCACCAGTGGCTTTGCTTCATTTTTTCTTTAGAGAAGTTAATGCTGTCTGACATCCCCCATGTTTTGCTTATTTATTTGTAGTCCTCCAATCCTCAAACTAGAATATAAATTCCATAAGGGCAGGGATATTTATTTTGTTCACTGCTGAATCTCAGAGCACAGACAATTTCGTGACACATGGTAGATGGCTTAATAAGTATTTGTTGAAAACACAAATGAATGAAAGAGATTTTAAGGCTATTTATTTACTGAACACGCTGTTCATTGAGTAGAAAAAAGGCTGGGATAAGGAGAGAAAGGGGTAAAGTGTCCTAAATCTAAAGTTATTGGAAGGAGCCAAATTAGGCAGTGCAGTAGGTCCTGATAATGTCCACAGTCTTCATCCTAAGCACAATGGGAGTATAAATATGACTTCAGGTAGAGGATGAAATGATCACATTTTCATTTTTTAAAGATAGTTCTTGCTGCCCAATGTAGTTGACTACCAGGAGACCTGCGATATACTAAGCACTGTACTGCATCATGGTAAACCAGATAGTAAGAGCCTCTGCCCTCAAGGGACATATGATGTAGTGAGGAAGTGAGATAATAAATAATCACAAGGGTGATTGGGTGATTATTTACTTAAAGAGTAAAGTTGATGCTATGGAAGGCCAATATTGAGATTTTACATAGGTTAAGAAAAGCCTTCCCTCTTAGAGGAGTGATTTTTGTTTTCTTTTTCATGCAGACTAGAAAGCTGCTATTAACACAAACGTGTGCCTTTGAGCTACCCATGTTTTCTGCTTGGGTGGTGACAGACATGGCCCATCCTCTTGGCCTTCTGGCACCTGAAGGCATTCCAGTTTGGGAATAAGTAGGTACAAGAGGGATGACCTCACTCAAGATACCAAGGACATTGAAAGAAATACTCCAAGAGACTGCCATTCCAAGCATACATACTCACAGGAATGGCCAGGTTTATGAACAGGGATTACCATGCTCCCCAGGCAAAATAGCCTTGCAAAAGAAAGTCAGAAACTCTGAGTTTAGAGAAACAGAGTTTACTACCTACTGGGGTGCCTGGGTGGCTCAGTCGGTTAAGCATCTGACTTCAGCTCAGCTCTTGATCTCATGGTTTGTGGGTTCAAGCCCTGCATCAGGCTCTGTGCTGACAGCTCAGAGCCTGGGGCCTGCTTCAGATTCTGTGTCTCCCTCTCTCTTTGCCCCTCCCTCACTCATGCTCTGTCTCTCAAAGATAAATAAACACTTAAAAGAAAAATAATTTACTACCTACTAACTCAAAATGTGAATTTTCATTGGGATATGAATCTATGTCTAATAGCTGGATTTTAATTATTTTTTATGGAATGCCTTAAAATTTGTTTACTAAGAAATACTATTCCACTTTGACTTGTACCCAAGTATTATGTCATAGTGCGTTTTCATATTTAAAGTACCTAGTACTGCACTGGTAAAACAAATGATACACAGTAAATGGTTCTTTGATTTAAATATGATATGATTTTGTTTCTGCTTTATTCTTACCTTTAGCCGTTATGGAACGCCTGAAGAGCTGAAAGAACTGGTTGACACAGCTCACTCAATGGGTATTACAGTCCTCTTAGATGTGGTGCATAGCCATGCTTCAAAAAATTCAGAAGATGGATTGAATATGTTTGATGGGACAGATTCCTGTTATTTTCATTCTGGACCTAGAGGGAATCATGATCTTTGGGACAGTCGATTGTTTATCTACTCCAGGTAGGTACATGTAATATGGAAATGTTTTTACTGAAAAAATATTTCAAGGAATATTGCTAAATTCATTGTGTGTGTAGTCTTTCACTGGTATATAACTTGTTAAGCTGATTTTTAAAAATTATGTAAGGAATGTTTACCATATGTATAGACTTTCCTTGTTTTGAATAGCCCATGTATTTGTGGTAAGTTTCATTAAATTTCAGTTTTACCAATCTTAGGCCACTTAAAATATATTGGTTATATGGTCACTCAAAATGATTTATATGAATAATTCTTTAATATCTAAAATAATACTTTATGAAGTTGAATTAACTGTAGCAAGTCTCCTTTTAGTAGAAATATATATTGTATAAAATAAGCAATTTTTTAAAATGTTACTTCATATTTTGCTATCTTAATAATATTGCCATATTCCTGATCACAGCTAAATTAACATAACTTTAATAACAAGTAACATTTATTAGTATGTAATATATCAGGTATGATGCCAAGTGTTTTAGCTATATTAGCTGCATATTTTTTCCTTATTCTGTGTAACAACTCTACTTACACCTGGTAAGTTCTATTGTTAGCATCATGTTACATAAAGGTAAGCTAAAGTTTATTGTTGAAACAGTTAAGATTAAACACATCTCTGACTTCTTTTACTGTTTAAACAGAAGTGTGTTTTAGGTGATTAAATCTAGATAGCTTAATAGGGCAAAATATTTTAAAATATCAAAAATACTCTGTATCCATTATTGATTATAAGTGAAAATATAATGAAAATATGGTGTCAGGAATATAAAAAGTAGCAGAGTATCAACATATAACTAACTTTTTATAATAAATATTTTTGAAAGAATTTAACGAATTTTCTTTTGTATGCTGCATTATATATACATAAACATACATGTATCTGGATGTTTATGTATCTGGATGTATCTTGCTGTAGCAAGTACTTTGACAAAATGAAGGTTTCTAATTTTTCAACATAAATTAGATGACTTTCATATGGAGGAAATTGTTTTGCTTTGCTCTTTCCTGAATGTTATACATTGTTTTGTATTTCGTAACTGTATAGGAATCACTCATGCCAGATGAAGGAGCATAACATATTAGAAAAGACACAAGAGGTAGAAGCGGGTGGCAGGGTTCCAGGCCTAGTTTTGGTCTGGAACAAATCGATTAATCATTCTGGTTCTCAGGTTTTTCATTATAAGAGGAAGCAGAGTTTGGGGGCTAATACAATTCCCTTTGTAAAGGTATTTTGTATCTGTGTCACCTTTTTGAACATTGCTTTTCATACTATGGATGTATAACAAGTAAAAAGGACTGAACCCATGCTAATTCTGTGATATAACTCCACTATTGAGAAAATCTTATAAAAATAGTTTGTGGGCAAGAGATACAATTAATTGTACTCTCTGGTTCATATCTGGATGAATGAGTAGACTCTGTACTATAGAACTGTGCCTTATGAAAGAAATGCATTAAATAGTTAAATTTTTGTGTTATGACACAATTCTTCTGTAGAACTATGTCTTTAAAGAAAAAAACTTTAGGTGGATTTTTTAAATGTTACAAAAAAGATTATTTATTTTATTAAAATATTTATTATAGTGTATTTTTCTATACCTGGAGCTCCCATGGTCCATTAAAAGCCATCCAGTTTTCTAAAGAAAAGAGATTATACATAACTTTTTTAAGAAACATTTGTATTATAGAAATTAAGACATATTTAACATTTTATTTAATACTTGTTTTGTTATGGAACTATTAACCTTTCTCAGGTGCTTGCTTTTGGTAAATAATATATAGCATGATTCTGGCTTATAATTTTTAATATGACTAATTCTTTTGGCTACATTATGTCGTAGAGGCTTAGTACTTTGTAAATATAGTTCCATGTAAAATGCATTTTATTATTCTATATGTTGTTCTGTTTGACAATACTGTACCTACATTTTCCAATTTAAGAGAATTAGTATTTTGTATATAGGTTAATACTATCGGTTATGACACCATTATACAATATAGATAAAACCCTACAAAGCCAATTTAAACAAGTTAAATCACCAAATTTAAACAAATAATTTTTTTAATACTTAGATTGCTCAATATATAAAATAGTAAAGATTCTAAGGCTCTTTGAATTATTTTCTCACTACTGTATACAATTGATTAAAAACTTTATTGACAAAATTTATATTAGCTTGATGAAACTTATCAGGATTTTCTTCCTTCTATTCTGATTAGTTATAACATATGCAATGTGACAGTAACATTGCTTTGCTGCAATGCTAAAGCCTTTTTTATAATCAGCATTTATGTTTTAATTTTTATCCTGCTCTTTTGGTTATTTATTGCTGCTTAACCAGCTCAAAGTTTAGTGACTTCAGATAATAGCAGTTGTTGGGGCACCTGGATGGCTCAGCCAGTAGAGCATGAGACTCTTGATTTCCAGGTCATGAGCTCGAGCCCCATGTTGGGTGTAGAGATGGTTCCAGACCAGCAATTTGGGTATAGATCAAGAGGAATGCTCTTCCTTTCTGCATGTCCGGTCAATTGGAGTGGTTTAATTCAAGGGTGGAACATCCACTTTGTTTAAGGATGGTTCATTCACAGGACTGACAGTTGGTGCTGGCTCTCAGCTAGGAGCTCAGTCATGGCTGTGGGCCAAAGGGCTTCAGTGCCTCTTGTAGCCCACTGCACAAGCTACTTGGACTTTCTTAAAATAGTGAATTCCCAAATGACATTCAGGCTGCCATTTCTTATGGTCTGGATCTAGAAGCTGACACAGCATCATTTCTGCTCTAAACTATATAGATTGAATAGTTATAGATTCAAGGGACAGAAGCATTAAAGAATTTTAGTTCTGTGTTTTAAAATACCCATCTATAACAAGTTTTGACCGCATACAATGAACATACCACTTGACAAATTCAAAAATATATTGAAGTATTTGTCTATGTGGAAATATTATTTTTCAGCTGTATTTCTGTGGTAGAGAGTTTTGTCTGAAATAGGCAAAATTTTTTTAAAGTTTTTTAATGTTTATTCATTTTTGAGAGACAGAATGTGAGGCGGGGGAGGGCAGGGAGAGGGAGACACAGAATCTGAAGCAGGCTCCAGGCTCTGAGCTGTCAGCACAGAGCCCGATGTGGGGCTCGAACTCAGAACTGCAAGGTCATGACCTGAGCTGAAGTCGGATCCTTAACTGACTGAGCCACCCAGGTGCCCCTGAAACAGAATTTTTTTTTTAAAAATATGTACCTTTCATTATGAAAGTAATAATGTCATTGTTGTCAATTAGAAAATATAAAAAGACCCACGTTTTCCAAAATAAAAAAAAAATATTATTCTTAATAAGTATAAATAATATTCTTTGTACGTGAGTGCATTTAATGACTATAAACTCATTAAACATATGTATACACACATGGAAACCTATTACTCTCCCCATGGAAAAGCTACTCTGCCTGTTATTTTGGGTTGATTCCTTACCCAGATAAAATCAGAAGCTACATATTTTAAAATACAAGTTCTTTTCTCCTGCTTATCTTTGATTTGTTGATTAATATTACACTCCATGGAAAAGCATATATAAATATGGTACATGGCTTGTGTAAGGCCTAAGCCTCTTTTTTGAAAACGTGTAATAATTTTGAAATAATTATATTTACTGTTTGAAAAAAATTAATCTTATATAGAATCAGCTTCTGTAAAGATATGTTGCTGATGCTTATTCATCCTATCTATATGTCATAACCTGTCACCGTTTATACTCTCTGATTCAAGTGCCATCATCAAAGTTATCAGAATTAAATCTCTCCGAGTAATACCAGAGATCTGTCTGTGCTATTTCATTACCTGCTATGAATAAATTTCCAATCAAGAGCTGCCCATGTTTTAATTTTCTGTCTACTTGGCTGAACTGCCTTCTAGCCCTGCTAAATTACTAATGACAGTTCATAACAGAGGTTGGGATGTCCTTACTTTAGTTGCTAAAGAGAACCTTCTGACAAATTTGTCATCCATAAGTTTCTGAAGTTTCTAGAGTTAAGAAATAATGGATACAATTTAGAGGTCCAAGTTTTAAATTCTGTTTTGCTTATTCCTCTGGCACTGTGTAAATGCCCTTGATAAAATAACAAGATAACTGCAGATTTGTTGAGCTTAAACAATTGTGCCTTAACTATTACTAAAGCTTCAAATGAGTACCTTTTCTTTGTTGAGTATTTCTCTCAGAGATAAGATATTGAATCTCAAAGGAGATAACATAGTAGAGCTAATGTTCTTTTTTTCTCTGAAATTTACATTTGGGCACAAAGGTATTGTAATCATATTCCTTCAGCATGGGTTCATGATGAAACAACTATTAGGTAGAAAGATATTCTACTATTATCTTGAGTTACTAGAGTTCCTTTTAGGAACAAAAGTAAATCCGGTTTGCTTTTTAGCGTCATAATCACATGGAATGAAATACTCCTTAGTACAGACACTATAATAATTGTGTTTTTAATTGTGGTAGTCCTTTCCATAAGTTAAAATGTGGAAGGAAATTCATGGGGGGGCCTTTCTTGTTTAGAATGGATATCTGTATCTTAAGTGGTCTATGGTATCTTATATGGTTTTTCTTTTTTTAGTTTGTGAATATAGTAAATTCCATTTATTAAATTTTGAAGGTTAAGCTAGTCTTGCATTCCTGGGGTAAACCCTCGTGAACATAGTTGCTCATATTCTAGACAAAATTTTAGTATATTTGTATATAATATTTTACCATGACCAAATCAGTTCTTAACGATGAATCTTAAGGATTATTGTACATTGATGTATTAGCTAACGAGTATATGGTATGGTGTATCTTGATTTGCAAGACTTTTAAAAGCTAAGTATTCAGGACATGATTAGAAACTTGTAATATTATTACTTTAAAGGGAACTTAAAAGGCATGTACTTCTTTGTGGTTTCTTAAAAGCAAAAAAAAAAAAAAAATCAAAAAGTCATGTGTCATGGGGTGAAATAATTTCTCTTTTTATGGTAGTAAAAATGGCCACAATAACAGAAAATAGCATAGAAAAGTTAATGTGTGCAACTAACAGTTTGGTATTATCTGGAAAATTTAAAGATTCATATGTCCTAGGATGCATTGCAAAATATATATGCTTGGGAAACTCCTGAGCATATGCTAATCAGAAGTTTGGGAAAAAATAGACCAAAAAGTCATTCTCTTCAGGGTATGGATAATATTTTAAAAATTAATTTGAAATAATGGTTTTTAAAGAAATTTCTGTGGATTTGGGGAAAATGTCAAGAAAAAAATTTCCATCGTTGTGATTTTATTGCCACAATTTCATTCATAAAAGTTCTTTGCAGGAGTGCCTGGGTGGTTCAGTTGGTTGAGCATCTGACCCTTGATTTTGGCAGGGGTCATGATCCCAGGGTCATGGATTAAGGCCCTCATGGGGCTCTGTGCTGAGAGTGAAGCCTGCTTGAGATTCATTCTTTCTCTCTCTCCTTCTCTCTCTCAGTCTCTCTCTCTCCCTCTCTCTCAGCTCACTCGCTCTCTCTCTCCCTCCACCCCTTGTCCCTGCTTGTGCGTTCTCTCTAAAATAAAAATAAATAAATATTTTTAAAAAGTTCTTTTCATACACATAAATCTTGGAAGTAGTTTTTGGTGAACTTTTAAAAGGGTTTCAGTTTTAGTATTTTGCAAGCCCATTGGTTATAAATATATAAATATAAATAAATATAAATATAGATATAAAATGTAAATATAAATATAAATGAATCCTCTTGTGGTTACCTAACTTCAGGGAAAGTGGAAATATACAAGTCAAATTTTAGCAAAGATGATAGATGATGGAGGGAGTTGGAAAAAAAAACTTTTATAATTTAATAATCCCAGCCATTGATTATCTCATTTATATCTATGTATTTTAGTGAGCTGTTACAGCCAGGAGAAGCATTAAAATCACATATCAAGGTGACTTTTAACTTTAACCAGACCCTTGACTATTTTATCTTTATTTTAAAATTAGTTTCTTTGTGTGTATGAGTTAACAGTGCACTTAACGTGTTACTAAAGTGTCACAAAAAAAGCAATTAATAACTAATACATACATATGGAAATACATAAATGGAGGGATGTATACATATATGGAGGGATGTTGACAAGTTTTCACTGATAGGGCACACAATCAAAAAGTTTACTGATCCCTTAATTAGATCAGTTTTTAGGTAAATTAAGGTTAACATCACAATTTTTTAAAAAAATAATCTATTTTTAGGTTAACATCATACACTTTTTTTAAATTAACTTTTTTTTCTGAATAGTTCATTTATTCTATTGACTATTTAACAAACATGAAATATCTACCAAGCATCATGCCTTTACAGACGTGATATTTTCAATATATTTAAATGTAGCACAAACCCTAAAATAAAATATGTGTTTTTAATTTCTTTGGATCGGTTTCCAAACATTTATATATTTTTTTAACTGAGGTAATACATCATCATTTTAGACAGACAAATATCTGTCCTATTTGCTTTATAAATTTTCAAAAAGCAAACAAATGATTTGTATGAAGCAAATGATAGATGATTAAAAGACAGTTTTGAACATTGATATAGCAAACAGCTAACTATGGCTAAGACAGTCAATCAACAACAAACAAATAATACTCTATTCTTCATTAAGAACATTAAAATCCCACAGTAAGATTGTTGTTAATAGCTTCAGTGAATGCTGGATATGCCATAAAAAGTCTTAACTGTTTTCTTCTTTTATAGTACATTTTCTTTTCCCTTTAGTATTTCTTTGTTGTATAAGCCAGAACCTTATTTCAGCTTGATTAAGGAAAATGGTTAAATCTACTATTTCAAAGAAAGTAGAGTGAGATTCAAAATTCAGACAGGCTAATTCTCTATTTTAAAAAAGATTAAGAAAGTTGCTATATCAATCTAATCTGTCTGGATTTCAGTGTGAATAGTAGAAATGTAGCTTCTCTCACAGGGTTTATGAGATTATTCAGCCTAGCAGAAAGGTTTCTGTCGATGCAGAGCACAGCACAGGGGTGAGGATTTACAGTCTTTGTATGAACTTTGTTCCAGGTATTATCTGCCCCGTTTATTCCCCACAAGTCTAAAATTTAGGTACATAGGGATATTGTGAAAATATCTTGAGTATTTAGGTCTTACTCACCAGTAGCATTCACTTTTTCAAGTCCAAACTCACTTTAAAAGTAGGACAGTTCTACTTGGTAATTTGCCTTAAATTTGAAAATGCTGTGCTCTAAAAGCTGCTTCTTTAGCCTAAGACAATGGTCCATGATAGTGAAAATGGTCTAAAAGTCCCTATTCAATGATTATTCATTTAAATGTGGAAATTTCATGGAGTCTATAATAATAATATCTGGTTTTGTTAATGACCTTTATAAACAAGCAGGTAAAAGGTGACAAAAAATCTATTTCCTGTCTGTGTGTAACAAAACAACTTGTTTAAACATGTCTATTTTCTAGGGAATGGACTAGCAGTTTTGAAGTTACAAAGCAGTATTTCATGGTTTCCTAGATGAATGATTTCCTTAACATTAAGCTGCAGATAAATAATCCATGTTACACTGAGCCAATTATTTTCAGAAAATATAGGTATCTCATAATTTTGGAAGGACACATTTGTAAGTATTACAAAGATTATTCACCTTTGAGAGCTTTCCCCCTACTCATTTAGATTACCAATCAGGCCTATTTGTCTCTAACTCCTGAATTTCCACTCCACATTTTGTGATGGTGAGATATCCCTGTTTGGCTGTACCTCAGGTCTTCAGTCTGTCTTTTTTTTTTTTTTTTTTCCTTTCATTGTTAGTAAGAGAAGCCCTCAGCGTCAGGATTGATTTCATTGTCTCCTTCCAGGCTAATAATATGCCTCCCAAAGATTAGACCTTTGTCTGTGTAGCCTTTCAAAATTCTGTCTGCTGAAAGCATCAGTAAAACTCAGGGGCAGTTAGAGTTAACATTTTCTCTCAGTGCTTCAGGAAACAAAACAGCATGATAGCTAACTGTTCTGAAACTTGAGATCTTTTCCTAGTACTGTGTTAGGGATAGCAAATGGGCCCAACTGGATGTCCAGGTGTATTCACCTGGTCTTTGTTGTCTGATGATAATCATGATGATTACAGTGGTGGCCATTGTTAAGGAACATTCCATTTGGAGGCAGTTGGTACTTTACATATATTATTGAACTTCCTTCTGTGATTACCTGATATAAAATGACTCCTCCAAGAGCACCTGAGTGACTCAGTCCATTAAGTATCCCTTGATTTTGGCTTAGGTCAGGATCTCACAGTTTGTGAGTTCCAGCCCCATGTCAGGCTCTGCCATTGACAGAATGGAGCCTGCTTGGGATTCTCTCTCACCTCTCTCTCTGCCCCTCTGCTTGTGCAATCTCTCTCTCTCTCACTCTTTCTCTCTCTCTCTCTCTCCCTCTCTCAAAATAAATAAATAAATATTTAAAAATAATTAAGTAAAATGACTCCTCTCGTCCCCCACCATTCCTTCTCTCCTTTTCATGTCTAATTTTTGTCCATTGTACTTATACCCACTCTGTGACATTCTAAATATTGTTTTTAATTTTTAATTAAATATTGTTTTTTATTTTAATTTTTAATATTAAAATTTAATTTTAATTAATATTTTTAATTTTATTAATAATTTTAAAATTAGTTTTAATTTTCTTGTTATATGTATTGTTTATATATTAAATATGGACATAAAGTTAATAACTCCTTTTTATAGAATGTATTTTATTTACAGTAAGGCAATCTCATGCTTTCCCTGTCTTATAAGGTTTTCACTAACAAATTTGTTTTCCATGAAAATGACACTGTACCATATTGATTCAGTGGGGTTGCCTTTCTTTCAAACTGAATTCAATGGAGGAGCCTACAAAAGATTATACACACATACATACATATAGATGTATACACACATACATAAGTATAGTTATATGTATGTATACATATACATATAGATGTATGTACATATGTATGTACATATAGATGTATGTACATCTATACATATACATCTATATGTATACATCTACATATAGATGTATACACACATACATATATATAGTTATATGTGTATATTATATATGATATATAATGTAGTTACATACGTATATAATATATAATATTGTTTATATATATAATTAAATAGATAAGATCTGGTATAATATGAAAGAGATGGTTTTGGAATTAGGTGACTTGGATCTTGAACTGAGTAGGTTAGCACTTGAATCTGTTTCATGTATAAAGAACTCATAATGATATTATTTATGTGCCACAGGGCAGATGTTCAAACTATTTTAAACAGTAATTGAAAATGTGTGGTGAACTAGAATATAGACTGTTAAGGAAAGTTTGGAGACGTACTTTCCAAGTGTTAGTAAAGAAGGAAAGCAGGGCTCAGCTCACAAATCAGGCAGGTAACTGAGGGAGCCAGGCCAGGTGGTGCTGTTGGCAATCTGGAGCAAACAGGTTGTGTCTAAGGGGACCACCACCCAGGGCTCCTGCCAGTTTCCACATGAGAATGTAACCTGTGGCGCCACATCGTCCAGTTCTTTAAGTCAGCATTCCACACTTTATTTGAAATCTCTCCATTTTTAAATGTCTACAATTGCTGGAAGAGGTAAGCAAGAGAATGTAACCACTGATTGACTTCCAAGCTGGACTCAGGCAATCAGAGGCTCCTCACCCCCTCGTCTGTCCTTGGAATGTCCACTCTGCCTACCATTTCCACAATAGGAGCTGTTCCAAGGACAAAGCCTTGAGAGAGCAAAGTGTTGTTGAGACTATCTTAGCAGTATATGTACCTGAAGCCAGTTAAGGCCTCTATACAAAATTTTCAGATTCTGGTAGGCAGGTATGGGAATCTATTCATCTTGCAGCTGCCCAAAACAAGCTTCATATGTAAATTCCCTTGCTTATTAAAACTGACACCTACCAATCTGAAGTGTCTTTGTCTTGCCTCTTACATGATCTCTCCCCACCCTTCCTGTATTCTGGTTTCAGATCATACCTAGAAAGCTCCTGAAGTTGCAAACTAACAGCAATTAATATAAAATTTTGAAATTACCAGACCAAAGGAACACACATTTGAGATGGCTATAATCTCTGGGCCACCAGGGCTATCTCTGTACCCTAAAATATGCCTTGGGCTGTGACAATATCAGATTCTACCAAACTTCTAAAATTAAGTAGTAAATTAGGTAGTGAATCAAATATGATAAGGACAATGATACTTTTATAGATTAAACACAACATTGTAACTCTTTTTTTTATTAACAGTGAGAATTTCATAAACTGATTGTATGATATTATCACTCAGCAAAATTGCATTAATATCTCCTTGATTTTGGTAGCAGACAAATCAACAAAATAAATAAGTGCCTTTTAAGATTGGCTCAATAAAACAATGTACATTTATTGAAGAAATCTACATAGTTAAAATGCAGTAACCTTGATACATGAATTCAGCAAAGTTGCAGGATACAAAATCAATGTGCAGAAATCAGTTGCATTCTTATACACTAACAATGAAGCAACAGAAAGACAAATGAAGAAACTGATCCCATTCACAATTGCACCAAGAAGCATAAAATACCTAGGAATAAATCTAACCAAAGATGTAAAAGATCTGTATGCTGAAAACTATAGAAAGCTTATGCAGGTAATTGAAGAAGATATAAAGAAATGGGAAGACATTCCCTGCTCATGGATTGGAAGAATAAATATTGTCAAAATGTCAATACTACCCAAAGCTATCTACACATTCAATGCAATCCCAATCAAAATTGCACCAGCATTCTTCTCGAAACTAGAACAAGCAATCCTAAAATTCATATGGAACCACAAAAGGCCCCGAATAGCCAAAGTAATTTTGAAGAAGAAGACCAAAGCAGGAGGCATCACAATCCCAGACTTTAGCCTCTACTACAAAGCTGTCATCATCAAGACAGCATGGTATTGGCATAAAAACAGACACATAGACCAATGGAATAGAATAGAAACCCCAGAACTAGACCCACAAACGTATGGCCAACTCATCTTTGACAAAGCAGGAAAGAACATCCAATGGAAAAAAGACAGTCTCTTTAACAAATGGTGCTGGGAGAACTGGACAGCAACATGCAGAAGGTTGAAACTAGACCACTTTCTCACACCATTCACAAAAATAAACTCAAAATGGATAAAGGACCTGAATGTGAGACAGGAAACCATCAAAACCTTAGAGGAGAAAGCAGGAAAAGACCTCTCTGACCTCAGCCGTAGCAATCTCTTCCTCGGCACATCCCCAAAGGCAAGGGAATTAAAAGCAAAAGTGAATTACTGGGACCTTATGAAGATAAAAAGCTTCTGCACAGCAAAGGAAACAACCAACAAAACTAAAAGGCAACCAACGGAATGGGAAAAGATATTTGCAAATGACACATCGGACAAAGGGCTAGTATCCAAAATCTATAAAGAGCTCATCAAACTCCACACCCGAAAAACAAATAACCCAGTGAAGAAATGGGCAGAAAACATGAATAGACACTTCTCTAAAGAAGACATCCGGATGGCCAACAGGCACATGAAAAGATGTTCAACGTCGCTCCTTATCAGGGAAATACAAATCAAAACCACACTCAGATACCACCTCACGCCAGTCAGAGTGGCCAAAATGAAGAAATCAGGAGACTATAGATGCTGGAGAGGATGTGGAGAAACAGGAACCCTCTTGCACTGTTGGTGGGAATGCAAATTGGTGCAGCCGCTCTGGAAAGCAGTGTGGAGGTTCCTCAGAAAATTAAAAATAGACCTACCCTATGACCCAGCAATAGCACTGCTAGGAATTTATCCAAGGGATACAGGAGTACTGATGCATAGGGGCACCTGTACCCCAATGTTTATAGCGGCACTCTCAACAATAGCCAAATTATGGAAAGAGCCTAAATGTCCATCAACTGATGAATGGATAAAGAAATTATGGTTTATATACACAATGGAATACTACGTGGCAATGAGAAAAAATGAAATATGGCCTTTTGTAGCAACATGGATGGAACTGGAGAGTGTGATGCTAAGTGAAATAAGCCATACAGAGAAAGACAGATACCATATGGTTTCACTCTTATGTGGATCCTGAGAAACTTAACAGAAACCCATGGGGGAGGGGAAGGAAAAAAAAAAAAAAGAGGTTAGAGTGGGAGAGAGCCAAAGCATTAGAGACTGTTAAAAACTGAGAACAAACTGAGGGTTGATGGGGGGTGGGAGGGAGGGCAGGGTGGGAGGGAGGGCAGGGTGGGTGATGGGTATTGAGGAGGGCACCTTTTGGGATGAGCACTGGGTGTTGTATGGAAACCAATTTGACAGTAAATTTCATATATTAAAAAAAAAAAAAAAAAAAAAAAAAAAAAAACATTGGAATCAAGCAAAAAAAAAAAAAAAATGCAGTAACCTTTGTTTAAGACCATGTATCTTAGTTGTGATTTCTTAAAAAAAAAAAAAAAAAAAAAGTGAATGTAGTTATTGACCTTTGGAGGCAATACAGAGAATGGGTAGTGGTCTTGACTCTAGTTACAAGCCTAGACTCAAATACTAGTTGTACCACTGATTAGCATGTAAATACAGCCAGATTAATGAATCTTTCTAAATTTGATATCCCTCTCTATAAAATAAGATTCTTTTTTTTTTTTAATTTTTTTTAACGTTTATTTATTATTTTTTGAGACAGAGAGAGACAGAGCATGAACGGGGGAGGGTCAGGGAGAGAGGGAGACACAGAATCTGAAACAGGCTCCAGGCTCTGAGCAGTCAGCACAGAGCCCGACGCGGGGCTCGAACCCACAGACCGCGAGATAGTGACCTGAGCTGAAGTCAGACGCTTAACCGACTGAGCCACCCAGGCGCCCCAATAAAATAAGATTCTAAATGTACCTGACTCCTGTGATTGTGAAGGTTTAGTGACACATTTATCCCCACGTCTGACTTACAGTCAGGACAATTGCATTGTCACCATTATTACCATATAATTGTCATAATTTTCTTGTGGGCAGATTAGCCAGCCAGCCTCATCCTCTGAAACAGAATCAGAGGCATGAAGACAAGGAACAGCATTTTGTTTTCATCAGCCAAAGGACATGCCGTAATCTCTGTGGGTCTGTTCGTTTGTTCGTGTGGTTTCACACTGTTTTTTTAAAAGCACATTAAGCTGTTTTTTGTTTTGTTTTGTTTTTAGTAGAAGCACAGAATTAGGAACATTTGTGGAAATGACCAATGATAGTCAACATCTAACGGTGTTGAGAAGTCACAGCCAAGAGCAATGTTAAAGGGAGAGAAAACCCATCAAGGTCAGAAACCAGAAGTGAAACCACGGCAGTGTAAGGCCACGTAGGTGCGGCAGCAAACAGTTCCACACTCCAGTTGTCTCTCTGGGCATCATTAGACTGCAGTGTAGAATAATCATAATGAACGTGAGTCATTAAAAAAACTATCATGTTCGAAAATTTTCTTTTAAGATGCCAGGAAGAAGGAAAATGCAATTTCAAAGTATTTCCATTAAAATTGTTAAAATTTTAAAAGTTGTTGTAAGGATTAAATTAAAGTTATCTGTCAACAATTTTTTTTTAATGAGGATTACTGTAAAAACTTCATTTGTGTGTATTGCTTTTTTCCCTTCCAATGTGGGATAAGCAAAACATCTGTCTACTTACTATTATTTTTAAATTTTCTGGTGAAAAAGGCATTTTATGAAACAGCTATTGAATTAACTTTGTTTGTAAAGATGCTTTAATTTTTTTTTAATGTTTATTCATTTGTGAGAGAGACAGACAGACAGACAGAGCATGAGCAGGGGAGCGGCAGAGAGAAAGAGGGAGACACAGAACTCGAAGCAGGCTCCAGGCTCTGAGCTGACTTAAATGACTGAGCCACCCAGGTGCCCCTGAATTAACTTTTAAATCAGGGACCATGTTTATATTTTTTAGGACACTACTGTATGGTGGTCTATTCTGATTTTTAGTCTCAGAGTGTTCATTGTAAATCAGATTGTTTATTCTTTTCCAGTAATGGAGTTTTTTAGTATAATGGCTAAGCTGTTTTTGGTAATAGTATCTAGATTAATTCAGGCAGGAAGGGCCACAGTCCTTTTTTTCTTTCTGTTTTGACTGGCCATTGATGTTGTGACAATGGTTATAAGTAGGGAGATCATACCTTTATGCTTGTTGTTTGGTGCCCTGTATGGAATAGCATTTACCCCTGATCTTTTTCTTTCTGACAAAGTGTTATTATTATTTTTTAATGTTATTTATTTTTGAGGCATAGAGTGAGCAGGGGAGGGGCAGAGAGAGAGAGAGAGAGAGAGAGAGAATCCCAAGGAGTCTCTGAGCTGTCAGCACAGAGCCTGACAAGTGATTGAACCCACGAACCATGAGATCATGACCTGAGCCGAAATCAAGAGTCAGGTGCTTAAAACAGACTAAGCCAGCCAGGCACTCTGACAAAGTGTTATTATTCAGAGTCTCCTTATAATAAGCTGGCATAGGCTTTGCTTGACCTACAGTTTGTCCTTCTTGCTTCTGCCATGAGCTCATCTCCCAACTTGTGTGGTTACATTTGAAAGGCTATCAGAAATAGTCTATCTCTCCATCTTTTCCCAGACCTTTCCAGAAGTAAGGTATCTCACATCTCCTGTACAAGAAGAGAATTTAGGGAGCTTAGTGATGAAATGAAGTGGATAAACGTAGCAAACACTTTCAGGCCATAGGGGTGGTGAGAGAAGCATTGAGGGCCGCTGTGTCTGCTGTCAGGCTGCGGGCTGGCAGGGTCAGTGGGAAAAATGGGAAATGAGAGGCAAGGTATACATTAAATAATCATGCAAAACAGAAACCAACAATCCTACTGAGGAGCATATAGAATAATACTGTCCAAAAGAAATATAATGTAAACCACGTACTTAATTTTAAATATTCTAGTGTCCACATCCATCTCTAAAGTGGTGATTAAAGGGACCTACCTCATGATGCTGCTGGAAGATTTTAAATGTTAAAAATATGTAAAATTCTTAGCATAGTTCCTGAATAGAGTAAGAATCAGTTTTGTTTCTTAAAACTTCCATGGTTTATTCCACATCCAGACTAAATTGTTGAGCTCATATTTATGTGTCATACAAACTCTGAATGCGTATCCATTTAACAATTACAACTCTTATTTATAGTATGTCCAAATTATTTTTCAAATCAAGATTGTCTTTTCTACTCCCTGCACTGAGTTAAATGCTTTTATTTGATTATCTACCTTCACTCCTTGCTCTCTTACCTGCAAATATATGTTTTATTTATGTCAGTTATTGAATTATGTTGTTGTAATTTAGCTTTTCTCCTGTATACCAAGCATGAATGTAAGCTTCAGCAAGGCAAAGACAATGTTTGCCTTGTTTCTCTCTAAAACAATGCTTGACTCATTTAGACACAAATTTATTGAATGGATAAATAAATGAATGAATGTATTTATGCTTTCTAGTGTTCCCAAATGACAATATAGATCTCATCCATCTTATAACCCTATTGTTTAGCACACTCTCTCAGAACGTACCAGAGCAGACTGTCAAATGTTTGTCCAGCTGAGCAACAATGAAACCCATTATCTCTACAGAGTAATACTTTAGGTCCTTTTATTCCCAGTAATAGCAAATAGTCTTTCAGTTAATTCATGAAGTAACAATAGCATCAAGGTTTCTCACTGGCTCTTTGTTCCAGTATAACTGTGGGAAATGATCCACTGAGGAAGAAAGTTCAGCAGGATATCAATGTGTGTCACGTGAAGAGTGTTCAGTGCTCAAATAAATTTGGAAAACCTTGAACTAAATCAAGTTCAACACATTTCTTTATAGTTAAAATTCTTGGGATGTTTAATTAGCTAATGTGCATTTTGAACCTCCTAGTAAGGGCTATACAATAATACTTTATTTCTCACATTTCTTTGACCTTGAAGTACTTCAGTGCACTTTGATGAGAATTAAAAAAATTAAAAAATTCTTAACATGGCTTAAGAGGTTTTTGAAGGACCTGTATCTGCTCTCATCTTAACATATTCTTTCTATTGCTCATTAATCTCTTACCACTCTGGTGCTTTTCCTGTATCGGGGCCTCTGCACATGCTTCTCTCTCTGCTTCAAGTGTTTCCCTTGTATGGCTATCTCCTATGTGTTTTCCAGTCCACAGTGTAAAAGCCCCTTCTTTACCAGTGTAAATTCCCCTGGAATGCTTATTTGTGGCTTCTTCTTTTTACCTGTCATTTATTTATGATAATCTGTGGCTAAAATTTGTGATAGTCACATTCTGTATTTTAAAATTGTTACAAATTACCTATTTTTCCTTTGATCTCATAGTTAGGAAATATACCGTTGTATCAGTTGGGCATGTGAAAATTCCATATTATAAACATTGTTAATGGTGTCTATATTTTTGTAAAGAATATCCTACTTGAAATTTGTATCCTTGAAATAAAGTAAAAATTTTCACTAATCCTTTAACCAATAACGGTATAGTGACAGTAACATGTGGTAGTTAGGGGAGGGAATTAGGGTAGATTTGCTTTGTCATTCAGGCTCTTCTGTGTCTAGGCTATGTGCAGCTCCTTCCCAAGGGGGGCTCATCATATTTAATTATGTACTTACTTCACTGAAACCTTTATATTTCCATCTCTTCTTTACCACTCCCAAACCCCTATCAACATGTTGTATCCTTTATTTATAATGTACGTTTTGAAGAAATGAAACTTCTTTATTATTATTTCCTCAAGCAGAAAATAATAGCACAACCTGCTTCAGGATTTGCACTTACTTAAGAAAATACTATGTATTAGTCTTCCTGCAACAGCGCATCAAAAGTTTGTCTAGCTGCCTTTCTTCTCCTTATTTTCATTGTATTTCTCCCCCCCCCATATAGATCTCAGCTGTACATATAGCAATTTCAGCTTTATGATATTTAAAAGAAGAGAGCCAAAAAAAGTGAAGACTTTTATTGTTTATTTATGCTTGTCAATTTCTCAAAAGAGCCAAAGGAAAATTATCTCTATGTTCTTTTTAAAAGCCTTAATATATGTTCTGTCAGTGAGCCCGACATGGGCTCAAACCCACAAACAGTGGGATCATGACCTGAGCTGAAACCGAGTCAGATGCCCAACTGACTGAGCCACCCAAGCACCCCTAAACTTAAGTAATTTAGAGATGCCAGGAACAAACCTGAGGGAGGTTTTTCTGCAGGATGCATTAACATCCTGGAGAAAGTTGAAAGGTGATTCTTGTATGTGCTTATAAATTGTATTACTGCATAGATATTAACTAGCTCACATGAATATGCCATAGGTTGTTTTCCTGTGTTTTCTCATCATTTACATATGTGTGTGTTTGTATACGCATCTAAAATCTGAAAGTTTATACAGATTAATCATAGATTAGTTAACATTTTGGTTTCTTTCACTTCACTACAGCTCATAATCTCCACACCCCTAAGATTGGCAGAAAATAGGATAGAATATAAATTTCTAGGGTGTTCAAGTGGATTTGTTTTAAAGCAAAGGGAGTTTTGTTTTAAAAATAGATATGAAATGCTTTCTCTGTATTAGAAATGTCTGTTAAATGTGTTAAGAGAACATAAGTGTGTTCAATATGTATATTACATATGTATATAAAGTGAACTCAGTGTCTTAGCTTTTTATTTTATTTTATTTTTTTTTTAAATTTTTTTTTCAACGTTTTTTATTTATTTTTGGGACAGAGAGAGACAGAGCATGAACAGGGGAGGGGCAGAGAGAGAGGGAGACACAGAATCGGAAACAGCCTCCAGGCTCCGAGCCATCAGCCCAGAGCCTGACGTGGGGCTCGAACTCACAGACCGCGAGATCGTGACCTGGCTGAAGTCGGACGCTTAACCGACTGCGCCACCCAGGCGCCCCTGTCTTAGCTTTTTAAAATGAGTAAATAAGTATTAGGAGCCGGAGACTTTCTGGACACTTGTTGATGATTAAGTAATTTGTTGTTGAGAATCACTTATCAGAAATATTTTTGGCATATTGAAATGCTGATTTAACTAAGTTATTTATTTAGCAAAAGATGTATTGAGTACTTACACAATGAATACATTGTGTACCCAACATGTCTAAACCCTGGGAATGAGGCAGTAAAAACAAAACAAAACAAAACAAAAAACAGTAGGACACCAGTCCTCAGAATCCTGCCTGTGGGGAAGGGACCATATAAAGGAAATTTCCAGATAGTGGCGGGTTCCATGAAGAAAACCAAAGCTAGCTGGTTCAGTATCGTGTTGCATGGCAGCTGTCTTTTAGTGTGGTCAAGGTTATCATTTCTAAAGAGGTGATATTTAAACAGAGAGCTGAATGGAAGGGTACAATATAAAATTCAGTATAAAATCCACTGTGAACCATGAGGAGAAAAGCAATTGTGAAGTCCCTGTGTGGGGGGATGAACAGGCTTTCTGTCTTCAAGAGAAGGCAAGAGAGATGTAGGATGGTAAGCAAGAGAGAATTTTAGGAAACTCCAGAGAGTTTGGTGGCAGTTTTCAGATCCTGGAGCCTTGTAAGACCTTATAAGGATTTTGGATTTTCTTCTGTTTTAGTCAATTCATTCTCTGTGTGATGGGAACCTGCTAAAAGATTTGGATCATGGGAATGGTGTGACAATATTGAAAAGGTAATTCTGCCCACTCTAGGATAAAGTAGATGGTGGAGAGGTGTGGGGCAAGTGTGCAGTTGGTGGGCTGGCAGTTTAAAACTAGAAGTTACCTGCTAATGGAAGTTATTTCAAGTTATGAGGTTGTATCAGGGCACTCAAAGAGTGAGGATGAGGAGAGCCATGGTCTGCCCCTGAGCTCTGAGTTACTCTCCCAGGCAGAGGTCAGGAAGACAAACGGAAGGCAGCCAAGAAGACAGGGAAGGATCCGCAGGTGAAATAGGAGGTAGAGTCCACCAATGCCAATTGCATCTGCAGGGCCCAGGACCACAGATTTGGACTGATGGTCGTTTATTTGGAGTAAAAAGAGTTTTGGTGGAATGGTTGGGCTAGAACTCCGATTCAGTCACACTACTGGGTATTTACCCAAATATTACAAAAACACTAATTTGAAGGGCTACATTTAGCACTCCTGTGTTTATCGCAGCATTGTTTATAACAGCCAAATTATGGAAGTAGCCTAAATGTCCATCAGTGAGGAATAAAGAAGATGTGGTGTATATATAAAAAATGGAATATTATTCAGCCATAGAAAAGAAAGAAATCTTGCCATTTGCAACAACATGGATGGATCTAGAGAGTATTATGCTAAGTGAAATAAGTCAGAGAAAGACAATTACCATATGATTTCACTCATATGTGGAATTTAAGATACAAAGCAGATTAACATATGGGGAAAAACAGAGAGAAACCAAGAAACAGACTCTTATGTATAGAGAACAGAGGGTTACCAGAAGGGAAGTGAGTAGGGAGATGTGTGAAATAGGTGATGAGGAGGAAAAGTACACTTATCTCAATGAGCACTGAGTAATATATAGAAGTGTTGAATCATTATACTATACACCTGAAACTAATATAAGGTACCCTGGGATTAAAATTAAAAAAAATAAAGTTCTGATTCAGATGGGTTAAGAAGAGAATGGCAAGTGAGAAAATCAAGGCAGCAAGTATAGATAAATTTGATGAGGAGTTATTCTTTAACGGGGAGCTAAAAGGGAGGGTTAACATTAGAAAATTTATTTTAAGGTAAGAATATTTCAGCCAATGAAATTGAACTGATAGAGAAGGAGAAATTGCTAAGTCAGCAGAGAATGGGTAACTACAGGTGCAAACCACTTCAGAAGGGAAGAAAAGATGGGATTTGGTGTACCAGTGGAGGGTTGCTCTTGGAAAAGTTCAGGGACAATTCACTGATGGAATAGGAGGCAGAGTCTTTGGGTTTTAACCAGTGAGGGGGGTAGATTTGATCAGGGTTTGATGATGTCTTCTAATTGCTTCTATTTTTCCAATTAAATATAAAAAGCTGGACAAGCCACTGAAAGTGAAAAGTTAAGGGAGAGGTACTAGAAATTCCAGGTGAGAAGAGGTGTAGAATTGTCATGTGAGAGAGTGGGGGAGTTGTTTCATTAAGGAAATATGAGATTCCTGAGTAATTCTGAGGACCCACCCAGGTTTGAACTAAGCAAAAAAGTTAAATTTGATCAGGGCTAGGGTTCTGCTAGGACTCGGGGCCTTCTCTTAAATCCCTCTGAGGGCTGTTTTAAAGTCGGGAGAAGCACAGTCTCCTAGGATTCCCTCAATAGATTTTCGAGTGACATTTGCCTTCTCCATTTCCCTTATATTTTCGTAGAGTTAATTTTTCCAGTTAATAACAGAGTCATAGTTTTTTCAGGTAAGATCTATTAAGTAATCAGTCACAGCAGGGGGTATAATTAACTATAAGTTAAGTAAGCTTGAGAGACAAGTGATTTGAATATACTCAATTCATCACCAAGTACATTCTTTATAGTTTTACTGGAGTGATCTTTCTCAAATGCAGATTTGGTGTGTGACTCACAAAGGTAAATCATTGTGTGGTAAGCCATAGCCATCTAAACAGATGGATGCTAACAGCTCTGGTGAAAATGGAGATCTACTGTCGCTTGTAGAATCTCTCACACTTGAGGCTGCCTCCTCCTTATAGATTATGTCATAGCTGGATACTTGATCATATAGGATAGAAATATGGGACCCAGAGACATAGAAAACAGCATTTCATATGCCAGTTAATCTATATCAAATATGACTCCAAGTATTTCTCAGATATTATCCTTATTGTTTCTAGTCCCACTGACCAAAGCTGGGATCCTTTAGATTGCCCGAATGGTCCTGAGCACAAAAATGCCATTGTTCGCTAGGTAGTTAGAATTGCAGTTAGTAGTAGACGACACATGGCTATTGTCCAGTTGGCAGCTATGTCAGGAAAAGCCTGGTGGTTGTGTATGTGCATGTGCATGTGCACATGTGTTTGAAATAGTACATGGGGTGTGCCAACAGAATCCTAACTCCTTGGATTTTTCTCCAGGTCAGAAACTAGGTTCATGGGTACATTCAATTACAACTTTTTGATGGATAAAAGGATCTAATTCTAAATTTTAAGAAAATACACATATTAAAAGATGTGGCATTATTTTTAAAAGTTACTTGTAATAGGGATGTGGCGACATTTCTTCTATATTGTATGGATGCCCTTGGCCAGTCTCTGGGAAGAAGCACACAAATCTTAAAAACAATAGACAGTAGTTGCAATGAGTCATTCCTGTGTCCTGAGGCATCAAGGTAGGGTGTTTGCTCAACTGTCTACTCTCTCAACCCCTTGATTCCTATCCGGTGAGTGCTGAGGTATGTCAGAGAGGAAAGGACCACATATTTAAAGTAATTCTACTAGATGATGAATTCTAGGTTCTTGGCAAACTAGGAGCTCTAATTAATTAATATCTGACCTCTTACTAACTCTCTAAATTCTACAATGTAGAGTTCCTCTCACATACTGAGTCTGTGCCTTTACACATGCTAATTATTCCTTCTCCTTTGGAATGCTCTCCCTTCTCTACTTTCTGAAGTATCTTATATTTCAAGACCAAATATCTATCTCCCCTCATAGGAAACCTTCATGAAAGCCTTCCCGTTACCACCTCAGTACCTGCCCCTTAACTGTTCTCCTTCCTTATTCATTTCAACAGATGTAGTCTGGACTTCCCCTTCTTAAATACTTAATTTATAGGCCTAATAATGTGTAACATTGAAAAACTCCCCATGTTAATATTTTGTACTGGACAACATGTCACTTCAGTGGACTGCCTTGTTTTTGTTTTTTAAAGTAGGCACCACGTCCAATATGGGACTCAAACTGACAACCCTGAACTCAGGAGTCAGCCAGGTGCCCCCAATGACCTGCCTTTTGACTTTATTTCCACATCATGTGTTTGTTCTCCAATGCAGATGCTTATTAACTACTAGAATCATACCTAAAATAAAAGTATATATCTTGAGAGAGTAGTACTCTGTACATTTCTTGAGATATTTTGATGCAAAATGCTCTGCCCATTCCCTTTGGCTTTTGATATTAAAAATTATTTCTATTTCAAAAATATTTTCATCTTCTCATGCTGCCATGCAGTATAGACTTTTAACTGATATATTTTATATCGTTCTGTTTTAATTTTGTGTGCTCTGAGTAATTTATGAAACTTTTAAAAAATAAGAAATCATGATATATTTTTAATATATCAACTGATATATAAAGTCTACTTCTTCCTAAGTGTGGAGATAATTTATTTTATAAATTTATATATATATATATATTTATTGTCATGACATTTTAATACTATACTGTTTTTTACTTACGATGGAAAGGTTTTACTCTAAGAGACCTACTAAAAAGAAAGCAAATAGAAAAACTTTATTTTAAATGTAAAATGATGCTTTGCTTCTTCACATTAAAATGCATTTAAAAATGTCAAAATAAAACATGTAAAGCCAAAATTAAATCTCTTGATCACATTTTTGAAAAGTGATAACTCTCTATTTTAATTAAGTCCCTAAAGAATTTTTAAATGTGAATGTCTCTGACCTAGAGGATAATTTTCAAACAATTATGTATATAATTATTTGCTGTGCAGTTTTTCTCAATTCCACAGTCATAATTTTATCAAGTACTTCTCTTACCCACCCCCCCATGAAACATATGTTAAGTATTAAATGATTTTTAAGTTCCAAACTACCGTCTCATTATCTATCATATCTATCATGACATATAATTAACTGCCAAATTAATCGTTTTTATTTATAAACAATTTATATAAATATAAAAATACAGAAATATGCACTTAAATATAGAAATAAGTGATCAAATTGTCAATTTTATTTAATTAGCATAGTAGCCTAGAATTGTACATTTAATATATGTCAGATGTATTATTCTCATTTCTCTTTATTCCAACGTCAACATGGGCAAATATAGCAGAAGACCATGAAACCCCTAAGTTCATTCTAAGTTTAAGTTGAAAAATTACATATATCTATATCTATAGATGGATAAATTTGAGTCAACTCAGTATAGATGTGGAACATCACAGTTATAGTTCAGCTGCAGTGCTCAACATCTACATAAAATGGTTATTTATGCTGCTTTTTATATGATGGAGCCCAATGTGTCAATATCATGTATTTATATTAATTTATATTTGTATTAATATAATTCATATAATATATTTCTCATATATTTAATATTTGTTATAGAATCATAAATTATTTAAGATTATAATTTTATTCATATTATTTTGATATAATTGAAAGAATCAGTGTTTGTAAAGTGTCTCATATACAAGTTCAAAGATTTTCAAGGGTGTATTAGGTAAGGCGTTTCTGAGTATGTGGCAGTTTTTCAGGTCCAGAAAGTGCTTGATGAGTAGGTTTACTAAAAGGTAAAAACCAATAATGGAACACAAATATCTCTGGCTCTAGTCATAACTTTTCTAGTAGGTGTGTAAGTAAGTAATCTTACTTTCTCAGTGACGTATTCTATAGATATATATTGTAGCTTGGCATACACTCATCCCTAAACTGTTTCTACAAAGGAGAATTCAGTGTAGGAGATGTTATCAGTGAAACTTCTGAGCTATGGGAGACAAGTGAGGCAATAACATCAAAGTGAACTGGAGTGGAAGTAAACCAGTGTTGACTGAGAATGTCAAAGGCAAAAGAAAACTCACTGCTATTCAAAGTTCATTATTCTCTGTCATTCTGATGCTTAAATTTTTGTATCAACTTAACTCAGCTAAGAGATGTCCAGATACCTGGTAAAGATTATTTTGGGGTATGTCTGTGAGGGTGTTTCTAGAAGAGATTGGCATACGATTTAGCAGACTGAGTAAAGAGGTTTGTCCGCCGGTGTGGGCCTGGTATCATCCGATACTTTTAGGACCTGAATGGAACAAAATGGTGAAGAAAGGGCAAATTGTTTCTCTTCTTGTGTTGGGACATCTATCTTTTCCTCCTCTTGAATATTGGAGTTCTTGGCCATTGGACTCTGGGAGTCATGGCAGTAGCCCCATGGTTCTCGGGCCTTCAGCTTGGGGCTGAGAGTTACACCATCAGCTCCGCCTTGAACTGAATTATATATATCATTGGCTTTCCTGGTTCTCCGGCTGGCAGAAGGCAGATTGTGGGACTTGTCTGCCTCCACAACTGCATGAGCCAATTCCTATAATAAGTGCACTCATATATGCCCATATATATCTTATTGGTTTTGTTTCTCCGAAGAACCTCGACTAATATAGTCATGTTTAAAAATTAACAAATGACTTTCATCGGTATCATTTGAATTCATGGACTGTGGAGTTGTAAGGATCTTCTGATGTGAACTAGTCCACCCTGTCTTTAGGAGTAGGGAATTATATCTATGCACCATTTTTCTTGGTGTATAGTTTTCTATAATCCTTTTGGAAAGCAATTTGTCAGTACTTATATTTAAAAATGCTATAGCATGATCACTGAATTATTCCAATTAAGGCATTTTATTCTAAGGCTGTATAAACCTATTATATACTGAAAAGAAAATACTTTATACATAAAGGTATTTATCACAAGATTATTACCAGGAAACCAGTAGAAAATACACTGAAGGAATGACAGGGAAATTAGACATTTTGGGAGAGAGGAAGAAAGAGAATGTGTGGGCAGCAGTCCTATCCTAAAAGAATTGCTAAGGGAAGTTCTCAAAACAGAAAGGAGAGTGATAAAGGAATACTGGAATATCAGTAAGAAAGAAAATGGAAAAAGTAAAAATATGGGTAAATAAAAAAAAATGCAGGTAAATACAATACGACAAAATTCCTTGTCTTTAGTTTTTAAGTTATGTCACTCTGCAGACATCAAAAAGGTAATAAAGGAATACAAGGAACAACTTTACTTACTCAAATTACAAACTAAGATGAAATGTATCTATTCCTTGAACACCACTATCACAACCCCTCCCTTATGAAAAAGATAATTTGAATGGCATATAACTATTAATGAAATTTGATTTGTAACTTAAAAGCACGCACATAAAAAAATCAACAGGTACAGCTGTTTTGAATGGTTAGTTCTATGAAACATTTAAAGAATTCACACTACCTCATGTCATAATCTCATGGTTCATGTGTTTGAGCCCTGCATAGGGCTCTGGGTTGACAGAGCCCGGAGCCTGCTTTGGATTCTGCATTTCCCTCTCTCTCTCTCCCATTTCCCTGCTCTCTCTCTCTCCCTCTCTCAAAAATAACATTTTTAAAAAATGAAAAAAAGAATTCACACTAATTTTGCACAGTCTTTTCCAGAAAATAGTAAAAGAAGAAACACTTCTAAATTCATTTTATGAAGCAGGTATTGCCCTGATATCAGTACCAGATAAGGATAATAATAAAAAAGAAACTACGGATCAGTGTTCCTTATAAATGTAGACACCAACATTCTTAACAAAATATTGACAAATACAATTCAGCAATACATAAAAATAATTGTACACCATAACCAAGAGGCTTTATTCAAGTGATGTGAGGCTTTTCAATACTTAAAATCAATTAATGTAGTCCATTATACTAACAAAAAAAAAATAATCATATTCGTTGATACAGAAAAAGGCTTTTATAAAATTTAATACCTACTTATAATGAAATGTCTCAGAAAAATGAAAATAGAGGACTTCCTAAATTTGGTAGAGTATCTACTAAAAACCACACATCTAATAATATAATTAATGGCTAAAGACTAAGTGCTCCCTCCACGCCCAAGTTTGGGAACAAGACAAGGATGTCTGCTCTCATCATTCTTATGTAACATAGTGTTGGAAGTCCTAATCAATGAATAAAAGGAATGGAAGGGAAGATGGATTGGAATAGAAGAAATAATATTGTCACTATTTGCAAAAGATATGTAGAAAATCTCAAGGCATACATACAAGCAAAAATCCTCCAAAATCTAAGAAGTTTAGCAAGGTTGCAAGATGCAAGAAAAAAATATATATATAAAAAAAAATCATTCTCTTTCTGTATATTAGCAGTGAATATGATCTTTAAAAATATGCCCTTTATAATTGCTCTCCCTTCCTTCCTACCTCCCTTCCTTCATCTTTACTTCTCTTTCTTTGTCCCTCCTGTGTTCCATCTCTTTTCTCCTGTAAAAGAAATATTTAGGTACAAATCTAATAAAATATATACAGGACTGTATGCTGAAAACTATAAAACAAATGAAATAAAAAGACCCTAAATAAGTGGAAATGCATACTGTGCTCATAGATTAGAAGATTCAACATAGCCAAGATGTTATTTCTTCCCAAATAAAAAAAAAAAAATTCTGTCAAAATCTTATGAAGAATTTTTATACATATAAAGATCATTCTAAAGTTATGTGAAAAGGCAAAGCAATTGTTTTAGAATAGCTAAAACAGTCTTGTAAAAGAGGAATAAAATGGGAGGATTCAGGCTTCCCAATTTTAAGACTTATTATATAGTTACAGTAATCAAGACTGTGGTATCAGTGGAGGGACAGAAAAAAAAAAAAATATATATATATATATATATTTGGTTAATAAACAGATGAGAATGCATTCATGCATTCAATATCATTAGCCACTAAAACTATAATGAGAGGGGCACCTGAGTGGCTGGGTTGGTTAAGCGTCCAACTTCTGCTCAGGTCATGATCTCATGACTGGTGAGTTCGAGCCCCGCGTGAGGGTCTGTGTTGACAGTTCAGAGCCTGGAGTCTGCTTCGGATTTTGTGTCTCCGTCTCTCTCTGCCCCTCCTCCACTTATATTCTGTCTCTCTCCCTCTCTCTCAAAAATAAACTTTAAAAAAATTGAAAACTAAAACCACAATGAGATATCACCACGTACCTATCTGAATGGCTAAAATTAAAAATGGTGACAACACGAAATGCTAGCAAGGATGTCAAGAGACATCATTCTTAGTGGGAATGTTAAATGTTATAATCACTCTGTGAAACAGTGTGATACTTGTAAAGCTAAATATACAACTATCTTACAACCCAACAATCATACTTTGGAATATTTATCCCAAAGAAATTGCCCCCCCCCCCCCCAACACACACACAAAAACAGCTACACCAATGTTCATAGCAGCTTTTTCATAATGTCCAGTAAACAGATACAACCCAGGTATGCTTCAAAGGGTGAATGGTTAAACAAATTGTACTCCATACCATGGAATACTATTCAGCAATAAAAAGGAACACTGCATGGTATATACAGCAATTTGAATTAATTTCCAGAGGATTATGCTAAGAGGAAAAAGCCTATCCTTAACACATGCATGATATATCCTTTCATATATCATTCTTGTAGTGACAGAATAAAGAAATGGAGAATAAGTTAGTGCTTGCCAGGGGGTAAGGATCATGGTGGGAACCCAGGAGGAAAGTGGGTGTGACCATAAAAGGGCATCAGGTGAGCTACTTCTAGTTACATAACTGTTCTGTATCTTGACTATCAGTGCCAATACCTTGGCTGTGATATTGTACCACAGTTTTCCAAATGTTACCATTTGGGGAAACCAGATAAAGTGTATACAGGATCTCTCTGTATTATTTCTTATAACTATATGGTAGTCTACAATTATCTCAAAATCAAAAGTTTAATTTAAAATTTTAAAAGCCTCATATATTAACTAACTGGAATTTAAATAAAAACTTGAAAAAAATTTAAAAGCCTCTTTGCAAAAGAAACAAAGTGGCTGGGAGAAAGCATATAAAAATGTTAATGGTTATTTAACTATTACCACTCATAGGCACTTGACAGTAGCTTCATTTTAAAAAAACTGATGTAGGTGATAACTTTTCAAATAGATTTTTTTTAAGTAACTTGTGTTTAAATTTAGTGAAATCAAGACATCTGGTGTGCATGCAGTCTTAGAACATCAATGCCAATTAAAATCATTGTGGTTCAAAGCCGATCCTTAACTTTAAAACTCAGGTTTTCCCCTTAGACTAGAATGAGCCAGAGAGGAAATACACTCAATTTGTAAGAGAAAACTATAAAACAAATGTGGATCTAATAATAGTCGATGGAGTGTATGCCTTAAAAAGTTATCAAGATCCTTGTATTCAATAAGCAAGTTACCTTTGTTTGGTTCCAAAGAGTTTTTTAATCCAAATAAGTAATTTTAAGGTTTCTTAAATGAGCATAGAATTAACACTATAATAGTAACATGGTCTTAGAAGATGGGTAATCTTAGTAAATTTCTAATGAACCACTCCTGTCTAACAAGTGCTATTATCCTTATGTAACTGGAAAGTTGGGTTCATTACCTAGCGTTCCTTTCTTCCCACCACTCCTAGCTTAGTACTGATTAATACATATTACTGGGGTGCCTGGGTGGCTCAGTCAGTTGGGTGTCCGACTTCTGCTCAGGTCATGATCTCCCAGCTGGTGAGTTTGAGCCCTGCGTCGGGCTCTCTGCTGACAGCCCAGAGCCTGGAGCCTGCTTCGGATTCTGTGTCTCCCTCTCTCTCTCTACCCTCTTCAGCTCAGCTCTGTCTCAAAAATGAATAAACATTTTAAAAAAAATGTTTTTAAATACATATTATTAAGATTAGTAATAGTGTTTGCTTTTACTAGGCCTAATACAGATCATTGCTCTTTCATCAATACATGAACTTTCTTGAGATTTTTCTCACATTCCTCAGTACATGCTGGTTTTGACAATTCACATTTGTCGCCGTGATTGTATTTGGGTATTCTGTAACTCCTCATCAAAAAAGAAAAAGGGGGATGGTTATTTATAAACTATATCTTAGTTAAATTTATTTCTTCTGCTTACAAATGTTATTCATTATATGCTGGTATTTATTTTACTCTGAGATGTTTTCTTTCTCAGTCTGCGAGCTGTCTCACTGTAGAGAATTCTCATACTAGAAAGTTCGTAGACACAAGACTTTAAAGAGGCCTCAGCATCATAGTTTAATCTTTAGTCCTTTCTTCAGTATCCTTCATTCTGCTTGCCCTTGCCTGTCTTCCTTAGTGTGAAACTTATCTCATGAGGTAGGCCATTCCATATTTGGACCAGTCTCCCAAATAGAAAAAAATTTTTGTCATATTGAGTTAAAAAACCTGTCTACCAGCTTGTAACCCATGAAAGTTCACAAAAGAGATCCAGTTGCTTTTCTACATAGTGTGTGTATTTGAATATTATAGACTGGGGTTCTTTCTATTTCCAGAGCAAGTATTTCCATTTTCTTCCCAATTGTTTTTCCTATTGTATTACAGGGTTTTGAGTTCTTATTTATTTAGCAAGTATAAATTTATATATATCCCTCTTAAATGTGGAATTCTAAACTAAACGTCACATACCAGATGAGTTGTAACTATATCATAGTATATTTTAGTCTGGAATGTCTTAGCCATTGCCCAGCACAGGCATAACTTGTATTCTTGTTATTTACCCCTTACTTTATACTTCAAAACTACAACTGTGTCAAAACGCTAGTCTTATAAAAGAATTGGTGCTGTTCTGTCTTCTAGATTTCTAAATAATTTGTAAACAAGGTAAGGGGGGGGAAATCACTCTTTAGCGACAATGTTTCATTTTGTTTTGTTTTTTAACCTCATTTAATCTCCACTGAGAATATTGTAAAGATTACCTTTTTTTAAAAAAACAACTCAATATATATGTAGTCAAAATCTTAAAACCAATCATTTAATTTGAATTGAATTCCAAAAGATCGCTAGATTAAATCCCCTGCTATACTTAGTGAATGAAGGTAATATGTTAAAAGAGGAAAAGCAGACCACGTATATGTTTTCAACAGGCTAAATTGAAATCTTGTCTGTGCTCACAGTCCAGTTCTTCAGAATTATAAAACTGAACTTGAAAGCACCCTGGTCACCTCTGACCCACTGTGGAACACAGTGGTCACCACTGAAGAGGAAAGTGGTAGTTTCTTTTCAAGCAGAGCCACCTGCTATCACAGGTGTTATCAACAAGCCATTGTTATTTTTGCTTCAGCCAGCCATTGTGATAATAGCCTTTCTGAAGTTCCTGGGCCACTTTCAAACTTTTGTCTCTGAAAAGCCACATTAGAAATGTATATCCCACCTCCAATTTATCAAAATCACTTTTTATTTCCTCTCTTAATAAGATCATAAACTGTCAAAGAAGCCTTTGCTTATGAAGTGTTAGGAATTATGAGAAACAAATGCAAGCGTTTTATCTATAAACACGACAAATATTTTATTCACAAAAGTGTATTTGTCTTCAACTACATATTCCTCTATTTTATCTTTAAAGAGACTGCTTTTTATCAAATAAACCATTGCCAAAGACTAACAAGGAACTATAAAACAAAGCATCTTTCAAATTATTTCTTTAATTAACTTGCTATATCAAGCAAAGTTCATAGAATTGTATCCCAGGATGGTAATGGAGAGATGTGGAAACATCGTGTTCAGACTTGCTTTTGCTGGCCTAATACTGATGTTGCTCTAGTGTTAGAGAAGGTGCATTTTGAACTAATGGGGTAGACATGTAACACAGGACATCATAATTGTTGAAAAAAAATCAGTAAATTATCACAAGAATTAATACTTGAGAGCAATACTGATTTCTATGTATGGCCATTATTTTTTTGACCTTTCCGCTTATTTACAGGCCTATTTCATTCTCTGCTCACATTTATATCTTTATTAACTTTGTGCATCTTTTTTTTTCTCTTTTTTCCTCCTTTATCCCTCATGTAACTGACTATGAATGAATTCAAATCACATTTTTATGTTAGTGAAAAGGCAGAATGCCAAATTTTAGCTGTTTGAGGCTCATTTGTGAGAAATTTTTGTGCTTACAATATCTGACATCTGCATTAAACTGTTCTAATATTATAATTATTTCTAAAGTAGTTTCGAAAATTAGCAATCAACAGTGTCAACAAGGAAATACGTTATGGTGGTAGTAAGTTAGTAGAAAGCACTTGTGAGCAAGAAGCCTCGAGAAAAGGTATGTTGGGATGACTGGTAAAATGGCACATTGTGGTAAAACACCATTGGCTTCCTGTATTATACCTAAAATTGTATTAACTTTGTCTGTAATCGTAACAAGCAAAATAACATGAGACAGCAAAAAATAAAAACAAAACAAAAAACCTAGGAAGCAAAATGTCAGAATACTTTGGGTGGCAGGGGAACCTGTGGGTTGTAATCATTGGTATATTTGGTGTGTCTGAGAAGAAAATCTGACATTATCATTTTTTGTCTGTGAACATTGTTTTGGAAGAGGGAAAGTCCGACAGATGTGGACCAGTGTCCCAGTCTTTCACCTATCTGCCCAGGTGATTTTGGAAAATCACGTAGCCTCTCTTCTTTTAGTTTCCTCATCTCTAATTAGAGTGTAATAATCTCTGCTCTAAATATAGTGAGAACATTAAGTATAATTAAGTGGGTAAAGCATTTGATCCATTATAGATCCTTAGTAAACTTAGGGGTCATTTTCTATTCTTTCTGTTTCCCCAGCATACAAACTGCCAGCAGCCAAAGGGGAGAGGAAATCATCTTCAGCAGTTAACACAATATGTCATGACTGCCAGTTATCTTGTCCTGCTTATTGTTTGGGGGTCATTGAGTAATGTAGTGGGAACTGTTCACAGTGACAGTTCTATATGCCAATGAAAAAGCAAATATCAGAAACCTATTCAGTGACTTTCAGTGCATGATGTTGAAAAAGGTGTTGAAAATATAGTTTGGGAGGGCTTTTCTGAAAGGGAAAAAGATGCTGTAGCCCAAATAAAGAGCTTTCCTAAATGCCTCATTTAATAAGAGAATAACATTCAGCATTTATATTTCTTAAATAAAATTTCTCTTGAGAACAATATTCAGTAGAAGCAGCATAGTATATTTAACTACATAGCGCAGGCCGTTACTTTACTTCCGTATTGTGCAAAGGTGATGTTATGTGGCATAGCCCATAACCAGTGATTACAAAGGAGAAAACCATAGTGCATGGGTTGCAGATTCCCTCTTAGTGGAAATAAATGGTTGGTGTGGAAAGTTGACCACTGATCCAGAAAACCGTTAGTGGTTATAATGACATGCTGATATTCAACCAGTGTCCAATTTAGTGATTTTTAGCAACAAGAATTAATTTTGGTAAAAATAGCAGATTTAATTCTAAGGAACTTGAGGGGCCAATACAAAACTAATCATAAATGAACAGCATTATAAAATTCCTTGCTCAAGACATAATTTCTTCTTATATGCAATCCCCATTTATCTGTAGTCTCTGTGCTGTCCTACAATAAACTAAAAACGATAACAAATATGAAAATAATAGTAAGAAATGATTAAAAGTCTATCATAAAAGTTAATGAATTAAAACAAAGCTTCACTTTTGAGAAACTTAATTACAAAGAGTTAAAGCATAGCATAAATTCTGTAATTTCTATGAGGCTTAGATGCTTTTTGCTCTCTTTCCTATGCGTGGTTCTCCAAGGTTGAGTAAATAACCAGGAGGGACCATGTGATACAATGTGCACAACAAAGGACTGGAAGTTCTGATGTCTAAGTCTGGGCTTCCTCTCCCATCTCTCATTTATTCTTTCATTTCACATATATTTACCATGTGTCTCTTAAGTGCCAGGCACTCTGCTAAGCTCGGGGATACAGTAGCAATGAAACAGGGTACCTCTACTTCAGAAGCATAGATGTATTATGTCAAAGATAAATAATAAATTAATTTTGAAACTACATGCTGTTATATAATTGCTACATAGAAAATAAAGGAACAACAACAATAGCAACAAAAACTCAAATACTAAAACAGAAAAAAGATCACAGTATCACATAAGGTAAGCAAAACATAATTATTTGAGAATGAGGATGTTGTTGTTGCTATAGTAGCCTGGCATCCAAAGATGGCCTCTCAGATGTCCTAATTAGGGAAATCTACTTGACAGTTAAGCTGGAGTCCCATTCCGGGGCAGAGAATTCCAGGCAAAGGTGTGAAGTCCCTATTGCTGAGGTGAGCTTGATTGTCCTTGAGGAACAAAAAGAAGGCCACTGTAGCTGGTTCTTAGTGGAGAGAAGGAAGTCATATTAGACTGGTGCAAGATCATATTGAATCTTGTAACCAGCTCTACAGACTAGATTTTATTCCAAGTGAGATGAGACTTGATTTAATAGGGCAGTGTCACTCTGAATAGGCGGGAATTTGGACCGACTGTGTGTCATTGTTCTCTATCTGGCATCACACTCTATATTTGCAAAGTGCCTGGGCATTAATAGCAATAACTATAATATTGTAACTATAACTGTAACTATATATATCAGATATATATATATATTTTTTTCACATATAGACAGATAGATAGATATTTCTAAGTGGATGGTTTTAACAGTTCATTCTGTGTCATTATGTGGGAAAAGGAATCCTAAACCATACCATGAGACTTGAAAATAATTTTGTGACTTTTTTTTAAAAAGCTCATTTTGTAAACATAGGCTAAATTTTCAAACTTTTCACCAGATATCCTGATATTCTGAGTTTTTATTTCCAAGGGGCTGCATCCATTCCAAATGCTAAGTTCTTCTATTGTTTTATCTTTTATTCTAAAATATATTTGTGTTTATTTTACTCCTAAATAGTTATTTAAATTGCTATCAACAGACAGATACTCCTAGTAGTCAAGCTGTTTTGGTTCTGCAGTGAAAGAGACCTGAGTTCAAATTCTTCCTTCTTCACTAGTCAGCTCTGTGGCTCTGTGAAAGTTACATACTGACACTGGGAAAATGTGAATTTTAATTACAAACATAGGCAAACAAACTATGGCCTCTGAGCACTTCATGCAAAGCACTTAGTGTAGGGTCTGGCATTTAGTAAGTATTCAATATATATTTGTAATTATTAGAATTTTTAAAAATCCATTTTGTTTACTTCCAAATCGTGAGGCCAAATTGACTGTTCTGAAGATGGATCTTTGTTTATGTACATCTTTGGGGATACCAATCCAACTCTGAGAAGTCTGTTTTTAAGTAGTAGTATTTTGGCAACACTTGCCCATTTCTGCATTAATAATACTCCTGGATGTTGGAAGTTTTATTTTGCCCACTAATCTGTCCTTGATATGGATATTATAAATTATATATAGGTAAAAGTCCTTGGATATATTACAGCAATCTGGGTAGATTGTTAAATTAGTCATTGCAGAATCCTTTGAAAATCTAGGCAGCAATGTGCAAATGCAAAATTTATAACTGGAGCAAACAAAAAGAAACTGATGATTCCTTAAGGATACTGATGTTTTTGTGGTTTTTTCTTTTTGTTGTCATCACCAGAGATTTATATAACATTTGGGGAAATTTTCAATATTTAATCATAAGCATTCTTATTCCAGTGTAGGCTATACAGACAGGCCACTCTAAACTAGAGGCTGGACAAATTACTTCTTTTTTTTAATTGGGGTATATGTTTGCATAAATGCCCATGTGTATTAAAATTTCTAATAAATACATGCATTGATAAGGCAATAAGATTAATGAAAAATTTAACAATTTTACTTTTCATAGTGGTAAACATGTTGTAAAATCCCCTAAACAAGGATTATAAACTGTGGGGGAAAAGGAAGGGGATAATCTTCTATTTGAGTATTCCAACAATTTTTTTTTAAATGTTTATTTTTGAGAGAGACAGAGAGACAGAGAGAGACAGAGTGCCAGCAGGGCAGGGGCAGAAAGAGAGGGAGACACAGAATCTGAAGCAGGCTCCAGGCTCTGAGCTGTCAGCACAGAGCACGACGTGGGGCTCAAACTCATGAACCGCGAGATCATGACCTGAGCCAAAGTCAGACCCTCAACCAACGGAATCACCCAGGCACCCCAGTAAATTATTTCTTAATTTGTTTTCTTCATGGAAATATGTTGCTAAAAGCCTACATCATACAAATTACAGAGGCACTTTTGTAGGTGTCCAAAGTATAATCATTGTTTAAGTCATTCCAGTGAAATAGAGTTTGTCGTTCTTATTTTCCATTTCCTATTTCGATGACTCTGAAAATGGGATTACTTAAGTAATATGTATTAGTTTAATTTGGTTTCTTTTGGTTTGTTTTTTTTAGTGTTTTAATGTTGGATTTTTAAAAGTAAATGCTACTTTTTGTTATTTGAGTTTTTTAGGTTTCTGTGCACCCTATTAATTGAGTTCAGGTCAATTTGTTTAAAATTAATTTAAAAAAAATATAGGACATCGTTCCTACCACATAGACATTTATGGTTAAATTGGAAAGACCAGATTTATTTGCATGAACCAGTTTATCTCCTGTTGTTTTTTATATAGCACTAATGTAAGAAATTGTCAGGAAGATTTTATGATGCACATGTCAGGATTTGAATATTGAGTAGTGTTTGGATAGGAAGGAAATAGCAGTGATTCTTATATTTGATTTGGGAAGGGGTAGTAGGCTCGATAGTTTTAGTTTTGTGTTTGAATGTGGATGTTTATTTTTCCAGGTCATCCAAAATTGTGTTATTGTCTAAAACACAGTATTTGATGTGATAAATCATTCAGTTTGAATTCTGTTAGCATATAGTGAAATGATTCAAATTATTTAGTATATATTGTAAGACTCAGAATTTTTTTTTAGCTTCAGTTAATATTTCACTTTAACAAAAAATTATGAAATTATAAAAACAAATAATGTAGTACTCTCTTTTAAAAATTATCACATTAGGATTCAGGGCAATTATATGTTTATACTGATTTTTAAAAAGTTGGCTTGAATACAGTTTTCTTGACTCCTAATTTACTGCTGTTTCTTTGTGAATACAAATGTCTTGTTAATTTTCATTAAATAAAGTAAGCATGATTTTCTCATAAAATGCTGCAAACCAGCTTCAAAATGCTTCTTTAATTTTCCAAATTCATATATATATATACATATATATATATATATGTATATATATATTTAATGGATTTCGAACAGCAGCTGGTTTAGTTTGATAGGCTTTCAATTTTGCTACTTCAGTGAAGATTTAGGAGGAAAAGAGGCTAACAAGAGAGAAAAGAAAAAGAGGAGAAGAGATTAGAGAAGGAAAAGGAAAAGAAAAAGAGATCATACGGAGAGCTAGTTTAGGGATGAAGGAGCCCCAGAGAACAACAGAGGAAAGGAATAGAGTCTCAAGATGGAATGAAAGATCTGTCTGGGTTGAAGGAGACAGGAATTGGGGCAGGAGTCAAGAGAATAGTGAAATTTGATAGGTAAAGGGGCTATGACATATAATGGGGTTTTCTCAGGAAGGTATATTACTAGAAAGAGTACTATTCCAAAGATATTCTCTTTAAAGAGAAAAATTCTGGAAAAACATGATTACAATAGGGAAGAATACTTGAGCTTTATGTGGGGAGGTCAGTCACAAAGTGATCACATAAATATGTTCACCTTATTTTTTCTTAACCCTCACCTGTTTGTTTATTTGGCGGCTAATTTGATACCTTTCTACAAAATCTGATTGTGTTGGCCACATATTGGCATCAATTTTTAAAGGAGGCACTATGTTAAATAATACACTGGCAAAAAAATAAAAAAGAAAAATAAATAAATAATACACTAGAGAACTGATAGTAAGTAATAAAATGTATTCCTGCTATGTCTCTCAGACATGGATTGGCAGCTTTTCTGAACTAAATTTAACTTATTTCTCATAAATTTGAGTGGGCAATATATTGTTTAATTTATCGTATGGAACCTCAGTCTTCAATACCACTATCTTAGAAGCCTAGCTTCACCTCCCAAGAGTAGATTAACAGATCGTCTCAAAATACAGTGTCATACTACCATATTTTTCTCTGTATTATTTTGTTTTATTTTTTTAAATATTTTTTACCATTTATTTATTTTTGAGACAGAGAGAGACAGAGCATGAACGGGGGAGGGTCAGAGAGAGGGAGACACAGAATCCGAAACAGGCTTCAGGCTCTGAGCGGTCAGCACAGAGCCCGACTCAGGGCTCGAACTCACGGACCTCAAGATCATGACCTGAGCCGAAGTCAGCCGCTTAACCGACTGAGCCACCCAGGCGCCCCATCTGTATTATTAATCACTATTGTAAATAAATATATTTCCGGTATTACTTAGAAAACGTATGTCTCTCCCTTTAGACTTCAAACTCCATGAAAATGGGTATTGTTGGGGCACCGCTTGGCTCAGTTTGTTAAGTGTTTAACTCTTGATTTTGGCTCAGGTTCATGAGATCAACCCCACATTGGACTCTGTGCTGACAGCATGGAGCCTGCTTAGCATTCTCCCTCTTCCTCTCTCTCTCTGCCCTTCCCCTGCTCACACTCTCTCTCTCTCTTTCAAAATAAATAAATACATTAAAAAATTTAAAAATTAAAAAAACAATAAAATGGGTATTGTGTATTTCTCATTCATGATTCTAACCCCAGCACTGAGCATGGTGCCTGGCAGAAAGTACATACTCAAGAAATAATTGTTGAATGCATCAATAAGTAAATACTACACCACTCCTGAGAAAAAAATAAATACCAAATTAAAATGTGAGGTTTGTTTTCTTTGATATTAGCCCAAACATTCTTACCTTCACGAAGATTTCCTTTTTTTTTTTTTTTTTTTAATTTTTTTAATGTTTATTTTTGAGAGACAGAGTAAGAGACAGAGCGTGAGCAGGGGAGGGGCAGAGAGGGAGACACAGAATCTGAAGTGGGCTCCAGGCTCTGGGCTGTCAGCACAGAGCCCAGAGCTGGGCTCAAACTCATGAACTGTGAGATTATGACCTGAGCTGAAGTCAGACACTTAACTGACTGAGCCACCCAGGTGCCCCAAAGATTCATTTTCAATATAAAAAGGTAGTATTAGAAGTCACTGGCATATTCTAATTTATAGTTAACCTATTATTTAAACAAATAAACATTTAATTTTTTTTTTTATTTTCTAATAGAAGCTCTCTTTAATTCCTTATTGTCAAACTGCTAATAGTATGATCATTCCATTATCTCATTTAATCCCCTTCAGGAGGGTGCTAAAATTATCTTCCATTTTACAGTTGAAAAACTGAGGCCTGGAGAAGTTAAATACCTTGTTCACGTTCATTCAATTAATATGACTGTGTATTAGAGCACTGGGTATGTACCAAAGAAATTGCCCAAAACAAGAATTAATATATTCTTGGTAATGCTGAATGTGGTAGTATAAGATTATACTTAAGAATTGTGGTTTTGGACTTACTTAAAAGATTCAGTTTCATCTGTACCTGTTATCTACGTGACCCTGAGTATTTTATTTAACTTTTCTAAATTTCCATTTCCTCAGCCATAAAACATACTTGATATCATAGTCTCATTAAAGTGAGACTATATAATATGTGGAGTCTGGAAGCCAGTAGAGACTCAGGGAATTTGAATTCCTTTTTTCTTTCCTATTTAATATTTACATTTCCCCTTTCTATTCTACTCTCGCCAGCCTACCAAAAGCCAGTTCCCTTTGTAAGAATGTGTACAAATACACATTAGAGAGCTATCTGCTATTTAGTAAGTTCAAGGCGAATTTGAAAATTGCTGAAGGAAGGATGGTTGAAATTTAAATATGACTAAAACCAGCTTTGTACTATTTTACTTGGTTTCCCACCCCAACACACACACACACACACACACACACACACACACACACACACACACATTTCCTGAGGAACTAGGTACTTTTCTTTTTGCACCCTGCCTTAATTCTGTCCCCAGTTCACCTCCTATCTGGATTACTTATCCATTTTTAGTCTTAGAGTACATTATTGCATATTGGAAACAACTTCCGTAGTGTTCTAAATATTTATATCTTTATATAAACAATACTAGTATTTTCCTCAAATGTTGCCCTAAAAATATTCATCATTTGGGGGTGATAGTCAAGGAAAATCTTCTTGTAGTCACTATGATGTGTGAAATTATAATTATTTTGGACTGGAAATGAAAACTAATTGCCAGATGCCTATGCTTATATATCTGCAAGGTCTTTCTTCTCTTTCATCTGTATTTTTCTCATTTATTTTTGATGCTGTTCAGATGTATTTATCTATAAGTTGCCTCAAACTATCTTTTGAAATGAAACTGGCTAAATAAAAGTAAACAAGTATTTTATACCTAATTATAAATCTGAATAGATGGTGGGAAATTATCAAGTTCAGGAATGTATTTGTGTATAATACAAGTATTATAATAGCTTGTTTAAATATTAATTTATTAGAAACAAATCAATTAGGGGCACCTGGGTGGCTCAGTCAGTTAAGTGTCCAACTCTGTTATTTTGGCTCAGGTCATGATCTTGTGGCTTGTGAGATTGAGCCCCACATCAGGGTCTGCACTGACAGCATGGAGCCTGCTTGGGATTCTCTCTTTCCCTGTCTCTGCGTTTCTCTCTCTCTCTCTCTCTCTCTCTCTCTCTCTCTCTCCCTCCCTCCCTCCCTCCCTCCCTCTCAAAAAATAAATAAATAAACCATAAAATAAAAAGGAAATCAATTAGAAGGGAAAAAATGAAAAAGCAGAAGCATATGAACAGTTAATGTTTCTAAACTTTTACTATTAAAATAAGTTTTTAAAAGCTGACTACCTATTACGGTTTAGTCTTTGTCAATAATATGTATTTATATATGTTCAAGTCACTGTCACTTGTTTTGATCTGGAGCAGAAATTAGCTTCATTCTAGAAGTAAGGGAGGATTTTTTAATCTTGTTTGAAAGACATGGATATGTGTGTATCTAGGTACTTTTGTCTATATGTATTTAAATATAATTAGCTAATTTATAGTGATTTCTTCTGGAGAAGAGCAATGTTTTGTTCAGATGAGATGTGTAATAATTTCACATAATACCTTACCTATGTTTCACCAGAGAGAGTGACTTAGTTTGGCTTTCTGGTTTCTTGACCTGCTCAACTTTTTGGAGCCTCTACTTTGAAAAAGTCCTAAGTTCTCTCCAAACTTTAGTAGGATATTTTATAGGCATTAATGCTTTGAAAAAATCACTTTTGGTAACAATCTTTGTGAGGAAGCAGAAAAATATAGAGCAATTTACAAACAAATGATATGAATATTAATTTCTTAATCACAAAGGTTAATTATTATCAGAGTGGATTATTATTTGATTTATATTTGTCTCTTTCTTTTATATCGGACTGAAAACTTTCACTTTTGCTCTCACTGCTAGTCCCTCCGGTCCCGTACTACTCCCCAAACACACACACACACACACACACACACACCTGTATGTGCACACACACATGCACATACATACACAGGTAAAAACACAAGCCCCTTCAAGTTTGCCTTTCCTAATCTTACTTGAGGAGGTAACCATCCTTGTTAAGAATATAGATAAAATGAGAGAAAAAAGAGACTTGAAATTTTTCAGGTATTTTTTTAAGCAAAAGTATAATTGGAAGCATTTAGCATATAAAGGTACGATATGCTATCTTTTCCTACTTATTTCCTAGAGAATAACTGATTAGACTTATAGGTAATAGAAATAGAGGTAAGTTTTATAAAATATTTAATAAGCTAAGTACAATTTAGGCCTTCAGGGAAAGAAAACGTTGTGTTGTAATATTGAATGTAGATAACCAGGGCTCAGTGGATATAATATGATTAAACAACATATTAATTCATATAAAATAAAGTTGTGTGGGTTGAAATACAGAAAATAATGTGATATTGAAATCTTCAAAATCATATTTTATAATAACCACCTGTGTTCTGAAATTTATATTATTACAGAGTTTTAGTAGTTGAATTAACAATCTGTCTCACTAACATTTTGTGCTACTTGCTACCTAATTCTATTTGAAATTAATGTATACAATAGCCTCAATATAATTCTCAGTGTCTGAAAATCTAGATACATTTTATCATTGGTGACACTACTGTCTAGTATTGGATAGGATCGTTAGATTATATTGATCATTTCCAGCTTCTCACTTAATCATTTTCTATTGACTGACAAAGTATAATTTCTTTGACAAAGTATAAGCAAAAAAATACATTTTTTTTCTTTAGTGATTAATTAAATTTAAATTCACATGGGAGGTGTTTTTTTTTTTTAATTTTAAAAAATGGAATAGGTAGATATTACCTGCTTTTCAATGGCAGTAGCCTCAATAGAGTATCTTCCTTTTGAAAATGTTATTTTTATTGTACTTCGGACTCTGTCCTTTTATTTGATATACCATATCTTCTTCATAAAAGAAAGTCTTAAAGTTCCTTCTCTGCTCAAGTTAGATTTACTGCCAGAGTTGAAATACCCAGATCAAAGCATGTGGTTTAGGGGCACCTGGGTGTCTCACTCGGTTGAGCATCTGGACTTTGGCTCAGGTCATGAGCTCATGGTTCCTGAGTTTGAGCCTCACATTGGGCTTACTGCTGTCACAGTGTCAGCTCAGATCCCACTTGGGATCCTCTGTCCCCTTCTCTCTACCTCTCCCCTGCTTGTGCTCTCTCTCAAAAAAAAAACCAAACAAACAAACAAACAAACACACACACACACACACGCACATTAAAATAAAAATGTTGTTTTTGTCTCATCGTGTTATGACGTACTGTTGATAGCTATTCAGCTTCAAAGCTTCTAGAATAACTAAGAAAAAATTATTTTATTTATATTTTTATATTTAACTACTCTTCAATAATATCTCCTACTAATTATACAATACCAGTAGTTTTAATAACATCCAGTGGACAAAGTTGCTTACTTTGAAAATCTCAAAAGTTACTCAGGACCAAAAATAAAAACATGTATGCAAATAGGTTTAAATTACAAAGTGTAACTTCAGCTAATAAACGTTGTTATATCTGATTATACTTGCTCACTAAGAAAATTGGACTATGTTTTATTTCATCGTAAAGTTCATTGGCAGAATGTGAGACAATCAACAGTTTTTGATTTTAGGGATATTTTCTAAAAACCTTAATATTGGAATTATCTGTGGAACAAAATTTCCTTAATAAATTTTCATTACTTGATTACAGGTTGAATATTTCAGACATCTAAATCAATTAGAATCATGATTATTTTGATTGCCAGAAATTCTTAAATGTATATATTATACAGCCAATATTCATTTTTTACATCAGACACCTGTGATTTAAACATTTTTAGTGGTTTATGATTCACAAGAAAGCTGAAGTTTATTAGCTTTCTCTGGATTATAGCGATTTTGTTTTTGCTTAATAAAAAAAATATGAGTAAACTAATCAATTAATTTGGCAGTGTAGATGACATAGTATTAGTTTCTAACTTACCTGTTAATTAGTTTAAGATATAAAGCTAATAACTAACATAGGTTACTTCTCATACACATTCTTCCTGGTCCCCAAAGTATATATTATGGTGGTATCACCTTCTTAAATTTAGCATCTAACTCTTCTAATTATTTGGAAACTAGGCTTTGGTTTCTAAGAATAAGTTTGAAAGCCTTGTGTCAGTGCAGAAATCTTAAAAATCAAAGTCCTACCTAGTCTGCTGGAACACACCAGAATAAAACTGTGCTCCTAAATTTTGCTTTATATTTTATGGGACTCTAATCAACCGGATATATCAACTGTGTTATGGGCTGTCTGATGACATTTTGAGGTAAAAAATGTGAATTGCATTTTTTATCGTACCCTTTGCCAGACATTTTCATACTTTGATCAAACCATACAGTTGAGATGATTCAGTTCATTTACTACTGCAGGGCATGTTGAGTAATATTTCTAATTCAGTCATAATTTAGAATACATCATAACCCCTCTTCTCAGTCCCCTTGCCTCAAAAGAAGGAAAAATGGAATTTATGGGTGCAGAATTTGAAAATATGACAGTAGAAATAGAAATAGACATCTTCCAAAAATCTGTGTTTTCACTGGTACCTATTTTTTAAGCTTGTTCTGGTGTTCTAGTTAAAAGGCATCTTAGATTCAGTGAACTAATGCGCTCATGTACATGCTGAATGAGTTCATTGTCCATGGGACTGCTGGAAGGTAAGCTTGCAGGCAGAGCACCTCAACCTGGGCTCCTTACCTATTTACATTTTTTTAACGTTTATTTTTGAGAAAGAGAGACACAGAGAGCAAATGGGGGAGGGGCAGAAAAAGAGGGAAACAGAATCAGAAGCAGGCCCCAGTCTCTGACCTGTCAGCACAGAGTCCAATCCGGGGCTCAAACCCACAAACGGGAGATCATGACCTGAGCCAAAGTCCAACGCTTAACTGACTGAGCCATCCAGGCGACCCACATATTTAGATTCTTAAAGTGTATTTAGATTGTTCCACTTGGTTTTGAAATCTGAGTACTTCTGAGATAAAATGACTTTAGAAGAAGTTTATCTCCAAAAACCTATGGTAAGTGTTTTATAATTATGTAATAAATGTTAGGCTCTGCTTTGTGAAGAAAAGAGTTACTATAGCACAATTAAGACTGCTATTTTTAGGAGCGCCTGGGTGGCTCAGTTGGTTAAATGTCCAACTTCAGCTCAGGTCATGATTTCACAGTTTGTGAGTTTAAACCCCACGTCGGGCTCTGTGCTGATGGCTCTCAGCCTGGAGCCTGCTTTGCATCTTGTGTCTCCCTCTCTCTCTGCCCCTCCCCCACCAGAATAAATAAATGTAAAAAAAAAAAAAAAATGGAGGAGGAGGAGGTGGAGTGGAGGAGGAGGAGAAGACTGCTAATCTTAGAAACACCTGCCTACAATATTGGCCGCGACTGCACCTATACTCTTCACATAAACAATATGTGTTATATTAAACACTATTGCCTTCTGAAAATCTAGATTTTGATATGATATACCAGGTCACCAACCTCCAAAAAAATCACTGGGAACTGAGTTTCTAATGAGTTTCCCCAGCAGATATTTCACTAGTGTTGTGACTGTTGTTTGGAAGAATTACGTGCGACCCCATCAGGAGAGGACTTGTGTCTAGACTCCTCTGAAATTTGCCCATGCACCTTTTCCTTTGCTTATTTTACTTTTTATCCTTTTGCTATAATGAATCAGAGCTGTGAGCACAATTATATGCTGAGTCCTGTGTGTCCTCTTAGTGAATCACTGAACCTGGAGGTTCTGGAGAATTCCTGGCATAGCTTTCCTCTTATAATTTAAGTTCAGTGATCTGGGATAAATATATTTATGTAATAGCTAAATACAGTGTCTATATCAAGTTGGATGTTTGCATAGTGGAAGAAAAAGGGGGGGAAAGCTATATCTTCATTCCAATTACAATATAAACACTCTATCACCTACTATTTCTCCACTTTGAATTCAGATTTGTGTCTGTGAAAGTACTCATGTGTATGGTCTGGTTATTTTAGAGACTCACATCTCAGTCTTCCTGGTTCTCTGTCTTGTTGATCTCTAAAGTTCTGATTCTGTACAAGCAGTCTGTGTTTTAAAGTTAGTTGCATCAGGATACTGAGTTTACAAAGTGAATTAGTCTGTCTAGATTTATCATGTAAGATGATAAGACAAATTGGGACCACAGAACTATTAGGAATATATGTGAGGAATATATGTGAGTAATATATGTGAGTCCATCCTTCCCCCCCTATTTCCTGAACTAATAGTTCATTTTTTTCTTAATCAACAAAATTTCATTATTTATAAAATAATTATAAGATTTACACGACTAGTTGTTGTTTTTACTGTTCTTAATATCCTAGTTTTAGAAAATGTATATAAACTTGCTTTCCATTTGCTGCCACCAACTTTATTTTTCTGAATGTATTTCCTGAGATTGTGTTAATACAAAATAAAACTCTCTAGATTTTATTTCTTTACTGTTTTTGTTCTAGTTTGGTCTCCTATAAAATTTTGTATATCTCTTTTCTGTCTCTACAGATAACACATCTATTTTATGCTTCATCCATGATTTATAAAACATAACAAAATAAATTATTTTGAAAGCACTACAAATTTGATTTATTCCTGTCAGTTTAACTTTGCAGTGATTTTTTTTTCCCCCTAGGATTGTTGATGTTGTTTAGACATTGTCTCAGGAGATTGAGAGAAGTTTGCACATGTGCAGAGGAGAAGCAGAGAGAAAGGAAGAGAGAGAGAATCCCAAGCAGGCACCATACTGTAAGCATGGAACCAGATGTGGGGCTCGAACTCATGAACTGTGAGATCGTGACCTGAACAGCAAACCAAGAGTCAGACGTTTAACCGACTAAGCCACCCAGGTGCCCCAGGTTAAGAGCATGTTAAACTCTAAAGTATAGAATCTAGGGCACCTGGGTGACTCAGTCAGTTAAGCATTGGACTTCAGCTCAAGTCATAATCTCACGGTCCATGAGTTTGAGCCCCGTGTGGGGCTCTGGGCTGTCAGTACAGAGCCTGGAGCCTGCTTCGGATTCTGTATCTCCTTCTCTCTCTGCCCCTCTTCCACTCACGCTGTCTCTCTCTGTCTCTCAAAAAATGAATAAATGTTAAAGAAAAAATTAAAAAATAAAATAAAATATAGAATTTAGTTCTTTTTTTAACCCATTAGATTTTGTTAATTTAGATGCTCCATTGTCATTTCTTTTCAGATTATCACAGGGAATTCTTTTCCTGTTCATCCATGCCGAGAATCTGTCTAATCATGTAGTAACAACTAAGTTGTCTTTTTCTTTTAATATGTTATGTGAAGTTTTATTACTGTTTTTGGTCAAGAAGAGAATAAATAGTATAGTAACAGGAACCAATAGGCCATTTAATAATGCTGCCCTTAATCAACTTTGTGATATTGGGCAATGCTTTCTTTTCAGTTATGAAATTCACATCACCTCCCTTTTTCATTTTTATTGGATTGCACTATTATTGTCTTTTTTCTTTTATCTTTGTAGATACTAGGACACAGATTTTACATTTGAACCTGTGTCTACCTAGAAAACACTCAGTCGGTAGTATTTATATTAGAAATTGACAGCAACGGTCTACAAACCCAAGCCAGTGATATAAATCAGTAAATAGGGCTGGTACTAGAAAATGCAGAGTAGTAAAGACTGGAAAGAGCTGGGAGTAACATGTTCCATCTCCAGGCATTCAAAGTAAGAACTTGAAGTACTCTGCAAGGCAACAGAATAGTAGTGCGTGACAGACAAGGCCCAGGGACAGCTTGCGATCTTTGGCTTGCATATTCGTATCTTCATACATCTACCCAAGGTATATAGCATTTAAACAAGTTTTTGTTTCTACTCTGGGGTATTTTTGACTAAAAATATCTTTCAGTTTACCTTTATGACTAAAATATACATTACAAGTTGAATAACCAAATTAGAAAAGTATATCCTTTTCAAAATATTGTTTACAAAGTGTTAATGATTGCAAATTGCTTCACATCCTCTTTCTGAGGTATTCCTATAGCAACTTGGTTGAAAAGTATAGACATGCTTCCTTTCCGTTTTAATGTGAACCAAAATGGCTCTAAAAATCAAGTTTGTTAATTTAAATAAAACTTCAAAAAGTGTATAGAAATTAGTCCTATGCAAAATAGAGTAATTTTGATCTCATTCAGGTGTAGAATACCTCTTTGTTTTTATTATTTTATTTTTGTTGAACATGTTTTTTTTTTGTTTGTTTTGTTTTTGTTTTTTACTTAACTCCGAAACAAATATGCATTTGTAGAAACATTAGCAAATTCTACCTTCATCATGGCTTGGACCTAGCAATCTAAAACCTCCTGGCTATCTTTCATATCTACCAGATTACATGTATTTCTGTTTTTTTCATTTTTTTTTAACTTTCAGTAAATTCTCAAAACTCAAAGTAGCTTATTTAAAGCACTTAATTACTACCAACACTCATCTTTCCCCAAAGTTTGGATTTACTGTTCCAAAGTTGATTGTGATGACTTAATCTCTACTTATGTCAGATTGCTCTTTAATATATGGACAGTTTAAAAAAAATACATAAATTTTAACTGGGTTAAAGATTGGTGTTCACTATAACTGCTTTGTCATTAAGCTAAATGAGGTATTAAAGTCTTAAAACCAGAGTTATAATAAGATAAAGAACTCAACCATAACTGTATGACTAAAGAAAGTACTAATTGCTGATGCCTTCTTTTCAGTTGTCCGAAATAGGCTTGTTTCGTGTGGCGTTTTTAATTGAGTTATAACAGTTCTTTGTTTTCCTTCTGTTTTTATGGTTGTAGGATTCCAACTAGTAAAACTTTTTACTTTATTATATATGTGTGTTTTAGTAATTAGATTTCTTTTTCTTTACTCTCACAAAACAATACTCTAGTAAATGTAATATTGGTTATCATGTAGTTGACTTTAAGTCTTTTTTTTTTTTTTTCTTAATGTATCTGTTTCAAATTGTAGAAGGAGGAAATATTTTAAGCAGACAACCATTGAAGGCAGTTTTTCTTTTTTTTCAATATTTTTAAATTTATTTTTATTTGTTTTCAATATATGAAGTTTATTGTCAAATTGGTTTCCATACAACACCCAGTGCTCATCCCAAAAGGTGCCCTCCTCAATACCCATCACCCACCCTCCCCTCCCTCCCACCCCCCATCAACCCTCAGTTTGTTCTCAGTTTTTAAGAGTCTCTTATTGAAGGCAGTTTTTCTAATGATAATGACATTATATCTTCTGAAAGGAAGAACTATGTACTGGATATATTACATGAAAAATCTTGAAAATTTAGAGATGAGTAATAGATTTTTTTCATTGTTGTTGTAAGCATTACTATGGAGTAATCATTATAGGGTTACTGAGGACATAGGTATGAACAAGAGAGGCCCTGTACTTTGGACCCAACTTAGACATTTTTTCCTCAATTTTTCTTAGATATTAAGTGATTTTGCAACTATTGAAATTTAATAATCCTTAGAATGAATTTCATCAAACAAATGTGATAAATATTAGTGGTTTTCCGTTTTTTAAGTGATATATTTCTTTGAACATCATGATTCCTAAGATAGAAATTTATAATTAATACTCTTAGCAAACAATGTATAACAATTAAAGAAACCACAATATACAATGTGTTTAAATATATTTTTTTCTAATACTATAGCTGGGAAGTTTTAAGATTCCTTCTGTCAAACATAAGATGGTGGTTAGAAGAATATGGCTTTGATGGATTTCGTTTTGATGGTGTTACATCCATGCTGTATCATCACCATGGAATGGGTAGGTAAACTGATATATTACAGATGCAAAGAATGATTTTTTTTTTTTTTTTACTGGTAGATTAAAACCAGGTTTGGGGTTCAGTTTCAGAGCTTGCAATGACCATCAGTGTTAGCTTGATTTTTATTAGTTCCAATGTGTATGTCTTTTCTCTAGAGACTTCTGATCCCTTTTTGGCAAGAGGTCAGAAATAAATACATTTTATAAGTAAATAAAAGATAATGCTTTCTGTGAAATATATCTACTTAATATGCTATCCTTACTATGTACCTTTCTTTTAAATATGTTTCATTCATTCTTTTCTATTCATATGTAATTAACATACAGTGTTAGATTAGTTTCAGGTGTACAAAATAATGATTCAACAATTCTGTACATTACTCAGTGCTCATCACGGTATGTGTATGCTTAATCCTCTTCACCTATTTCACCTGTTCCCACACATACCTCCCCTCTGGCAACATCAGTTTATTCTGCGTATTTAAGAGTCTGGTTTTTGGTTTATCTCTTTTTTCTTTGTTCATTTGATTTGTTTCTTAAATTCCACATAGGAATGAAATCATATGATATTTGTCTTTCTCTGACTGAATTATTTCACATAGCATTATACCCTTTAGGCCCATCCATGTTGTTGCACATGGCAAGATTTCATTCTCTTTTATGGCTGAGTAATATTCCATTGTTTGTATGTATATATGTATGTATATTCACAACTTATTTATCCATTCTTCTCTGGGTAGACACTTGGGTTGTTTTTATATCGTGGCTATTGTAAATGATGCTGCAATAAACATTGGGGTGCATATATCTTTTTAATTAGTGTTTTTGTATTGTTTGAGTAAATATCCAGTAGTGGAATTACTGGATCATATGGTAGTTCTGTTTTTAATTGGGGGGGGGGGGGGGCGATGTGGAATCCTCCATACTGTTTTCCACAGTGGCTGCACCAGTTTACATTCCCAACAACAGTGTACGCGGGTTCCTTTTTCTCCACATTCTCGCTAATACTTGTTATTTCTTGCGTTTTTTATTTAGCCGTACTGACAGGTATGAGGTGATATCTCATTGTGATTTTGATTAACATTTCCTTGATGATTAGTGATGTTGAACATCTTGTCATGTGTCTGTTGGCCATCTGTATGTCTTCTTTGAAATAATGTTTATTCATGTCCTCTGCCTATTTTTAAATAGGATTATTTGTTTTTTTGAGGTTCAGTTGTATAAGTTTTTTTATATTTTTGGGATATTTAACTCTTTATCAGACACATCATTTGCGAATATCTTCTTCCATCCAGTAGGTTGTCTTTTTGTTTTGTTAATGGTTTCCTTCACCGTGAAAAGCCTTTTATTTTGTTGTAGTCCCAGTAGTATAATTTTGCTTTTGTTTCCCTTGCCAAAGAAGACCTATCTAGAAAAATGTTTCTATGTCTAATGTCAAAGAGATTACTGCCTATGTTTCCTTCTAGGAGTTTTATGGTTTCAGATCTCACATTTTGGTCTTTAATCTATTTTGACATTATTTTTGCATATGATCTAAGAAAGGAGTCCAGTTTCATTTTTTTTTTTTTTTTTTGCATGTAGCTGTTGAGTTTTCCCAGCACTATTTATTGAACACACTGCCTTTTTCCCACTGAATATCCTTGCCTTCTTTGTCATAGACTAATTGACCATAAAAGTCTGAGTTTATTTCTGGACTCTCTATTTTGTTCCATTGATCTCTGTGTTCATTTTGGTGCCAGCACTGCTATGTTTTGATTACTACAGCTTTGTGGTATACCTTGAAATGGGAGATTGTGATAGCTCCAGTTTTGTTTTCCTTTTTCAAGATTGCTTTGGCTATTTGGGGTAATGTGTGGTTTTATATAAATTTTAGGTTTTTTTGTTCTAGTTCTATGAAAAATGCTATTGATATTTTGATAGGAATTTCATTGAATTTGTAGATTGCTTTGGATAGTATGGGCACCTTAGCAATATTGTTTCTCCCAATCCATAAGCATGGAATAGCTTTCCATTTGTTTATGTCATCTCTAATTTCTTTCATCAGTGTTTTATAGTTTTCAGAGTACAGGTCTTTCACCTCCTTGATTACGTTTATTCCTAGGTATTTTATTCTTTTTACTGCCACTCTAAATGGGATTGTTTTCTTAATTTCTCTTTCTATTCATTATTGGTATATGGAAATTTAACAAATTCCTGTATATTAATTTTGTATCCTGCGATTTTACTAAATCCATTTATCAGTTCTAATAGTTTTTTGTGTTTCTATATATAGCATCATGTCATCTGCAAATATTAAAAGTGGTGAAAAACTGAGAGCTTTTCCCCTAAGATCAGGAACAAGACAGGAGATTCACTCTCACTACTTTATTCAACACAGCACTAGAAGTCCTAGTGAAAGAAATAAAATATTTTTAAGCAAACAGTTTATTGCAGCACCCATAGGATGTGAACATGACAGCAATTGTAATGAGAAAAAAATAACAACAACAACACAAAAAAATGAGAACCTTTGTGAATGTGTGGATTCATTTGCATATTAAACACTGTAGAAAATACGTATATTTTAGATAGAGGTGTTCACAGTTCAAATTTAATTATAAATGAATTTGTAATTAAAATCATTGATCAGAGACCTTCAGTTTAAAAGTTGTGCAAAGAGGGGCACCTGGATGGCTCTTCAGTTAAATGTCCAACTTCGCCTCAGGTCATGATCTCATGGCTGGTGAGTTCGAGCCATGTGAGCCATGTGTCAGGCTCTGCTGATAGCTCAGAGCCTGGAGCCTGCTTTAGATTCTGTGTTTCCCTCTCTCTCTCTGCTCCTCCCCTGCTTGTAGTCTGTCTTTCTCTCTCTCTCAAAAATAAATAAAACATTAAAAAAAAATTTAAAGTTGCACAAAGAAATGGGATCACGGAATCCTAATCGCTTAGTAGATAACATGGAGAATAATTATTATTTTTTAATGGCCAAATATTACCAAGCAACAACCAGTCTGAAACAAGGACTTTGTAAATTTTGAAAAGTGGCTGCCAAGAAATGAAGCTATATTCAGAGTGTGTTGCTATCTGCTCTTAATCATGCATGGTATTGCCCCCATGAAATGTTTCTAGGAAAGAAGTTGTATCTATTAAAACATGATAGATTTCACTGATATCTTCCAGTTTGGAGAGAAACTGACTTAAGGAATGAAAAAGGAAAACATGGCAAAATTTAAGAAGGAGTCTCTCCTAGATTACAACACCTTCTAGATTACATATGCAACTCCTGCATTTCCCTGTAGAACCTCTCTCTTCTGAGGCCTTGGTATCTTCCAAGGAATTGTGGAGTTAGGGAAATGAATTGGGGGGAAAAATGAGGCAAAGCAATTAACATCAAGACACAAAGTGTTTAATTTATAAAATTCAGTGATAAAAAGAAGTTCAGCATATGACATCTTAGGAAGAAAAAGCAATTTACCTGTATAGATGAAAACAATGGCTGAACTCATACTATTCTATTGCTAACAGCAATGTCTACAAAATCCTTAGGGAAACAAAGTTTGACTCGAAAATTGATAATTGAATTGTCATTCAGGTATAAATTTGAAAGAGCTTGATGAATAAAACTTCCAGAAAATACCATATAGTGATGGAATCCAGCAAACTGAAAAAACAATGAGTCAAAATAAAAAATTTGATGTAGGGAAGCGGGGGGGGGGGGGGGGGTTGGGGGAAAGGCAGGTGTTGAACACTAATTCGATTTAATGAAAAATGAGTAACAATTCAAAGAATAGAAAGCAAATAGTATAACCCCAATAAGTGATACATACTATAAGCAACCAAAATTAGGATGTGGGGGAAGAGAAGGTAAAAGGAAGTTGGAGGATGTTAAAATCTTTTTGTCATCATAAGAAATCTGTATGGCATAAATTGAAGCACATATTTAAAATAATATAAACATTTTGTCTCAATTTTATGATGGTTTTCGTATTTGCTTTTCTTTACTTCACAGGGATCTCTTGACATGCAAAAAAATATATATCTAAAAGTTGAAATCTAGAATTCCTTTTGGTATCATTTCATGTTTTTCCTTCAAAATTATGTTAAAATTAAATTCAAATTTTCAATTAAAGTGCTTTGTTTGCTTTTGAAAAGCAAAAATTGATTTGCAGGATTGTCTGAATTCTGAATGTTTGATACGGAGTACTCTTCTAAGTTAGAACATATATTTGCTGATGATAATATTCTGTGCTATTAAGGCTCATTACACTTTGGTATGATAACAAAACTGATCTCAATAGACTAATTGGTGGGGGCATTTGTGCTGAGTTGAGACTTGCATGTTAACGTAATGCATCTGTATCGATTTTCTGTTCTCTAGGTCAAGCTTTTTCAGGTGATTACCATGAATATTTTGGACTTCAAGTTGATGAAGATGCCTTGATTTATCTCATGTTGGCAAATCATTTGGTTCACACATTGTATCCCGATTCTATAACAGTAGCTGAGGTAAAGCCATAATGATCTCTACCCTCTGAACCCCTTTAATATAGAACATTTTGTTGGCATACAATATTTGAATGATTAATCTCATGTTGTCAATAATTGCATAACTGAAATTGGACCCTGACCATAGTGCAGCTATCTTGTATGGGTGGCACATTATTTAGAATTCAGTGTTTTTCTATTAGGAGATAGTGTGCACTAATTACTTGTCATCATTCCATTGTTAAAAAAGAAAATGCCAATGGTTAGAAAGTAAAATATCCTCATCAGTGGACAGGTCCTTCCACCGTGAGACCTTCAGCAGAGAAAAGAATTGAATATTAATGTGTGTCTGCTTATTTATTTATTTTTTCTTTCCTGGTTTAATCATTAGAGATGGCATGGATCGCTGCCTGCAAGCTTCTCTGAAGTCTCTCTTGTTCTGATGCGATTACCTTTCTTGTTTACGTTATTGCTCTTGGATTGCCAAATGTTCACTAGTTATTCATGATTACTGAAGGTTCATGATTAACTGTCCCAAAGCTGCACTGTAATGATATAATTCGGTATATGCATAATTGACAATTCCCCTCTTGGTGATAAATGTGATAAATTAAGAAGTTTGTTAAATGCTTATGCTAATTTAGATTTAGTTCTAAAATCCCTCTGGTTTTCTGAGTCCTCTTACTAGAAATTATTATTAAAATTGAATTTAGTATGTTAAAACTGTTCTGTAAAAAGTGTGGCGGTTGGCATATAAAAATAGCAAGAATATCGTTAGAAGAGTCAGAGTTCAGTTGTGTTTTCACGTTGTTGGCATTTAGTTCATGGGCATGAAATGTAGTAATGACAGCCTTCTTCCTGTGGTATTTATTATTTGTATAGACTTATTTCTATCCATGTCTTCTCAAAACCCCGAATCTTCAACTAGGTGGAATGATTCCTTGTTTATCTCTGGATAGAGAACAGTTACCTCCTTTAGACATTTTGCCTTCTAAATATGTTCTAGGACCAGAGCAGTGGATCCTAAATTTCTGGAATAAATTTTTATATAGAATTTTAAAACACGCAATTATAATACCATTTTGATTATCCTGTATTATTCCACACTTCCTACCTACTTAAATTCAGTCATATCTTACAAATCTTGCTAATACTTTATGCACTGAATATCTTTTAATGTCAGAGTGTATTTTAAACTTTTATTTTGTCTTTTATATAGTTTTATTTTATCTGTCAAACATCAAAAAAGTTTGTCGATTATGTTTATGGCAATTCAAAGCAGAGATAGTTTAAGTGAAAAATTACTATAAACAATTAATGACAGCACAAATCAAAATTGGGTACTGAAGAAAAAGAAGCAATTATTTAATACATGAAATGTAAAATTGTTACATTGATCTCTCCATTCATTTCAGGTAAAATAGTTTCATCATCTAGGGAGCCCTTGTCTGATTATCAGTGTTTCTACCAATGAAACTTTGAGACTTTAGTCTACTTTATATTACTTGGTTTTAGATTTTTTTTTTAACAAGATGTGTCTTCAATTTATTCTACTTAAATTGAAAACTACTTCAATTTCAGTACATCACTTTTCTGTCTAGTGGGAGTCTCTTCAAAATGTGAAATTGATCCTCATGAACTTTTTTTTTTTTTTAAGAAAGGAATATGGTGTAACAAATAAGTAATGCAATTTATATAAAGTCCTATAGTAGAAATTTAAATTTATTTACAATGACAGTTATTAAAATTGAAACCTTTTTTCCTAGAATATACCTACCATTTCCCATGGTTCTATTTGGTATATTAATTAAAAATGTTTTTTTGATTGAGGTTTTCTCTCCCTTTGACATAGTCATAAGTGATCCTTAAATATAAAAATAAAAACTATTTTAACTTTATTTGGAACACATAATCATTTTTATATTCTATGTTGGTAGGTATCAACTTTTTTATATTTAAAATATATTTATTTTAGTGGCCTTTATGTTTACCTTTTTTTTTTTTCTTTTTAAGATTTTTAAAAGGATAGTCATTAACTCTCCTCTTTCAAAAGAGAACTGCAAATATCTCATATATATTAATGGAGTAGCTTTCTAAGGATTCAGTTTTAGAAGTCAAGACCAAGTGGTGTCCAAATATTTTTCTTAGCAGATTCTATTTCCTATCAAAGTATTTCCTAAAACTACCTTTAGAGAAAATATAGAATGCACCTTAATGTTTCTTGAGAAAAAAAATATCTTGATCTTTAATACCAGCCTATCACCAGTCTTAGGAAAACTTAGTCTCATGAGAACTCTTCTGTGAAGGCATTTTTGTTTATAATTCCAGTGCCTAACATGAGTACCTGGTATTTAAAACATATACAGCCAATGTTTGTAAGGAATCAAACTAAATACCTACTGTATCAGTGAAAATGTGACATATATAATAGATACAACTTCTCTGAAAATGTTTTTTTTCTATTAAGCATGCATCCCTTTCACTTTTTTCTCCTTTTACATTTATAACCTATGAAATATTATGTAGAACTAAGATTTTATTGACAAATATTTCTTTTTCTTACAGAATGTATTTCACTATGCACTATATTTAAGTGTATCTGTCTTCCATTAAAAAGCAATTAATAAAGTATTTTATAAGTCCGGAGAGATTATATATTTCTTTTTTCCACCTTTTCTGTGGGAAGAATTTGGGGATGGTGTTGTAGATGAAAAAGTATTTGAGTTAAATTTCAGAGAGTTCTGAGTGTATAACAGTCTTTTTAGAAAGTAAGGATAATAATACAAGGAAGAGTTTGTGCAGTGACATGCATAGAAAAGCTTGTGACAAGCACAGGGAAGAGTGAATATTTCAAAATGGATGATGTATTTAGTACTTGAAATATACTAGAAATTATGCTGGAAAGATGTAGGCTTCTCCCTTCTGCTTTCTGTGTACTTTAGTTAACAATTGTAACAACTATATGGCATTATCATTTCATGATAATAAGTGTGTATATGTTTATTTAGGTCTTTATGAATCCCAAAGGTCAAATATTCTGCCTTATTTACCTTTAAATTCCTGACAGTGCCTTTATTCATTCACTCATCAAATTTTATTGAGTTCCTGCTTCATGCCAGTTACTCTCCTACTGCTCTGAATTCTTGGCATATATCAGTGAACAACAACACCTTTGCCCCATGGATCCTACATTCTAACAACACGTAAGGAGGCAGATAATCAAATAGGAAATTATTTTGTCAGTGTTTGAAGGATGATTGTTGAATTGAATCTTTAGCTTAAGAATTTGAGTGTTTGATTGTTGGCTATTGAAAGCCATTGTTGGGCAGTGATAGCAGGCTGTCTCATAAACTGTTGTTTTGGCAGCAGTTAGTGTGAAGGGAAACTGGAGATGGGAATTCCTTTTGGGAGCATAATGGTCTAAGCAAGGAGTAATGAAGATTAAATAAGAAGGATGATGGTCGTAGAAATGGAGCAAAGGAGAAGAATTGATTTCAAAGATATTGTAGAGTTAGAATTGCTAATACATGTCTCGCGTGAGACCAGAGTTGCTATTATAATATATTTTACTACATCTGGTTCCTTATACCATCTTTTTTTTTTTTTTTTTAACTTCCCAATTATCAGTAATCTAGTGGTGGCATGACAGAGGAGGAAGATACTTTGTTGAAGTGCCTGCCATCTGACCCTATCGAGAAACATATCTTTAGAAATCCCTTCACCTGAATGAGCTTCAGTTTCTGTGTCTTCTAGATGAAGAAGGTCCACTAGATACCCTTTAGATCCATTTCAAGTGTGACTGACTATAGTGAAAGCCATCTTATCGCTTCATTCTTAATATACTAAGTCTTCTGTCTCATCAGAAGCTAGATGCTCACAAAATACACTCCATGTCAGTACTTTATGCAGAGAGCAAGTACAGCAGATATATGCCACATGTATTTTTGTGTTTGAAAGCAAGAGCTAAGTGTTCATACAGTGGCTCAAAAGTAAGTCTAAGATACTATGTTTTAGCAGTAATCGTTTTACTATTTTCTGTTCTCTTTGTCATACGAAGGAAAAGAAAAAAAAAATGAAAAAAACGCCTCATGAGATTGAAGTTGTCCTGCAGTGAAAAGAATTACACAAAAACTTAGTGGGAAATGAAATCTCCCATTATAGTTTTAACTACTTTTACAATTATGCTACCAAAATACTCCAAAAAGATATGCCTCCATTTACTGTTTTTATTTATAGGGCTATTTATTTTATTTATTCTCTACTGTCAAAAGAATATTTCCTAAGAATTTGAACAATGTGAACTGATACTATTGATGACGTTGTTTTAGGATGTGTCAGGAATGCCAGCTCTCTGTTCTCCGATTTCCCAGGGAGGAGTCGGCTTTGACTATCGATTAGCTATGGCAATTCCAGATAAATGGATCCAGGTAAGATTTATGCATTTTTTTCCCTAAAAATACTATGTATTTTGTTGGTTTATTTTTTATCTTTTTGATTTATTTAACTTGTGATCATTAGTTATAAATGTTATAATCATTATAATTGAAGTATTAAAAAATTTTCTCATTAGTGTGTTGATTCTTATGCTTTTTAATAAGATGTTTCACAAACTTCTAAAAGTTCTAGTTTAAAGTATTCATTCTTGTGTTATTTAGGCAAGGAGAAAATATTAACATAACGTGAGCTCTGTATATGAAATTTTGCATTATCATTGCAGTTTTGTGAAACTTCATTGCTCTCTGTATAAAACACATTCAGCTTCATCAAGCATCCATTTCTGCCTGCAATTCATCAATGTAAAAGTTACTCCTTAATTCCCCTTACTTGCTTCATAGTATGTTTTTACCTCAGCAGATTTGGATTCATCCATTCCTTTATTTGACATTTAGAAATCCTAGGGGCGCCTGGGTGGCTCAGTCGGTTGAGCGGCCGACTTCGGCTCAGGTCACGATCTTGCGGTCTGTGAGTTCGAGCCCCGCGTCGGGCTCTGTGCTGACAGCTCAGAGCTTGGAGCCTGTTTCAGATTCTGTGTCTCCCTTTCTCTGACCCTCCCCCGTTCATGCTCTGTCTCTCTGTGTCTCAAAAATAAATAAACATTAAAAAAAAAATTAAAAAAAAAAAAAAAAGAAATCCTTACCGTGTGCCAAGCACTAGGAATGCATAATTGTAGATGACACCTTGCACATTATTTGTAATAAAATTGTATTAAATTTTATTATAGTTAAATAGCTTCGATTATATTTTGTTTTATTTAATATTTGCCTAAAAGACCATTGTTTTTATGTAGACTTAGATTTGACATAGAACACTCTGAGTGGCTATGTCCCTGATGACAGGCTGAATATGCATAAGGAGTCAGCTTTGTATTTGTATCAAATAATCATATTTGTATCAAATAATCAGTTTTCTGATGAGCCCTTTAGTACACCGTGAACTGTAGATGTGTTTAACCTTGGATAGAAAAACCGTGGAGCCTGCTCTGAAGGAACTAATTATTGTAATCCTATCTTAACTTTCTTCCCTGTACTCTCCAGGCAATTTGTGCAATACACAACTGTGACATTAAATCTTTACCAACATAATTTTTGCTTCTCCATTTATAATGATTCCTAAACATTGTCAAGTCAAAAAAGCAAATGTTTCATAGAGATGATTAGACTGAAAATCAAAGAAACAAATATGTATTCTAGCTTTAATACCTGAGAAAGTTGCTTTATATCTGTCATTTAAAAAAAAAAAATGGTGTGGTCTTCAATTTTCTCACCTTGGTCTAAAGGTCTTTACCCACCATCTTTTAGGATTTCCAATCTTCCATGCAGACTTTTTTCCCCTCACAAGTGCCAAGTATTACTTTTCTCACCTCCTACTGAAAAGCCTCCATCAGTTTTTGTGCAGATTTAAGAATATTTCAAGGGGTACATCAACCTAGAATTATTCCCATCACTCATAGCCCACAGTGGGTATTTCCTTCTCTTACCAATGACGACATTTTTAAAAAATACTTAATTTAATTTAATTTAATTTAATTTAATTTAATTTAATTTAATTTATAAAACATTTAGTACCTTGTATGCTCAAGGTACTGTACTAGTTAGTACTTCATACAAACGGAAAAGTATACTGTCCTATGTTTAGGACCATCATGTCTTCTTAGATTGTGAATTGTCTAAAGGCAGATGTTATCTTCTGTTTTATGTAATTATTTAAAAATCTTTTTGCATCACCAAAGTGGGAACCCTAGTTAGTAAGACAAGAGAAAGTTAAAATAATATTATAAAAAGCTCAGTGATATCCCCTACTTTTGTAATTTGTGCATTTAAAAAAATAATCTCATAAATGACTATTATTTCCTCAAAAGATACACAGGAGTATTAATCCAAATGGTAGCTGTACTCAGAATATATGGCATTCATTGTTATTTCCCCATAGGGTCTGAGTTAAATCAGAATGCTAGATTTCATTCATGTTTTTGTTGTTCAAAAGCAAATTATGTCTACTTGTATTGTTCAAAATCAGTAGTTTGGAATACCACATTTAATCATATTTAATCATTTACTGAACAAATACTTGCCTATCTAAAATATGCCAAATTTGCTGCAATCCCTTTTATTTTATTTTATCATTTTTATTACCTACCTACCTTTTATTACCGTTTTATGTTAAATTGAGATAAGTGGTTAATTGAATTCATTCATTTATACATTAATTCCACCAAAAATTACTGAGCACTTTGTATTTTTATTATAGAAGGTTTTTTAATTGTTGATTCTCACGCAGTTGTAAGAACAGTTGTGATACAGTGAGAAAACCAGTATTTTCAAGTGGTAACACCTTGCAAATTATAGTGTAGTACCACAACCAAGATACTGACATTGGTATAGTTAAGATATAAAATACTCCATCACCATAAAGTTCCTTCATGTTTTCCCAATCACTTTTTAACCTGTGGCAACCACTAATCTGATCTCCATTTCTGTAATTTTTTTTTTCATTTCAAGAATCTGATATAAATGAAATCATACAATATTTAACCTTTTGGGATTGCCATTTTTCACGCAGCAAAATTCTCTGGAAATTCATATAGGTTGTTGCACATATCGGTAGTGCATTCCTTTTTATTGCTGAATAGTACTCCATAGTATGGATAGACCATACTTTGTTTGATCATTCACCCATTATAGACATCTGGATTGTTTCTGGATTGGGCTATTACAAATAAAGATGCTATAAACACTTGTGTACAGATTTTGTATGGTCATAAAATTTAATTACTCTAAGATAAATGACAAATAGTGCAATTACTAAATCATATAGTAGTTGGATGTTTAAGTAGATGGATAATTAAATTTTTAACAAACTATGAAACTTGTCCAGAATAACTGTACCATTTTTCATGCCCATTGGGAATGTTGGAGAGATCCACTTTCTGTACATCCTTGCACCTGTTTTAGTTATTCTATAATAGATGTGTAGTCATATATAACTGTGGTTTTAATTTGCATTTTCTTAGTGGCTTATGATGATGAACATCTTTCATGTGTGTAGTTGCCCTCTCTATATCCTCCTTGATAAAATGTCTATTCGTATCTTTTGACCATTTTCTAATTAGATCATTTGTTTACTCTGGAGTTTTGAGAGTTCTTTATATAATCTAGATTAAACTCTTTTGTTGGATATAAAGTTGGCAAATGTTTTCTCCCAGTCTGTTGCTTAATCTTTTTATCCTTTTCATGTGGACTTTCACAGAGTAAAAGTTCTTTGTCTATAATAAATTTGATGAAGGCAAATTTATCATTTTTTTCTTACAGGGACCTTTTTTGGTATCAAGACTAAAAATTCTTTGACTCTCCTATGTTTTCTATTAAACATTTTATACTTGTACTTTTGCACTTGAAGTCCATGGCCCATTTTGAATTAATTTTTGTGCAACAAATGTGTAAGACCTAGTTCCTTATTTCAAGTTTCCTTTTGTTGTTGTTGTTGTTGTTGTGGATTTCCAGCTCTTCCAGCATGATTTCTTGAAAAGTCTATCCTTCCATTGAATTATCTTTGCACATTAGTCAAATTTAAGTGAGCATATTTTTGTAGGTCAATACATTAGTGTCAAATTGTTGCTGTACCTGATTACCACAACAATGTCTTCAAACAACACCAATTAGCCATTATATAGTTCTCAAAGTTCTTTAGGTCACAGATCTGAAATGGGTCTTACTAGGCTAAAATTAAGGTATTGACAAGGCTGCATTTCTTCTGGTGGTCTAGTTCCCTTGCCTTTTCTAAAGGCTTCTAGTTTTCTAAAAGCCACCTATACTCCTTGGCTCATAGCCCCTTACTCCATCTTCAAAGCCAACAGAGTAGCATCTTCATATTTCTCTATTACTCTGACCATTCTTGCCTCCTTTTTACAAAGGTCCCTGCAATTATATTGGACCCATTCAAGTAATCCCGGATAATCTTCCCACCTCAATGTATTTATCACATTTCTAAAGTCCTTTTCCACGTAAGGGAACGTATTCACAGGTTCTGGGCATTAGGATGTGAACAACCTATGGATGACCATTATTCTGCCTAACACAATCTGCTGTCTGGTGCCCAACAATTCACACTGAAATTATGAGACATGGATAAGCACTTCTGACTTCCATAGGACAAAAGTCAACAAAGGAAGATATGAACAGGCCTGAATCCCATTTCTTTCTTGTACCAAAATCTGCAGCAGTTTTGCTTTAGTTGCTGTGTAACAAATTTTCACAATCTTGATAACTTAAAACATTACTCACTTGCTACCTCATGGTTTCCTCAGAGGACATCTATCATATTTTACAAGGTTCCACCTCCACTTTAGGTAAAGGACTGCACAGAAATGTGAATATGGGGGAGCAAGAATTATGGGGACCGTCTTGGAATTCTGCATATCAGAGTACAGTTGACACTTTGGACAGATTAATGAGCCCATGCAGAAAGAGTGTATTGAGTAGAAGAAAGAGGCTATTTTTAGGAATAACTTTGTGGAGCATCAACTTTATAGGATAGGCAGAAGGGGAGCCTGCAGGATGCCTAGAGAGGTAGGAAAACAAAACAATCCAGAGTTTCACTCTGGTAGACTAAGAAGAAAAGCCATTCTTGGGAAAGTATAGAGTCAGCACTCAACATGTACAGCAAATATTTGCCTAAGATAGAGAAAATATTACCTAAGAGTTAGTCATTTGCAGTCTTGGCAAGGTCATTTGCATCAAAATGCAGCAGAAACCAGATTGGAGACTGAAGTAGAGAGAGGTGTGTGGTCTGCTAAGATGGTAATTATTTCATGATAATTAGCCTTTAAACTTTCAAGTTGTTTTTTTTTTCTTTAGTTATCACTTTTTTAAAAGAATGGAACAAAACATTATTCCTGCTAAAATTTTCTTTATTCAAACCTAAAAATGTAGCAAGAATATCTCTCCCTTTTGAAAGTTACAGATATATTGCACAATAACACTTCACTGTGGTCATTAATCAAGAGGTAGCGGTTGTTACGGGGGAAAAAAGTTGAAAAAATCCTAAAGTGCACTGATCAAACCATCTGCACAAAAGCAAACACACACACACACATACACACCACATCACTGTCATTTGGACAATCTGTATAAAATCTGCGATTTTAGTAAATGTTTAACCTAAGATATTTTTGCTATGTGGGTGCACTTGTATCTATATGTCAAATAATTTGGATTTGCGATGGATGCCCTCAGATAGTGATTTAAATAAAGTAAGAACTATAATGGTTTATTCAAATTATTTTCTCTCTTGTATTTAGCTACTTAAAGAGTTTAAAGATGAAGATTGGAATATGGGCAATATCGTATACACACTCACAAACAGACGCTACCTTGAAAAATGCATTGCTTATGCAGAGAGCCATGATCAGGTAAATGAATATGTATATAAATTAATTGTGTCTCTCTCTGTATTTATTAACATATCTAATACAAAAATATCCAAATACAAATTTCTGAGGTTTAGTACAGTTAATATAATTTATAGCTATCTTTATGTGAAAACTGCTCAGACTTAGAAAACATTTAAAAAATATTTTACAGATCTATAAATTCTAGCTTCAAAATGCAGTACTATTTTTACTAAGCAAAACTGTAATTAAAAAATTGTAAATGACAGTTGCAAGTGTTCTCCTACATGTTTTCCTTTGTTGTAACAAGAGGAATATTGGTTCTGATCCAGGTTAATTTTAATTTCAATTTTAGTTTTCCTTCTTGAGGTTTTCTTTTATGCCTTTTGACAAGCTTTCATCATTTTTTCCTGCAATCACTGAATTCTCTTGCTAAGTAATCACCCTGACCCTTGTTTCTCCGGCTTCAGCCCATCCTTTCTAACTCAGCCTGAGATATTTTCCAAAGAGCAAAGCTCATTTTGTCAACCCACATCTTTTGATTAGATCTTCTTATTCAAGGCCACTCATATTCTGTCCCAAGCCAAAGTTTCCACCTTTTTTCTCTGCTCAACTCTCCAAGCATTTTATTCTTCAGGACTATAAAATTCCCACCCATTCCTGACTAGGTCATCCTTGTTCCAATCAGGTACTTTCCCCACACACCTGAAAATGCCTAGTGTACCTGGGAGCTCCTATGAAGCCCTCCTGCCCTGACTCTGATGTCATATTCTCCCTGAAGTCTTCATCTAGTTGTATGGGGAAAAATAGTGGCCTCATTCTCCATGCTTTCATCACATTTTAGGCAGAACATTAGTTTCCATTACCTTTATATATCCAGCCTTAGCACTGTGACTGCTCCTAGTAGTCATTCAATAAACATAAGTAAAGGTAGGAACAAAGGCCATTTAGCTATTTAAAGCCATATTAATCCTCATAAACATAAACAACATGTATGCATTATAAAGGAGACAGTAAACATTTCTGAGATTATTTGCAGTATGTGCATCAAGGAAATTGAAGCTCAAACAATAATCTTGTTATTTTAGCAGAATTTGACCATTTAAGGTAAACAGGTAGATTTTCAGCTGTCTCCTTTAATTATTAAGAAACAGTTAAGTAGACCAGAGGTCAGCTACTAAAGCCCATGTACCAAGTTCTTCTTGCTGCCTGTTTTTGTAAAAGTCATTGATACATGGCCATACTGATTCACTTATGTATTGTCTGCGGCTGCTTTTGAGGCATAATGGTAGATTTAAGTGGTGGAGACTGAGAAAGTAGCCCCAGTACCTAAAATATGTACTATGCAGTCTTTACAAAAAGTTTGCTGATTCATGATGTAAATGTATATTAAATTTTGTATCTTCCAAATCAGAGCAGTGCTTTCTTTTCAACTTAAATTGGCTGTAAAGCAGATCAAATCAATACCTACCAAAAAAAGGAGAACTAAAATTTAAAAAAAAATTTAAAAAAACAGGTATTAATAAGTGTGGAGGAACTCTCACCAGATATATAACAATAATGAAAACTAAAATAAATGCATAAATTCTTTATATTGCAAACTCCTAGCAATTTTAACATATTTGAGCTCCCTAGATATATTTATTTTAGATAAATGAACGAAGGAGTAAATAAATGGGTTAAATAAATTAAGGATGCAACACCTACACTATTTTCGTAGTTTTACTCCCAAAATGTACAGAAAATTATGGATTTACCAAGAATTATTTCATACTTTAAAGATTGATGTAATTCTGCCCGGTATGTCAAATTGTCAGTAATGTACAAAAAGATGCAAGTTTTGTATCTCTTTCTAAAAGCAAAAATACATTGAATCTTAAATCTGATAAAATTATAAAGATGTGTATTTATAAGATGAATACTATAGAAAAATCGACATCCTGGTAAAAATCTAATCAGAATTTATCAAAATAATTTTGTAATATAATCATAACTTAAAGAAATAAACCCAGTCACACATAAGAATATAACAAAGCAATTTAAAACAAGTGAAAAGGGCAAAATTGTTTAAGAACCAGTATTATCTATTAACTAATGTGTATATCTTCTATGCGTTATCTTCAAACTGTTTTAGCGATGGAGCCTATTTTTGAACTAAGTTTGTACAGCGCTCTGAGTTGTATGTCTGATTGAAACTGCATTTTATTGGTACATGTATTAGTCTGCTAGGACTGCAATAACCGAATCCCACAGGACAGTATAAACAACAGACATGTGTTTCTCCCAGCTCTGGATGTCCAAAATCAAGGTGTCCGCAGGTTTAGTTTTTCCCGAGGCCTCTCCCGGAGGCTTGCAGATGGCCATCTTTCTTTTCTCACGTGGTCTTTCTTCTGTACACTTATCCCTGGTAACCCTTTCTCTTCATATGAGGACACCACTCATTGGGTTAGAGCCTCACTGTTATGACCTCATTTAATCTTGCTTACCTACCTCTTTATAGACCCTCTCTCCAAATATAGTCACATTGGAGGTTAAGACTTCAACATGAATTTGAGGACACAATTCAGTCTGTAACTGTACACATTCCACTTCATATGTTTAGATTTAAAATATTTACCTTTGAGTCAGAGAACAAAGAGTCTACTTTGATAAAGTGAAATAATTTGAACTGGAGTAAGATAGACGACAATTACCATCTAATCAAACTTTCAGAATTCTTGTGCCAGCAGCCATATTCTGAGCTAATTCTTTCTTGGCCCTCAAAATAAGGACAAGACTGACAGAATGAGTAGATAGTCTTGAAACAGTATTTTAAAGAAAAATCATTTTAATCAAAATAGATTTGAGATTAAAATAGGTTTATAAGTAAAAATATTTTTCTAAAAATGAAAATTATTATAATAGGATAAGGAGATTACAGTTTATGCTCTATTGTATGTTTCACTATAAATTATTTTTGTCAGTAAAAAACATTTTGTGTTAGTTAGCCATTTTTAGCCATAAAATTTTGGATTATTAAGAGGCCTCTCTTCTACTATGTTTCTGAGTTACCTGCCCCATTTACCAACTGTTATATTTTCATATAAAACAAACTAATTTTGGGGCGCCTGGGTGGCTCAGTCAGTTAAGCGTCCGACTTCGGCTCAGGGCATGATCTCGTGGTCCGTGGGTTCGAGCCCTGCGTCGGTCTCTGTGCTGACCGCTCAGAGCCTGGAGCCTGTTTCAGATTCTGTGTCTCCCTCTCTCTCTGACCCTCCCCCACTCATGCTCTGTCTCTGTCTCAAAAATAAATAAAATGTTAAAAAAAATTTTTTTAAATAAAATAAAGCAAACTAATTTTAGATTAGATGGCAGATTCCATGAGAAAACAAATTTACATTTTAAGAAAAAGCTGTCAACCCTCTGCTGAAGGAGAATAGGGTCCATTTTAGTATATTTATGTACATATTTTATGTATATAAATACATATACATAAATATAAATATATAGAAATGATTAAGAAAATCTTCCATTCTTTCAAAACAAATAAAATGGTAATGCAAACTATTTTTAAAGTTTATTTAGTATTCTCAACAATTATAATAAATATTTGTTCCAATTTCAGAAAACTCGAAGCATCAGTTCAGATATAACAAATATTTAAGCGGCTTATCCTGAGTTTTCACTAAGCTCTTTAAAAATAAAAACCAGTCCTGAAAATAGATGCGTTGATCTCTGACCAGCTCACATGATTATACCAGTTCACCTTCAGTGTAGAAAGCAACTATTGGAAAATACATGAAATTAATACTAATTCTAACACCCTCTCCTAGATTGTTTCCCATCCTGTGTAATCACGTGTTACTCTAGTGCAAATTAAAACTGCTTAGTACCTATTCTTTGCATTTATCTCAGTGACTTTTATTTCTATAGGCACTAGTTGGGGATAAGACACTGGCATTTTGGTTGATGGATGCTGAAATGTATACCAACATGAGTGTTCTGACCCCGTTTACTCCAGTTATTGATCGTGGAATACAGCTTCATAAAATGATTCGACTCATTACTCATGCTCTCGGTGGAGAAGGCTATCTCAATTTCATGGGTAAGTAGGAGTTGAACACATACCCCATCTGTGTTCAGAATGTTAACTAATATTACATATAACATAAATCACGTAGAATGTTTTGAATTGGCTGTTCAGATTTAAAATAAAAAATTACAACTTTATTTTTTTAATACACTCACATATAAACTGCAGAAATTAAATTACTGTATGATCATTGTTATACTCATATACAATACAGAAGTACAGCGATAGCTGGCACTTTATGTAATGGTTTGTCAACAAGTGGCATGAACTATTTTTAAAGCTTAGAGTTATTCTGAATTTCATCATTTGAGTTTATTTTATTACTTTAGTGTTCACACATATTGAACATAAGAAAGATATCACTGTCATATCATAACATATTCAGCTAAGATTATTGGTCTTTGAGGTAATTGTACACCAGCATGTTTCTATGATAAATGTGAAAACCAAGACTAAGAATATGTGATGTACAAAAATGAAATGTGTATTTATTTTAAAAATAGGAAGACTTTTATTAAAATATTTAATATTTTAATATTAAAAATAGAAGATTATTTTAAAAATAAGAATATTCCAAGGTCATTGTTGTCTGAAGGATGTTGAATGCTGCAATATAGAAATCAACTAATATTTTCTGTTCTGTTTGGTCAACAACGATTATTTGAGAATTTGAGTTTTAGGAGATTTCATCATTTTTAGATGGGAAGTGTATGTGGGAGGCTGACTTATTTTTCTAAAGTAAAAGCCTTAGAGCTTCAAGTTAATTCATTTCTATCTGGAAATTTTTATAAGGAACCTCTGGTTGGACTTTTAAAAGTTTCTATTGTTAAATAAATAAATAGTCTCTATTGTTTGCTAACTTGAGGTTAGCAAGCCCAACCCTTTATGCACCAGATTTCACCCGTATGGACTGTACCCTTGGGTGTATTCCTCTCCTCTTAGGATCACAGAAATTTGTTAATATTCCTAAACTGTCTGGAAGTGACCTTCCTGACCTGAGGGACTGCATTGTGTCAGCCATGCCACAGGCCAGGTTTCCTGAGCGGACTTTGCAGGCATGATATCCATAAGTAAAATCATCCTCAGTTGCTTAAAAGCAACTGGTCCTCCCTGACTCTGTGAACATTGTCCACAAATATAGCCATCCCAGTAAAGCCTTAGTTGCAGTCAATTCATTCAATTATATCCTGAGAAAAAGATAGAATCCATGAATGTATGTAAATAACTGTGTCACCATGTAAAGTAAGGAGAGCTGAGGTTTTAGTGTGAGATTTTTTTAATGTTTCATTTCACTTATAAAAGCAGTTAATTAAGTTGTTACAGTCTAAGCTTAAATAGAAACTGAGAGGGCTTCCTTGTATGTGTGGAAATGAAACAGTTTTCCAAACAGAGAACCGAAATAAAAGAACATCTCTGAGTTTATGCAGCCAGTCCTATGTCATTAATTCGGTCCTATGTCATTAATTCTAGAAACCCACTGCATTCAAGAACTCTAGTAACCTGACTCAGTTTACTGCTTTAGTCTGGAAATTGTGTAAGCATTGTCAACTCAGAGGCTGTACCTTTGAGTAGAGAGTGTCAGTAGTTTGAAGTACTTAATAAAGTCCTTTACCTGAGACTATCCTTCTTTGCCAAAGACAGTTCTAGCCTGAAGCGCATAACAGAACCTTCAGGCAAATTTCAGAGTAAAACGGTCTATCCACAGATGATGGAGCTTAATGGTCCTAGTTAAATAAATGTTGATAACTTTTAAATAAGAAAGGTCTGATGCAAATTCGTAATAAGAATGATTTCCTGAGTCTTGGTGTATATTCCATAATGGTAAAAATGGGTCTTGGACAGCCAGGACATTAACAAATCTCAGTAACTCATAAGCTTTGTGAAATATATATCCCTCCTAAGACAGGCTGAGCATCTGTTCTGTTTTGGAAACTCTTCCCATAGTAACAATAAAGAAACATAATTGTTTCTAACACCTCTTTCTATAAGGCCTATAAAGTGAGCATATTTGTGGTATCAAATCTAATCTTGAAATTATTCTTTGATAGAGAACTAAGATCTTTGACGTTTTATTCTTGTGTCCTTAAAACAAATGGCTTCTAATGTTTAACACCAGTATAACACCTATTTTTTTTTTATTCCATCTGTCTTATTATCTAAATCTAGCATTTCTGTGCAAACTTTAAAATCAATAATCTCCGAGTAGCTCTATAATTTCTGATTATTGATGTTGTTTTATGAAGTCTTTCCCTATGAGCTATCATGACTTCAAATATTTTCTTTTTCCATTTCCTGATCATGTCACTGTCCTGCTTAATGGCTTCAATGACTAGTGCCCTCCAGCTGACCTGTAAGTCTCGCATGAATGGTCTCCTGTGGGTCTCCCTGTTGATTGCTCTGCTCCAGCCAAGCAAGCCTTCTTTCAGTTCACTGAATGTACCAACCTCCTTCCACTCTGAGCTCTATACATTTTGCAGTTCTCCTTTCTTGAAATCATTCCACTCAAACACCCCCTCCCATACCTGACCAAATCCTTCCTCTGCAAATCTCATTGCCTTGGGGAAGCATTCCCTAAAGCCTCATGCTACACCAGTTTCCCCTGTTACACATTTTTATATTACCCCATCCTTACCTTTCATGGCACTTAACAAAATTACATTTGAAAAACTATTAAATATATGACTCCCTTGGTAAATTTAAAACTCAGTGAAAATAGGGGTCATCTGTATCTTATTCACTATTATATCTCCAGGAACTAGTCTGGCATAATATCTAGCAGCACATCACAAGGCTTCCACATTTTTCTAAAAAAGGATATCAGGTAGATGTATATGTATGTAATAAATAGGTAGATGTATATATAAATAAAATATTACCTTGTAATATTTTTAGCAGTAGTTCATTAGCTGCAATCACCAGTTGTAGTTGTAAGTAGAGTAATTTTTTTTCAAGTGGCATATAAGAAATTAATATTTAAAAAGATCAATTTAAGAAATTTTTTTAAGACTGAGGAGCAATCTGGTTGTTTATTCATATTTTAGGCATTTTTAAACTTGTTAGCTTTCTGGAATTTTTTTTTTTTTTTATTTTCCTTTAGTAGAAGAAGAATGAATTAAGAAAAGAAAACACATTTTTATAGTTTTTTTATTAAAACATTGTACATAAATTCATTAGGCACTTAGATATGTATTCTATTCATCACAAATCATTAAGGCCAATACTGACTTTTTTCAGAATGATACCAATTTGGCTGACTTGTTTTGTTTTGCTTGTTTTTTTGCCTTATATACTTCAATTTTGAATTTCAACAAATTCTTTCACTCTGTTTAAAGCAGAACAATTTTGAATTTCAACAAATTCTTTCACTCTGTTTAAAGCAGAACAATATTTGCTGTGAATTTTTTATTTGCTAGATTATTTTTTAATTAGTTATGAATAAATACATTTATATTTCTTATTCTTCTACAATGCAGTCATGAAAGAATCAAATACAGGAGAGGGGAGCAGGGATGGTTAAATTATTTTCATATGTTTTATATTTTTATATCACTGATCATACAAGAGATAAAATAATAAATATGAATAAAAGTAAATTTATATTGGCATAACATTCTATACTTTCTAAAGCATTTTCATATGCATCATCTAACTTAGCGCTTTCTTAGTTCAAAAGAAACCTAGAGAGAAAGTTAGACAAGTATTAAGGTGTGCTAGGTCAATGTCACAAGTCCCATTTTGCTGCAACTGTAATTAACGAAGGTAAAGAGACACAACTAATGTTGTACAGCCAGAAAATGACAGCAGCTTGTCAGTTGTCTCTTTCTTCTGATTTCCAGTTTGAGAATATTTAAGAAAAAAAAAAAAAAAAAAGAATCTATGTCAATATGTAGATTAGCCACCAAAGTATAATTAATGAATATCTTTTAGGAAGAGGTAGATCATAGTGGTTAAGAAAACTATCTGAGTGGGATCCAAGATTTCTAGCTGTGTGACTTGTGTAGGACGCATTACCATTCTGGGCCTTTGTTCAGTGGTAAAATGGAGCAGCGCCTGCCACAGAGGATTGTTTTGAAGGTAAAGTGATTTAATATAGATACAAGACTCAGAATATTGCCAGGGGCACATAGCTCATAGTTAACTTTTATTTAAATTAAGTTTCAATTAAAATTAACAATTTTTGGGGCCCGTGAGTTCGAGCCCCGCATCGGGCTATGTGCTGACTGCTCAGAGCCTGCAGCCTGTTTCAGATTCTGTGTCTCCCTCTCTCTCTGCCCCTCCCCTGTTCATGCTCTGTCTGTCTCTGTCTCAAAAATAAATAAACGTTGAAAAAAAAATTTTTTTTAAATAAAAAATAAAATAAATAAAATAAAATTAACTATTTTTAGTTCACTATTTTTAATTAGCTATTTTTAATATTTTTAGTTATTCCATTAAATAAATAGGTCCCAGATACTGATGTTCCAATTTCATCTAAGAGTATTGTTTTATAATTTTGCCTGATGGTACGTTGTTTAATATAAAAGTTTATTAAAATGTTTAATTCATTTCCTCTTTAAAACATCAGTAAAATAAGAATTCTTTGTTAAAAATCAAATGACATTTTCCAAGTTGATATATGTGGTAAATTAAGCCATTTCTGTAGTTAGTCTCACTAAGACTAAATAATATATTTTTTTTTGTTTTCAATTCATAGTGACATTCATTGAATATTGCTACCCAAATACCTTATCTTTCATGTATGAGGAGGTCTGAGGGTAACCTCAGCTAGTTTTAATTTCTAGGATGATTTCTAGGATATATATTGATTGGTTAGCATTTATTATTATCTCTTGTATGGCGTTTGCATGTTAGTTTGTGCATTAGATAAAACTTAATACGTTTTTCTGACATGCCTGTACAGAGAATTTCTATGTACACAGAAGCAGAGAGAAAGAGAGAGAAAGAAGGCAGATTAACTTAAAGCAAATTCAGTTTTAAAAGTTAGTAAATTTGAGATATGTATCAATTTAAACTATAAATTTAACATATTCATAACACATTCTAGAATGTGTTTTAACACAATTTATAAAATTCCTTCATTCTTCAAAGTTTATATGTATCTACTATGTACCAAGTGTTGCTAAGTGGAAGATATTCTGAGTTGAAAAATAGCTCTTGCCCTCAAGGTCTCAAAACTCAAAAGGGAATGCAGACAAGTAAACAGACAAGTGTCTTTATACTACCACATGTATTAGATACAGTGATAGAGATAAGTAGAAAATGTCATATAAATATGTAGGAAACTGGGTTAAAAGATTGTCGGTAGAATTTATGAGCTACTTCAGTTAGATTAGAATAGAAAGGCACAAGAAAGCTCTATAATGAAATCAGTAAGTCTAAGTAGGACTAGGTCATTTTGGAATAGTAAACCTCAAATAAATGAAAAAACTGGGGTCTAAGGAAATGAAATGAGTGATCATTCATTGATTGGAAATTTTAATGAAAAAATATGGTTGTCATCACTTTAAATTATCATGAATTCTTCAGCAAGGAAGACCCGGTATTCATGATTGAATGGCTTTATGGTTTTGTTTTTTTTTTTTTTTTTTTTCTCCTCTGTTTATAATATAACTGAAAGAATACAGATTAGAAAAATAAGATATAAGATTATTGGTAATCTATATGGATAAACCTTTGCTACCATTATAATCATTGGTTGTTTAAGAATGCTTAATAGATAGGGGCGCCTGGGTGGCGCAGTCGGTTAAGCGTCCCACTTCAGCCAGGTCTGATCTCGCGGTCCCTGAGTTCGAGCCCCGCGTCAGGCTCTGGGCTGATGGCTCGAGCCTGGAGCCTGTTTCCGATTCTGTGTCTCCCTCTCTCTCTGCCCCTCCCCCGTTCATGCTATGTCTCTCTCTGTCCCAAAAATAAATAAAAAACGTTGAAAAAAAAAAATTAAAAAAAAAAAAAGAATGCTTAATAGATAGTTTAAAAATAAATATAAAAAATATCTGCTATACATATAAGATAACCTCAGTAAGTATATGTTAACTGCATGTAGATAAACTGCTAAAGCTATTCAAAGGAGAAGTGAGGATAAGGATATGTTTTGCCCAGTTTTCTAGTGACTATTTGGTTCTTTTGGAAGTACTACTGTTTCCTAATCCAGTCTTCTGAAGGAGAGGGAGTAGTCACATGACCTCACCATGTGACTTATCAGGAATTGCTATAAAGAGGTGTGGGCAGGCAAGTACATGTGCTACTATGTTCAGTGATCACAACACTAGGGAAAAACCTCAATGGGGGTACAGTGGTCCCCCCCCCTTATCTGCAATTCTGCTTTCCACAGTTTCAGTTTACCACCCAGTTCCATCTGGAAGCAGATGATTCTCTTTCTGAACCTATTGTCAGAGTCAATAGTAGCCTAAGGCTGTGTCACATTGCCTACTTTCATTCACCTCATTTCATCTCATCATGTAGGCATTTTATCATATCACATCATAACAAGAGGAAAAAGCGTTAGTACAATAAGATATATGAAGAAGAGGCTATATGAAGAAAGAGTACAATAAGATATATGAAGAAAGATATATGAAGAATATATTGCTATAATTGTTCTCTTTTATTATTTGTTATTCTTGTTAATCTCTTATTGTGCCTAACTTATGAAATAAATGTTATTATAGGTATGTATGTATGTATATATAGGAAAAAACATAGTAGATGTAGGATTTGGTACCATCTGTGATTTCATGCATCCACTAAGACTCTTGGAAAATATCCCCTGAAGATAAGGGGAACTACCACAGTATTAATTTCATATAATGCCAAAATAATATCATTGATAGTATTTTTTATTAAAGACTGTTTAGAAAAAGAAAAGAAAGTAATTAATTTTAAATATAAATGTATATAAACATTTCACCATATCAAGTAGAACATAAATTAAAATCTAAGCATTAACCACATACCTTGCAGATTTAAAATATTGGCAGAATGTAATTTTAAGAATCAGCTATACAAAGTAAATGAAGAAAATTTAACCCTAAATTTGAAAATGAAATAATATCATTTAATAGTTTTTTAAATGTAAATTTCAAAAATAAATTGCATTAAAATGTTGCCATCACTGAATTTCAAGCTGGTTTTGGTGAAAAATGTTGTGGATTTTCAGAAAGCTCTCTGTAACCCTGTCCTAGACTAGGCAGTGGTAAAGAGAAAGTTACCTGAAACGACTAACTCCAAATATTTTCTTCATTTTCAGGTAATCAGGTGTCTTATGGAATAGCTTTAAGAAAATCTTTTCAAATACCTTTTTTTTTGGGGGGGGGCGGGTGGGGAGGATAGGGACTGCAAATCTTTTTATTGGGAGCTTGCTGCCAGTTTTGTTTCAAAGGAAGTTTTGTTTTCCCCTCTGATTTGACTTCATCTACTTTAGTTTTATCATCTATAGATAGAGATTCAAATGCAGAGTGAATGCATCACTTTCAGTACTGGCATGTTCGTATTCCACTTGTTCAGAAAGCCTTTGAACTAAAGTAAGAATTATTCTTGCAACAGAAGCTTTGCTTTCTCGGTTGTCATTTTCTTCCTCTTGGGGATAGTGTTATAGAAGAACATTTTCTAAATGAGTACACCTTCATTCAATTTGAAATATTAATGCTGCATATAACTCTCTGGGTATATCTCAACACATAAATGATTCAAATTTCTCATTTAAAAAATACTGAACTAGCAGAGTTAAATCAACAAAACTAGTAATGTTTCACTAATATAACACAGCACAATAGTCTAGAAAACTGAAAACCGATGTTGTAATCATAAAACACAATATTCCCCATGACATCAGATGTTAATGCATAAACTGAAATGTCAGAAATAATCTGGAACCGGTGAGACTCGAACTCGTTGGTGTGTTTGCTCATTCATTCATTCAAGTTAAATTCATTATTTCCATGTCAGTTTCTGGATAGAAGTGTAAGTTGTTTGTAAGTGGAGTTGTGTGAAGTCAAAGAGTTCAGGCTTGCTAGCTTTATACTCTCAAGTGAGGTCATCATCTGAGTGTGGAAGGAATAAGTGACATTTGAGAAAAAAGTAGAAGCATGAAATACATCACTCCAGGTGTGCAAATACGAAGGAACCATAGTAGGATATACAGGTAATATTGAATGATATTTTTCAGATTTGTAGTCAAGACTATAAATTGAGTCAGCCTTTTGATTGTGTGACTCTTTTTCTAGAAGGCATGGTTAATCATGAAGGATTTTGTCAGGCATCTGTCAAAAAGAGGGACAAGTTTTGAAAGTATTAGAAAATAATTCATATAATAGAGAACCAATAAATCACTGGTTCTTAAAATTGCACATTGGAATAACGTGTGGAGTTTAAAAAAATACTAGAAATTGTGATTGAATTGGTCTTGGGCATAGCTTGATCTTTGGAATTTTTAAAAGAGTCTCAGGTGATTCTTAAGGCTAGGAAGTAAAGAGAATTCTAAGATGATGTACAAGATATGGGAAAGTTCTCTGTTTATATAACAGAAATCATCGAAGGCACAAGAGAAGGATGTTGGGGGCAGAGAAGAATAGTTGGGACAGATGATGGTGGGTAGTGAGTCCAACTGTAAGTTAACGACCAGAAGGCTGGACTTGGACTTCCTGTAAGCAAGCAAAGCAAATACGATTGAGGGTGCTCCTGGAATTTTCCTGCTTAGTATCAAGAAGCTTTCTCCAATATATTTATATCAATAGGTAAAATTTAAATCAGAGCCTTTTTCTGCTTTTCTCTCACATGGTTTGCTCTATTTATGAACAAACTAAAATCATGACAATAGAGAGCAAACTATATTTTGTCCATAATGTGGGTCATCTGATATGTGTGCATGTGTTTTTACCACTTTCTTGTTTAGGAATCTCATTACCATGATGTTATTATAGTTTCTGTAATGAGTGATACCTGTGGAGAAAGAGGCATAATTACAAACTGGCAATTTTCTCTCTCAGCAGTATCATGAAATTTCTATTACTAAATTTGAAGAATTTTCTCAACATATTATATTGTATTTTGACATTTGAAATTTTGCGGGACATTCTTCAATGAAGATGCTACATTCTCCCTAAAGTCACGGGGAAAGTTGGGTGGATTTTGTCCTGTCAGTCTGCATTTACTGATAGCTACATTATACTTCAGTGTAAAATGTGTGATCTGACTTCAAATCTTCCATCTGTGATTGTTTAGTGTCAAACTTGTAAATTCTTATTTTTTTCTGATAGATAGGAATACAATAAAAATTTAAATGTCTTCCTGCTAAGCGCTGGAATTGAAGCAGTTATAGGAAGACAAAACACACTCTCCTGAACAGTAGGAGTGCTAATTTTTGGCATTTTCTCCTAGCTTGTTGGGGCAAGTTTACTGAATGTAACAAGACTAGTAGATGTCTCTAAAACTGAGCTGTGAAAAACTGCAAAATTCTCAATATGAGCAGTTGTGAATGGCACGAAGCCCTGTTTAAATGCTCAGAGACACAAATAGCATCTATTTTAAATGGCATAGACTTGAAAGTAATGGCTCCAGTTTGATTCACAGCACACTGATAACCAATTTTAGCTGGTATTCGATGAGAACTTACCATGAGTTTGACATTGTGCTAAGAGTTAAGGAAGTACAGCTACAGTTACCTAGGGAGCTTTAAATAGTGAAGCCTGGGGGCGCCTGGGTGGCGCAGTCGGTTAAGCGTCCGACTTCAGCGTCCGACTGAGCCATCAGCCCAGAGCCTGGAGCCTGTTTCTGATTCTGTGTCTCCCTCTCTCTCTGCCCCTCCCCCGTTCATGCTATGTCTCTCTCTGTCCCAAAAATAAAAATAAAAAACGTTGAAAAAAAAAAATTTAAATAGTGAAGCCTGAGCCCCATACCAACTATTTGAGCTAGAGTCACTGAGTGTGAGTTTCCAACAGTAATAATTTTTATAAAACTCACCAAGTGGTTTTAATATGTGGAGATACAACATAGAGATACACTCAACTGATTGAGGGAAATGGAAAAAAAAAAAAAAAAAAAGATTGGGCCAGAGATAGGTCCATACTATGGAACAGACAGATCCAGAATCCCTGGAAGTTAGCAGATGGAATCTCTTCTTGCTCTCCCCATGGAATTAAATGCCCTCCTCGGTCCTGGACATGTTCTTTCTGCCAGGTTACTTTTCACAAAAGAACCTTCAAATCTTCACTGGGGATCATAACCTGGGAGAAGAGTCACTTTCAAGAAACGTTACGTGTTCACTTAATGGGAAATGCTTCTAATGTAACTTAGTGCACATTTTTCCTATTGCCTACTCACATTGACCAAATTGAGTACATCACACCTTTACAATAGGAAAAGAGCCTACTAGAAATCTGGATTTTGAGAGGAACAAAGAACCAACTGAACCTAACTCTCTGTTCTTAATTCTTTCAGCCTTGTTCTCAGGGTAGGATACTTATATGGTCCCTGCATTTCTTCTTTGGGGATGTGTGTAGTTGTCGGTGGTTGTCGTGTGTGTGGTGTCAGTGGTTCTCCCTGAACTGCTGTTCAGCTGGGCTGACCTCCTCCTGAAGTTCCAGATAGAGAGCAGTGGGGTGGAATTCACTGCAAGGTCTACTGCTATCTGGTCCTTTTCCTCTAAGCCCTTTATACCAGACAGGAACTTTTCTCTTTGGTTTATTTCTACAAATCCCTGCCAGAAAAGTGAAGATATTAATTATTGTCATCAGTTTACTTGTTTATTTTCATTACAAAGACTTGTTGGTAAAATAAAGTTTTTTCCGTGCACAACATGCTAATCTGTGCAATGTTATCCCTCATGTGTTATGAACTTTAAACCAGAACCTACCATCGAGGACATTGATCTTTCTCCTAGTGAAGGTCTATCATCATATCATCATAAAAAAAGAAAATTCCTGTGTATAGGAAGGCACTTGTTTTTCTTTTCATCTCTATCTCCTCAAGGTGAGGTAATCACAAATAGGAATTTCAACTTGGAGGCCACATGGCATATTTCCTAATTGAACAAAATAATACAGTAGGCCTGGATCTTAGAATAAGCCCTGGTGAAAGGAGCACTTTTTTTTTTCTTCTAAAATGAGTATCTGAGGGGCTCCTGGGTGGCTCAGTCGATTAAATGTCCGACTTCGGCTCAGGTCATGATCTTGCGTTCCGGGGGTTCAAGCCCCGTGTCAGGCTCTGTGCTGACAACTCAGAGCCTGGAGCCTGTTTCGGATTCTGTGTCTCCCTCTCTCTCTGACCCTCCCCTGTTCATGCTCTGTCTCTGTCTCAAAAATAAATAAACGTTAATTTTTTTTTAATGAAATAAAAAAAAATAAAATGAGTATCTGAATTCTTTGCTCTTAGGCTAACACACACACACACACACACACACTGAATATATACACATATGTATATGTAAACACACATCGATAAACATATACTACCACTGAATGGACTCACTATTTACATAGCCCTGGATTAGAAGGAGACCCCTAGTATATAAACCTCACCAGCTCCATTGTTGAGCTGTAGATGGTTGAGTTTGCAGCACTATCTACTTTAACAATTTTCATAAATACAGAAATTGTATCAAACCTTCTTTATTACTGTATTACCTAACATTTTGGAACAACTCCAAAACCTCACTTCATGAGCTTCAGTGTCTCGCCAGAGCTTCCCCTAAATTCAGAAAATCAGCTAGGTCCAGGATCCTCTATCACATTGCTTGTCTTTCTAAGAAGGGACGAATAGAATGTTATCCTAGGAGATGTGAGAAAAGATAAATTAATATATAATGGGCATTATACCTAGCCCTGAATTTCTAATTTAGTCTTATATCTTCAATTAAGCCTTCTCCCAATCCAACCCAAAGATCTATTTAAGTGATAACCCCATCTTATTGATGGAATCTTCCCAAATGAGATGACAGTAAATGAATAGCATCCCACTCAACCCACCCCATCCCATGGTATGTATTTTCTTCATGCTTCAAAATAGTTCTTCTGTGGTGTTAGGCTCTTGAATTATTTGCTACCTTCACTAATTCCCTCCTTTCCAGTTTTATTACATAGTAAGTTTTATTATTTGGCTCATAGTCTCTTAGCATTTTCCATAGGTTTCTAGAGGTTTTTATGAAATTGTAGATCTTCCTTCCAAAAAGAATTGATCAGAGAGTTTTGTTGTTGTTGTTGTTGTTTAGCTCAAAGAGTAAATGCTGATTCTTCCAGTACTATTCAAGCGGATTGTAAATACCTTATGACCATAGGATGCAAAATGTGATTGATTCTGCATTGCTAGAGCTGGTGAGCTATGTGGTTGTGAGTGCTCTAAACACAAATAATCTGCTGTGGCACCCTTTCTCCTAAGCTACTTGCCAAAAGGAGACAAGAATTTAAAAGATAAATTCCTTTGTCTCTAAAACTTTAAATCATTTTCTGAGTCTTACCTTACCCCAGCTTACTCCCAAAACAAAGCAGGAAGGTGAACCATATACAATAATCTCCGTTAATAGTAAAGAATAGTAATAAAACATAGTCTTTTTTATTTTTTTCACTAGAGAAACATAGGTTTCTCTTTGAGAATATATTTTCCTTGAGGGTTTGCGGGATGCGGATTATTTGAGTGACTTGTCTTCATTTGACATGTTATTGTCACATTAGTGTCTTTGAGCATACTGTTCTTAAAATAGCTACATCTTGAACATTTACCCTGAGCAAGGCAGTATGCTAAATGTTTTACTTATGTCATTTAAGTCTGAATTGCAGCCCTGCAACCCTGAGAAGTAGGAATGATTCCCTTCATTTCACACATGAGGAAAATGAAAGGTTAAATCTTTAATACAGGAGTCAGAATTTGAACCCAGCTCTGTCCGCCTCTAAAACACACTACCCCATATAAGCCAGTATTATTACTTTATCTGAAATGAATGCTGAGATGGGTGGTAGTGTTGGCAGATCTCTGACCAGAGACATTCATTCAGAGGACATGAATCAAAGAGGAAAACAGCACACCAAATTTCATGTTGTGTGGTGATCTATAACACAAATCAAGGGAGAAAGTGACCTATTTCCAAATTGTGAGCCAATTTTACAAATCACTTGTTAGTCCCCTTTGCTTACAGACAAAGCAGACAGAGATAGGTGTGTTAGGTGACATCTGTTACCTGAACATTCTGCACAGAGCAAGTTCTGGAAGAACACTGAAATGATAGGAAAGGAAGGGTTTGGGCTGTCAGGAGAGGCTCACTGTGGTGAGAGGGGTTGAGTTGGAAGTATCCCTTTCCTCTCTATCCTGATCCCTCACTGGAGTGGTACCTACACAAAGCTAAGAAGGTGAAAATGAATGAGGGACCCGTTAATTTAGAACATGAGTGGTAAGAGAGAAGGCTGTAGATGGAAGCGGAGGCCAAGTCCTAGAGAGCTAGTGAAGGGTTTTATAGGAGATTGACAGAGTCAGATCCACAGTTTAGATATGTTACTCAACTAAAAGTGTGAAAGATAGATTTGAGGGGCAGTCACCTCAAACTAAATATAGCACTGCGAGATTTTCTGCTACCGGAATTCTTTAAAATTGGTTTAAAATTGTAGGTCTAAATTCTTTCCACACTGTTCACATCACTGTGTAAATTAGATGTATCCCCTGTGCATGGGCTCAAAATCATTTACTTCATTTTTTGAGTAATATTTTTCTGAAGATTATGAAGAAAATAAAGTGGACATTTTTCAGGGCCACACAGATACTAGCATCATTCAGATTATTAACTGAAATGAAAGAGATATTTAATGGTCAACTCTCTCTAAGTTATGTAATATTAAATAAAAATAACATTATATTACTTAGGTAAGTTATTTTCACTGCATCCTCTGTAACCAAACATTTAGGGTTTTTTGTCCTATGTGGACCATTTAAGAGATGTGTTTCTTTGGGTGAGCAAGTTTGAATCAACCTGTGCACTTTATTTCATAACTCAAAAATGCTCCAGGTGCCTGATTTATGTAGTTTTAAAAATATGTGGTAGTATAGGTATAACTCACATTATACTGTAACTACCATTTGGAAAATTTTTCTTCAATTTAGAGTTCAGAAAATGAATACTTTGGGGTGTAATTGAAAACGCTTTGTTGAAGAGCGCTGTGATATAGTAAAGAATTATCACCTGATTTATCTTTCATGGAAACATTTTCATATAATAAAGTTGTGTAAGTAAGTTGTACCTGTAGAAGCAGAAACTACAAATGAAAAAAGAATAATAGTGTAACTTTAAAGCATAATTATACTTTATATAACTATATTGTAGAAATTTCTGCAATAGTTATCTTCCCTTTAAAAACACATTAAAGAAATCCATTGACATTTAACTAAAAATCTTAAACTATTATTATTAAAAATATAAGTCAACATTCAATTTTTATAGAGGAATTTTAGCTTGGGAGAAATCACCCAGAAACAGCTTTGCAATTTTGTTTGCACACTATGGTCTAAATGGGCTCTTATGAATTACTTTCAATAACATAAGATGATAGGTATTTGATCTTCACCAACACACCCAAAACTACTCTCATGGAAAGGTCTCATTTTGACATTTGCTGAGATGACCATTTTGTGATGGGGAGATGAGATGAGAAAAATAAAAGTTTCAAAATCTAGATAATCCATACCTTTTCTATCCTTTAATCATATAGATGTCATGCTTCATTATGTATGGGTCATGAGTTAAAGTTTCATGTTATATTTAGTAACAAACTGATAATGTGGGTAAATAAATTTAATATGTGCTTGTCACACTGAGTTATTTTTGTGATCTTGCCTTCCCACCACACTAGTCAGTCTTAATAGGACGTTTCCACAAAGAAAACATCCAGATATCGTGGATTATCATTCCAATAAATTATCTACGGTTTAATAAAAAAAGTTAATTAAGGTATGTGATTAAAAAGTCACTCCACATCTTGTATTTTCTTAAGTTTCCTTCTGCTTTATTATAATGTAAAAATGTTGTGCACTTAAAAATACTGTTTTGAGGATCAGCTTATTTTATCCCTAGCTTTAACCTTAAAATAGTAGTATGGCATGAGAACTTAATTATCACATGTTGCACATATAAAAGTTTATAACCCTGGTACATTTTAAAAAATCCACTTGTTGGCTTGTTGAAAGACATTTTATTTATTAAAGCAAGAGTCTTCTGAAAGCTCTATGAACTAATAGTAATCTCTGTGTGTGTGTCTTTTAATTTGGAGACATTCTTTCTGTATGTGGGTTCTCCTACAAATGAGGCCAAATAAATGTCAGCAGAATAAATAAAAATAGTCGAACATGTTCTTTTGGTTACAAAGTTAGAAAGCTACTACTATGATATTTGCTAGCTGATCTCAATATTGTTGGAACCAGATCTTTGGGACAGCTCCTGAAGAGAGCTTGATGGAACTAAATTCCAGGGGGTGGCAATCACATGGCAAGGTAGGATCTCTTTATATGTTCTTGGAAGATATATAATTAAACAATTCCTTGACTACCTTACACAGACAGTGTGCACCTTTTATACATAGAAACCATGTATACCCATTTCCAGCAATGTGTCTAGCTGCCTGGTTTCATACACATGCGTTTTTCAGTCATTTTCAGTAGGAGTGATATCATCCTGAAGGGGGTAAAAATTGATTTTAGAGGAGGGCAAAATATAATTAATAATAATCTTAGATATTACGATAGTTTTTTTTGCCCTCCAGAGCATCGCAGCATATAAACACATACACGGTAGATCTGTAGTATTTAAATTTTGTGAGGTGGAAGCAATTAGAAAAAAAAAAAAAAAAAATGTCTGAAAAGGCTCCAGAGTGAGTGTGGAGTGGGGGGCAATAATGACAAAAAGGTTGAAAAACACTAAATGCTGTATTATTCATTGTCACCCCTGGGGCCTCCTACTCAAGTATTGTCTACTGGGTTCTGTTTCTTAAAACTGTCTCCAAGATAATCATTTCAGTTTTCTGGTTTGATGTGTACATTCTACATGTAGGATAGACAGGTAAGACTTGAGTCCCAGCTCAGCCATTCCCGTGTGACTCAATGTTCTATTGTGTAAAATAAAATGAAGACTTTGGCTTCCTATTTTTCCCAACAGGTATTGATGAGTTCTTATTCCCTTGGAAAATATTCTCAAGTAGCTAAAAATGAACAGGTTTAAGTTTTAAATGTTTTTGAAAGTGAGGAGTGGGGGAGGAATTCTTCAGTTGCTGCCAGCTTACTTCCGACTTAATTCTTTTATTCTTTGTTTTTTTTCTCCTTCCCCAGCCAGTATATGCTGCCCCTGACTAAACGAGGGCAAGAGTTGCCTGAGCAAATATAACATCAAAGGTCAAGACAGCGTAAGATAAAGAGAGACAATTTTTAAATTCTAATTTTCCTTCCTGTAGACACCCATCATTTTTTTAGTAAAAGACAAGGATATCCATTCATATTTAATCAGTTGACTGTAGGTCACATGTTTAAATTAGAAACAGTTCTAATATCTCTATATTATTATAAGCATATTGTGAAAATTAGTTTCTTAGAGAAGAAAATACTATAATCATTATACACATTAGCATTTAACATTGAAATCCATTTGTATAAACAGTCTTGTTTCCCAATATTTTCTATTAATGGAAACTTGGGTACACAGAATACTTGTTTTCTTATGAGTCAGGAGTATTTTCCTAGTGATACCTTGTTTTATGTTGGAAAGATTAATTGTAAAAGGCAAATATAATTATTATGACTTACTGGTAGAAAAAAATTCTTTTTGCATTTTAAAAATAATTATCAGTATATTTGCTCTTTTCTGACCCTTAGCACAAGATATTTCATACCAAGCAGCATTTCCTCTGGAAATTGATGATACGCATTAGTGACACCCAAGTTGTTTTTGTTTTTGAATTGTTCTTAAATAAAATGTTTCCATTTGCAGTGCCTGGAAACATGCAATATCCATAGTAAGCATTGGACTGGAGTATTCCTTTTCACCATGATTTTGATACAGACTTTTTAAAACTGTTTTGATAGTTATAATAAAATAAGAAATGAATCTGAGAAAATATCAGAACAAATTTAAACACTGCTTTAGAATGCACGTTTTACAGGGTGCCTGGGTGGCTCAGTTAAGTGTACAACTTCAGCTCAGGTCATGATCTCACAGTTTGTGGATTCAAGCTCGGTGTCAAGCTCTGTGCTGGCAGCTCAGAGCCCAGAGCCCGCTTTGGATTCTGTGTCCCCATCTCTCTCTGCCCCTACCCCCCATGGGCACTCTGTTTCTCTCCAAAAAATAAATAAATAAATAATAAATAAATAAATAATAAATAAATATATAAATGTATAAATGCACGTTTTACAAATTGAGGAATAGGTTACTAACCTTTGAAGCTAATATCTGTTTTCCCTCTACTACTTTGCGACACTTCGTGATGTAGTTATGTGTGCTAACCCTGCTTTCTCATATTTCACACTCAGGTGTCTTGCCACCCTCTATACAATGGGGAAACTCTGGTTTCCAAAGACATCATTGGCTTGCAGATTTCTGCACCCACTCCCTGAACTTTTTTTCACCTGATTCTGTTGGCTTTCCTTGTGTTTTATCTTCCCTGCCTTCTGTGTTCGACCAGTGGTGCCTCCTCTGTCTCTTCCACAGTCTCCTTTTCGTCTTGTTTCTCCCTACAATGTTCATGTTTGCCCAGTTGTTGTCCTCGGCCTCTTTTATGTCTTCCCTAGTCTTTATTTCTCAGAAAGCTCATCTACTTTGAGACTTTGGACATCTTTTTAATGTAGATAATCCTGAAACCAGCAACTCAAAATTCAACCTTTTGTTGTAAGCTACAAACAAATTTTGAAGCTACCTGCCTGAGATCTCTATGTGGTGTCTTGCAACTCCTCAAAGTCACTGAACCCAAAACTGAAATCCTCCCCGAACAAATTTTGATGCCTTTTTAGAATTGTTATTACTATTTGTATTATCATCTCTTTCCAGTAGCAGGTGGTTAAACTGTAAGATCCATTTTAGTTGTTCCTTCCTTTTGCTTGTTCTTAACATTCAGCCAGTGGCCAAGTCACAGCATCCTTTTTATTCATGTCCTTTTTCCCATATGCACTCCCACATCATTTTCTATGTGTGTGGCATTTATTTAGACTTTTAAAGTTTTAGCTTATTTTCACATGCATGATTTCACTTAGTGAAAACTGCAGAGTCAGTATCCTTTTTATAATGTTGATTTTGAGCCAGTATAACATAATGGTTAAGAGTTAAGTTTGGAGACACTCTGCCTAAATTTTAATTCTGGCTGCTTTACTTCCTATCGGTGTCATCTTTGCCCATTACTTAATCGTTCTGTGCCTCGTCATTATCATCTCAAAAATAAAGATTACAGTAATGATACCTATTTTACTGGGCCCTTGTAACAATTAAAATATTTAATGATGATAAGAGTTTTCAGTGATGTCACACATGTAATAAGTATTTGATAAATCCAAGTTATTATTTTTCTTTAAGTGTATTTATTTGAGAGAGAGAGAGAGAGAGAGAGAGAGAGAGAGAGACAAAGAGACAATCCCAAGCAGGCTCCACACTTACAGCACAGAGCCCAAGCTGGGCTCAAACCCATGAATCGTGAGATCATGACCTGAGCCAAAGTCAGACACTTAACCAATTGAGCCACCAGGCACCCCTGATGAATCCAAGTTCTAACTATGTTGCAAGTAAGGAAAAGTCATATGCTTGAAGTTATATATCATAGGTGGAAAACAGAGTCCGAAAATTTGTGTCTTTTATATCTATATCCCATGCTTCCCCTGCTGCATCACACAATTTTGCCTATTTTCTAAAGATAATTTCTTTATTTATTGGATGGCATAATTTATACTCAGAAAATTATTTGAAAGCATAAAAATGAGCAATAGAATATGTAGTTTTGTAAGTCAGTAGAGTTTACTTTCTTCGCATGTTTCATTCTGTGCTCCCACTATTCCTATAAGGTTTTTTTTTTTTTTTTAATGGATCCCAGGAATAATATTAAAGCAAATATGTACATATTCCTAGACAGTTGTTTAGAATGTCTGATAACTTATGAATATTTAAATATTCATGAGTCTTGACATCTGTCACTTGGAATGTTAAAAGTTTCTTTTTTCCCCCCAAATACCTGACACATTTAATGATTCTTTGTAAAACTTCAAGAAGTTTGGAGAAAACTTTGACAGTTTGTGAAGGACCCAGATAACTATTATGCCATAATTTTGGTTGCTTATTTTAATCTTGTTTTTAGTATAATTAGAGTCTCTTGGATATTTCTTTACCCTTTAGGCAAACTATAGCATTATTTCTGAATAGTTTTCTTTATGTTATTTAAAATTTAATACACTATGTTTATTTCAGATTGACTTTAATATGTTCTTTGCAAATAGCATACTTTATATTGTTTCCCTCTGCACTATACAAATACTTTCTAACCTGACAAATGGAAGTTTACTTAGGTATCTGTCACACCCTTTGGCCTTTTGGTACAATTACGTTAAATTCACTTAACTGTATATCTATATGTAGAAACATTTCACTGTATAGAATGAAAGGCACAAAACTGAAATGCTGCCCTTCCTATATAGTCCAGTCAGAGTACCAAACACACTTCCCACACAAAGAAGAAGGAAGAGGAACAAAAAGTGAGTATCTCCCATTTGAATTAGCTCTTTTCAAACAATCTTCTCATAACAGTTCTGCTTGTATATTATTGGACAAAATTTAGACACAGAGCCATAAATGGAACTTACAAAATGTGTCTTTTCTTTAAAGCAGTTTATCTAGCTTAAAAAAAAAAAAAAAAAAAAAAAACAAAAAGAAAGAAAACAAGAAAAAAATGTTTCTCTGACTGAAGGAGACATATATTTCTGACACGGGAGATGATACTTAAGCTGGTTGTTGAAGAATAGACAGGATTTCTGGAGGCAAAAACAAGCGTTACAAGTCAAGGACTAACCGGAAAGAAGATGTACAGGCAGGAAACATTGGCCATGATCATATTACCATGTGTCATCTGTTTGAAGCAGTATCTGTAATATTGGGACATAAAAGTCAAAGGAGAGCACAGAAACTTTATTCATCCAGGGACAAATAATAGTGATGAGCATTTCTAAATGGAATAGTTTCATGAAATTGTTGGGTATGACAAAAGTTAAACACAAAATTAATTAAATTACTAATGGGTATTGCTTCATTTCTATGTTCTTTACCAAATTGTTTCCCTCATTTAGAATTTTAACTTGTATGGAAATGCAGAGAACGATTCAGACCAATGGAAAATGTTATGGTTTATGTGGAGAGTGATGGAGGTGGTGGGTACATTGTATCAATCTTCTCTGGGACATTTGTGTATGATAATTTAAATATTACTTTTAAGACATTAAAATGACTTATGTAATTTTGAACCCTCTCTTTTAATTTCCTTCAAGACAGTTGATAGACTAATTCACAACCTTGTCATTATATATATATATATATTTTTTGATTCAAAACCAGTGTTACCCAGAGCAAAGAAAGAGAGAGAGACAGAGACACCTGAAGCCAGTCAGTGCAAAGACTGAGAACTTTTCTTCTTACTGGGGGAGGAAGTTCACAGTGTTTCCCCGCAAGCCATCATGCTGCTCTGGAACTTTTTTCTCATTTTTTTTTGGCACCAGTGGCCTGAGAGGAAGCAAGAGCTGACAGCAGGGAAGCAGAGAAGGCTAACTGGCTGTTGGCAGGAACTTGGAGCAATGGAAGCATCTTCCAAAGGCAAACTGATACTGGTCCTTTGATTAAGTTAAGCAGGTAGTTAAGTGTCTCTGTTAGGGGGTTGGAGTTGCCGGCTGCAGAAAAAAGGCTGTGGGGAGGGGAGACTGAAACCTTGGAAAGCTTCAGCAGGCTGTGCCTTGAAAGAGCCTGAGGTTCTTGTGCTCATCTAGCCTGGAATGAGACCAGGATTGAATTAAATTTATGTCAGTTGTGCCATACATGAGGATTTCAGTGAGCGGTTTCTTTCCAGTCTCATTTCCTGTGGTTATATGCTTCGCCTTGAAATGTCTCTACTTAGCTCTCGGTAATTCATTCGGGAAATCTGTTCATCTCTATTACTATGGATGTTTGCAAAAGGCACCAACTCTGACTCAGTGGTAGCATATCCCAATTATAGGCAAATTGTAGGGGAAAATAGCACAATTTGACTCCATTACTAAACTTTTGAGTCTACACCTAAAGTTAGAATAGCCACAAAATCGCATGTGTATAATCAATTTTGTAATCAGCCAATATATTATTTTTCACATTCCTGTTTTCTTGACTTGTTTTCTACCACCTAAAAAGGTGTGGAGTCTTTCAGCTGGTGCCCTATTCACATGCAAACCGTTAACACTGTTTACAATCCTATCCATTAACAAACCATTTTCTAAGGCATTTGTAATTTGCTTGCAAAAAGTCTGAATTCAGCTAAGATTGCATTACTCAAACTCTTCCCATCTCTTTCTTAGTGTGGTTTATTACCCTGCTTCTCCCCCCTTACAGAAAATGTTGGGTCCTCTGCTTCCTGCAGCTTCAAAATGGTTTCAGAATGAATGTCAAAGCCCACTACCTGCTGCTATGAATTTTCTTAAGAAAATAATGTCTAGTTTTTTAAATATTTTTGTATTTTTGCCTAAAAGTGACAGTTATTCTCTATTTAGTCTTACTTGTTTTGTTCATTGTTTTATTCTTGGTTTGATTACACCTTTATTATTTATTTTAAATCAAAACTGTGCCACAAAAATTGCATGTAGGTCAAAGTATACATAGCAACAGAAACCATTTGAAATTCTTATTGACTTGGCTTTCAGAGTAGCCAATGTACAATTAGGTAAGATAATAAAAGGGCTGTAAAAACATGGTTTATCTTTTCTCTCCTGATTTACATCCACTCTTCCCCCTCCCCTCATGGTGTGGATAGGCTCTGCTTTATCTACCCCTCCCCACCCCTTAGTGATGAAGTTTTGGGGTGGTGGGGGGCTTGTGGGGTGGTCCAGAGCAGACGGCCAAGAAAGAATTCTTGGAGACATCTTTGGTGCAAAAAGGTGATTTTATTAAAGCATGGGGACAGGACCCTTGGGCAGGAAGAGCTGCACTGGGGTGCTGATACTTAACTCAATATATACCCTCAGGTTGGGAGGGGGTCAAGGTTAGGGTAAGTCTCTAAGGAATTTTGGAAGTGAGGTTTCCAGGACTTGAGGGGCTAACTGTTGCTAGGGAAACACCATTTATCATAGTTTAATAAAACCTCAGTCATGAGACCCCTCAGATGCATATGGGGGTCCATAAGCTTGGAGCATGATTGCCAGCATATATCCCAGGGCAGTTGGGATAAAGGAAGTACATTTACAAGATCCTTGAGATTGGGACAATGTTAAGCCAAGGTTCTCTTTTGCCCCCAGCAAAATGTCTTCATCCAGGCAGCTGAGCTCCTAGAGGGAGGTCACTCTGCAGGTTTCAAGGACTTGTCAATGGACTGCAGGCAGTAAGGAATTTTAATTTTTCATTTGCCTTAGTTTTCCACATGGCAAGCACTTAAACCCCTTTCCTTTGTTCTTGTGTAGCCAGAAGTGTCTGAGGAATATCACACATATTCCACCTTGGTGGGGGTGGGGAGCAGCCTGTATTTTGCTCTCAGCTTGCCCCAAGCTCTCTCATCATTATTAGCTTCTTCGGGTTTTCTTATGACCCTCCTAAAGACCAATTTTGCAATCAGTAAGGAATCATCTGTTACCCACTTTCTTTATTTGAGTCCTTCAGCTTTGAACTGGGTATTCAAAAGTAAGCTAAAACTTACTCTAAGTAATATATAGCCTACTATAGGAAGCAGACATGATTTCCTTCATTTTCTTCTTTCAACACATTTAATAAATCCTTGAATGTGTATTATATATGCCTGCTATTACTTAAATTAGGCAGTAACGATAAGAGGTGAAATTATGGTGTATCTATCCTTCGTCTATTAAGGAGACAGGCAAAAACAAAACAGCGGATACAACACCAAAAAAATCATAGTATTCAATAATTGCTTCAATAAGGAAAAATATATATATATCTAAGTGTAAGTGGAAACTAAAGCACCAAAGCTTTCCTGCAGGATATTAAAGGCCTCATGGAGACCAAACAACTATAACATGAAGTAACATCCAGATAGCAGAACATGCAAGGCACAAGTCAGTAATAAATTTACTTTCTTTGTAAACTTGATAGTGAAATTGGAAATGCATTCTTACACATCTTTTTATACTTTTTTATTATCTTCCCTAATGTCTGTACATTCATAACAGATTTCCAGCTAATGTTGCTCAAATCAAGTACCTAGTGCCAGATACCCTAGAAAGAATACAGACAAATCTAACTTTGAATACCAACCTTGACACCTAATACATGCATAATCTTAGAAAGTCACATTATATTCCTGAACTATTGTCTGAAAATGGGAATAAAGTCCCCTCCCATATTGAAGGTTTTTGTGACTATTATTTGAAATAACTTCTAAAATTCTAGCATAGAGTCTGTGTATACAGAGGGTTCTCAAGGAATTACTGTTGCTTTTATTATCTTAATACAGTTTTATGATTATGTTTCATTTATTTAAAATGTTCTTCCATATTCTTGATTTAAATAAAAGCATGATGAGATAAGTCCTTACCCTTCAATATAAGAATGCTAATTCTTTAGCATAACTAGTAAGACTGGATTATAAGTGTGTCTTCATTTATTCTACTACATGTATATGCAATATAAAGTTATCCTTATATTGTACATATGAACATTGATAATTAAGAGTGTTTTATGTTTGTTTTATTTTGACAACTTTCTTATCAAAATGCTTAACCTAACCATTTACTTCATCCACTATCCCGTGCCTTGCTGATAGGAATTTACTCTTTATAGCAATTGTAATCATGTAGATAAGTAGAGGGATTGATGGGTTTGGCCATTGTCCACCCATAGTTTAAGTTGGAATTTTTTTTTTTTTTTTTTTGAAGTGCCCAGAGCTCATTTGGCCCTTTCTTCAAGACTTTTTATGCATAATTTATCAAGGAGAAGATTGGGGAGAGCAGAACAGAAAAAGGGTATCCACCAGCATTGCTACAATGGTTCTAACTTTAAGCACCATTCCTGGCCTCTTTCAGGGGTGTGGGTGGTAATACTAGATGGAAAGGGAGAGCACATATGGTGTTTGACTCAGGTCACCGTCCCCTTTACCTAGGACACTAACGACTAGAATTTCTCATGTATTTTATTCAAAATATTAGTTGGTAAATTTGTTGTAGGAATTCTAAAAAGATCTAATAGTATACTAGTCTTTTTTTTTTTTTTAATGTCTTAAGATATGGTGCATTTTATATACTATAAAACACCTCAGAATTTAAAATTTATGAGTCCAAAGCTTACGTATAGTTAAGGCAGACCATTCACTCCTAGGTATTTAGTTAGATACTCCCTGTCAGAATATCCTAGAATAAACAAAGAGGAAAAATAAAGCATCTAATACTCAACATACAGTTTTCAATTCTTTGGTTTTACTGTATACGTCACGCTATTGCTCCCTTTCTATTCACAAATATTCTGTCTTGTTACTCAGTCTGTTTGCTATAGGACTTGAGATTTTAGTTCAACCATGACTCCTGTTGCTGTTGACCACTATTTCCTCAACAAAACCCTCCTTCCCTGGGGTCAGTCTCCAGTCTCCCCCACTACCCCTAGCCATGACTTTCCTCTTCTCTCTCTGGCCCTTCCCCCTTAGGTTTCTTTCCAGACCCCTCTTCCTTTGCCCCATGGTGCCATGTGAGTGTTCCTCGGGCTTTGTCCCTTTATGCTCTTTTTCCTGCATGTTCTTCCCAGGCAATTTCATCCATTCCCATGACATCAGTTACCCTGTATGTTTCTGAAAGCCATATACATGCCTAGTATGCAAAGACAGTTTTTATTTCTGAACACCACAGGTATTTTCTAGAATTCACAGATTAGGTTTCTAAGACGGCCACTCCCCACTTTGCCTGTCCATTGGCATAGTTTCGGGCCTGTCCTCTACCTTGCTCTGCCTCCATCTCAGTGCCTCCATGGTTTCCTTTTTGCAAGGGGAGGTGGAGGACTTGGTGGAATTTGTTGGCATTCTCTCCTTTCCTTTCCTACTACTCTGTTGTTTTTTACTCTTATCCTTTCACTTTTTTGAGCCCTGTCCTCCATACCCTCTCAAAAGGAAATATATATATTTATACTTGTTTAATTTTGTCTTTCTTCCCTGTTAGGTTGTGAGCTCTATGAGGACAGGGATCATGCTGATATGCAGTAAGCATGTTATCTGATGCACAGGATACACTTTAATGCTCTTAAAATTATAATCAATCTGGGTACCTGGGTGGCTCAGTTGGTTATGCATCTATGACTCTTGATTTCAGCTTAGGTCTTGATCTCATGGTTGGTGGGATTGAGCCCTGTGTTGAGCTCTGCACTGACAGCACAGAGCCTGCTTGGGATCCTCTCTCTCCCTGTCTCTCTGCCTCTCCCCTGCTTGCTCACTCTCTAAATAAGTACACATTATAAAAATTATTTTTAAAAAATATAATCTTGTGTTGTAGGTGAGCATATGACCAATACAACGAGTCCTGGAGCTCAGAATATAATCAGTGATTTGTACCTTTTAAAGGAGGAGTGTGCATGAGAGAGGTTCCACGGGGGGATCCCTGAGACCTAGAGACCAAACTAGGTTGAGCGTTTGACTTCAAAACAGTCTTCAGGACATTGAACTCTGTTTTTACTATTTTCATTAGGACTGTACCATATATACATATTTACATGCACTCCCATATGTATTTATACACATATTATATTTATTTAAAGTGTATGTATAAATACACTTGGCATCAACCATGAGTTACCTAAAATCCACAGCACAGGGGCTGGGGTGGACTGTAATGGTAAATCCCCAGCACCACTGCTGAGTTTTATTCTGCTTGCCTCTGTTGACATACCCTCTTTTCGGTCTGATTTTTATAGTTCATTTCTGTGCCTCAAAAGAGATGATGTTAGATCTTTAACAATTGTAGAGGGAAAAATCCAACTTTAACAAATATTAAGGGAGTCTCTGTTGTAGGTATAGTGCAGTGGAGCATGCTATGGAGGGGGATAAAAAAAAAGGGGGTGTGGCACCTGCCACAGAACCCAGAGATCAGAACCATCAGAACCACATTGATCAGTACCAAAGGTGGGACAGAGGAATGAATAGAAAGTTTATTTTTCTATTTGGAAAAATATTTTATGTTGTGCCCCATCCTTTGGTGAGTTGAGTAATCACTAACAGACTAGAGGAAGACCAAAGTGTTTGATTTGAAAGTAGATACTTCCTTCTAAGAGGTAGTCTTCAGTACAGTTAAAAGGAGTAGGAACTAAAGTTTTTTTTTTTTTTTTTACATTTTTAGGAGCACTATACCTTATTCTCATAGCTACGTTCATTCAGTATAACATCCACAGTATGGAGGCTGTGATAGACTTTAATTAATTCCTAGGTAAAATTAGTATGCATTACAGTTTAGAGAAAGAAAACACACAAACCTGCTAATCAAAATGTTCAGCTAATAGAGCTGGGGCTTTTTTTCATTAGTTGTATTGTCTCGAATTTCATCACTGAACCAGCTGGCTTCTTGTCAATTTATAGTTTGGACCTTTACATCAAACAGCAAAAAATTAATTACAGGAAAAGCAATCCCAATAGGAATTTTGTGCCTAGAGGTTTTTCACAATTAACCAGACATGAATGGTGCTGTTTACAGAGGAAATGGAAAGGAAAGAAGGAACTTGGTAGAATTTTCTAGAATCATTAATTAACTATAGCAATGTTAGTCACTTGCTTCACTGTTTTTGTTTTAAACTTATTTATTAGCCAGAGCTTTCAGTTTTTCTGGAAGCACCCAGTTCTGTTACTATAGTGAGTGCAGTGAATCATGGCATGAACTGTGAATTCTCTGACAAAATAGCCCAAGTGACAGCTCAAAAAATTACTGTCTTCCCTTCATTTGGAAATAAGTAACATTCTATGTGTTACATTAGTGACCATAGTCATAATTTAACAAGCAGAAAGATCATGCTTTGATGGTTAATGCCAAGTTACTTGCAATGCATATTTTTGACTTAGAAGTATTGTTCCTGAGTGTCATAGTCATTGCCTCTGTGTGCTAGAGTCAGTTTAAATGTGACTTTTCTAAGCTTCTTATCTGTTGAATAAACCAACTCAAGGTTTTAAAAATGCTTCCCTCAATTTAGGCTTCCACATTTTCTTTTCTTTTTTATATAGTTTAGAAACTCTTACCTTATGACCCATTCTTCTAGTTACTAATACAGTGAGTAGTTCTTACCTTTTTTAAGACTCAGACTCCCAGAGAATGTGAAGGAAACATCTCTCTTCGCAGAAACACACACAGAGGAATATGCATACAACATTTTGCATGAAATATCAGGAAATCCCTAGCAATGCATGAACTCCAAGTTACAAATGCTTGTTGCATTCATGGAGGAATATATACATATGTTATATATGAATGTATACATAACATTTGTATATGATTTGGAAGTATATATACATACATTATTTTTACTTTGTTAAATTAAAATACTTATTCATATTATGTGTCTACTATTCCATCAAGTTATCTGTACTAAAACAAATCAATTACCTTTTGTGCCATCACCTGAATAAATTTAGATTTCTTATCCATCTTTATATACAGCAGCCCTTAGTTATAAGCTTATTTGGGTGGCCATATTTCACTGTACTGTCTCAAGTGCTGCCACATTTCCTAAGTAATTTGTAGACCATAGCTGAGAAGAACATTCTTAACTTGTTTTAATGGTAGTATTTTTCTTCATTAGGTTTGTGAGCTGTGAGCTAGTGTAAGATACTAACAGGCATTTTCCAGTTTTCTCTGTTCAGTCTGAGAATGGTTCACTATTATTCCAAGGTCACTTTGAAAGTCTTTCTGTGATTTGCTTCCATTTATTTTATGCTTGTGTTTACAGTTTTGGACCAAATATGAAATTTAATGTTGCGTTTGTCTACATTAAACTTAATTTGCCCCTTGTCAGCTCATTTACAACAGAGATAACATTCAAAAGCCACCCTGTAGAATGTTTTGTCTGCAATCACTAACATAATTTTTCTATCTATTTCTTTGTTGTATGCAACTTTCTCTATCTTTTGGTTTAAAAAGAAGCCTGTCCAGAAGATTTTCAGAAAATTTAAATTAGTCTCTAATAGAGATTAATAAACAATTCTCTACTAGAATAGGGTCTTCATTAAATCTTGAATTTTTTTAAATGACTCTTTTTTCTAACTTAGAAATTCAATTTCATTTTCCATTATATATAAATATGCTATTGCAATTTTTTTTAAAGTAGTGACTTTATACTTATAAAGGATAAATGAGGTGAAAGTTAAAATACATAAAACAAATCCTAAATTGGATTATGACACCAAACATTTGTCTTGCTTTCATCGTTGTCTTTTATTTTTTCAAGTACTTAATTTGACCTCATGTAACCTGCTTTTTATTAATTGTTAATAATTTTTAATATGCTGTTAAAAAGATGAATGTTTAAAGTTAACAAGTCTTAGAGCACAATAAAGTGAAATCTTAAATTCAAATGATTAAAAATACTTTTAAAGTAGAATTTTAAACATATGCACTGAAGAATATAATTGTGGGTGTGTGGTGAACATTATTTCCAGTAACAGCTTGTTAATTTGTGCCTATGTCTTCAAATAATTAGTCATGTTCAAAACCTGGGAAATGTTTTCTCTTAGAATCATATCTGCTTTTTACCTTCTCAACAGCTATTCTACATATTCAGTTTTGTGAGGGAAATACCAGGCAAGTGTACAGAGATGTATTTATAAAATTGCTCACATTTTATAAGAGTAAAATAGTAAAAAAAAAAAGCCAAAATGACTAACATGAGGAAAATGGTTAAATAAAATTGGATTGTATACACATAAGGAAGTACCATCCTGGGGAGATATATACTTCTTGAGATGGAGAATGCTTATATTAAAATTCAAAATAGCATAGAAGTCTATGTTTCTTCAAAACAAGTTATAGGGAGATAAGATAGATGAGAGGATGGTTATGTTTATGGATCTAGATATACAGATATACAGTTATAGATATAAATGAAAATAAATAAAATATTTACTGAAAGAAAACAATGTTATCTTAGTGCACTTGGCCTGCTATAACAAAATGCCACAGAGCCGGTAGCTTGTAAACGACAGAAATGTATTTCTCATGCTTTCTGGAGTTTGGAAGTCCAAGATCAGAGTCCCAGGACGGTCAAATGAAGGCCTTCTTCCCGTTCTCAGACTTCTAGTTTATCCCTACCTGGTGGAAGGGGCAGTGGAGCTCTGTGGAGTCTTCTTTATAAGAAGATTAATCCTATCCAGGAGGGCTTCACCCTCATGACCTAAACATCTTCCAAAGGCCCTACCTCCTAATACTATTACATTGAGGATTAGGATTGCAACATACAAATTTTGGGGAAACAGTAATATTCAGACCATAGCAAGTGGTTATTTCATAAGATTTTAGATTATGTGTGTGGGCGTGTGTGTAATTCTGTTTTTTTTTAAAAAAAATGTGTCTATGAGTGTGTTACTTCCATAATAAAAGAAAGTATAATACTATAAGAAAGTAATATTTATTGTCACACATTATGTGTCTTGTATTCCTCTAAATAATCTGTATACCTTACCTCATTGTAATTGTGCTACTTTTAAATCCTTATTTATGTTATAGATTATAAGGATGTGGATTTTCATGCTAGAATGTTAGAAATAAATGATAATATGATTTCACATTGTATCAGTTTTTGAATGGAATTCATAAGCCCTTAAGGCTATATCCAGTGTGTGTGTGTGTGTGTGTGTGTGTGTGTGTGTGTGTGTGTGTGTGTTTCTGGGGACCAGGTACTTAGCTTTTAATCAGATTATGAAATGGGTTCATACCATCCTCAGTTGTTTTGGTCAAACACCATCCCATTCTATACTGATGAAAACTATGCTGCCAAGGAGGAATTCTAAGAGAGAAACTAAACCATACAGTGGAGAATTTATACTTTCACCTTCTTAGTCTACCTAAGGCAGTTGGAAAAGATAACAAGCAACAGAGGCTATAAGCTGAGGTCACATTTTCTAGAAAGCTGGGGAGAAATTAGGAGATACGGGAGCCTCAAGTGTCAATAGTGTTCCAGCTAAAGCAGAACTCTAGTTTTAGACGGTTCCTAAAATGTTAATTTTAAGTGGAATGTAACCAACTGTATACTATATATACTTATATAGTAAATGATAAATATAGTGTATAAATATATATGCTATATATAGTATATGTGTAATATATATACCATTATATTTTTTATATAACAACCCTATATACATATATACATATGTACATATGTATGTATATATATATGTATAACCCTTGAGAACATGTTCAGAGGTTTTACAAAATGAACAGGTAGAAATAACAAAGGAAGAAAGTAGAGAGGGGATTCCTAACATAGCCATCTGGTTTACCCCATCCGTATGGGTGTCTTATAGCAAAATTTTTTCACACTAAATTCTGCTTTTTAAATGTCTAAAATAGTAGATAATTTAAAGGTCACTAACACTTGGCTTAGGGAAATTCGTTTGTATTACTAAAAATATGAATAAAGGGGGCAGCTGTGTGGCTCAGTCAATTAAGCGTCCAACTCTTAATCTTAACTCAGGTCTTGATCTCAGAGTCCTGAGTTCAAACCCCACACTGGGCTCCATGCTGGGCATAAAGCCTACTTAAAAAAAAAAATGAATAAATGCATCAGTGTAGAATTTCAGTACTTTAAAGAAAGGAATAAGTTTGTACCATGAAAAATAAGAGGAGTCAACTAATTACTTGCCTGTTGAATTCATCCTGGTTACTTGTATGTATGCTGTAGAGTGGGGTGAATCAGTTCCCTCACTTAGATTTTAGCTTTATTATAACTCTCATGTATTGCCCTTTATGTAATTCTTTGCTGAGCAGCATCAGTAATGCGCAGACGTGTGTAACATGAAAGCTTCTGTACATTAGAAGCTGATAACTGCCAGACCCTGTGCCCCGCACCTCATTTACCATGTTTGAATCATAAAAGAGTGTTTATGAAACATATTATCCTATTTTACAAACGAGTAAACTGAGCACTGGAGAGATTAGATTGCCTACATTCATGTACAAGCGGCTCACTAGAATTAAAACACAAGTCTTGCTGTGTCCATGGGCATCATAATGCATAACTGTCTTTTACTTAGACATGTAAAGAACTTTCAAATCTCTACCCTGTTCTCCTTCAGGTGTGGCCTTTAGCGCACCTCCTTTCAGTACAGGGAGGTTGAGGAAAATGTAGATTCCTGTCTGGGACTGTGCCTAAAGGCACAGGTAATGAATCAGGTACTGAATGTTCATCTGGAGGATGGACATTTTTAATAAGCTTCCTTGGAATCTATAAACCTCCTCTGGAGCATACTATAGATGGAAAAGCACAGGCTTACATTATTTTATTCCTATACCAAATGGATGGTAATATAGCAAATTCTGGGTTGGTTTGTTTTTTTTGTTTGTTTGGTTTGGTTTGGTTTTGGTTTTGGGGTTTGTTTGTTTGTTTTGTTTTTTTGTTTGGTTTGTTTTGGTTTGTGGTTTGTTTTGTTTTTTTAGTGTTTCTTAGTTTATAGCATTTGTCACTGACCATCCTTTTTGAAACTCTTCTTAGCCTTTGATATATTTCTTTGGATGTCCCTCTTACTTTGGTAACCATTGTTCCTCAGTCTTTTCTAATTAATCTTCTGCTGGCAGTTCCTTAGGATGCTGTCCACAGGCCTTTTTCCTTTTGTGTGTATATCTACTGTCTCTTAGTGAGGCCTTAACAAATTACTCTTGGTCCTCACCCCCAATTCTCTCCTGAATTTCAGTACCTTATTTTTATCAATGTTATTATATATCCACAGATGCCTGTGTATTCTTCAGTTCTTAAATTTAGCATGCCAGGGGCGCCTGGGTGGCGCAGTCGGTTAAGCGTCCGACTTCAGCCAGGTCACGATCTCGCGGTCCGTGAGTTCGAGCCCCGCGTCAGGCTCTGGGCTGATGGCTCGGAGCCTGGAGCCTGTTTCCGATTCTGTGTCTCCCTCTCTCTCTGCCCCTCCCCCGTTCATGCTCTGTCTCTCTCTGTCCCAAAAATAAATAAAAAACGTTGAAAAAAAAAAAATTTAATAAATTTAGCATGCCAAAAAACTCATTATCTCCTTCCCACACACTTCCTTTGTCACCATTTTTCTCTAGTGCGGTTAATGCTGGCACTACTCAGTCAACCGAGCTTGGGACTTTAAAACTACCCTTAGAATTCCCTTTTCTTTACAACCTGCATTGATCAGGCAGTCATCAAATCCTGTTATTTTCCACCTTGTAAATGTCATTTGTGTTTTTGTTTGTTTCCTTTTGTTTTGTTTGGGTACAGTTGACACACAATGTTACATTAGCTTCAGGTGTTATAGTGATTGACAAATGTATACATTATGCTCTGCTCACCACAAGCTTAGCTATCATCTGTTACCATGCTACACTATTAGAGTATCATTGACTATGTTTCTTATGCTGTACCTTTTATTCCTGTGATTTTTTTCATTCCACATCTGGAAGCCTTTATCTCCAATTCCAGCCACCTATTTTGGCCACTGTGCCCCAGCAGTCTTTAATTTACTGTATTTCCAAGGCTGATTCTGCTTTTTGTTGATTTGAGGGGTTTTTGTTTATTTTGTTTTGTTTTTTACATTCCACTTATGAGTGAAACTATATGGTATTTGCCTTCTGCAGTTGGATTTGTTTCACTTAGCATAACACCCTCTAGGTCTATCCATGTTGTTACAAATAGCACAACCTCTTCCTTTTTATAGCTGCATAATATTCCTATACTTTATACACACACACATACATACACACACCACATCTTTCTTATCCATTCATATATCAGTGGACACTTAGGTTGCTTCCCTTTCTAGGTTATTATAAATAATGCTGCAATACACATAGGGTGCATATATCTTTTGGAATTAGTGTTTTTGTGATCCCTGAATAAATACCCAGTAGTGGAATTATGGGATCATATAGTATAATTCTACTTTTCCATACTGTTTTTTACAGTACCTGTACCAATTTACAGTCCCATCAACAGTGCACATGAAATGAATTTGAATCATTCTTTTCCTTCTTCCTGTTGCCTCTTGTCACCTCTTACCTTATATTTTGGATTCCATGTTAGTTTTTGTACTATTCAACTATACCCAATATGCAGAGTTTTTTCACACTGTCAAGGTATTTTAATAATAAATGCATTTGGACTCCTCATTCCCCAACTTAGAAAATAGCCTTTAGTTCCCTATTGCCTGTAATGTAAGGTCCTAATTTTATGAGGCCTGTCCTAATCTAACCTAATCCTGTCTGTCCCACTTCTCCCTGCCACTAACCTTGTTTCATGGCTAGACCAACTCTTCACTACATCTCACCTTCTCACTCCAATGCATCTGTGCATGGCATTCCATTAGCTTGGAATCTGTCCATGTAGGAGAGGTTGGTCATTCTTTGCACTGTATTTCCCTGGTATTTATTTCTGACAATATGGTGGAGTTAAGAATCAGGGTGCTGACACCAGACTGTCTGGGTTCATAGGTCCCTCTACTTAATAACTTTCTATGCTGTAGTTTCCTTACTTATAAACTTGGGACAGTAATACTACCTACTTTAGTGTTGTTGAAGATGGAATGAATTAATTCATGTGCAATGTATGTGCCTGACAGATAATAAGAGACATTAAGCATTTGCTGCTGCCTCTGTGTGATAATCATGTTGGCAATGATGTAAAAGTCTCCCCCAGAAAAGGCTAAAGGAATTGCTGATTAATATGGTAGTCAACCCAGAGATCCCGGCCATACCAAAATAAAAATATTGTGCCTATAGAAAGGCTGGATCCAATATGTAGGCTACTAAACTTTAGCTACATCTTGTCATTTCTAGTCTTTCCAAAGTTCTCCCCTAGTTGAAATCTCACAAGTACTTAGACATCTAATTTCCCCCAGGCTGGCAGTATCTTCCTTATCGGTAAAGAATGTGCTCTACTACAATTCTGAAGGTGCATGAGTTTGCAAACTAAATGGATGATCAAGCAGGTACCCCATGGTCTGCTGTGAATCAGGCTCCAGACCTAAGCAGGACTCCTAAGCACAGCAGAGGAAAATTCCTTATGTTACTTGAAGATATCCTAAAGTAAATATAGACCCATAGAATCAGAAATCCAGTTCCCTCCTCTTCATATAGCAGGCAAAATAGTAAGAAATATTTAGACTGAAATGCTAGAATTCAGCAAAATGTTTGTAGACACTTTGTTATGAAACTGCTATAGATATATTTGTTTGGATATTATTTTTATTTTAATGACTTTGGTCTCAAACAGTTAAATGTAAATTGCAGCATTTCTTAACAGAGGTTACCATTTTAAAGCAAGTCTACAGTAAATCATTTTGAATTGCATCCTGGTTTCCTAGTTTTTACTTATTGGAATATCATTGTATCAGTTTCATTAAAGTAGGACACTCGTATTGGCTATAATACTTTCTAACACAAAGGAGAAACTTGTGACTCAGAAAATTGCAGCGTTAAAGTGGCAAATGAAAGTAAATTTTGGAAAGTAGTATTTAATTTTTAAGGGAAAAAAAACTGTAAAGTAGAAATCCACCTTGGGGAAAACAATAAGGGCCAATCTATTAGACAACCAATATCTAAATTCAATTTTGAGAATGAAGAATATGTGGGTGTTACTATTATATTTCATTTTTCAAGTGTATTGACTTTCTGGTTCTCATCATTATAGTGAGAAATAATATTTAAATAGTTCTAAATCAAGTGTCCTAGCTAAGCACATGCACACACACACACACACACACACACACACACACACACACACATGCAGTTGAAATTAAAGGTATACATCTAATGGTAATACATGGATCTGAGAAAGAAATAAGGAAAAATGAATAAACGAGTGAAGACTTGGGTTTCTACGGCACCTGAAGTTTAAAACGTACTTGCCCAATGTGGAGATGAGGTAGAAAGCACCTCATTAAAACCTTTGGATTTTAATCAGAAGAACTAACTTGTAATAGTTGTTTTTTGTACTTATTATCTGTGAGAGCTTGGGCAATTCTCTTAACTGTCCAACGCTCTGGATTTCTCATCTGTGAGATGGATATAACAAAGATTCCCACTGAGGATCAAAATATGTGCCTTCAAAGCCTTTGGAAATTGTAAAGCATTGTACAGATTACAGAAATTATGGAAACAGATTTTTGAAATTACTCAGAGCTAGTGGGTTTATTTCAGAGATGAAATAAGTATGATAGAGATAACTGGTCTCAGTTTTGCGTGAGGAAAAGGTATGTTACAAAGGTTGCAAGGGCTATGTGACCGGACTAACACCGGACCCTGAAATTCTGGGTCTAGATGCGGTCGGTACCCTTTGTGCTGCCCTGTGCTGTCTTTGAAGCAGGGTTGTACATCCTTCACAGGGTGCAGCTATAGTAAATTATAACCTACACTGATTTTAAGGACTTTAACAGATATAATTATTTAGTCACCTTAGGAAGAAATGCTAATATTACTGGGTGAGGCTTATATGTGTTCTTCCACACAGGTAATGAATTTGGCCATCCTGAATGGTTAGACTTCCCAAGAAAAGGAAATAATGAGAGCTACCATTATGCCAGAAGGCAGTTTCATTTAACTGATGATGACCTCCTTCGCTATAAGTTCCTAAATAACTTTGACAGGGATATGAATAAATTGGAAGAAAGATGTGGTTGGCTTTCAGCTCCACAGGTAAGCTCTTTATTCTAAATGTTATGTTTTAGTCACCAATGTTGTACATGCTTGGAATGGCAATCGATTTAAATCTATATGCAGATCTTTTAAACAGCACTTTATTATTCAGTGTGTAGTGCCCTGTAACATACTTCGGGTTGTCAAAACATGTCATTGAAGTCTCTCCAATAGATAATGAAAATCTTAAACATAATGCCCTGTTTACTCTCCTGTTTAGTTTGTTGCTGTTTAAATTTAGTAATTTTTATTTCAATTGGTTAAAATAAATGACAAAAGCTCGGCATGGAGTCCATTTTGGAAATTACTGTAGAAACATCTTAATTGTTTTGACTGTTTTTCTTTATATAAATAATTTTGCTGTCATAAAGAGACTACTCGGACAACATGTAGATTTCTTTATTCTTCCCCCCGCCCCTCCTTCCTTTACTGCTCTAACTTGTCATCTCACTAGATGCCATTACACCTGCATGCTGTTTTGTATTTTTCATGAGCTTGATTCTCCTCTGGAATTAAAGTCCCCGTTTTCAATAAGTTTTAGAAAATGTAATTAACAGGTGCAAATTTTATACAGGCTTTTTTCCCTTGCAAAAATTAGCATATAGTATGTGTTACTTATAATCCATTTACTTTTTACTGGTGCTGTTTGAAATTACTGTTGATGTGTTTTTACTTTGGTGTCTATGATTTTTTTTTTTTTAATGGTTGAACAAAGGTACTTATATATTCACTAAGATTGGCTACATGACACGAATGCCCTAATCACATTTATTAGTAATGCAATTTCCAAAAGAGAGAGCAAAATGATGCTCCTTTTCAACAGGAACAATGTTGAATACCAAAAGGCATGCTGTTTACTCTAGAGTCTTAGTTCACATTGCTAAATTACCAAGAGTGGCTCTGCTGATATGCATGGAAATAAGTCCTTTCAAAGCTGGAGCTGCAAGGGGGTGGTATTGAAAAAGCAAAGGCTTCTCACTGCCTACTGAAAACATGATGTATAACATGGGAGACCTTGTAGATATAATTTCTTTTTAGACCTTCTCTTTTATTAGAAAAAAAAGAGATACATTGTAAAGAACATTATGTTGACATTGAATCTGATAAAGGTGGGCAATAATGTAAAGTTTTTAAGATAACTACAACTTCAGAAATCTCAGTACAATAACAATGTTACATTTTATTTTAAAATGTAATTTTATGTAGCTTAAGTCATTAGTCTGGAGACTAAAAGTCTTAAAGAAAATTCACTTGTAAACAGATCCAGCATGCGTTCGAGCGCGCGCGCGCGCACACACACACACACACACACACACACACACACACACACATTTTACATGTAGCATACATACTGTGTTCTTAAAACCTGAGCCACAATGTTAATCATCTATGCTTTGTTTGAAGTTGTCTATAGCTAGTGAGATTTTTATACTTTAAGCCATTTTTGAGACTATTGTTACAGTTTGATATGACACTATTGCAACATGTTAAAAAACATAATGGACTGGCATTTTCACTTGTTGACTTAATAGCTAACAGGGCTATCAATAAAGACCAAAACACTTTTTAATACATAATCTGCTTATTATAACAGCATCTAGGTATTATTTAGATGTGATGTATGTGTTAATTCTTGCAGGCCTATGTGAGTGAAAAGCACGAAGGCAATAAGATCATCGCTTTTGAGAGAGCAGGTCTTGTTTTTATTTTCAACTTTCATCCAAGCAAGAGCTACACTGATTACCGAGTTGGAACAACATTGCCAGGAAAATATCCTTTTTGTTGCCAGTGAATGTTACTGTCTGCTTTCAATTATTTATTACATCATAGAAACTAAGAAAGACTAATGCTGATCTTGGTGACAGTAGCTCTCAGTTCCTCTTTTGAAAAATGAGGAACTTGAAATAGTTGATTGGTAAATCTTTGCTCAGCTCTATTATGCTGAATCAATCCTAAGCTTCATCCTGGTTCTAAAAAGTATGATTCTGAACATTTTTTTTTTAATGATATTTTGATCCCATATGCATGTCAGGAGATGACTGTAGTTTTTCTCTAGGAAAATATTTTGTAAGTTGCCTTTGAGAATCATCTCCTTTCCCCTCATCTACTGAGGATGCAGACCATAGCTGTAAAGATGGCTTCCTTCCCTTTTCTCTTTCCTGTCTCCTCCAATGCAGGACATAGCTCACTTTTGAAGGCCTGAACCAGTGAAGAACCAGGGCATAGGAGTGTGAGCAGAGGAAATGACAGAGAGAATGTTTCTGATGTTCATTTAGTCATTCATGTATTCATTTCCCAGATATTTGCTGAGTGTCTGCTTATTGAACACTGGTGTGTCAGTGCTTTGCTAGGTCCTGTAAATACAGGAATTCTCCTGGCAGATACACTCACTGCCCTTATGGAGCTTTTAAACTAGTGAAGAAGAAAAATGTTAGGAATTTTAAGTGTGGTAAATGTTGCAAAAGGGAAAGTGCAGTGTATTTTAAGGACCTTATGATTTACCAGATCCATGAAAAAAAAAAAAAGATTCAGGACCTTGCAACAACCCAACACAAATTTTGAAACAGGCAGTGTAAATAGCGTTCTTCTTCCCTGAAGTCCTACCAGTGATCACCATCCGCCACCTGAGCAGGTGCCTGGTGCCACCATGAAGTCCGATGTGTCAGGGTATCTCTAGCTACAGTATAAGAAACTCCCTATTCAGTTGACTCGAACGGTCAGGAAGATGTATTTGGCCACATAATAAGCCCTGAGGTAGTGTGACCCCTGCACTGTGACAATATCACGAAGTTCCCTGGTTCATTCTTTCTTTTTGCTTTCAACTCTCAAGGTGCCAGCAGTGTCCACAGGATGGTACCTGCTATAGTTATAAGACAACAGCTATGGTTCCAAACGTAACCTTCAGGCACAACATAAGGCGAATGGATTTCTTTTTTCCTCTTTTTAAGAATGAAGTCACTTTAGGAAATTTTATTTTATTTTCTGTTGACCAGAATTCACTCTCACATCCTCAAAGACATTTCTAGGAGGTAGAATTATATCACCATAACTGGCTTATTGATCGAGAGAACTACCTTGGGTTTCCAGGAAGTAGAAAGTGGACTCGGGAAGTAGGATTCTGGAAGTGAAGTGGTTACCCAGACAGACCATTTCTCCAACAGTAAAGAACAGGACAGTGCTATCTAGTTAAGTAGCCCACAGCAGTTACCACTACCCTGTGTTATTCCATGACATTGAGTATGGTGAGCGATGGTTCCCTGCCCTTTTCCTTCCCAGCAGAGCACAGTTCCACATCACTTCAGAGCATAGGAGAGATGGCTGTGGCTGTGACTACTAGCCCAATGTGCCCCAGTTAACATATAAAATGCTCCCATAAATGTGATGGGATTACCTGCACTGAAGAATAGCTATACTGCTCCAAGAAGCAAATGTACTCACCATTTCTGTAAAGAAATGCAAATAAATACTAGATATATAGCAACTCATAACATGACCCTTCTCAGCCCCAAACTGCTAATGCCCTACACTAAATCTTTCTATACCTGAAAATGTGATATAATAAAAATACAGTCAAATATAATTTTTTATAATCAAGCCAAAATACATTTACAATTTACAGTACACTTGGGAACTACTGCAGCCTTTGTTAAGCAACTGTCCTTGACCCTAAGCCAGTGGGGGAGAAGAGATGTATGAAAACAAACTAGGTTGTAAGGCATAATGCAGTAAATGAGAAGGGACTGGGAAGGTTTCATGAGAGAACAGGAGATAAGTAAAAGAAAAAATAAAAAGTATGAGAGAGAAATTGATAGATGGATTGACTCATTTAAGGAAAAGACCGTTAAGCCTGGACATTGAGAAAAGGATAAAATTGTAGTAGAAAAAAAAAATAAGGGAGGCCATCTCAGCTGTTGGAAAGCATAGAACATGCTTAATGAATAGCACAATGAATTAATTGGAGAATGATGACCTTAAAAAGGAATACTAAGAGATAAAGCCGAAAAGATAGATTGAGATCACCTAATAGAAGATTTCAGTGCCATATTAATTAGTTTAGACTTTTTTCCATAGTTTCATAGTGAGTCACTGAAGGTTTTTGAGCTGGGGAACTACTTGATAAGAATGTATGCTTTAGGAAAAGTTCTCATGTACCCAGTGTGTAAGAGAGCTTTCTTGAGGAAACAGATTGGAAGTACAGATATTAATTATGAGAAATTACAGTACATGTAAAAGATAATTAGGGCATGAGCTGAAGGAATGACAATAGGATAGAACTGCTTTCTTGTGAAAGAACTCAGCAGTTGTTTGGACTTGGGATGTAGAAGAGAAAATATAAGGTTTCATTTTGAACAAGGGGAAGAATGGTAGTGGTATAATTATTTAGGATAGCAAAGCAAGGTGGAGTAACCAGTTAGGGGAATAGAAAATATAAGTTTAGGGGCACCTGGCTGGCTCAGTCAGTAGAGCATGTGACTCTTGATCTAGGTGTTGGGAGTTCAAACCCCATATTGGGCACAGAGAGCTTACTTAAAAAAAATATATATGTGTATGTAAAATATAAGTTTTAATTTGGGATTTTAATAAATGGAGGTACATGGAATTTCAATGATGATGTTTAGAAGAATTTCAATGATGATGTTTAGAATTTCAATGATGATGTTTAGAATTCTGGAATTCTGGAATATATGTTTTGGTTTTTCCTCTAACCTGTTAATGGGGAAGACAACAGTTCTCTGTTATTAATGTTACGATCATACCATCTTCCATCAGCAGCAGATACATCTATGCTTTCTTTCAGCTCTTATTGTTTCAAGCTTAGCTTTGAGAGTTCTCTTTATTATCCTTAGCATTTTACAAGTCTCATTTCTTTTTGGTCTTTCATCTTTCTGACTTTAGTCCTATACCTTTAAAAGACATTGTAGCTCAGCATTCTAGAATCATTTCAGATATGGAAAGTACAAAAAAAAAAAATTAGGATTTCTATGCTGTGTTTTCTGACTTTGCCGAATTGTCCTGTGCCATCGGTATTTCCAACTCCTGAGCCAGTGAATTGAATACAGATTTTCACTGTGAAGAATCCACAGTGGCAAGATTGGCTATATTAATCAAGTCAAGGAATTCATCAAATTTTTAATTCCCTGCAAAGTAGGATTTGGTGCCAGAACAAACTTAAAGTTTCTAAAGACATCATTTGAACTTTTTCTGTCACTGTGAAATATAAACCACGAATAGGTAACATGTCTGAATTCTTGAGCAAGTTCCATTTTTTGAACCTGTATATCCTGTGTGTCTATCAAATAGCAAGACATCAACTTTCACTCAAATCTGTAGAAATAGGTGGTGACTGTCTTCCCAAGAAACTGTTTGAAGGTGAACTATTTTGGGGACAATGCCAGGCAAAGTAGAAGAAACACTTTAAGGATGCCCTTAACTATCACTTCAGAATAAGATGATACATTTCGGAAAGCTAAAAGAGAAGTCTGATGTGTATCACTAAGATTTTGAAATGTGGTCTTAATGGTACTGCTAAGGGACATAGTAATGTTTCTGCAAAAGGAATCTATAGCCGTATTCCAGAAAATTAAAAACAAAACAAAACAAAAAACCAGTGAATACCCTTTGCTTACACACTGTCTCACATTGGTCTTTTAACCACCAACGTTCTTTAATTAGTAAATAGCAATGTGGGTGATGCAGAACTCAGATCTAAATATACCGGACAAGTAGGCAGGTCACACATTTCATACCTAGGAAGATAAAAAACATTTACTTAATCTGTCATATTTGCCTGCGATTTAATATTCTTTAGCTGTAGAGAAAGAAAGAAGAAAAAAAAACCATAATGTCATTAATATTATCAGAATCATTATTGTCTTTCATCACATTTCTTCACTTAGAATGTCATCAAATCAGCATTGAATCAAAAGGAAAACTGCTAAGCCCCCAAGGACAAACTGTTCTTTCTAATCCATTTTGAATAACACAAATAATGATACCACATTTTGAGTGATACGAAGGAGTGGATGCTAGGGGACCTCTTTTGAGGACCTTGTGTTTGCTGGCCATTTTTTAAAAAGTTGTTTATGTTTTTTAAATGTTTATTTATTTATTTATTAGAGAGAGAAAGAGTGAGAGAGAGGGCACACAAGAAGGAGAGGGGCAGAGAGAGAATCCCAAACAGGCTCCACGCTCTCAGCACAAAGCCCAGTGCAGGCCTTGAACCCATGAACTGTGAGATCATGACCTGAGCCAAAATCAAGAGTGGGGTGCGTAACGACTGAGCCACTCAGGTGCCCTACCTGGGCATTTTTAATAAGTATCCAGTTTCGTATTCCCAGCAGCTCTATGAGGTAGGTTATGTTAGCCTCGTGTGATGGGTCAGTAAACTCAGGCCCTTAAGTAACTGCCTAATTTCCCTCCAGCCCCCAGCTGATAAAGGTTGAGCAGTGGACTGCCAAGCTCATGTCCTTTCTACTATGCCATGGTGCCTCTTTCAGTTCATGCGTGCCTACGTGTGGTTAGGGGCGGTAGCAATAGTGGTATTTGCCAATGATGACTTATTTCTAGAATGCTTGAAATAATTTACATATAGTTCTATGGGACAGTAGGTAGCATGAGAAAATTATACACAAATTCACAGCATAGGCAAGCTTCTCTGTCTTCAACCAACTTCCCTCAGCATCCCGCCATCACCCCCAAAGGCTCTTTCCCAGAAATTCTTCCTCACAACCCCTGAGTAACATGTACATACTCCAGTCGAGGGAATTTTTCTGTATTCTCAAGTAGAATATGAATGTGTCCTCATTCCATGTCCAAAGCCAAACAAACTCCTTCAAGGCGTCACATCAATTTAACGTTATTGTATAACATTCAGAGTCAACTTGAAGCCTCCACACCTTATTTGTAATGTGCGTGTCTTGGGATGTGCAGATTCACACTGTTCCGAGAGCATGAACAACACTAAAATAAAATGTTTTTAAATTATTTGTCACCATGCTGAGATGGGGGCGGAAACAATAGTGTATGGGCGGCCTCCTTTCCACATGGCGCTTTAAACTGTTACAATCCTGAAATGTTAAGAGGAGTGATCATGAAGTATGGCTTGTGAAAAATATGTGAATCCCAGCCAAAAATATTTAAAGCGAAGGGAACAGATGAGTAAATAGTTGAAGCTGACCCGAGATCTTTGAAATATTTTCATTAAACTGCCGCAAGATGTACTTTTTAAGATGTAAATTCAGACTCTGACATTTGCAACCTGTACACAGAGTTTCTAATGAGCAAATAAGGTCACTTGGATGATTCACTGGAGTGTGATTGCTGAAGGCAGAGAGGTTGCTGTGCGTTGCTTAGTTTACAGAAGACTTTGAAGCATGGTTATGTAACACTGTGCTTAATAGAAGCTATGCTTTATGCTACAAACAAAAACAAAGGACTTAATTTTGGATTAGCTAAATGTCACATTCCGTCAAGAATTTATATATAAAGGTTAATTTCTGGACCAAAAAATAAGAGCATCTCAACCTGGTTTTCCAGGTTATATATGTTTTGGTTAAAAAAAAGAAAAACGTGTTAAAATATACAAGGTTTTCTCATAAAAGATCTACAACAATGACTTTGAACAGATGTAAGCATGTTTCTTTTCTGTGTGTGTATGTATGTGTCAGTGTGTGTGTGTGTGTGCTTTTACTCTATACTACAATTTAATGACACTATTTTTTATGTGAGCAGAGATAATCCTACTAACAATTTCATATTTAATATAGGTCCTACTTTTGTTTTTATAGCTTCAAAGTGAATGTACATTCATTGCCAGGTTAGCCCTCTTTAGTTTCAAGATGATAGTAATACATTTAAACATTATCTAGAGGTCCTTTTGATCATTTTTTATTGTTAAACACTGTCCAACAGTCCCTGTGATTTAGTGATAATGACAGATGCATATCCCCACCTCCACTGGCAATAAAGAGCCTATGATTTAGCATCATTTTTCTACCCAGGAATTTAAGATGAATCACAGAGTAAGAAAATATTTTGCATGATTAAAATATTGCCACTGCTGTAACAATTTTAGATTGGCCTAATATATATTCATAAGACTATAGACAGTAATGAATAATGAGCAGGCCCTTAAAACACAAATGGTTTTAAGTGTGTTTTTTTGTCTTTTCTTTCTTTCTTTTTTTTTTTTTTTTTCTTAAATGTCTGAGTGCTATGTAGTATCTCACTCGGTGCTCTGAGATATTCAACAGCATTTCTGGCATTTTTTGTTTAATAGTTCAGTTGTGCAGGAATGGTCTCCTCTGGTTCCAGAAATTCATCTAACAATAGCTCAGTCAAGATTTCTGTCCTCTATTTCTTGTCCATTTGTGGGGGAGAAAGAAATCAGAAACATTGTTATAACCTTTAAAAACAATACATACTTACCTAATAATTGTATTGCTAATGGGCAGAAAAACATGTGTGCCCAGGTTGATTATTGTTACTATTCTGTAAAAAAAGGTACTAGTATGTGGAAATTGATGCCAAGATACATGTAAGACTAAGAGTTTTACCCGCACATTAGCAATTATATCTTTAGCTAAAACATATTAGGTACTCGGAGCGCCTGGGTGACTCAGACAGTTAAGCCCCCAACTCTTGGTTTCTGCTCAGGTCATTATCTGACAGTTTGTGGGGTTGAGCCCCACATTGGCCTCTGTGCTGACAGCACAGAGCCTGCTTGAGATTCTCTCTCTCCCCTTTCTCTCTGTTCCTATCCCGCTCGTGCTCTCTGTCTCTCAAAATAAATAAACTTAAAGAAATGTTTTAAGTTTTTTTTGAAAATGTATTGAGTACACATAAAGCTAAATTTTTGTTGGATGGATGGATAATGATGAGTAGAAGGATGGGCAGACAGAAGTGGATGACTGGATGGGTGTTGGATAGCTGGGTGGATGGACAGACATATGGATGAATGGATAGATGGATGGATGGAAGATAACAGCTACCTAATAGCAAAAGAACCCCTGGAGTTCTTTAATTAAATAATTAAAACACAAAAGTTAACTAGAATTTATTGCTTTTCCCTTAAAGTAGATATTAAATGGTATAAAGGGAAACTTGATCAAATATTGTCAAGAAGACACATCATGATTTTGTAATATTCAAAACTAACACACTAGAGTATATTGTCAGAATATTTGCTGAACAGACTTTCATAATGAGATCTACCCTCCCTTATAAACTTCCTATGTACAGTGCACTTTGCAAATACTTTACACTTATTATCTCACTTAGTAAACCTTTTCCTTTCATAGGGAACAGCATTGCAACTATAGAAGGAGAAAATCTAAAAAGAAAACATTGGCCTGAAAAATTCCATGTCTGACCTTTCTTTTAAAATAGTCCTGTATTTAAGTAGTCCAAAACAGATGGTTCTCTACTACTTAAAAAAAAAAAAAAAAAAAAAAAAAAGTTGTATAATTGTATTCATCACCTTTCTTTATATCTGATGCCAGTTTTTTTTTTTTTTTTAAGAGAACATCCTGTGTCTAAAATAAATTTCTAATACTGAATTTTAAATTACGTTTTCCTTCTGGATCTCAGTAGAAATTAGCTTTTTTGCTTTTGTTTTTGTTTGTTTGTTTGTTTCAGTAAATATCTCCTGTATGCCAGAATGCTGTTTAGATTTTATATAAGTGAGGTATTTTCATTTTCATCATTTTCTGTTAAGCTGTTCTAACTGAGAATCTCACAGAATCAAATTGAATAGTCAGTGTTTCATTTATATGTGAAAATGCTACCTGAATACTCCAGAAGGTTCTTAAAATTAAACCATGATACAATTACAAGTTCACTACAATTAATATATTTATTAAATATATGGATGCCACAACCAAAAGAAGAGTTTCTGTTTCTCCAGAGAAGAGTGGCAAAAGTAGAGCTATACACAGTGTGTTCTTGGAAACAGTGGCTTCAGTTATAACCATGTGTAAAAACCATTTCTAATTCTATTAATATAGTATTTGTTGGCCGAATGGTGGGAAAATATCTAATTGATTCCTATTATGTATTTGAAGTTTATTTGTGAAATTAATTGATTCTTTTTGGTTGCTATATGGTATTAATTATTGAATAAGGAAAATATTCTTTAGATGTTACTGAGAATAATTATTTAATTAACGTATAACTTAATGAAATGCAATCATATTACCTTTTACTGGTGCACAATAAGTGTTTCATCACAGGAACATTAAGACAGAAAATTATTTTGTCTGTAAAATTATAAACGTTACTATAATTTTTTTTCTCCATCAGTTTATATTTAGAGATAGTCAATTATTTTCCCTTTAGTACCTTCCCTTTCAACACTCTTTCTTCCTAGCTAAGGAAAACACGAAAAATATGTTTGTCTGATGGTAGCACTCTTTTCTGATTCTGAAACATTATTTTCTTCAGTTTGTTCTCTTACTGTAACATTTTTATCTCCCAATGGCTCAGTAGTTGTATTTCCAGTTCTTATATTTGCAGATGTAGAGAAATTTGTTCTCATTACTAGAATAGTGGTTAAAACCTTGTGCTCTGAAGGTAGAATAAGACTGTCTAAGCATTCAAGTTCTCCCTGCAGCTTATTCGTGTTATGAAGGTAACCTCACTGTTTCTTGGTTTCCTCATCTTTAAAACACCTACTTGTGGAATTATTGTCAGAATTAAATGCATTAATGCATGTGAAAGGCTTAGTGATAGTGTCCTCCACGTGCCATGAGCTCAGTGTTACCTGCTATAGCCAACATTACTGGCATCATCGTTGACCTAAAAATGCATTAGAAATTTGATCATAAAAAGAAGGAAAGGTGGGGTGCCTGGGTGGCTCAGTCGGTTGAGCATCTGACTCTTGATTTCAGCTCAGGCCATGATCCCAGGGTTGTAGAATCAAGCCCTCCATCGGGCTTCTCATCAGGCTTCACATTGTGCTCCATGCTGAGTGTGGAACCTGCTTACGATTCTCTCTCTCCCTGTCCCCCACCTGTGCATTCTCGCTCTCTCTCTCTCTCTCTCTCTCTCTTTCTCTCTCTCAAATAAAATAAAATTAATTTAAAAAATTAAATGTATTTTTTTTAAAAAAGGAAGGAAAGGAAAGGATGAGAGAAGTAGCTACAAATCCCCTCTGTTATCTACATTGTCACGTCCTACTTTGTTCATTTCCTGCTCCCCAGTTCACCACCACAAGCTCATTTCTATGTTTTTACCATCCTGGAATTCAGTCTTCTCCTGGCTAAATCCTCTCCACATTCTGTTATCATTGGCTCACCTTTCTTTCCCACTCCATTTTTCCATCTGCTGCAGCATTGTCTTGATTCCCCTTTCCTCTGTACCCACTTTGTGCTATTGTTTCCTCAGGTCCAAATCCAAGTTTTTATTTTATTTCCTTCTTTGTGCTCTTCCTTTGAAGAACTCACACACACTCAGAGCTTCAACCCTGTGAAGATGGTCCCTAATCACCCCTCCTATGCTGAGGTGTACCCTACATCGACTATAGTTCTGTGGTATTTAATGACCGCTGGGAAATACCAAGCAGCATAGAAGCATAGATTTTTGAGAGGTAGAAGAAGCCTAGCATGACCTGGTTCAGCCCATTGAAATTAGATAAAATTGGTTGGGTTAGAAGATATATTTTAGGACATGGTTTCTAAATTAGTACCAAAAATTAAATCTACATAACACTTTACAGTGTGTGAATGCTTTTATTCACCTTGACTTCTCTTATCCTCAACCTAAATATGAGCACTAGAAAGATTTATAACTTTCACAAGATCATATTCCTAGTTAAGTGAATAAATGTGATTTAAATCTACTTCCCTTAATTTCAGCAGTCTTTCATATGGGCACCAGATAATTCACTTTTTTTGTTGCCCTGTCAAAATGCCATTAAAATCAGTAAAGGGTGTTTCACTAATTACTTATAATTTTATGTTTTCTTTGCATTTCTTTGTAAGAGTTAATGGTAACCCTGACTAAATGTCATTTTTCCAGTGTTAAACTATCCTAGTTTCTAACATACTCAAACACAGATCAGTTTAAATAGGATTTTTTTTTTAACAAATATACTCATTTTAAAAGTAAACTTTTCTAGGGGTAAAATAACTTTCTAGGGTAAAATATCAACCTAAGTATATTTCTAGGGTAAAATATAAACCTAAGTATATTTCAGCTTCAAGTGCTGACTGGGAAAGTGTAGATCCTGAAGGATACTGAAGGATAAAAGGGTTTGAGGATTAAGCATCCCATAGAACAGAAGAAGACACTTACAAAGAAGTGAAGGATAAGAGGTCTGCTTTCATCAGCTTTCCTGATAATCTGTTGCTCCTGTTCTTCCCCGAGTAGTGGAAGTTATGACATGCATGGGAGCTCCATATCACTGGCATAGGTTTACAGCATGGGAGTTCTGATTTGTTTTAGCCACACGCAAGAGACACAGTCTTGGACAGATTTAGGGAGATGAGCCTCCGTGTAGATTTATATTAGAAGCATGTAATTGTATATATTTCCTTTTCTTACCTTAATAATTTTGAATGTAGGATATCCACTCCTGGTGACATTTTGTCTACTGGCTGCCTCAATGTACCTAAAGCGTATACGGAATCATATTACTGCATTCGATTAACTCTCTCATGACCATAATAGTGTCATCACTTTGGAATTTTAATAATAATTGGATACTGCAAATAAAGCTCACATTTGTGAAATAACTATGAAAAAATAATTAAATCTACATAGAATTTGATTCAAAACCTGCCAGAAATTTTGTTCATTGGAATTATATAATTCATTTCCATGTCTGACTATCATACCAAAACATTTGTTATTTCATTTTGAATTGTACAAGCAAGCACTTTGCGGAAATAACTTCTCAGCTTTGCTCTTTGCTTGTATTATTTTGCATGTCTACCTAGTAAGATTAACCAATATGACTGTTTTAAAGATGATTGCAAACTACTGTATCAGATTCATTATGCCCCTGGAAAATGTATTTATTAGCAGTCACATGTGTGTGTGTTTAAAACTGTGTCACTCATTTTTTTAGTGCCTGTGGGGAAATGTTTACTTCAAATCTTTTCCCTTTCAGTCATCAATCTAGATACAGTTATGATAGTTATGGGCTGAGTGCCCAGAAGTGCTCAGGAATAACAGGGAGTGATGGGGCACGTATGGGTACATGCCCACGCACACACACATGCGCGCTCACACACGTGCACACACACACACACAGGCCTGCAGGCTTTTCTTTACAGTTTTTCTAGGGAACCCATTCTCATTTAGTTTTCTAAAGCACTGAGTGAGCCCCAGGGTATTATGATTTTCTATTTGGTCTGAAACCTACAAGAGAAAGAGGAATATACATTAGCTACACACATAAGTTATAACTTCAAATAAAGAAAAAAATGTTTACTACCAATGCTAAATAATCAGCTTTCAAATGTTGAAGTATTTTAATGTCCATACACTTTTCAGTCTTTCAGTAGCAATGGTGATAGAGTGGTAGAACATATTATACCTAGATGTCTACCCTGGCCCTGCCAAATTATTTTTTATGTATTTTTTTATATTTTATATACAAACATACATGTATTAATGTATGTATGTATATGTATGGTTTTTGGCTAGTCATTTTAATGTTCTATGCTTAAGTTCAGTCATCTGTATAAAGAAAGCTAACCAGTCAAGTTGATAATACAGGTCTTTATATGCTGACTTTAGTAAATATGTAATCAATCATCCACTTAAACTAACAATTATATAAAATGGCTGTCTCCAGGGCACATACCAATCACTTTAAGAATTAACTAGCTCAATCTGACATGCATTTATTTTACTATTGTGACTGCTCCAAAAAGAAGGAAATAAATCTTTTAAAATGTCCAAGTAAAACTTTGTAGATAATGAAACGAGATTGTATTAGAAGAGATATTGTACAGATCTGAAATATTAACTCTATAACACAATGAAAGAAAATCAAGGTTGGGTTTTTGTTTTTTTTGGTTTTTTTAATAACCAAAGTAGTATTAAATTATTTCACCAGGTTTGGCAAAAGCACTCATAGATCAAAACCCAAGGAGGATGTAAATTATATTCCAATAATGAAAAGAAAATCTAATGAAAAGAAAATCCATTCAATAAATATGTCAGGTATTAATCCAGGCCTTAGGTAGTAGGAAAGTAAGGAGAGGAGTGGGTAAAGACAGAAATCCCTTAAAGATATTGCATTTTAATAAAGAAAGGTAGAAAAATGAAATAGTTAAGCTTATAGTATATTAAAGGTTGATAATGGTATGGTGAAAAACTAGAACATGTACAGGAGGGCGTAGGGAGGTGCTAGTTTTCAGTTAGAGTATTCAGAGTAGTTTCCCAATCTTTCTCAGAAGCTTGAGGAGAACTTTTCTTTAAAAAAAATAAAACTTCAGAGCATCAGGGTTGCTCAGTTGATTGAGCATCTGACTCTTGATTTCAGCTCAGGTCATGACTGCAAGCTTCATGAGATCAAGCCCCACGTTGGGCTCGGCGCTGACAGCATGAAGCCAGCTTTGGATTCTCTCTCTCCTTCTCTGCACCTCCCTGCTTGTGTGTGTGTGTGTGTGTGTGTGTGTGTGTTTTCTCTGTCTCTCAAAATAAATAAACATTTTTAAAAGCCTATAAAAAATTTTTAAAAACCTGAAAATTTAAAAAGGTATCTAGTTCTCAAAGAGATTGATGTACTGTCTTACGAATCCTTAATATTAAATTTCTATATAATAGGAAAAGTGTTAGAATTCTAGTGAGAACACAGTCAAGGGAGTAAGGGCATGAAAGTAAATGTCATTAAGGAAGAAGAGGCCAAACTGGGTGTAAAAAGTAAGATAGAGAATAAATAGACCCTCTTTACATTTTTCATCTGTTATGACATCAGTTTAAATGGTCCGGGGTCTGTAATAATAATATAAACAGCAGCTAATCATTTGAGAATCTTCCCCAACACTAGACACAATGTTAAGCACTGGTTATACATTGCTTCAGTGAATCTTCTCAGCCTCTGATATGGCACCTCTGTTTTACCAATGAGAAACTGAGCCTCTAGGAAGTTCTGTAACTTTCTTAGAGACACACAGTTAGCAATTGCCAGAATTGGGATTCGAAAGTAATTGTTGGTCCCCAAAGCATGTGGATGAACCCACCATATTTTACTCTTAAAGGATGATTTCTCCTATCCCAGTCTGTCTGCAAGGCAGCACAGATGACACTTACTTACTGCTTATAATTGTCATTATTTTTCAGGGACTTTGAAGTTTCCAATTATCTTTTCCATTTATGTATATTTCATTGGATTCCATTGAAGGCTGTATTAAGTAAGTTTGGGGAAAGGTGTTTCTTTATAGCCTAAGTCAAAATTATTTTGAGTTCAAAAGCACAATGTGTTTGTAAAAAATGTTGAATCTGCATGGTCAAAACTCATTTAGATGACAAAGTATGTGGTTATAAGGTGAATAAAAATCTTATTTTTTTCTTTTTCAATTCTAAATAATTGCTATTGCTTCATCAAATAATTGAATTTACAAGTTCTTTGGGTAATCCTTTATGTCACAGACAAAAAGCAACAATTTTAGAGGATGGTTAGGCTAGAAGTATGGGCATATTTTTTTTCATTATTAGACTTTAACTGTGGGCATGTTTTTTCATTATTATTCTTTCTTGAGTTATTGAGAAACAATGGAATTTTTTATTTCAAGTTATATAATCTTCTAAGACAAATAAAAAGTTCCTAGTTAGGTCAGTTGAAGTATTCTGTAAAGTATTTAGAATAATTTTCCTGTTTGCATAGAGAGATATGTGACACACAATACTTGGTATTATCATTCAATTTGCTATTTACTGATGTATGTCATTAAGCATGCATGCTGAAGAATAAACTAATAATTTGCATGAAAATTTATCTCAAAAAGCATAGCACTCCATTAATTAATATGGTAGATCGTATTTGAACCCCTCATCCTTTGAGTTTGTTTTATTTGCTATTCTGCATTATACAGTTTCTAAAAATTTTACAGCCAAGGAAGTAAACTTGAAGGAATTGTAGTTAATTGCAGAAACCTATTGTTGATGAAACGAGCACATCCTAAAATATACTAGAAATATATTTTGTACTTAATTAAAACATGTGGTTGTCATTTAAACTTTTAATGAAGACAGTGCTCGCAAACTTGAATGCTTATGTGTAGCTCATGCATGAAGATGGTGCTTTTTGCAGATACCAAAACTTTAATATGAACTAATTAGAGTTAAACAAAAAAAAGATGGTCACCTTAGAGAGATGCTGTGTTGTGGCATTTATTATATCTTAAAATATACTTTGGTTATATTCAATAGTAAATTCCTTTATGTATTTCACATTTCTCCCTGTTTTAATTTTGTTTTAGAAATATAATCTTTGGGGATTTTTAAACTAAAGAAAAGAAAAAAAATGGATATTTTCCATCAAAAGTAATGTAGTCATGAATGCCACATTGCCGTAAAATAGTTTTGAAAAAATAATTAAAATACCAAAATTCCTTTTCAACAATGAATTTTTAAGTTAATATATATTTAAGGTCACAGAATTAATTGTGGGACTGCCTAAATCTCACACACACACACACACACACACACACACACACACACACCTCACATTAACACACATACAGATTAATAATATACATAACTACACATCACAAGTCTTTGCTAGTTTGTATTTGGAACAAGACCAGAGAGAGTAAATAAAAGTTGTAATGTATGACCCAGAGTATTGCCTCGGCTCAATTTAGCAATATTTATAAAATAAAGGGACGTCTATTTAAGATGGTCAACAGGTATAACTGAAGATTTTGTGGAATGTAGCTGGCAATAAAAAAATTAAATTCATGAAACATAAAAATGGGAGGATTATGTTAGAACACTGTGCCAAGTCCTGTGCTGGTAGTTATTTTTAGGCTGTTAAAAATATAAACTTGTCTTTGCTTTCCAGCACCTGTTCTCACTCTACCAGATGTTTGTTCACAATTCCTTAAATTTCTTACAGGATGTTTCCTGCCTTTGACGTAGATTCTCTCTCCTGGGATCATTGAGCTCCCAGAAGTTATTGCAGCTGTAATAATGTGGGTGGGTTGATTAAAGAATCAGATCTGAAAATAACATAATAAATGCATATATTCTAAGGGGTCCATTTTTTCCCACATTTTAGCATGTCTTCCATTGGTGTATGTCCTACAATAAATGCCATGGTAGTGATTTTTTTTTTCTCTCTTTATTGGGGATATATAAAATAATGCACCTTAAAATTGATGATGGCTTAGATGTAAAGATATATGGTAACTTACCATCTTTGCCATTTTTATGGTCACCTAGTGACTGGAGAGCCCCTTTCATTGTTGCTCAATTTGAAACCTTGGGAGTTGGACCTTACCATAAATTTCCTTAGCTTCATCAGCAGGAGTGAAGTGAGTTTAGTACAGAATGATATAAATGATGGTACTTCTTACATCAAAATCCTTATACTTTGAACAGACACTTTATCAAGTGGCTGAGCAAACACAGCAGCTTTTGAAGTATTTGAAGAGCCATTGAATTTAAGAGTCTTCATGCCCTCACTCTTCTTTAATCTTATTAGTACAGGTCTCCAGAACATGGCTCTTTCTTGGTTCAAATTTAAGGACATAGATTATACAATAAAGCTTAAAACTTATCTATTTCAACCTGTTGATAGATACATCAAATACTTAGGAAGCTATTGAATTTAAAATAAGAAGAAATCATAATATTTTTAAATGACATTCAAATGGATAGGGACCTATTTGATCTCTTTTTTAGAAAAATCTTCATAAAATAATTCCATCATTCTATCATTTTTTTTTTTTTCCTACTATAATTTGCCAAATTGAGCAAGGTAAAGTTTTCGGTCCAATATTTTGTATTCACCAATAAAATGACTGAATGAACCTAATGAATAAAGATGGATCTAGAACAAATACAATAAATGTCAGATATTCAGACACCATAAGGAATGTTAAGAATTCAGTTTTTTAACATCAATCTTTTAAATTGAATTAGACTAATCATTTAGATGAATATCACTTTATCTGCTTTTTAAATTTTTATTCCTCTCATATCCTATTCATTCTGGTCACTTTATCCTTAGAATCTCACCTTTAGAATTAAACAAGAAACGGTTTACAAAATGATTCTGCCTGCTTCTCTGTATAAAATAGATGCCCCGATGTAGAGAGTAAGGCAATTAGATTACATTCGACTGGTATATTCATCCCAGCTCTGCTACTAAACTGGTTGCATGTTTCTGGACACACACATTCTCCCCTTCTACTTTTGTCTCCCCAAATTGTGCATCGGTGTCCTTACTTTTCCATCCAAAATCTCATTGATGTATCTATGCCTCTCCATTCCTTCTCTCCAGGTTTAACCATACTACTATTTTTGGACCCTTGTAAGACTCCTGAGTGTTCTCTCTGACCTGGTCTTTCCTTTGTCCATCTTATTTTACCCTGACCTCTAGGTTAATTTTCTTAATTGTCAAGCTCTTTCTCACCAGTCTTCAACATTCTCATACTTAATTACCAAACTAAATCTTAACAGCCTAGCCCGGCTTTCAAAACCCATTATAGACAGACAATCAATCCTACCTTTCCTCCTTGACTCTACTTCTCATTGCATATTGCTTTCTGCTTTATTTATAGACATTTCATGTGCACGTATCATCTCTCCTTACAGGCTGCAAGTTGTATGTAAACTAAGACTATATCTTAGTCATTTTTTTTTATCATGCACAGTGCCTTATACATTGTGTGTATCCAGTAAGTTAGTGGGAGAGTAAAGAGAACTTATTCTACTTTCCTTTAATACAAAAATATAAGATATGGAATTTGGCCTTTTTTGGTGAATCAGAATTGTCCTGAATGTTTCAAAGATGTATTGAGAAGCTTTCATGAAAAGATATTCTGTTCAGTGTTGGGAGGTAGCTATGAATGAAAGAAGGCCTGCTGAGAGTATCCTGTTAAATTTGTTGTCTGCTGTGGAATTGGAAGCCATATTTAAAAAATAATTTTAAATAAGTGTACATTGGCTCTGAGTTATATTTTCAGAGAGATGTTCTTAAGTGGATGATGGGGGTTTGCAGGGATACTGGTGCTGTATGAGTGCCCTGTCACATGTGTTTGTGCATGTGTGTGTGCATATGCATGTGCATGTGAGGAAGGAGTATGGAAATGCCTAAGTGAGAGCACAAGAGTCAATCAACCCAGTTGCTCAAATAACTGCTTTTGTTTGTTGTCCTTCTAAGCACCATCCTTAAAAGATGGGTTTCTTAATTCTTGAATAGTATGTGGGTAGTAATTCACAATTCTAAGACTCTTCCACAATTATTACTTTTAATCTAGTGTTTTAAATTATTGTCATTTCTGGAGTTTAAGGGTTGCTTTCCCAAAGGACGTTATTGTATTCCCTGAGTAATATGGACACAGGGCTGGGTAATTCCAAAAGTGGCCACAGCAGAATGTTTCCTTTAAATTATAGATCAGAGAAACAGGTCCAAACTGATGTTTTGAAAGTTGCATTATGGCTTTTGTAAGCTTTTGCTTTATAGCTACAAATTATATATATTAAGTGAGTAGATTCCAGCCATTTTAAGTGTGATGATCCCTTTCAATGTCAAAAAGAAATGGATTATTTTATAACAATTGTTCTTTCAGCATCCTTGATTGAAAAAAATATATATATAAGCAAAACCTTACTCTAAGTCCTGTGACTTTTTAAATGAATCTGCATTTTATTAATCAAAAAAATACATATTATTTGAAATACAGTATCCGATGTATGTAATAATATAATGTAGTCTTCAGACAATGTCTGAAGCAAATATAGATCCCCAGTCCCTTCTAGTAACGTAATTACTCATTCAATGAGATCCTTATAATAACACAGCTACCAGTGAATATCAGCCCACTGAATGGGAACCCCTGCTTTTGGTGAGATACTTTCTGTCTGCAGACACTACTACCAATAATAATGTAATTTTAACTAGTAATCTAATAATTGATACTCTATTACAAAAGTTTTTAAAGTATTCTAGGATGTTATTCTCTAAAATTGTACTTGTTTTTCTTCTTCTTTTTGTTTTTTGAGGATTTGTATTTAATGAACTAGGATGAGCAAAAGCTAAACTTTAAATTTAATAGTTCCTTTCATTCCACAAGGCTCCATTTATTTACAATGTTTCCAGTTATTTAATTTCGCTATCTGTGTTTTGCCATTAAGTGATGTGGTGTGCTCAAGTCATTTTCAGCTGTACTGAGTGACTTTAGAATGTGCCTGTGCCCAATTGTCATCTTTTGAATCTCAACCAATTGTTCTTTCTCTGTTCCTCTCTCATTAAATGCCAATAATATGATTATCAGTTTGAATTTGAGTCAGAGCAGGCTGACCTAGATTGAATGAAATGCAGCCACCCCTCCCAGCAACAGTTCCTTTAGTGAATTCTTCCGCATCTCTTACCCAGACAGAGGTTCCCGAAGCAAGAAATTATGGTCATTGTTTGTCACCCACACATACTTTTAATGTGATATATTTTTAAAATGTTTTTTTATTTGTTTTTGAGAGAGAAAGAGCATAAGCAGGGGAGAGGCAGAGAGAGAGGGGGACAGAGGATCCGAAGCAGGCTCTGCATGACAGCACAGAGTCCGATGTTGGGGCTCAGAGTCACAAACCGTGAGGTCATGACTTGAGCCAAAGCCTGACGCTCAACAGACTGAGCCACCGAGGCACCCCAGTGTGATACTTTTTAATGAAAATCTGATCATAAATTTGAACATAATAGCCGTAGCTTTTACTTTGTTGCAAAGACAATAATGAAACATATCTAATAGCTCAGCATGAAAAATCGGATGTTACACTGGAACAGAACACAGGATGGCAACATGAATGTACCTGTAGCATGGGCGGGGAGTATGTTTACGAGATCCTGTGTGTGCACAGGAGGCCTGCTTAGTTCTGCATCTTCAGACACATGTGGACACTTGGTTCACTTTTGTGTTCCTCACTTCGATAACCAGGATCTAGAACTGGAATGAATTCAGAGATGGGGAATGCGTAAAAACACATATCAAATGAGGAAGTATTAAAGGTTCTGAGATTGTATTTAGTATGTATTTAGTAATAGATGCAGAGGATACATGGAGATAGCATAACTATTATTAAATATTTGAAAGGTTACTGCATTTTGAATCTGTTCTCTATGGCTTTTCTGGATTGAAAAGTCCCAAGGAGTCAAAAATCTCCACTTACTAAAGAGGTGAATTCCTAATGAATAGAATAGGTCACATTAAGAGAAAAGTAGATTCTCTGTTAAGATGTATAGTGTGTCCCAGGCTGGATGATCATTTGATAAGCTGGGACAGGATAGCAAGGATCACATGGGTGTGTGGACCAGATAGTCTCCAGCACCCCTTTCAAACATAAGAATCTCTGAAATACTAGAAAAGAAGTGCGTAATAACACAAATCATGATTTAACAGTGTTCAGAATACTCACTTTTAAATTGCCGTCTCAGAACGTGTTTTATAATGTCTCATTTAACCACTGAACCATTGTGATTCCTTAAAAGCTTTACATTCAGAATTGTGCTAGATACAGATGCAGCAGAGTATGGAGGGCACCAGAGACTGGACCATAGTACCGAGTTTTTCTCTCAACCTTTTAAACATAATGAACGTCCCTGTTCTCTTTTGGTAAGTAAGCTTTTTAAGATCTTTTCATTGCATTTCAATTTTACCATTTATTTTTTTTAATGTTTATTTATTTTTGAGAGAGAGAGTGTGTGTGTGTATGGGGGAGGGGCAGAGAGGGAGGGAGACACAATCCAAAGCAGGCTCCAGGCTCCCAGCTGTCATCCCAGAACCCGACGAGGGGCTCGAACCCACAAACCGTGTGCATGAGATCGTGACCTGAACTGAAGTCAGACACTTAACCAACTGAGACACCCAGGTGCCCCAACCCTTTATTTTTAAAGTGATGTTTTTATCCAAAGAAACAAGTCTTTGACCTGCTAAAAGAGAAAACAAAAGCAAACAAACAAACAAACAAAAGAAATGGGGTCAGGGATGATAGGAAAGAAGTGAGTTGAAATATTCAGAGGCAGTGTATGTGGTACTGAGATGAATTCAGTTTTGGAAAATAATAGCAAGAGGTATTTGGTGGACAATTGGGGAAGTTTGTTTATTAATAGGATTAAAAATGTTTCTCAAAAAATAAGGGGAAGGCATTTTTTTTCTATTTTTATACAACAGTTTACTTCCCTTCTGTTGTTGCTTTCTGTGTAATATTTTGCATCAAGCAGGATTCTCCATTATTGACTGTCTAATGAAGTGTAATTTAAAACACCTTAAAAGGGTAAATAAAAAAAAATATCTTTTTCTTCCCTGTAGTCAATTAAAGACTGAATTCATTCTAATTATAAGATTTTCTTATTTCTTCATATTACTGAGGAAAACATTAAATTATATAACTCATTTTTACTTTGTGTTGTTAGCACCTGAAAGAATATTGCTTTAAAATACTAGGTTTAGATTCTTTTAAAAATGTAGAATTTAGAAACTCTCCAGATTTGGAGGAAGAATTCTTTGTCTACTTTGTGTCCAGGTAGTAAGCTCAAGTCCATACATCTACATTATGTTGTTTTTTTTATTTTTTTCCTTTTCCTGACCAGTCATATACCTCCCTCCTCTCTCCCTCTCATGCTGTTGCTAGCTCTAACTCATTCTTGCTTTCTCTCACCCTCTTGTCCTCTTTCTCTTCCTCGCTCTCTCTTTCTGGCTCAAATCTGCAATTTTTTCACCATGAGAGGTCTTAGATTAAGATTTGTTTCACTTTTATGAAGCCAGGATATATCTAACAAAAGTATAGACACTGTTATCATAGCTGTTAAATTCTCTTGTTTTTCAAAAATTTAGGTATAAGTCAAAAAGGAGAATTCATAAGGAACCCCTAATTCCTTCATTTTTCTACTATATTCCCACCTCTTAAAGTTGTGCAAGTATGTCACTTGGTAAGTCACCATATTATATGCCGAACTGGCTTGTCAAAGACAGTGGCATAAATAAATGAGCAGAGCAGAAATGAGCAAGATTGAGCTGTGGATTATTAACTCTGAGGAAAATTCAATGGCCACAGGAGACTTGAGTGTTACACTAACAGCATGCAATGATGGTGGCGATACTTTTTAGATACAAGTATAGATACATATGCATTTTTAAGAGGGAGGCCTTAATGATACTATCAGATTCTTTCCACAAAGAAAAATTATTGTAGTTTTGCAGAATATTAAGTTTTGCCATGTAAAGACTGATAAAAAATAGGTTCTGAAATAAATTTGTAAAGTTGTCTTAAAGTTCTGCAGTAACCGAAAGAATTAAAGGCCCCTGAGGGATTAGGGAAGATCATTCAGCTTGCAAAGAGGAATCATGGAGAAGTAGCAACTGACTGCAACAACGCTGAACTTGAACCAATCAAACCAGACTGAAAGGAATTTGAAAAGTTCAGGCAAAATTTGTATGTAGTGAACATTCTAAAATTTTGAATTCAGTGATTCAAAATGTATGCAATTGGTTACCTAAATGTATCCAATGAAGGTTCTATCGGGGAGAGAGGCCTGGTAACACATTGAAAAAACCACAATGTTTCAGCAGAGAACTGGGTATCAAGCCCCCTGTCTGCCATTTCCTAGCTGTGAGACCTTGAGTAATTTAACCTTCTCTGTGCTGCATTTTCCCTCATCTGTGTAATGAGAATTAGTAATGGTATCCTCCCTACAGCAAGAGATTCTTAGGAGGCATAAACTCATTCATTACCGTGGCCAGGGTTTTTAGAAACTGCAAAATGCTATCGCACATGTATTTTTAGATTATTATTGTCAGGGCTCTTCAGTTATCTTTGTGTGTATTTTAAGCACATCAAGTTACTAGATGCTTTGAGGACATGCAGTTAATAAGACCTTCTCCCAATTTGGAGGAAATTATAGTCTTAGGCAAGGACTCCTAATCTTTGAGAATGGGCAGAAAATATCTTGCCATCCTTTCAATTTTGTAAGAGCAAAAGTATCCTGTCATAATTAAAACAAGCCAACTAACCAGTGGCAGCAAAAGTCAGGAGATTATTTTGCATGTACTAATTGAATTTATCTTACAAATAAGATGTGTGCAGTTCTAAATTTGCAGGCGGAGTGGAAAGTATGACATAAGCCCCACATAAGCACATGAGAACGTAGCTTAACCACTGCCCATATCAGAATTCTCCAACTCTGTCAAAAAGGTAAAGATTAGCTCTGTCTTTGCAGCAGCAGCATCTTGTTTTCAATGACTACCGGTGCTTCAGGAAACACTCATTTAAATGTCTTTAGGGTCCAGATGAATTCAACAACACTGGCTTTAATATAAGAATAAAGCAGCCCAAATAGACTAGAAAATCCAGTAAAAACATGTTCCTTCATGCCAGAGTTATCCTTTGAAGAGCCGGGGCGGGGGCGGGGTGGTGGGGGGGGGGGGGGGAGGAATGCATTAAAAGACAAATGTATTCTAAGAATGCCTCAATTATAATGGAATTCCTTATTAAACTGGTTCATAGCTACTGGGATCCAGTCAGGTTTCTTGAACATGACTATGGGCACTACAGGTCTCATTCCACCACCAGTGAGAGATCACTTTTGCCTCCCACATGCCTTGAATAAAGGGCAGAAGAGAAGGCTTCTTTCCTTCTCCATGAAACTTCTGTCCATCACAACAACTACGCAGTATTTATTTACTAAAGCTTAATTTGCAAACTCAGTCATCCAAAGGATCTGCTGAATAAGTGTCAAATCTGTTTTCAAAGACAGTAACAAATAGAGCTTGAAGGAATCTTAAAATAGCCATATATGCTGCAGCATTAGCAGGTACCACATTCCCGCGTCTTCTGTATGTACTCCATCAGTTGAAACTGTGAAGCCGGAGGAGAATCGTGTGTGTACTACCATTGAAACATATCTGCTAAGATCAGAGCATTCACAAATGCCAAGAAGTGATAGGGCAGAATTTCTCTATTTGCTTTACTGACAATTATTGGGAAACTCCATTTTAGCGCAATCATTTCTCCGTATTTTGGTTTCTAATATAGGAACCTGTATGAGTTCAGATGTTACTTATATGTCAGCCAGTGTGGTGGGAGCAGGGAGGCTTGCTTGCTCTTCTCTGGTTCATAAATTCAAATTCCATGGTACAAATGGAAGAACAGATTATTGAATCAAAAATGAATTAGTTTCCTTTACAGTAACTCAGGTAGTCTCAAGGGTGAATTTGAGTAAGGCAATAGTTTTCGCATTTATTACTTTGCCAGTTAGGCTCCTTATTATTAAGAAGTAGTCTATTTATTCTCATTCTAAATTTGGAAATTCAAATGTAGACTTTTGGTTAAAATAGGGAATTCGGCATAGATGTACCTTTTATTTTTCCTCAGCTGTAAATATTGAAAGTCTTTAAACTTTTTTTTATTTAAAATTATTTTAAGATTTTGTGATTCTAATTTTGACACCCTGTTTTCAAAAATATATAATTACTTTTTGCAGCTCAGTTGTGATCCTAGAAGAACATAATACTTTTGCCTGGATGACATAATATAGTAGATTATTGTGTGCTCCATTGTGGGGTTTTGGGGTGTTTTTTGTTTTTTGGGGGGGGGTTTTGGCCATGTTAGTGGTTGGCATAGTGATTAAATCACTAAGGTAGTCAAAGTAACTGGGTAGGTTAGCATGCATTTTGCCTCTTTTAATAAATGAATTGGATTGTACTGTGGCAGTCTGATTTCTTCTGAGGTGTTGACTATAAATATAGCTAGAAAACATGAAATTCATGGCCATACATTACATTGTCTCATATGTTCTTAATATGATCCTAACTACAAAATCCTTAAGGCTTAATGGCTAAAACAGCATCATATATGTTAATCAGCATATATTAACTGTGATGTGCTTACTAAACAGTTTTATATACATGTACTTAAATATTAATTGTTTATATTTAAGTATACGTAAACATTTATGTATAAACCTACTTAAATTATGTTCATATTTCTTTTCCCTTGCTCTATGAATCAAAACTATTTTTAGAATTAAAATTATAAAATGAGAGTTACATAGCCAATACTTAGCACTAAATAATAGAGCCCCCAAACTGTTCATGTCTGTAATTGTCTCATCATAAGGATTACTTCTGATTATCTTAAACCTTTAGTATAATTGGTAGTCATTTCTAACCACTAAGAAAATTGATTTACATACTCAGAACCCTAATAAAGAAGAAAACTCAAAATTCCATAAATAGCCATAGTTAAGAGAAATCACTTGCTTGGGGAAATTCTCTCATGTTGCCTGTACTGCAAGGACTCTAGAGCAACATAAACACATTGTAGTAATTAACACTGCAGTGGAAAATATAATTACATAATATTCCCGTTAATGATACTATACAATTATCAACTGAAGGTTTTTGAGCAGATAGTGTTAAGAGGTCTCTGTGACTGGAATTGGCATCATAAAGTTCCTTACATAAAATGACCAGCATCATTTAGTAAGAGTTCTTGGAGCATTTTTTAACCCTTAAATGCCAAAACAGGAAACTCAATGCATGTGTTGCAAACCTTGAACTTCTTCTATCGTCCCTTTTGTTTTACTCTCAAATTGGGGGTGGCTGAAATGCCAAAAGATCACAGAAAGTAAGGTTGTTTCTAAATCATAGGCTTATATGGGGCGCCTGGGTGGCACAGTCGGTTAAGCGTCCGACTTCAGCCAGGTCACGATCTCACGGTCCGTGAGTTCGAGCCCCGCGTCAGGCTCTGGGCTGATGGCTCAGAGCCTGGAGCCTGTTTCCGATTCTGTGTCTCCCTCTCTCTCTGTCCCTCCCCCGTTCATGCTCTGTCTCTCTCTGTCCCAAAAATAAATAAACGTTGAAAAGAAAAAAAATAAATAAATAAATCATAGGCTTATAGTTATCATTGTATTTTATTAACGAAATTACCTATGAGGTTATACACCAAACAAAGCAGATACCAAAACTGTGTAGGATTCAAGTAGGAGATTGATGTGACCTGTCCTGATATATCACTGTGCCACACTGACAGAGGCCTATCAGCATTTATTTAGGCCTGACTTGTTTCATTGCATCTTTCCCAAGAGACTTGGACTTATCAGAATCCTCTTATACGCATAGAAGCCCATGTCTTATATCAGAGAAATGTTTTTCAGGTAAAGGGAACTGAAAATCTTTTGTCCAACTTTGGTGCTACTGAAAAATTTAGATTGGTCTTCAGTTTTAAAATGCTTAGAAAAATTCAGAATCATTGTGTTCTAACCTGCTGTCCCACTGATTAGTTATACCTAGTTTCTATGATTCCCCAAACTACACACACACAGTAATAGAGTAAGTATATGGCAAACCTTGAAAGGGCAGAAGTGTCTCTTGACTCATGCCTATTTTGATAAAAGTTGGAGAGAGAATTGGTTGAACCTGTAAATTATAGGAAAATTGTAGGGAAACAGATTATGGCATTGATGTAAAGGGTTTCCCTACACTTAATGACTGCAAGGATATAATATTTATCTTTTCGAAGTATTGGAAGCAAATCAAACTGTGAGAAATTGAGCCAGTCAGTGTCTGTTAGCATTTGTGAAATTTTTCTCAGATGATGGTGATCATTTTCTAAATCACTATTAATTGAAGATTAGAAAAACTGTTCTCTGGTTATTGCATTCATAATATACATTTCTTAAAATGCTATCATTTTACAATTGCTTTAATCTTTATTATTCAAAACTAACCAACTATACTGGTATATCTGATTTTTTTTTAAGAGTTGTGTTATCACAAAAACTGTAAGGGAAAACATTGTGTTCATTCTCAGAGTTGAGATATATTGGATATACAATAGTCTCATTCAGTAAAAATCAGCTATTCTCTTCTTTTATTTATTTTTTTCTTTATGCCATTTCTGCTTTGCCTCTTTCATTCTGATTCTAAACTATAAAAGCTTTTTTTCTTCTTTTTTTTTAACCATCAGTCAGACTTTCACTTAAAGATAAAATGACTGAAATAATAAAATACTCGCAATGTCGGAAATGGAGAGATACTGTCACAATGACAACAGCAGTCTGTAATATTATTTTTACTGTTTGTTAACAGTAAGTATGTTATACGTGAAATAGCACATAGACAGATACACATCAGATCACTTCTCATTTTTATTAAAAGTATTTCAGATAGAAGTATATTAAATAATAGTTTATGATACATGTACATATTGGTCCCACTTTTATTTATTCTTTTATTCATTATTCATTATTTAGTCATCATTTGGCAACTACTTTGTCTACTGGCACCTTACTAAGAGTTAGAAATATGAAGACACAGGGCTCTGCCCTCGTAAAGCTCATAGTCTGGTAGGGAGTTCAGATCATAAACTTGAAAAACAAAATCACAAATTGTGTTAAGTGTTCAGAAAGAATTAAAAATGCCCTTTAACCAGAGGACCTGGATTCAGCTCTTTTCTCTGCCACTTACTAAGTGTGTGAGGATGGGAAAATTATTTAACTGCCCTGTGCCTCCCATTTCCTCATGTGCAAAAAGGAGATAATAATAGTACTGTGTCCTTGGGTCATTGTGAAGGGTGAATGAGCAAGTACTTAAAAGACAGGTAGAGTAATGCACAGCACCCATTAAGCACTTAGTAACTCTTAGCTGCTATCATTATTGGTTTGCATCCTCACCATAAAGAAGGGAAATCTGGGACCCAGAGAGGAAAAGCAACACATCCAAGGTTGTACAAATACACACACACACACACACACACACACACACACACACACACACACAAAATAAACGGAGCTGTAAGAGATAATGAAGTTGGAAAAGTATCATACCTAGTGTTCGCAAGGGACACCTCTCCATGGAGCTGGGATTTTTTCAGATGCAAGAGATATGGAACTAGCAAGGTAAAGAGTGTTCTGAGAGACCCAAAGGAGGGAAGATGTGACCTGTTTAAGGATCCAAAAGGCCCCTGTGGCTGGAGCCTGGTGTGAGGGGAGAAGAGACAAGTGTCACACTGAGCTGAGATGGAAGATGTATTGTATTTGTGCCAGAAGGGGAGTCAGGACCCTGCAGGCAGGGAGAGGATGTGTTTTGTATTTAAATGCAGTGGCAAGCATTTTGAACGGTTTAAATTGGGGAGGGACCTAAAAACCTTTAGGATCCCTTATATTACATTTAATTAGTTCTTAAAATGATGGAAGGCAAAACAGGATGACAGACCGGTGTCTTGGTGTAGAGCAGTGTTTTGTATATTACTTTTATTCACCTGAATGGAATAACCTTGTGACCTTAGGGCAGCCTCCCTGTACCACCAGGTAAGTGCCTCAACCTCAGCCAGTGTCCTTTCTTTGCCTATGTCTGAGGAACACTGGGTTTTGTAAAGTGTATGGAGCCCTCTAGTGGTGATTGCTTCAAAGGAGCCTCAACGTTGCTGCCAGCACTGAGGAACTGTAGAACTGTCTCCCTGGTGCCTGCAGACTATAACTGAAGATAACTGGAACTTGAAGCAAATGGGAGGCTGAATCTTGTCCCTTTGATATAATGTCACCATGCTCAGTATTTCTTTCCATTGCACTGACACGATTGTGTTGACTTAGGTGTACATTCCGAACCGAGTGGGCCTCATCCTTCAGAACGTGGATATGCCCAATTGAAGAGACGTGGTTTCAGCTTCACGAGAAGATGTGTGCTTTGTTTTCCTGTTCTCATTGTCACAGAGCTTGTAGTGTGTAAGCCTTTCAAAATACAGTTGTCTAGACGAAACATCAGGTGTCTGAAATTTAATATTGGTTTATGCAAATGAATGTCAGACTTTTATCGAAGGAGAGGGAGAAATATTTTTGCAATTTCAAGGATTCTAGACTATATTTTCCAGGCATCTGAGCAGCTAGGATTCTCAAATGGAGTATTATATGTAATGTCTTTAAACAGCTTTACTTTCCATGCCAATATTTGATACTTAAAGTTCAAATTTGAATCATGTGTCATGTATGATTATTTCTGTTGAATGTATACAGTATTTTTTTAAGATGAATATTTGATGACTTTATTTGTTCTAAGTATCTCTTGGTTTAAATTACAAAGTGCCAAGATTGTCACTATGCTTTTTTTTTCAAATTGTGTTTAGAAATACTGTAATAAATATGTACTAATAATATAACATTAAGACTTGAATCAAAGATAATATAAAATTCTTTATCTATAAACTCATCCATGCTTCATTTTGCATAAGTTTTATCTCATGATCTCTGCTTCACTTAGTATCTTTGTGGATGCTGATATTTCAGTCTTTCTGAAGGCCTGAAATAGTAAGTGTAACAATTCACAAAACGTCTTTTACTTTAGATCAATAAAATTAAAAATTGCAAAATTGCCTTTGCTAATGTTTATTTTGCTGTACTGTTGTGAAGATTAATTTAGGACGAATGTTAAAATGCCTTATCTTAACTCTGATACCTTCCCCACATATATGCACATGTGCACAATCGTCCAGGCATGGGGATGGGAGGTAATAATATTTGTCTTTAGGTACTATTTTGTAATGTGAAATTATACTAACTAACTCAGATATCCAGGCTACTCTCCAGCTATAAACCTGAACACTTTTCGAAGCTGAATTAACTATCTCAAACTAAGTGGAACACTCAGTCATGAAATCGCCACTCAATTCATTAAATAGTAGGACACAAGTCTAAAATCATTGATACATAATTCATTCATAACTGAGAAATTATGATGCATTTATAAGACAAAGTATCTCACGTTTTTTAAAGGTCTTATCTTGCGCCTTTACATTAATACATTAATAGTGACGGCTTCTTTTTGTTATTGTATGTTTTTAGCCTGGTTGTTCATGACTAATGAGCGGTACTTGGATGTCTTTCTATCAAAAACTTATTCAGTACTGGAAAAGGTTAGCGAAGGAGACTTTTATAGCTAAACCTATTATATATTAACCATCTTTCTTACAACTTTTTTGAGTAAAGCCTTGAATCTGGGTCTGAAACATGTTGTTTGCTTTAACTTCAAAGTAAAGTAATAGTTTGATTTCCTGAAAGAATCCGTGATGCGAGTTAATGATGATACATACCAGGGAACATTACTGAAAGCCTTCTGTGATTCTTTTCCTGTTACAGGAATGTTATTAATGTCTTAACAGTTTCATGATCTGTGCACTGTACCTGTTATGGATAACAGCACAACATACAACCATGATGCTTTGTGTTCTTCTTTATAATTTCTTTTTCATTTCTTATATATGAAGAGATATGGGAATTTTCTATCATAGCTCTTTAAAAATAACCAAAAATTACTTCACATCTAAAACCCATTTTCTTTCCCTTGTCACCTCTGTGGCAAAGTCAAAAAGACCAGAATAATAACAATGCTATGTTTTCATTGTAGTGATTTACCTTAGTAATATGATATTTAGATTCTACAGTGTAAACTTTGAATTTAACAGTGTAATATAAGTTGCCTTTATCAAGTGTTTCCCCCCGCCAAAAAAAAAAGAGAACAATAAGTGGATATTGTAGAAATTATAAAAAATACACACAAAATATTAGGAGTCCAACATAGAATGTAGTTTTTTGCTGTTGCTTTTTGCTGTTATTTTTCCTGTCAGAATAGACAGTCTTTCTAGAACATTGTAATGTACTGTATTTCACTTTAGGTCTCAATTTTTGTATCAATAACATTCTCATTATATAATTAGGTGAGAAGTTCTTTCTTTTTATTGGTTAAACATTTTCAACAATCACAACAGAGAGATGGAAAATTTTACTCTGTGTGCCTTATGATAATGTCTACTTCTCTGATGTGGTTATCACTCACATCAAAATGAGAGTCCTTGGGGGTGCCTGGGTTGCTCAGTCTGTTGAGCGAGTCTTGATTTCAGCTCAGGTAATAACTCAGCTCTCTCTGCCCCTCCCATGTGTGCTCTCTCTCTCACACACACAATAAATAAATAAGCATTAAAAAAATGACAGTCCTGTACCTTTTTTTTTTTATAAGTTTATTTATTGTGAGAGAGAGAGTCGGAGGGAGTCGCAGAGAGAGAGAGAGAGAGAGAATCGCAAGCAGGCTTGCACTATCAGCACAGAGCCTGACATGGGGCTTGAACCCAGAAACTGTGAGATCTTGACCTGAGCCAAAATCAAGCATCACACTTAACCGACTGAGCCACCAAAGTGCCCCAAGAGTCCTCTTTGTTGACTATTTTAGAATAAGTGTTTTTACCATTTCTAATCTTTGATGTTCTAGAAAACATAAAGATTTCTTTCCATCATTTTTTAATATTAATGAGTGTTAGTAATTATTACCCAGAAAAGAATTTACCCCTTAATATTAGCCCTTATATTTACCCTTTAATATTAGTTTACTCAGAAAATACCTGTCTTTGATAACCAAAACTCGAACTGTAAACATTTTCCCTAGAATGTTTCCCACTTTATAACACTTGAACTCTGATGGTCAGCTCCTTTCATATTTTTTTTTTCCTGTTCATTTGATGTTTTTCACTTTGCCCTGTTCTTAACTGATGTATTCATCTCCAACATAAAATGAGGGATTTAGCCACCATGTTCCTCAAGTTCAAAAAATAACCAGTGACAATAAATGGACTTTTCTTGTGGCAACAGTGAAAGAATGTACGTATTTTTTCCTCTGACTCGAGCACTCCCCTTAGCAATATCAATTCAACATTTGTCAACCATCAGGGTTATAGCCATTGCTATGCGGGATCATACAGGAGGTTGTCTGAATAAGGAGCCTATTCTTCAAATAATACAGGAGAGAGCGCAGACAGATCTGGGGGAAGTGATGAAGGGTAATATGTTTTCCTCTCGTGTTCAGCTGCAGCTGCAGGGCAAATATCTTTTCACTGTCTCTGGTTCTGCAGCCATTGGATCTGGTGATGAAAGCAACATAAAATAGGTTTCCTGTTGCTCTTCCTGTTTAGAACAAGCCAGTGCAGACATACCTATAGAAACCTAAACGGTAACACAGCTTTCTGCCTGGCCTCACACCTCTGAGATGATTTCTTTTTGCCTATTTGAGTCATGTCCTGAACGGGGGGTCCTTTAGAGTCGTGGGTTCCATTCATCTATATATTCCTTTCAGAGAGACAAGCACTGAGCTATGAACTTTGCTAGGTAGAATGTTTTGATGAAAGAAAATAGAAATCTAAGCATACCAATGTCATGTCCTTTATGCAGTAGAGTTCATTTATCATTCACGATGCGTTAGAATTAAAATGTAGATAAATTTTCCCACTAAAGCCAGCCTTCGGGGGGAAAAGAATCAAATGAACTCCCTACTAATTTTTCTGCTCTATTATCTTATTAATGGTGATTTGTAGAGAATTGCAGAGAAACATTCATAGTTTAGGGCAGAATTTCTTAATTGGTAGTATGAGAAATTAAGATACAGTAGCTGTATTTTTTTTTTTTTTGGTCTCTCTGTAATTTAAAACATTACATCTGGATTTTAACCCTTGGCAAGAACTGTGCAGAGAATGTAATGTTTATTTACATGAAAAAATGTATTTTTGTGGTAGATATGCTTATGCTACAGGGCATGTCATTCAGAACTTTACTTATGATTTCCAGTTTTTCCTATGATCTGTGCTGGGCCAGAGAGAGGTATTTGGCCCTCACATACTCTGTGTAGACAGTCTCACCTAGAAAGCCGCACTGTATTTTAAAAGAACAGTGTGATATAATGGTCAGAAGGCCTGAGTTCAGGTTATAGCTCTTACTTTCAGTACCGCATTTTAGAAAGCACTCACAGACTGTTCTTACTTAGACCAATAAGACAAAGGTGGGGGGGGACATCAGTTTTGTAAATGCTATTGTTTGATCAATAGCCGAATGGATGGTGAGTCAGTGGAGACATCTTCCGAGTTCGTTGTCAGGGACACACTGTCACCATCACCTGTCTATCCTTCAAAGCTTCTGCACTAAGTTATCCACCCTCTCCCAGGCTGGGATGTGTGGGCTGCTTTACAGAGAAGGGGATTTTGCATTTCCTCCACCGATGCAGGTGACCAAAATGTCAATCTTCCTCCACCGCTGCTTTCATTTGCTTATTTTAGCTTTTTCTCTGAGTGTATGAGGACATTTCAGTGAATTCCATTCCCAGGCAGTCAGTGTTCTGCCCCTTTCATGTGCCAATTACTCTCAGACTTTGCACTTCTATAACTCAGCCTTGTGAGGGAAAGTTAACAACCCCTTTATGGTAACCAGTAGGGCAAGGTAAACTAGGTAAACTGTATATGCAGTGAAATAGCCACAGGTGCCCAGGGTCCATGTTTCTCTCCCTTTTCCCCTGCTGCTCACTCCACTAATGGAAGGAATAAATTCCAGAGGAAACAAGAATTGCAAAGGAGAGCTCGTAGGTTAGAAACAGTTTAGCCCATCATTTTTCGAATTGGAAGTCCGTATTCTCATCAGAAATACACGTATTCATTAAATAAAGGTTTGCACAACTAAATAATATTTTTTTTTTTCAAGAAGGGGGAGTGATATCAATCATTGATCTGCAACTTCCAGTCATTTGGCATTTACAATAAGACAGTGCCCAGCAGAAAACTAGCAAAAAAGCTATCACCCTAAATTACTTCACCGCAGAGGATATAAATTGAGATGTGGTCAAATTGTGCATGCTTGTCTCCAGTAATACAGGCAGTAGAAAACTGTAAATGCATGAATAAATCCATCCAGCATATATGTATTTACAACATATATAGGGCTATATGAAGACATGTAGGCATACATATGTAATTTGTAAGTAACCTGAAAACCCATGAAGTTCACCGATTCCAGTATTTGTCTTGAACCCAATGATCACTATGTGTGATACTACCCAGTTTTAGACGCTTTCCTGGTTGTATTATGAACATCAAATCTAAATATGTGATTTTATTTGGATCTAAAGAAGTTTTCAAACCTTGGAATGAAATGCAGTGAATGTTTCACACCCTCTTGAGAATTTCTCACCCCAAACTCCTTGGCTATGAGTCTTGTTTTTCTTTTAGAAAAAGAAGAGGAGGGAAATGAAATACCTCGATCACTTCTTTATGTATATCCGTAGGAATTCTTTTTAACTGAGTTTGTAGTGTCACTTTCCATTCACAACAGTAATATAAACAATGAAAAACACCGCACGTAATTGCATTTCATGAATGCCTCTAGCCTTGTTGTCAACTATTGCTTAAAACCTCACGTGATGTAGAAGTCCCAACAGACACACAGGGTCACTCTCTATCGCCTCTATCACTGTTATACCAAAACTGCAGTAGAATGCCGAATTCTTTACCAAACATATGCATTTTTTTAGAAGACATTGGCTGCCATGTACTGAGTGCTTTCTTTTTACTCTGCCCTGTGCTGGCACTTTCTACATATCACCGAGTCTCTTAAACTGCAAAATGATGATTATTACCCTTGTTCCAGTCACCATTCCTGCTCATCCTACTGTACTCTGCCATCTTCCACAGGAGATCCTTGGCAATCTCGAGATCAGGGGTCAACATTTAACTCTCATTTGTATTATTACTTTGTCTTTGGATTTGAATGTCTTTGGTGAACGAAGGAGGTGACATTTGAAACCACATCCGGCCGTGTAATGCTCCACACTCTGTTGTCTGATGGTGTTCAAGTACCAGGAATTATTTTTGTCATGAATCTCATCAAAATAAAAAGTTAAAAGATCGTGAACCCAGCTCCCAATTCCTGCTTTCTAATGTTATTCTCCAGTAAAAGGAACTAGGACTCCTTGGAGAGATGGCTGATTCTACAGGTGGAGCAGGGAATAGACAAGATGTGCCCGGAGCTCCGTGTAGTGCCAGAAAGTAAGGAAGTGCCTCCAAATCAAAAGAATGGGAGCATGTCAAAGGGACACAGGAATCAATTGAAAGGTACCCAAGGGCTGCACCTGAAATAGTTTGAGCAACAAAATAAATAATGTATTACTGCATAAAGTATAAAATAAATATCCATGAGTTCATACTGATAATAAATAAATGATTGAATAAGTAAAATAATGGGGGAGAAGAGAGAAATCTTTGGCACAGGAGAATGCTAAATAATTTTACCCCTCAAAAAGGTAGAGCTTGACTCTCCCCACTGCAACTCTCTCCCTTGTGTGTGGACTGCACTTAGTGATCACCTTCTAAAGAACAGAGTAAGGAAAGGGGAAAAATAAGTTGTAGCGGGAAAACCTGGAAAACTACCTCAATCAGGTGATTGTGGTTAGCACCATCAGGGGGTCATGTTGATAGCATGTACTCTTGATAAAATGTGATGAAGAAATGAGAATGACAAAAAAAACAATCCTCTGAATCTATAACGCTAGTCTTACCATGAAAAAAAATAAAAAAAATTTGAGGGATTGTGTGTGTATAGATTATATATCAGGAGATCATGCATACAAGCTTTTGTGTTTATATGTGTGCATAAGATTTCATATACTTGTGTATATATCTGCATAATATTTAAGGCATATATAAAGAGTTGTATTTTAACGCAAGTCTGAAGTCTGCAGCATAGGCTGGCAAACTGAAACTTGAGCAAGAACTGATACTGTAGCCTTAAGACAGAATTACTTCTTTTCTGGAAAACCTCAGTTTTTGTTCTTAAGATCTTCAAATGATTGGATGAGGCCCCGCCCCCATTATCAAGGGTAATCTTATAAAGTCAATTCCTTTTTGTTGTTGTTGTTTATTTTTACTTATTTTGAGAGAAAGAGAGCAGGTAGAAGAGGGGCAGAGAGACAGAGAGAATCCCAAGCAGGCTCCACGCTATCAGCCCAGAGCCCAATGCAGGACTTCAACTCAGGAACAAAGCCAAAAGCAAGAGTCAGATGCTTAACCAGCCTAGCCACCTAGGTGCCCCATACTTATAAAGTCAACCCTTTACAGATGTTAACCACTATATTGACTAAAATAACTAGGTATTATAATCTAGCCAAGTTGATATATAAGAGTAACCATCGCAGAGATACCTGCCTAGCCAAGGGAATGCCAAACAAGACAAGTCTGAGAAACTATCTTGGCCCAGAGTTGGTTAACTAAGCATGACAACTAAAGGTACTGTGATATCCAAAATTCTGAAACAAGAAACACTAGGGGAAAACGAGTGAAATTCAAATAAGATGTAGTTTACTTAATAATTTACAAAAAAAAAAAAATGTGTAAAAGAAGACAGATGTCTTCACAGACAATTCTCTCTTACAGAGAAAAGACAGTGTCACCACAGATCACATCTGTGTTCCCAGGGAGACAAGCCAAGACTGAAAAGAGACCAAGCGTAGAAGCCTAAGAGCCTGACCGCAATTTTCTAAAGTGACAGAAATAGTGATGACCAATTGTCTTTTTGCCATCTTCTTTCCTGACCAAGAGACAAAGCAAAAGTCTAAAATCATGACTATGTGGAAGTAAATGTCTAAAACTTCTGCCCTGTTGGTCTGTGTTGGATTACTTCCTCCAAGATATTATACTTAGTATTTGGGTCGTGACTTCCAAATGAGCAAATAAAAACATTATGAAACCAATACACAGGATTTTTGGTAAAACTTCTTCCACATGTAACTTATTAGCAAGCTTATATGCAAAGAAATTCATTCAGATACTCGGGTATATATTTTGCAACCATTTATCTTAGAAAAACATTTCATGTTAAGATATAAAATGTTTGTAAATGTTCTCCAAAAATTAAGAGCTTGACCACAATCCGCAGACTAGGCAAAGCTAGGCTGAAATTATACATAAACCCTAAAATCTTGATCACTAGACAAAATGGAAGTGTATTTTTTCATTCATGCTGGCTATCTGGAATATGTGGCCTCCAAAGTCACAAGAAAAGATGAGAAAACTGAAGAATTGCAAGAATAAGTCCAGGCTTAGAAGTAGTTTATACCCCTTTTGTCCCACCTTGTTAGAAGTCAGTCACATTGGCCTGCCCACTGTGAAAGAGGCTGGATCTCTCTATATTTGGAAGGGGGAACAGTACAATGAAAACATAGCATAGCATCTGCCATAATTGTCAACTACGTTTGGAAAATCTTATATACCTAATCCCCCTTATAGGCTCATAATGCAAATTAAATATTAAATACCCTGTGAATTCTTATGATAAAGAAACTGGTCTAACATTGTTTAAATCAGTGTTTCCCAAACTTATTTAATATTGTTCAACTCAGTTCTTATCCTCAAGGAACGTCAATAAACATCTTGAAAAAAAAGCCACTATAAACACACCATTTGGGGGGTGCCTGGGTGGCTCAGTCGGTTGAGGGTCCAACTTCAGCTCAGGTCATGATCTCACGGCTCGCTCGTAAGTTTGAGCCCCACGTCAGGCTCTGTGCTGACAGCTCAGAGCCTGGAACCTGCTTTGGATTCTGTGTCTCCCTCTCTCTGCCTCTCCCCTGCTCATGCTCTGTCTCTCTCTTAAAAATAAATATTAAAAATTAAAAAAAACACCATTTGGGTACAATAACTTGAAAATGTATGGCTCTCCTTTTTCTGTGCTTCTATGACCAATAACTCTTCTTTCAAAATCTGTGTGTGTGTGTGTGTGTGTGTGTGTGTGTGTGTGTATTCAGTTCAAGGTCAGCTTATCTCAGAGTCATTGTTCCATTAAAATCATTTCTTGATCTCATAATTTAACCATCAGTGGGCAATCTAATTTCCCTAGGTTCAGAATTCTCCTGATAGGTGTTTAACTGAGTCCTTCAGTACAGGCATGCATCCTTTCATTGTACTTCACAGATACTATGTTCTTTACAAATTGAGGGTTTGTGACACCCTGCGTGGAGCAAGTCTATTGTTACAATTTTCCCAACCACATTTGCTTAATTCATGTCTCTGTGGTACATTGTGGTAATTTTTGCAATATTTCAAACTTCATTATCATTATATTTATTATGGTGATCTGTGATCAGTGAATTTTGATGTTACTATTGTAACTGTTTTTGGGTGCCATGAACTGTGCCCAAATAAGATGGTGAACTTAATACATGTTGTGTGTGTTCTGATTGCTGCACTGACCAGCCATTCACCCATTTCTCTCCCTCTCCTCAGGCCACTCTATTCCCTGACACAAAAATACTGAAATTAGGGCAATTAATGACCTTACAATGGCCTCTAAGTGTTTAAGTGAAAGGAAGAGTCACACATCTCTCTTCAAATCAAAAGCTAGAAATGAGGGGCACCTGGGTGGCTCAGTTGGTTTAAGTGTCCGACTTTCAGCTCAGGTCCTGATCTCATGGTTCATGAGTTCGAGCCCTGCCTCGCGATCTCTGCTGTCAGTGTGGAGCCCACTTCAGATCCTCTGCCCCCCTCTCTCTGACCCTTCCCTTTTCTCTCTCTCTCTCTCTCCCTCCCTCCCTCAAAAATAAATAGACATGTTTAAAAAGCTAGAAATGATAAAGTGTAGTAGGAAGACATGTTGAAAGGTGAGAAAGGCTGAAAGCTAAGCCTCTTGCACCAGTTAGCTGAGCTGTGAATGCAGAGGAAAAGTTCTTGAAGGAAATTAAAAGTGCTACTCTGAGGAACACATGAATGATTTAAAAAATGAAAGACCAATATTGCTGATATGGAGAGTTTTAGTGGTCTGGATAGAAGATCAAACCAGCCTCAACATTCCCTTAAACTGAAGCCTAATCCAGAACAAAGCCCTAACCCTCTTCAATTCTATGAAGGCTGAGAGAGATGAAGAATATTCAGAAGAAAAAGTTTGACTCTAGCAGAGTCAGATTCGTGAGACTTAAGGAAAGAAGCCATCTCTGTTACATGAAAGTGCAAGGTGAACCAATGAGTGCTGATGCAGCAAGTTATGCAGATCTAACTAAGATAATTAATGAAGGTGGCGACATTAAACAACAAGTTTTCAAAGTGGATGAACCAATCTCACGTTGGAAGAAGGTGCTATCCAGGATTTGCATACTTAGAGAAAAGTTAATGCCTGGCTTCAAAGCCTCAAGGACAGGCTGACTCTGCTTTCCGGGCAGAATTCAGCTGGTGACTTGAAGTTGAAGCCGGTACTCATTTACCATCCCCCAAATCCTAGGTCCCTTAAGAATTATGCTAAATCCACTCTGCCTATTCTATAAAACAGAACACAAAGCCTGGATGATAGCATATGTCTTTAACACATGGTTTACTGTATATTGTAAGCCTGCTGTTGAGAACTACTGCTAAGAAAAAATGATACCTTTCAAAATATGACTGTCCGTTGACAATGTGCCTGGTCACCCAAGAGCTCTGATGGAGATGCATGAGATTAATGTTGTTTTCATGGCTGCTAACACAACATCCATTCTGCAGCCCGTAGATCAAGGAGTAATTTCAACTTTCAAATCTTACAATTTAAGAAGTGTTTATTTGTATGGCTATAGCTGCCATAGATAGTGATTCTTCTGATAGATCTGGGAAAAGTCAATTGAAACGTTTATGGAAAGGATTCACCATTCTAGATGTCATTAAGAACATTTCTTAAAAGCTAGAAAGGGGTTGGGTGCCTGGGTGACTCAGTAGGTTAAGCATCCGACTTCAGCTCAGGTCATGATCTCACAGTTGGTGAGTTCGAGTCCCAGGTCAAGCTCTGTGCTGACAGCTCGGAGCCTGGAGCCTGCTTCAGATTCTGTGTCTCCCTCTCTCTCTACCCATCCCCCACTCTCTCTCCCTCTCTCTCTCTCTCTCAAAAATAAATAAACATTAAAAAAAAATTTTTTTTTAAGCTAGAAAGGGGTCAAGATATCAGCCTGAACAGGAGTTTGGAAGAAGTTGATTCCGACCCTCACGGATGACCTTCAAGATGTCAGTGAAGACGTGGCTGCAGATGTGGTGGAAATAGCAGGAGAACTAGAATGAGAAGTGAAGCCTGAAGGTGTGATTGAATTGCTACAATCCTATGATCAAGCTTAAACAGATGAGGAGTTGCCTCTTATGGATGAACAAGGTGGTTTCTTCAGATGAAAACTCCCAGTAAAGATACTGTGAAGACTATTGAAATGACAGCAAAGGATTTAGAATTTTACGTAAACTTAGTTGGTAAAGCAGCAGCAGGGTGTGAGAGGCCTGACTCCAATTTTGAAGCAAGTTCTGTAGGTAAAATGCTGTCAAACAACATTGCACGCTACAGAGAAATCCTTTGTGAAAGGAAAAGTCAATTGATGTGACAATCTTCATTGTTGTCTTATTTTAAGAAATTGCCACAGCCACCCTAACTTTCAGCAACCCACCACCCTGATCAGTCAGCAGCCATCATCTTAAAGAAAGACCCTCCGTCAGCAAAACGATTACAACTCACTGAAAGCTCAGGTGATGGCTAGCATTTTTTAGCAGTAAAGTATTTTTTAAATTAAAGTATGTACTTTTTTTATTTTTTTAAATTAAGGCATATACTTTTTATTCTAGAAATTATGGTATTGCACACTTAATAGACTACTGTATCATGTAAACATAACTTTTATACTCACTGGGAAACCCCAAAATTCATTTGACTCACATTATTGAGATATTAGCTGTATTGCAATGGTCTGGAACTGCAGCCACAATATCTCTAAGGCATGCCTGTACTGATCTCCAAGTTCTCTGGAACCAGCTTCCCTGGTTATGAGAAACCTTAGAACCAGACTGATAGCTGACTTGCTCTGGAAAGAGAGTAAGATTTCCTGGTATGCGTGTCGTTTCATTACCTAATTTCTGAATTGATCTCGGTTTTTGTTGCCCATATCTTCCTTTGCCCTGATTATTGTTATCTATACATTTAAGTATCATTTTTATTTTGCTTATCGTAGTATATATTTGTAAACCACTGAAATCATTTTTGGGGTAAGGAAGTAAATAGATGACGTGTAGATATATTATAGATTCAATAGGTGATGGATGGATAGAGGCATAAATTTTTAAAATATGGCTTTTGTTGTTCTGATGGCATAGTCTGTAGCTGTACATTTCTGTATTCTGTGACTAGTTGCTGAGGAACCACTTAGAGGTAATGAGAAGTACAGGGGCTTCCCTTGATATTTCATTAATCTAAAACCTGGATTTTCTAGATTCGTGAAGGTTTCTACCCAATATTGTGGCAGCAGCATGTTAAATCTAATTATAATGTGTGAAACATATTAAAATATATATGAAAAAATGATGAATTTTCCTTGTGTGACAAAAACAATAAATTCTTGTGTGTACTTTACAAACTTCTCTCTATATAATACATATATACATATGTACCTCAAAATGTATTATATTAGAAATCTGAAGGTAATATAAAAAGTTAACATAAACTCAATATTGGGCAAAAGTAAAAATTAAACTTGGGTAAAATGATACGTATTTATTGACAGTTACAGAAATGAAGTTAATAATATTCAGCTTTAGTTTCTTTCTTTTGAAGGAGCATTCCCAAATACAAATGATTCTTGTCCCCTTTTCCCAAATACAAATGATTCTTGTCCCCTTTGGCCAGTTATTTCTGGTATTGTTCATAGTCCTAGTACAAGTATTATGTGGGCCCCTTCTTGACTTTCTGGCTGGCTAGCCAAATGTCAGTTTAAAAAAAGATAAGGTTGTTATTCATTCATTATTGTTCATTTGTGTATTGAGATACTGTGCCAGGTGCTAGGAATGTAAAGATAAATAAGTAATAGAATTTCACAATTTAGTATGCTGACTGTAGTCTCAAAGGAGCAAATAGATTTGTTGTTGTGGCAGAATCTACAACTTTTCTATCCAATGCCCATTCTTCTGTCTTCCATAATAATAGAATCATTATTTAGTTGCCAAAAGACATCATATTTCCATCCGTGTGACTAAATTCCAAGCAAAGATGTTGGGTAGAACTTCCAGGAAGTCTCCTTAAAATGGAAAATAGACAATTAAGGCATTTACTAATAACAACCTTTACCTTCTCCTTCAGCTGCTTGGTATGTGGATAAAATGGCTGGAGGTCTACATCTCTCTTAGCTCATGAGACATCTTTACATGCTAGATGGTAGAAGAGAAAGTTGGAAGATGCTAGATTCTTGATGATTGTAGGCCAATCATACAACAATGGACTACCTTTACTCCAGATTTATTTTATGTTATTTTAGGGGCGCCTGGGTAGCTCAAGCATACGACTCTTGGTTTAGGCTCAAGTCATGATCTCATGGCTTTGTGGCTTCGAGCCCCACAGAGCCCGCTTGGGATTCTCTTTCTCCCTCCCTAGCTGCCCCTTTTCCACTCGTGTTGTCTCTGTCTCTCCCAAAATAAATAAACTTAGAAAAATTATTTTATGTTATTTTATTATTTTATTTTATTTTTTAAGTAGGCTTCATGCCCAGTGCAGAGCCAAACACAGGGCTTGAAGTCATGAGCTGAGATCAAGAGTTGGATGCTTAATCGACTGAGCCACCCAGGCGCCCCTGGATTTATTTTTGTAAAAGAAAAATCAGCCCTTATATATTACTAATCTATTTAAGATTTTTCTGTTACATGTAGTTAATCCAAACATAAATGATTCACTTATCAATGAAACTAAATGATCAAATTGATGAAAAAAATCAAGAGCTAGGACTCGTATATATAAGATTCCAGTAGGTGAATAAGGCTGTTGATATATAGAGAGAATGAATATTAGTATATTAGAAGAGGAAACTACATTAAGCATTTTCTAAACACATATTAATTCATTCAACATGAGTACCTAGTTCAAAGTCTAACTAGAAAAAAAAAGATAAAGAATAACGATAGAATGATAAATCTGGACCAGTGTCCTTCAGTGTCTAAGTTAAGAAGGTTGAATTCTATTTTACTTATGATATAGTCATTAGGATTATTCACAATGTAAGAAAAAATGATATTTAGAGATGAATGGATGGACCTTAAAATCTACTACTCTAGTGGTTTTCAAAATGTGCTGTGAGGGATCCCCATGAGAACTACAAGGTGGTGGGAGGTCTGGGGCAAAGAATTCGGGGTCATTAAGTCTATGTAAACCATATCTCTCATTCAGAGTAACTCTACTTTTCCCTGTTTGTAATTCCACATAGTATTTTTTGAAAAGAATATTCCAAGGCAAACAAAAGTATGAAATCTACCAACTTATACCAATCCTTTCCCTTTTACTTGTTGGAAAATGTTGACTCAGAGGAGCCTTTTGCCCATGATTCCACTATAGTTAAGATTTGACCACACTTTTACAGAACATGAGCCAAATCCCTCTATTATGTTATGGTGCACATAGCACTGTGCCTCGGGAGGAAGCTCTGAAGTATACTCTTTAGGGAAGAAATGTTGGTGACTGGGAGACTGCTTATCAAGTCCAATGTGATTGCTGCTCCAGACACGGGGATGGCCTGAAGCCAGAGTAGCTTCAGTACCACTGCACAGGTAGGAACATGTGTCAATCACCCTAAATGCATTTGAATCCCCTTTCATTGACACTGTAACCAAATTCCTGCTCTTAATTCCCTGTGCTTTAAATAGTCCAATGGTTTCTCTTTTTTTCTAGTTGCATCCTGACTTAGGCACAGATCAGTGCCCTACTTTTTGCTGAAGAGAACTGGTGAGGTCAAAAATTGAACCTGCACTGTGACTTTGCAACCTGTAGCCTCGAACGTTCAGTCGGACATTTGGACTCATCAGTCCTGAGGACATAAGAGATGAAAGATAATTCCAGGCTAATTTCCTGGTAATGTTTTGGCTGGAGAATTTAAACCCTGAGAATTTGCCTCCTTAATTTTATTATTTTATTTAAAAAAACTTTTTAAAAATGTTCATTTATTTTTGAGAGAGAGAGCACAGTGGGGGAGGGTCAGAGAAAGAGGGAGGCACAGAATCCGAAGCAGGCTCCAGGCTCCAAGCTTTCAGCCCAGAGCCCGACACAGACCTCAAACTCACCAACCACGAGATCATGACCTGAGCTGAAGTCTGACACTTAACTGAATGAGCCACCCAGGCACCCCTCCCCCTTAATTTTAGTGCACTCAGAAGTAAGCATCTTTCCTATAGTCCTTGTGCTCATCTATATCTTGCCATTATTTTCCAAGAGTCACTTGGAGTCCCCATATTTGCTTTCATTAGGCTCTACATTCCGGCTAACTTCCAGTGATAAATAATGTTTTTCACTGTATCGTATGGACTACCATCTCATTTTTCACTAATGATGGAGTCACTATTACCTTCATTTCTTACTATGCAGGGTAACCGATGCAAAGATTCATCTTTAGGTGGCTCTTTACCTAGGATATTCTTCTGGTGCCAAATATTGTATCAGTCGGGGGCAGTCAGGAAAACACACATCACTACAGGTATTACAAATACAAAGTGATTTATTTTAAGAACATGAAAAGTCTGGTAAAGCAAAGGTAAGGAGGATTACTTCAGGCCTTCAGAAATTCCAGAAATATAAGACTTACAGAAAAGCCACTACTAATAAACTTGGCTCTCTGCAACACCAAAGCCAGTGATTCTCAGGAGGATGCCCAGATACTGCTAGAAGCTGCGGTTGATTATTGCAGCTGCCTACAGCACTAACGTAGGTAATTCTCAGGAGAATGCCTAGAAGCCCCTGGCAATACCCCCCTCCTGCCATCTGCTAATGACCTTCTCTGAGGAGGGTGAGGAAGTTCCTCAGCAAAAATACCAAAATACAGCACAGGACACAAGCAACCACTGTTGGAACTGAATTGGTCGTGTACCCAGTCCTTGCTTGCACAGTAATGAGAAATCCTAAAGATGACTGAACAAGCTGAAACCATGCAAAAGCACCTTGTGATCAAGAAGAAAGTTTTCATTGTTTTACAACCTTGCAAAATTTTTGTCAAAGCACTAAAATGTCTCTTACTCTAGGTGATAAATGTAAAGGAAAATGAAAAAAAAAGTAGCAAAACTAATATTTATTTGATGCACAGTGATTGAAAACACTTGAAACACTGACAATGAATGTGTTCGTTTTCTCTGTATAAAACACGTCAAGAGTAGTTTGAACAGTGCTTGCCTTTTTGTCCTATAACTTCCGATATGGAGAGAACATCGTTTCTATGTCTTGGCGAATTGTACTCCTTTATCAGTTAAAATCAGCTGCCAATATTTTATGCTTTGAACTTTCAGTGCCATGAAATATCTCTGAGGATTCCTTGAATGTAGTTTTTTTGGCCAGCATCACTTCCTCTGGGACACCTTTATCCTTTTTCCCAAAACCACTTGCCTCATTTATGTCAATAAGCCACCTTCAGTAGACAAGTGAGTATCTAGCTACACATCAAGAGTCTCTTGAATGTTGGTAGTGGCAACATTCCCACAGTCAGAGATTTGTTTCCCAGAACTTCACTTACATTTGATTCTAATTTTCCTTCCAGCATTTATAACTTACCATTTCTTTCCTATACTTTCATTTTTCTTGTCCAATTCCCATTTCCAATGATCCATTTTTGTGAAAATAGCCTGTGGGTTTATCATGGAAGACAAGGAGTCAACACAACTATATGAAATTTTCAAGAATGGAAAACCAGACATACAGTGATGAATAACCAACATACTTTGAAAGAAGTGATGCTATTGGCCACTAATCATGATGTAGAGATGTTACTTACATAAGAATTTATAGACCAAAAAGCTATCAGAAAGTTCATACTTCATGCAATTACATGGCCAACAGACCATGGCAACTGAAATGTGAAACTTGTTTAGAACTGGTAACATTTAGGGGCACCTGGGTGGCTCCGTTGGTTAGGTGTCTGACTTTGGCTCCTGTCATGATCTCACGGTTTGTGAGTTTAAGCCCAACATCAGGCTCGGCACTCAAAACAGAGTCTACTTTGGAACCTCTGTCTCCCTTTCTCTCTTCTCCTCTGTCACTTGTGCTCCCTCTCTCTCAAAAATAAACCTAAAAAAAAAAGGAACTAGTATCATGTAACTAAAGGATGATGACCAAAATTCTTATACACTGGAACCTTGCAAGGGAAGGATTACCTGGCTTGGTGACCAGTTGGGGTCCTATAATTGTATCAGGAGTAACAGTTGAAAGGAAAATAAAACATCAATGATGACTTTAAAAATTCAAAGAGGAAAAATGTTAACACAAATAAGTGACATGGAAACTAGTGGAAGAGATGTTAAGGACAAATGAGGATACTGATTTTGAACCTGTTAAATTTTAGATCCTGAGGCTAATCCATGTGGAAGGGTCCAGCAGGCTATTACAATTTCAATCTATATTTCAAGAGATTTAGGAACCAGAGATATAAATTTGAATACCATCCACAATATGGTTGTAAATGAAGTTAGGAGATAGTTGTTGAACACATACCAAGCCCTCACACATATTTGGTATGTAGAAAATGAGAAACCAACAGAATGGTAGATGGTAGCATCCCAAGAGACAGAATCAAGTCAGAAAGGAAAAAAAAAATATGTGACAAAGGGAAATGAGTTTTTAGAACAAAAGTAACAGCAACAATGACAACAGGAAGACAATGGTAAGGAATGGTGCTGAGAAGCAAGGCAAGTCCACAGTAAAAAACCATTATTAGATCTCCCATTTAGAATGTCCATGGTGATTCTTTATGAGAAAACGATCAATGAAATGATGGGAGGTAGGATGAAAAGAGACAGGAAAACATTGAGAAGTGGGCAGTAGACATTGATGACTAGCAAATGTGGGTTATACTTTTGAGATGTTGGTTACAGGAAGAAAGGAGAGCTTAGTAGTACACCTGGAGAAGAAAAGCATAGTCTCTTTCCTTAAGAGAGGAAAGTATACATTCTGCTGCAGAGAAGGGGCCAGTAGCGAGATAAAAATTGAAGATGTAGATTCAGAAGAAGTGGAGAAAGCCAGAGTTGAGAAGAGATGGAACGTGACTTGGACATGAGTAAGGGTAATTTTTCTTGAGAGAAAAGAAGGAGACAGCAAGTAAGATTTTTAGGTGAAAAAGATGGAAACATGTGGAGCCTTCATTAGCACCTCTCTTCACCTTGAAGAGTAAGAATGCAATGTCAAGTTGAGAACTTGTGAAGAGTTGAGAATCGTTTATAATATTTGTTATAGGAGTTGGTAAAACAGATCTAAAGGAATTGTTCAGTACTTGGGTGACCTCATCTGGTAGGTCAGATCACATGATTTGGACCCACGGATGAGTTGAATTTCTATGAAATTTTTTTCTATTTCAGTTCTTAGCTACCTGAAAGTTGGATTGGAAAAAAGGAACAATAGTGTTTCTCAAAGGATCATGATTTAGCAGAAAGTTAAGCAAGAAAGTGATATTTTAGTGTTAGGATAAAATTTTTAAAAGGATGTCTGAATGAGAAGTGTAAAACCAGTATGAAAGAATTGAGAATATATGTTGACTATAGGACAAGGTGACAGTGAACGTCAAGTTTATTAAGGAGTGGCAAGCAATTCCTTGTTTAAAAAAAAAGAATTTGTCTTTATAGGTGTTCAGTGAATGTTCACCAATGTCAAATACTTTATCTTCAAGTTCAAATACGTAATTATATTCATACAACTCTAGGGTGCCTGTTCAAGCCCTGCATGTGTTTATCTCTTTTTCAGAGAATTATGTCAGACTCTTGGATCTTCTACTTTTGTCTTGGGAAGGTTTTTTCTATGGGACTCATTGGTGACATTATTCAATGTAATTTCATTTTTGTTTCTTTTCTATCAAATAGATTTTCCCACAGCTTTAAAAGAAAAAAAAAAAGCTTATTATTGTGTGAAAAGGGAGATTTTTGCCTTTTTTTTTTTTTTTTTAAGAGAACCTAATAGCTTCATGTCTTTTGGTTCATGAGCTGGGAGAAACAAGTTACAAGTATCTTTCTTCCCACGTAATATTTTTTTTTTTTCATTTGGGTATGTTGTTTGGTAAACCATGAACTGAGGATGAGCCATATCTGTTTGTGAGCTTGGTATAGATGTGCACACATCAGTTCTATCAACATATCTGCCATTCTTGCTTTGGAGTCACCTGAAAAAAGGAAACACTTGATTAAAAGAGGAAACCTAACTGGGATGAAGCTTTGAGCTACTGAGAATAAAGAGAAATTCATTCTATTACGTATAGACTCACGTCTTAAATGGTCACTGATCAAAGAACTTAAATTATATTCGAAGTACATATATTAAAAATCAGAAACTGGAACCTTGATATACTCAAGAAAGATATAAGTAAAGTCACAATCAACCTGAGGACTCTGTATAATTGCCAAAGTTATAACAGTAATTTTTTGGATTTAACTACCCTATTCCCAGAATATGGTGTCTGGTCTATGAATGAAGAAATCTGACCATAGCACACTGAGAGGATAGTGGGAGAAGAAAAGATACACATGCTGAGGCCGCCAACCAAGAGACTGAGCATAAACAAGAAATGGCTAAGAAATACATCTATATATGAATATGTGCATACAATATCGTTATTTAAGTGTAGGCTCTAAACTTTTCTCGAGGTCACCCCTGGGAAGCACAGCAGTTCACAACTATCAAAAGTTCGGTTAAAAAATGCTTTTGATGTGGCACTTGCTAGTTATGTGCTGAGTCAAGTGACAAGGAAAGAATACTCATTATACAATGCTTTAGAAACCCAAAAAAGTATTTTTACACCTTTGCGGATAAGCTGGTAAAGGGGTCTCAGGAAGACAATAATTTAGCAGCAATGAAGGGATTGAAGGTATTTAAATTTCTGTGTACACCTCTAGATTGATTTCCATATGCCCCTACTTCCAGACTTCTCTTTGCTCCTGCTAACCTGCTGATGCTTCAGCTGTCCCATCCGACTCCATCTTCCTTTCCTGCCAAAGTCTTCTTGCTCAAAACCCACTTTGAATTTCCTTAAAGAAGATAATGTAAGAAGAGCATCTACCATATAGGATGTAGTGGTTTTTAATACAACAACTGAAATGAATTTGATTTCTTGACCCACCGATTTCCCTAAACTAATAGCATGTAACATTTCCTAGTGACTTCTCTTTTTTAAGTGTTGTAGTTCATTACTATGAGCATTTCATGTATTTGTGTCTTGTTTCCTTAACCATATTACAGATCTTCCTCAACCTATGATTTGGTTATGTCTTGATAAACCTATTATAAGTTGAAAATATCTTAAGTCAGGGCACCTGGGTGACTCAGTTGGTTAAGCATATGACTTCAGCTCAGATCATGATCTCACAGTTCATGGGTTTGAGACTTGCATTGGGGCTCTGTGCTGACAGCTCACAGCCTGGAGCCTGCTTTGGATTCTGTGTCTCCCTCTCTCTCTGCCCCTCCTTTGCTCGTACTCTGTCTCTCTGACTCTCTCTCTCTCTCTCTCTCAAAACTAAACATTTTAAAAAAATTTTTAAAGAAAATGTCATAAGTCAAAAATGCATTTTAATACATCTAACCTACCCAACATCATAGCTTAGCCTAGCCCACCTTAAATGTGCTGAGAACACTTATATCAACTTACAGTTGGACAAAATCATCTAAAACAAGGCTGTTTTATAATAAAATGTTGAATACCTCATGTAATGTGTTGAATACCAAACTGAAAGTAAAAAACAAAATAGCTGTACACGTACAGAATGGTTGTAGTATTTGTTTACCTTCGTGATCCTGTGGCTGATTGGGAGCTGTGGCTCAAGGCCATTGCCCAGAGTCATGAGAGAGGATTGGACCGCATATTGCTAGAGTGGAAGATCAAAATTTTAAATTCAAAATAAGATTTCTACTAAATGTGTATTACTTTCACACCATCATAAAGTTGAAAAATTTTGAGTTGAACCATTATAAGTCAGGGACCTCTGTATTACAAAACCTTGAAGCTCAATTCCTAATATGCTATGGTTTCCTCCCTCCTGCCTTCCCTTCCTTCCTTCCTTCCTTCCTTCCTTCCTTCCTCTCTCAACTCATAATGCAATGTATTGCAGAGTGACAAGAGAATATGCTCAATTAATTTTTGCATGGAAAAATATTTTTTCCAATAGAAGACAGAATTTTCACCTAAATATATTATTTATCTCCTCAATGTTTTGCCTACAAAAAGCTCATGCAATGCAGGTCACTGACTCTGATATACTGAGATGATAATCTAATTTTCATTTTGCAGTGGCTCAAACTAGGAGGGCTGATTGGATTTAGCTCTTTCATTTTGCAGGTGAGGAAACAAGCATGTTTACTCAGAAGACTTTAACTTCCTGAAGACAATGGAGGAAAACAGTAGCAACAACCAGGACAAAAGCCCCGTAACATTTATGCAGGGTTATTGTCTATGCTGAAATATGTTGTTTTCTGACCTGAATGGAAAAAATTGAATTTGTCTGGATTTTCTACAATATAAATTTGAGGCATAGGAATAATTTCATTACTTTTGAACCTAAGTCACTTTCACACTTAATTCTTCATAAAAATGTTTTCCGGCATATGAAAAGAATTAGAATTTCTTATGTTTGGACTGTCTTACAGTAAAGAGGTGGAAAATAGAATTAACTGCAACGAAATGGTGTGTTATGCATCACTTTAAATTATTCATTTTTTTTATTTCTTTTATTGAGCTTGAGTTCTTCCTCGTGATTGACCTTCAGATGCTTCTGAATATCTTTCTGCCACAGAACTGAGTAAACCAGAATCTAGCCTTCCTAGGTTATGAAGTACAAATTAAATTGACTCTCCTAGGGCTTAAGGCTGAGGTCACAGGGTGTCTTTTAATGGAAACTTAAGAATTGAATAGTCAAAGCTTTCTTTTTGAAAGCTAACGTCCACCTATAATCAAAGTCCATTTGTGCTTTGGCCTTGATAATTTTAGTGGTGACTTTATTACGAGCTGACTTTAGCAGTACTTTCGGCAAATTCTGATATGAAGAAGAACTGAGTGACATAAAAAGTATTCTACTAAGTAGTCAATATTTGATGAAATTCTTTAAAAACTGTCAAGGCAATCATTCAAGAAATGTATTGTGTTTCTAATGGCATACTAAGCACACAATGACAGCAAGGTGTGATTCACCATAGATTACCAATATCATGTTCCTGGGCACTCTGGTGAGGATGAAAAGTATATGACACTTTCCTTCAAATAGCTCAAAATATATTTGGAGATACAAAATAAGAGAATGGTTATATATATAAAATTGAGAGAAGGGAGAAGTTATGATAGGCTTGAATATTTAACTTTTTTTCTTTTTGAAACTGGATTCTAATTTTGCCACAGAGCAGGGCAGAAATCGGGGTCATCAATGAGAAAGGTCAGGTACAGAGATGAAACAATACTAACAAAGACACAAATGTTAGCATGAACATTGTATGTCAAAGGACAGAGAGAACATCAGCCAGAGTGAAAGAACTGTGCTTGGTGGGCATGGCGGGGAACAAGGCTGAAGATGTAGATTTGCAGAGGACTTAAAAGAACTGAGTATTGTACTCAGTGGAGAATCAATATTGTGTGTTTTTGAGCAGTGGAATTAAATGACATCACTCCCTGCAAAGATTAATCAGATTGATGCATTAAAATGATTGAAAAAGGAGGGGTGCCTGGCTGGCTCCATTGGCAGGCATGCAACTCTTGATCTCAGGGTCATGAGTTCAAGCACCACATTGGGCATGGAGCCTACTTTAAAAAAAAAAAGTTTAAAATGACTTGAAAGGGGAAAGAGGTGAAAGTTGGAGAAAATAGTTACAAATTTCCAACTGCTGAATGACTGCTGAGAAAAGGGAATGGAGAGGAATGTATAAATATAAGAGATACAAGGAAAAAAAAAACAATTGAGTATTACAACTTAGGTGAAGAAAATGGAAGTGAAAACACAGTCAGCAATATGCCAACCTTACAAATGACCAAATATCTCTAATGAGTAATAAAATGTTCGGTGTGTTTACCTAGCCCCATCACCTTGACTTTCCAATGAATTTATTCATTAAAAGGTAATGTATCAATGCCAAACCAGTATGTAAGAGGCTGGCAAATAACAGGAAAGTGGCCTTACCTGATACTGCTCTCAGTCAAGAGAATGCGTACCCATTATGTTTTCCAGAATGCTCTTTGTGACTGCCAAACAGGGATCAAATCTTTTTCATTATCATATAAAACATTACAATTTCCCAATATTTATTCTTCTACCCTTGTGCAGAATCCCTTCTTTCTTTGAGTTTCATGCCACAGTCTACCCCTCTTCATAGCTATTATTCTTCAATTACCTAATACCCTCGCACATTTTTGACACATTAATACCTTAGTCATTGCTTCCTGTATCTAAGATATGATACAAGGAGTTGCTGTTTCTCCCCTGAAATGTTGAAATCCAACATGCCTTTGTGTGACCATAATCTGTCTTCATTCAATCTCTCTCATACCTACACTGCTGGTACCAACAATTTCTCAAAGACTGTTAGCTGTTTTTGCTTTTACCAAAAGTACGTAATAACATACTTACACCCTCAACCGTCTTGTAGACCTCCCACAATGCCAACAAAGCAAAGCTCCAATCCTGAATTTATGCCAAAATCTACCACGTTCCCTTACCTATTTGCGATATATTATAGGGGTGCCTGGGTGGCTCACTCGGTTGAGCCTCCGACTTCAGCTCAAGTCATGATCTCACAGTTTGTGGGTTTGAGCCCTGCATCAGGCTCTGTGCTGACCGCTTGCTCACAGCCTGGAGCCTGCTTCAGATTGTCTCCTTCTCTGTGCCCCTCCCCCGCTCACGCTTTGTCTCACTCTGTTTCTCAAAAATACATAAATGTAAAGAAAAATTAAAAAAAGAGATATATTATGAGAATACCCACAATCTTTCATCTCAGTTCCTCATATTCAAGAGTACACATAGAGAAGAAAATACAAATATCTTATATGCCTAATATCCCTGTCCACCGTCTGAAAAAAATAGCACATTGTCAGTGGCTGTTTCTCTAATTATAGTGAGCTCTGTGTGGTTCATGTTCATGGGTATACATGTGTGTGTTCCCTCTTAGGGAATAATACAGATTACGTGAAAGAGGAATCCAATTGCTAATTTTACTGTAAATCAACCCTCACACTCTGCCCCCAATCAATTTCCTTTAACACCTTTTTCTTCTCAAGTTTCTTCCCCTTGCATCTCTACTTTTTTTTAAATTTTTTTTAACGTTTATTTATTTTTGAGACAGAGAGAGACAGAGAATGAACGGGGGAGGGTCAGAGAGAGGGGGAGACACAGAATCCGAAACAGGCTCCAGGCTCTGAGCTGTCAGCACAGAGCCCAACGCGGGGCTCGAACTCACGGACTGCGAGATCATGACCTGAGCCGAAGTCAGCCGCTTAACCGACTGAGCCACCCAGGCGCCCCTTGCATCTCTACTTTTGTGCGATGTCTCATCCTTTTCCCCATAGAATAAACATGCCTAGAGGTTTTCCAGGTTATGTGTGGGCAGTGCAAGAATAACAAAAGGATTTAGGACTTGAAAACTTTGCTCCCCTCTTTAGCAAAATTTTAAATAAATGAAAAAAAATAAGGATAAGTTTTACATTGTATGTGTGTATGTGTGTGTGTGTGTGTGTGTGTGTGTGTGTGTGTGTGGATTATTGATGTTTATACCCAACTAAAGTATAAGAAAGAAACTTTAAATTAAATGTAACATCATATTTGCATGTCTCTACCATTCTGAGTAGTACAATATTCTTTTACTTAAGAAAACCAAAGTCCCAACATGGTTCCTTGATTCTCTCATCAGAAGGGATTAACGTACAAGTTTTCTTGACCTGAAAAGTAACCTTTAGCTGACAAAGCATGTAAGAAAATGAAAAACAGCAGTGTTTCTACTCTTATCCATTTTTTTTTTCTGGTCTCTTCTGATGTAAAAATAGTTCGGCCTTCAAAAAACTATTGTTTTATATCTGCATATGTTAAGGAAAGTTTTAAATAATTAAGGTGCTTTCCTGAAGTGAGCATACATATAAATTTAAAATTTAAGGCTAAGCAATAAAGTATTCTCTTTGAATTAAAGTGAACTTGCTGAAATGATTCATTAAATCCTTAAAAATAATTCAAACTTCAAGAATATATACTAACGAATATTTCTTATCCAGCTTGCAAATTAACTTGAGAAAGTCTACAAAAAATAGCTATCGATATAAGAATACTGATAAATCATACAGATTCATGATTTTATTATAAAAGTTCATTAACACATGAAACTTATATGAATATATATGTGTATATATGTATATATATATATATATATATATATATATATATATGGAGAGAGAGAGAGAGTATATAATTGGGAACTTCACAAAGCCAGTGATTTTGCATGTAGATTTTCCATTTTTCTAAATGTACCCTTAAATCCCCAAATGTATAAATTTATTGCAACAAAGTATTACCTAAAGAAGGAGAGAATACAAAGATTGGAAATGGCTTTTCAGAAATACCAAACCTTTTGCAGTTTGTCACCTTGGACTTGGCTTAATGATACCAGTCAAATAAAGCCAGCCACATGAATGGTTCAAAGAACAATTGAATAATATGAAGAAGTTAGAAATTCCATGGAGACAAGTATTTATTCTCTAAGTAATAATTTTTAAAATAAAGACTCTTCTTTCTCCATAGATATAAATTACTCACACTTAATTTGGTTAAGATATAATAATATTTATAAACCTGAAGATTAAACCAATTATCAAAAATACATTTTAAAGAAATTTCTAAGTTTCTTAGTAACATGAAGGTAATGATGTACAGAGATGTAGGTAATGTGAATTCTCTAGACCAAGCAATTGTTGGTTAACATAGGAATAGACTAGATCTTTACTTTCCTGAAAAATAGAAAAAGATATTTATTAAATGTTGGGTTTTTAACTGGACACTGACTAGGCATTAATATGCTATCTTTGTAACTGAAGTGACTGATGCTCAGGTAACTGTCCAAAAATTACATGTTTACTAAGCAGGAGGAAAAGATTTTTAAATTCAGGTTTGCTTGATCCTGAAGACTATACTCCTTCCACTATAACTGATTTCTATTATGTCTACTTTTCTATGATTCTATATGCATTTCACAGGTATTCACTATGTGATCTTTTAAATAACAGATACATGCTGATTTATGAAAAAAATACATTGTAAGTCACAACATTTTGGGAAAGCAAATTGGCAATATGTAGCAGATACCTATAGAAGTAACTGAAAACAGAATTTCTGGAAACTGTCTAGCCCAATAAATAGGAAAGGCTAGAATGTTGCTGGACACAATTAGAATTAGGTGCTTGGATGTTGCTAAAGAAAAAAAAAATGTCAATGACACTTGTTAAAGATAAGAAAGACTTTATTCAAAAGATGCCATTAGGATAGAAATAGGGACCATTGTGAGCGGTTCTTGCAATGGAAGAGAGATATTGGCCTCAACCCCAAATACAGCATAGGCAACTGGGAATCTATATGCAAGGAGCATAGTGTGGGTCAGTGTATGGAAAATTGCTAAGAGGAAACATCAGGGGTAGGGGAAGATTCTGGCTAAACTAACCTAAAAGGAGTCTTGGCAAAGGCAGGCCAGTGTGATCAGATATTTTCTGGGGGAGAGTAGAGGATAAAGAAATTCAATGAGGTAATGAAGATGATCAGATGAAGAGAATGGGAGACTCTAGCTAAACCAACTTAGCAGAATTCTTGTGAAAAATAGACAAGGCAGAAACAAACATGGAAGCCCAAAAGTGGAGGCCTCATTGTAAAAGTTCAGGGGAGCCCGAGTAGAGTTTGTTAGAGAAGAGAATCTTTGTCAATGCCTTCAAGACTTTTATACTTTCTCTTTCTGCTCATCTTTGTGTTCTAGCTTCCCTGAAACCCACAAGACTGGGACTGTGGTCACCAGTAGCTCTGGGCATATGGGTTTTAAAGATGAAATGAAATCAGTTTGCAACCACCCCTCCCTGACTTCCACAATCCCCAGTTACAAAGCTCTTGGGAAAATGTCTTAATCTGGCTTGAACCATGTGTCTATCCCCTGGATGAATCACAGTTTAGCTAGGGATGTAGGGAACTATGACAGGCTGAGCTTGGATCAGGTGCTCATTCTTCAACAAGTCACTGTTGCCAGGAAAGTACAAGCACACAAACAACAAATAATCCTGCTCCCTTCAAAACACTTTCCAACGAAGGAGGTAGAGCACTATTTTGGAAAAACAAGACAATCAATGTATCTCACATAATCCAAAATATTTCCTCATTTGTGTAAACAAATTCAAAAGAGTTCCAGTCATTGTGACCAAATGGGTTTAAATCATCAAATCAAAGGTTTTTATCATGTATAACAAATTATACTAAAGAAGAAATCCAAGGAAGAGAGAAGGTTCTTTACATAAAATGTCCATTTTAATGTAACAGTCGATGTTCATTACCACCTAACATTCCATTTTTCCCTCATCCTTTTAATAATCTAATTTTTATATGGGTATTGACTCCTCTGCAGTTAAGGTGATTTTATCAGCGAAATTCCCCAGCGATTATTTCAATGACCCTGACTGAAGTCAGTCAGTGATGGCCTTCTGCTGGCCACAGGGCTCAGGTACCAGGATTAATGTAACTCATGACCATGAAATTGGACAGAGTTTTCCTGGGAGTGACAGAAAACAGGTCTACTGAGTCTTTATGTGAGAAAAGTCAGGGAAAAATATGTTCTCTGCCCTGCCACCCATCTTGATTTTCAGACATGTGAAGCCTGGTATTACTGGAGGCATTTTGAAAACATGAAAGAAACTGGTCCTGTAGCCAATGGCCCTGGAAGGACAAGCTAAGGAATTACAGAGAAATGGAATCAGCACCATTGTATTAAGTCAATGGAAACTTTTCTTTTTTTTTTTTGGATATACAGCTATCTAAACAAATATGTATCCTTCAAACTTAAGTTATTTATTATCTTTTCTTATATTACTTATGTTACAAACAATCTTGAGACATGGAGCTTTAATTACAATGTGATTACAAACAATATAAGTAACCAACCAAAGATTAGTGGAAAATAAATTTTTAAATATCCACTCTACTTTTAACCTGTTCTAGATTAGAAAATCAAATATGCATGGCTTTTAGAACTGTGTCTAAAAAGGAAGTCAAGAGTTTTTAGTAAGGGATTTGTCTAATATACCAAATTCTGGAATAAAGACATTGAGTTTTTTCATGTGGGCTATTTAAATACTTCAGGACAGATGGAGTCAGGAGAAACTATCTTACCATTTGCTAATTACAAAATGAAGAGTTCACTTGTGTGTGGAAGGGATTTTTCTGTTAAATCTCTTAAAATTGAAGGGATTGTTTTTAGTAATATTTACACTGAATTAATTTGGATTTTGCCCTGAAGTAGGCTTGTTGCCAACTGACATGTAAAATTTGGATCTGTGATGAATCTTGAGCTAGAAGGCCCATTAGTCAAGATGTCATATGATCCTTCAAATTACTGAATGCACACTAAGTTTTAATGGGGTTCGTTAGTTGTTCCCAGCTAATGACAGAGCTGGTCTGTTATCAGTACCATTTTGTTCATAGTGTTCTGATCTCCCACACAAAAACATCTAGTAAAAGTGTTCCTTTTCTTTCACTAAAATTACACTTTTTCAGCTGAATGAATATTTTTGAAAGAAAAGTGAACTATTGGCCTAAATACTCTTTAAATCTATAACACTTTGAATTAACATCTTTGGGTTGAATTTAGCTCTCAATGGATAGTATTTTTTCTGACATCAATTTGAAGCTCCAGGAAGACCATATGGAAATGATGACTAAAATGTTTACTCGAAGCTTTAAATACAATTATTTTTATGGTTATCTTTAATGTATCTACTTTGTTTAATAGCAGCTTTTAGTCCTTGTTTTTGCTCCAGCTAAGGAATATAATGTGCTGTCTGGTGTAACAAAGTGTTATTAGAAGCAAAATCTTTAATATCTAATTTGCTAACTCCAATTTTACACTTTTTGATCTGAGATGCAGATGTAAATTGGATCAAAGAGAAAACATTTCACTTGGAGAAATTTTACCAGAAGCTTTAAAAACAGATATCTTTTTTTCTTTTCCTTTTTTAAGAAGGATGAAACTTTGATTGTTTTGTGAAGTCCTGTGGAGTTTGAGCCTCTAAACAAAAGAAAGTAAGGGGAGGATTCTAGAAATCTCCGGTTTATATGGAAGGAATTTGCTTCATGGGAAATTTCCCTCAGACTCAGTCCATATGGATTATCCTTTAAAATGTTTTCATCAGTTTTGCCTTTCTGCCTTCAATTGAAATGAGCCTAGCCCTTGAATGTTGCGGAATTTATAGCTCTAGTAAAACAAACTCTTCTGGCTTTTCCTACACACAATTGGGTTTTTTAGCTGCTCCAAAGATTTGAGCTACAGTAGTTTGCTTCATTATTAAAGACATATGATGCCTGTTGTACAGATTTCCCGTTGGGCAACAGAGCTGATAAAAGAATAAAGAATTTCAAGAATCTGTATCTCGAAAATAAGTCCCAAGGTATCTTTCTTTCATTTTTTCAAGTTGTAGGAAAGCTTGCAAAATAATTTCCATTTTTATTTAGCTTTGTACTTATTGTACAAAAGCTGTGTGAGAACACAGCATTTATCAGATGAAATTATTTGCCCTCTGAAATAAACATGTGTTATTTTACCCTTTTGCCCACCATTGGTGAGAATAATGAGAACTTCCTAAAACTGGGTATTTGAAGTCAGTCTTAATCAGAATCTTGATTGCGGGTACAGTATAATCCCAAAGGGAGCAAAGGTGGTTTACTGTTCAATGTTTCAGACTCTTTACTAGGACACTTTATCCCAAGTACATTTTTTTTTTTTTTTTTTTTTTTTGTGGCCACTTGTGAAGTGTTTTTAATGGTAACAGCTTATATCCAAACTAATGCCCTAATTTCAGTCCTGTGGTCCTGTGATTAGAATGTCACTGTGTTAAATCTATCAAATTGCCAGGTCCTTTGTAGGCACCTTGGAAGCAGAGTGTGTAAGCTGCAATGAGGTACCTTGCATTTGTATGGCAGGGGAGAAAGTGCATCCTAATCCAGATGTGCTCTCATCTACTGATCTACATAGCTTTCCACAGATACATTCAGTGGCCGTGAGACTCCTTTCATTAGTGCAAAGGAGGGCAGCAGAAGTTAAGACAGGGATTCACAAGGGGAGGCAATCTATTAGAAATCAGCCCAGAAGCAAGAGCTGGCAATGTTTATTCAAAAGTGGTTTTTCAGCTTCTGCAGAGTCAGCCAATGACAGAGGGCTTGTATCCAGACGTCACGAGGGAGAGAAACACAGTCTAGAATTTAGCACGTAAGTCCTTTAACTGTCAGAGTTGAAGATGCTAGAGCTGTACAAATAAGGTGCTGTACCTATAGCTTTAAAGATATATTTTTAATAAATAGAAAATATTATTTGAGATATAATCCTTAAATTTGCAGGAATCCTTTTGTGTCCCAGCCACGAGTCCAGTGCTGCACAAATGCCTTGCTAATGGTGAGTGTCCAGTAAGCAGTTGTTAAATGTAATAACCCCAAACTATTGCTTAACTTCTCCTGCTCAAGTCTATTGCATCATTGGCTCCTGAAAAATGCATTTTCTTAACTTACTCCTTGCCTCTAATTTTCCCCTTTAGTTTTTTTTTTTTTTTTTTTTTTTTCAGCTTTATCTTCCCTGGTTGGAAAGCTATTGAAGTTAGAAAATAATGGAAGTCAAAGGCTGAAGTAGAATTTAAAGAGAAAGGGTAAAACAGAATTTTAATTTTATACTTGGGGAAATTGCAGCCCATAGAGGTGGAACATTTTAATAAAAATCACAAAGTCAGCTGGTTGTAGAAGTTACAACTAAGAATCATGTCTTCTAAACCTCAACATCTGTACTTTTCAAATAACTGGAATGTGTCCATATTTTTTAATGTGCTGTCGTATGAGAGAATGATTTTATATTCACTACCCTGAAAATAGTAAACAATATTTATTGAGCACTTATTTGACAAGCACTACTTTTTATATAAATTATTTCAATTAAGTCCTTAGAATACTATGAAGTAATTTATCTCAATTTTACATGAATCATTTTACATATATAATACTTATTTACGTTTATTGCTATATATATTTATATCAATCTATTTATCTTTCCATCTATGTAACTTTTTATGGCCACAGAAAATAGGTAGATGCAGAACTGTTTAAAAACAGTGTAGCCTATGTAGGAAGACTCCCTTTAGTTCACTCAATAAGCCGGATCTTGTTTTGTTATCCATTCTGTTACCCTATGTCTTTTGATTGGAGCATTGAGTCCATTGACGTTTGGAGTGAGTACTGAAAGATATGAATTTATTGCCATTAGGTTGCTTATAGAGTTGGAGTTTCTGGTGGTGTTCTCTGGTCCTTTCTAATCTCTGTTGCTTTTGGTATGTATGTATGTATGTATGTATTTATTTATATTTTCATTTTTTCTCCCCTCAGAGAGTCCCCCTTAAAATTTCCTGCAGGGCTGTTTTAGTGGTCACAAAGTACTTTAATTTTTGTTTTTATGGGAAACTTTTTATCTCTCCATCTATTTTGAATGACAGCCTTGCTGGATAAAGAATTATTGGCTGCATATTTTTCTGATTCAGCACACTGAATATATCCTGCCACTCCTTTCTGGCCTGCCAAGTTTCTGTGGATAGGTCTGCTGCAAACCCGATTTATCTTCCCTTGTAGGTTAAGGACTTTTTTTTCCCTTTCTGCTTTCATGATTCTTTCCTTGCCTGAGTATTTGTGAATTTAACTATGATACGCCTTGTTGATGGTCGGTTTTTGTTGAATCTAATGGGAGTCCTCTGTGCTTCCTGGATTTTGATGTCTGTGTCTTTCCCCAGGTTTGGAAAGTTTTCTGCTATGATTTGCTCACATAACCCTTCTACCCCTATTTCTCTCTCTTCCTCTTCTGGGACCCCTATGATTCTGATATTGTTCCTTTTTAATGAGTCACTGATTTCTCTAATTCTTAAATCGTGCTTTTTGCCTCTTTTTTTCATTATTCTCCATAAGTTTGTCCTCTATATCACTGATTCTGTTCTGCCTCATCCATCCTTGCCTCTGTGGCATCCATTCGTGATTGCAACTCAGTTATAGCATTTTTTTATTTCATCCTGACTAGTTTTTACTTATTTTATCTCTGCAGAAATGGATTCTAATCTATTTTCAACTCCAGCTAGTATTCTTATTATCATGATTCTAAATTCTGTTTCAGACATCTTGCTTGTATTTGTGTGGGTTAAGTCCCTGGTTGTCATTTCTTCGTGCTCTTTCTTTTGGGGTGAATTTCTTCATCATTTTGAAGGGAGAAAAATAATTAATGAGATAGAAAAAGTTAAACTAAAAAAATGTAAATTAAAAAATATTAAATTAAAAAATTAAACACACACACACAAAATTGACTAATGATGCTAGATCCTAGGTGTGTTATGGTCTGGGTTTTGAAATTGGCTTGATAGATAAGAGAATAAAGGGGAAGGAAGAGAAAAAAAGGAAATCGTTTTAAAATCTGAAGAAATGAATACACTGAAGTAGACTAAAATGAAATGATGGAAGTAACCTATAATTTGAAAAATTACACAAAAGTAACAAATATAGTAGGAAAAAATTAAAGAAAATTATTTTTAATAAAATTTAAAAATAAAGATGAGTTTTTTCTCTTTCTGTATTCAAGAGAAGAAAAGAAAGTAAAAAGAGAAAAAAGAAAAAAGAGAAAAAACTGAAATTGTTTGAAAGTTTGAAAAAATGAATACAGTAGACTAAAACGAAATGATGGAAGTAAAACAGAATTTGAAAAACTTTACAAAAAAGTAAAGAATATAGTGAAAAAAATTAAAGAAAATATTTTCAATAAAACTGAAAATAAGAATGAATTTTTTCTCTGTCTGCATTCAAGAAAAATAAATGAAATGAAAAAGACAAAAAAAAAGAAAAAAGAAAGTAAAACAAAGAAAGAAAATTTATAGATGGACCTGCTAACATATTGAAATAGGAATGAAATTACTTTATTTTCCACTAGAAGTCAGAGTATGAAGAGCTTTATAGTCCATAAACTAAGCAGACAGTGAGACTTCTGTTCTTGAAGAGCAAGGTTGGCCCAGTTGGGCAGGGCTTAGTGTAAGAGCTCTGTTCTCCACTAGATGGCGTTTGTAGCCTACTGTGGTGGATTGTTGCGGTGCCCGCCCATAGGTGCGCATGCGCATGAGCGGGAGCGATAAAATGGCATTACCCAGCCAGCCTGTGTCTCGTATTGGAACTCTGTTCTCGCCGATCAGCAATCGTGCACCCGTCCTTTGTCTTCAGGTTTCGTCCACTCCCCTCTTTTACACTGTCCGTGACCAAGCCCCAGGTAGTACCTCTCTCCCAAGTTTTGTCTCAGATACGGCTCTATTCCCCGGCCCCTTACTTCTGAGGGACTGCAGCTTTGACCCGTTCTGCCCCTCTGCGGAGGGTCTCACCGAGTAATGGCCTGTTGCCAACTGCACCCAGGAATGTTTGTGGGGCCTTGCTGCTGCTGAAGCCCAGAGATTGCGGCCAGGTGCCAGCCCGCCCCAGAAGAAGTTCACGAGATAGTGTAGCAGCAGCGTTTCAGGGATTATGGAAAATCACAACACACTCTGGCACCAGCCTTCACCCTTCACCACTTTGTTCCAGCACCAGAGAATGTGGGCGTTCTCTGGGGTCTGCTGGGCCCAGGTTGCCTCACAGCCTCTACCAAATGTCCTTCCAGCAGTGGAACCGCTTCTCCCCGTGTTGCCCAAGAACCGCCTGGACCCCATTCTGCTCCCGGGGATTCGTCCTTCCCGCCAGAGCACTGCCAGGTATCGAGCTGCGGAGTTGCAGACTTGCACTCCCCTTGTTTACAGTCTTAATGGAATTTAAACCCTCTCCTTTCTTTCTCCCTTTTTAGTTTAATCCCTGCGGTTGTTGCCAATTTTCCACTTTCTCTCCAGCTGCTTTTGCAGAGGGGTGCTTTTCCTGTATTCTCCCCCCCAATCTCCGTCCTCTTCACCCGCAAAAGCACCTCCTTTCCCACGGCTTCTCACTCTCCAAGTTCACCTCTCCGTGCCACATACCTGCTGAATTCTGTGGTTCAGTTTGTGCAGACTGTTGTGTTAATCCTCAGATCACTTTTCTAGGTGTGCAGAATGGTTTAGTGTTGATCTGGCTGTATTTCATGGATGCGAGACACACAAAAAACTTCCATGCTGTTCTGCCATCTTGGCTCCCTCCTTTCGATAGCAAGAGATAATTTAACCATTCTTTGTTACTGCATGATAGGTAACATCGATTTTCTCCCTGGGGTAGACAAATTATAGCTTTCTCATATTCCACTTTGACTCAGTTAATTCAAAATTTTACACTTTACCTCACCTGCAAGTATCAATTTCTGTACATTTAAATCTTTAAACTTTAAGTGACAGAATCCCAACTATAAACTTGCTTAAGATAACAATAAATACAAAGAGGATTATTATCAGTTTATATAACAGAACAATCCAGAAGAAAAGAGCTAGCTTTGGGAAGAGCTATATATATCCAGTGTACCCTCGGTGCTTCAACAGTCTCTTCCCATTTCCCACTCTTCTTTTTAATCACCACTTCTATCTATCTTTTAGCTCTTTTGTTCTCCGTTGGCTTCATTCTCAGGCAGACTCTCACCATATAGAAACCTTTGGCGTCTCTTTCCAATTATTTCTAAAAAAAAAAGTCTTGGTTTTAACTTCCTGACTCAGCCACAGTCACATGCCTGTCCTTGAGGTACTCATTGTACAACTCTTTGGGTATAGGCTTCTTCCTATCCCTCAGAGCTGGATGATTTGGGGCCGGATTTACCTGAATTAATTGGCAAAGAAAAATAGAGTTGCTGATAGCCAGAAAAAGGGAAACTACCTGCTAAACAGACAAAAGGAGAGATTATTACTACATTTGAGTAAATCAAATAGCTAAATTAGATAACCTTGCTGAAGTACTTATTTCTAAGAGAAGTCTCATTCCATAATTTTTGTCTCTACTCTTTGCCTGCCTTTTGTTCCAGAGCAAAAATGTAACCAGGTTCTTCTTGCAACATTCTTCCAGGTGTCTCTGATGTAGAATGAATATTCAGAGCTTACCTGAAAACACTGACACCATGTCATGTTTGTCTGATTAAAACTTCTGACATGTGGTTGGATATCAAGCAATGTCTGTTTTTTAACTTTTCAATAACGTTTCAGGCTACTAGCAATAGTGATATGGACACATTGATATGCTATAATCAGTTCTAGGTTGGGTTTTGATAGTTTACAATGTAATTTCTCTGAGAGAAATTTTAGGTAAAATAATGGGCGTTTTGATCTCTGTGAGTTTGCTTCATTTTTACAGTGATTAGAAAAGTCCATTTAGCTGATTTGTCACCCTTGTAAGAACTTGCTATTAGAAGCTCATCAGAGTTCTTTGGAGAAGGGCATTTTATATGGGTAAAGGAGAGGCGAGTTTAAATCTTTTTGAAGTTGTTTTTCAGTCTCCGATTCAAATCACCCAAAGTCCACATATAAATTAACTCCAACATTACCTCGAGGTTAGCAAGATTGTTTTAACATCACCTTTTGATCTCATTTTGACAAAATGGCCTTACATTTCTGTGGATCAGTGTGGCTACCACAATACATCACTGTCCTCAGCATACTCTAAGGGTGATCTTCAAATACCATGACATAATAGAAAAACACTCTGGAAAATGAATTGCCTTGTACTTCAATACCATCTTTGTTTGGTTTTAAGAACTTGCCTTCCTAATTCCGTAGTCAGAACCTGAGAGTCCAAGAATAAATTGGACACCACTCCAGATGGTGCATTTAGCAATCCATTCTACTTGGCCAGCATTTAGCATGGAGACTAGCAAATTCAATTATCCTTTCCTCACTTGTACAGATATTTCACCTTAGCATCTTCTAGCTTCAGAACTTACCATACCATGATAGAACAGAACTCTCTGGAAAACTCATTTATCTTATGGCCATTAGCATCTGTTTTTTTCAACTTCCTCCTTGCGTGCCCTCTGCGGCTGTTTGCAGTCATGGGTAGCCAAGTATATTGCAAAGGGCCCTTTCGCTCTCCTTTGTCACTGAAAACATTGCTTTCCACCTCTCTACCTTCTCTTTCTTTTTTACTATTGTAAGTATATTCCTAAATACTAAAAACAAGCAGAAGACATTTTTTCGATGAGATGCTATCAAGAAGAATAGTCTCATGCAAACTCTTTCTGTCTCCCTTTTTCCCAGTAACGTCTGCACCAGCCTTCACGGATTGTGACATTTACATATAGGGAATGAGGGGCATTCCACACTGACAATGCTCCTTGACCCAAAGTGTGTTTGTCTGTTGGAAGAAAGTAAGAGGACAGGCCTCCAGTAATGAGCTGGTTGAGACCCTTGTAATCCCCGTGGAGTTTTCAGGTAAAGGGAAAGAGGAAACAGAGATTCTCAATCTCCTCCACAATCCCTCTGTGGGACTGTAGTTCTCCTGATTTCTGTGGAACCTGCTTTTCAGTGGCTCCTTTGAGGTTTCTCCAAGCTTCTAACACAAATGTTCCTAAGACGTACCTCAATAGTTGTTTCCTTTTTGACATCCTGTGTTTCCCAGGCCCTGCCATTCACAACTTTCTTTTCTATCTACTATTGCTTTCTCATGCCTGTAGCTCTTAACACATTAGACCAGTTGTCAAAAATGTGGCAGAAAGTATTTCTACGCATTTATAAAATGTTTTCTTATTGCTTACATGTAGGCATTCCATTATTCTCCTAAACTTAGTCATTTTTCTACTGTCTTATTATCTATATAAGAAGCAGTATAAAATAGTGGGTAGAAATCGTAGGTCTTGGTTATAAACTGCTAAATTGAGGTTAGAACCCCAACTAGTGCTGTGACCTTAGAAAATCTACTTAACCTCTCTGTACTTCAGTTTCTCAACAACAAAATAAATATAACAGTAACACTAAATCAAAGGTTATTGGAAGAACTTAGTGTCTACAACCCTTGTCTAAAACCCTTGAGACTTGATGTATCCTAGAATGAAGAAATTTTTATTTTCAAAGAAAGGTTATGTGGAGTCTATACAATAAATGACACAATGCCCCATCACAGAGATTGGGCAGCACAGTCAAGCATATTAACAATTCTTTAGGAAAGCATGTGAATATACACACTAAGTAAAGACAAGATATAGCTGCATAAAAGTTCAGGTCAGGTGTTACTGTCAAATGAGTTATAAAAAAATATGTGTCAGGGGACCCCGGGTGGCTCAAGTGGTTAAGTGTCTGACTCTTGATTTGGCTCAGGTCGTGATCTCATGGTTCATGAGTTTGAGCAACACTTGGTCTCCATGCTGTCAGTGTGGAGCCTGCTGGGATTCTCTCTCTTTCTCTCTCTGTGTCCCTTCCCCACTTGTGCTCACTCTCATGTTCTCCCTCTCTCTCTCTCAAAATAAACAAACTTAAAAAAAAAATACATGTTTCAGAGTTGGAACCACCTGAGTCTAAGTATTTAGCCAAGTGTTTAACACACAGTATATTCCTCAATGACATTGTCTATTATTAATATTATTATTTAATAAAAAAAATTATTGAGTGCCTACCATACACTACTTATTTTGATATATGTTATTGTTTTACGGAATCTCTTAATTAAGGTCAGAGACTCTCACTTCTTGTCTGGCTTTGATTAATTAATACTTAATTCTTTTAAGATTCAGTGAAACCTTCAGAACTTGAGGAGATAGTTATCAGAAGAGTCTTTCTAACAAAATTATTTTATTTTCTCCTCTGGAGAACTTTAATATTCAGATATAGTACACATTATTTTCTTTCAAAAAATTTTTTATTTACATATAATTGGAGGGTAAAATTATAAGGTATTTAAAGTGTAGAGTGTGCTCATTTGATATACTCATATAATGTGAAAGAATTCCCCTCTGCAAATTAACAAATCCATCACCTTATATATTTATCTTATTTAAAAAAATTTTTTTGGTGAGAACATTTAAGTGGTACACTCTTTGCAAAAATTTCAATTATACAATACAGGGTCATCAACTACAGTCACCATGTTATACATCAGATTCTAATCCTGTGGTGGTGGGGCTCCAAGAAGAACTGGAAATAGCTGCTAATCTCATCCCAACTCCTCATCCATCCCAGTCCCCTTCAAAACAGAGTGTTTATACTCCCACAAATTCCTCCAACACATTTGCTCTCCGTTCCCAAGGTGATTCATCTCCTTTCTTTGTACTTGACATGGCAGGCAATATAAATATCCATTACAACACTTTATTTCCTATTTTGAGCCATTGAAAAGTGGGCATCTCATATCTTCTACTGGACGTTACATGGTAGCAATTATGTGGAAAATATCATGACAAGTTACAAAATACACAGACTATGGAATACCCCATACTCTTTTTCTTCCCCACTTAATTACACCTTGATATTAGGACATGGGAAGACAGGATAGTATCTATGAACAACAGTGTATTAAATTTTTAAGTTCAGAGGTGAAAGAAGTCTTATTCCAGATAACCGCCCAAGGCCTTGACCTACAGAGCAGACTTCATACATTTTAAACCCAAATGTATTCAATGGCCTGCCTAAACTATAGAAGAGGCCATCATCATTTTTTTTTTTTTTTTGATAGTCTGGCCCCTAGTTTTCTTTTTCTTTCTTACTATTTTATATTTTTATTGTTTTATAATTATAGGCCAAATAAAAGAAATATCTTACAATTTTTGTGTAAGCAGTTTGGCCCCTGGTTTTCATTTCTTCATTTCACTGTTAAATAACCACAAATTAATATAAGAAATTTTATATGTAGAGGCGACTGGGTAGCTCAGTCGGTTAAGGATCTGACTTCAGCTCAGGTCATGATCTCACTGCTCATGAATTCGAGACCTGTGTTGGGCTCTGTGCCTCAGAGCCTGGAGCATGCTTCCAATTCTGTGCCTCCCTCTCTCTCTGCCCCTCTCCTGCTCCCACTCTGTTTCTTTCTCTCAAAAATAAATAAATGTTAAAATTTTTTAAAAGAAATTTTATATGTATATATACACATATGGTATTTTGGGTATATAGATATAAAATTATCTATAGACAGATAAGCAGGCAGAAATACAGATATGTCCCATAAAAAGTCCATCTAGACTTTTTTCCCCAAAAAGCTTTATTTCAGGACACATTGCTATCTACTCACTGAAATGTGAAATTCACTCAGAAGGCCACTTTATTTCCAGCCTAAAATTCCTCGTGTTTTGAACACTTGATATGGTGGCCTTTGGGTTTACTGCCAGTTGAACCTAAATTCTGTGGCCATTACCCCGAAAAGTACATAAGGCTGTGAAACAAGCTCTTAAAGGAAAGTAGTTTTTCAAGCTACATTATGGTGCTTTTAAAGGGAATAAAATCCTTAATGAGAAAATGAGTCTCCTAAGACTTCTGGCTCCAAGGTCAGCCCTGCACACTTGCCCTCTTAGTTTGGCAGAGAATCTGTGAAGGGACATTTCAGGGAGCCAATTCTGTAAAAGGTCCAGGATGAAATAAAATGACAGCCGGTTCTCTGGAGCCTCTGTTGGGCAACTTTATAATCCTTTGACAGATTTCCTCTGAAGCAGTTCCCACACAATAGCCAGTAACCCATCCTCTCCCCCTGCTACATACCAACGGAGGAAGGAGAAAGTGTGTTGCTAAGAAACCTGTTGCAATCACACCTGACGGAACTAACACTTGTCAGCTAATAACAGTTTAGTGTGAATAAACTTATCAAATCTTCCCAAGTGGATTAATACATTGTCAGCTTCTGGAGGGCTTGGGCCCTGTATTTATTTATCTTTATTTCTAGTCACATCTACTGCAGTGCTAAATACATGTTTTTGGAGGCTCAGCTGAGGTCAGACTGACCCACAGTATTGCCCTCAGCTGGCTCTTCCAGGTGGAGAGTGAGGAGGAAGAAGAGAATCTTTTTCTAGTCTGCTGTTGCTGGCTGCTAGAGTCTATGCTGCAAGCAGTACAAAGATGTGGCTGCTTTAAGAGAATACCTGGTGGGGGATAGAACCTACTGACCTTATAGTGTGATGATTAGGGGAGAAAATGAAGCTTCAGATTCAGAACCACTCACTGAACGCTGAGATGGGTATCGCGAATATTGCTGAATAGAGGATAATGGAAAATCTCTAAAATTACTGTGCATGAGACTTCTGGAGTCTCTCTAGGTGATCTGCATTAGTTGGTGGTATAATTTTGGTGTGACTGCCCCTCCTCTAGGACAGCAGCAAATGAAGTTTGGATAATGGGGTACAGAAAGTAGGGTTGGAATAATTTTATTCATTCCCGCTTCCTGTGCACCCACATTTAAGGCTCCTTGGTAAACTACAATGAACACTTTAACATTGTGAGAAATGGAGATGACAGTAAAATGTAATTACATTTAATTTATCGAATGCAGAATAATAACATTCTGTAAACTAGGACACGTAAGAGAAAGGGAAAATCGAATCTGGTTTCCTGAGCCTCTTTCCTCTCCGTCTCTTTAGTATTAACCAAGGCTCACACTGCAACATGTATTATAAGGAGATGAATTCATTGGTGTGGTTCTTTGTTATTTTACTTTCACCCAGAAATGTAATTAAGAAGGAAATCATATTACCTAATGACAGAGACAAAGTATGTCAGAAATGGCATTATTACTGCAAAATTACAGAAAACACAGACTCCATTCCTACTTCTAATTTATCACAATAGTGATAAAAGGTCTAAATGCTCCTAAACAGGGAAATTGAATGCGAGTTATCAGCATTGTGTTACTTATGAGCAGAACTAATTTCTTTTCACCCTTATGGAGTTAATTATATAATTTATGATGCATTTTGCTTCTTTTGATGGTAGTAGTGTATGTAACAATGACAATCCTTGGTGTTCTACCTTGAAGAACTTCTATCTCAAGCTCTAATGCACCTGTGAATTCACAGGATAAACTTTACTAGTCATCAAAGTGGTAAGTGGAGTTCTTGATTAAGAAAATGAAACACAAGGAGTTCAAAGGTTTATGAACTTTACTCGAGTTTATGCAGCATTTATTTCCCAGGAGGGAAAAAAATCACCACCCGCTTAATTTCACATGCCTCCTGACTCTGAGCCTCTGGGACATAATAAAATCACTGGTATATACTTTCTCACCCTGATGAAATCTGCTGTCAGATGTGACCTTTTTGTTCTTTTTGTTCAGACCAAACGTGGTCACCAACATGTGCTTGGAAGAGGCTTCAAACCTACACTTAACTCCTTGTATTCCGCTTTTTCTTCTGCCAGCCTGCCCAGAGGCTGCAACTAATGCCTCCCATGCTCAGAGCTCGGCAAATAAGCCACACACTCCAGCAGTGACCCTCTGATCAGCTGGGAGGATTTTGTGATATGATACGTCCCTTCCAGGTGCTTTTTATCTTGTTAGAGGGACCATGATCATTTTTAGGAGGCCATTCTCAGCTCAGATACTGTTGTCTCAAGTAGTCCCTTTCCTCTTTAAAGACTTGCCAACGTCATTCTTCTTTCCTGACCCTTGCCCTAGCACTTTGGTACCAGGAACTGGTTCTTCCAGGATCTTTCTGGCAGGGAAGGATAAGGGAGAGCCTTTCTTTTTTTAGGACAAGTTCAAGGAGAAAGACAGAGCTGAGAGAGTGACATCGAGACTGACAGTGTTGAATTTTTGCCCTAGCTTTGTGATCATGACACACAGAGGAGGTTAAAAAATTTCCCCTACCCTTTGTGTTCCAGGAAATTGTATCCTACAGAGAACCACCCTATGGGATGTGACTTCAATAGAACTCAGATGGCCCCTTGTTTCCCTAGGACAAGGCCGAACACAGATTCTCCAAATTTTCATTCTTTGCCTCATACATGTTTAGATGAACAGCTTGTCCCCTCTGAGCAATCAGAACAAAATGATGGTTAACTAATTTTTTTTTTCTTTCCCAGGTAACTGAACTTTGATTCCCCTTCAGCCTGAGCCAGCATATAACCAGACCTTAAGAGTGTTGGTCAAGAATAGGCTGGTCTCACAGTAAAACATCCTCTGATCTACTGTCCCATCAGGATACCCCTAATCCTACAATGCCACACATGGTTCTTTCTAGACTATTTACTTATCCCTGGAAAAGAAAAGCCATTTTCTGCTTAACTTGTAAGACATTTGCAAATGTCTGATTGACCATTCTCTGTATTGTGATAGTCTCTGTCTTCCAATCTTACCACTTCCCTGTACATTAGGCCAAATTAAATGTCTACACATTTCTTCCCCAACAACTGATATTCTCTCTCTCTCTCTGTCTCTCTATCTCTGTCTGTCTCTCCAGAAAGACTCCTATTTATATTTCTCTGATAAAAGAATAGGTGTGGTGATTGAGCAAGTTACAAGAAGGTTACCACAGAAAAGCAAATTTTTCTTTGTCTCTGAATGTCTCCCAAATTGCTTGGCAATCTCAAACTCTTAGATCTCTGTTTTACATAGATGTGCCCTTCAGAAGAACCCATTGGTAAAGCCAATCAGTTTGCCCCAGAGGAAAAACAAGCTTAGAAAATCCTTGTTTTAATTGTTTCTTTCCCCTTTCAGTAAACAGAGCATGATTTACCACAAAAATGCCAGACTGCCATATTTGACTAAATGAATTCTGAAGATTTTAGATAGAATGAATAATGCTTATTCTAAAATGGAATTGTTTTTGTATTTTTTTTTCTTATGGGAGAGGATTCATTCATGCCTTTCAAGTTAAAAATAGTATTTGTTTTTCTTAGCATTCATTACTAGACAGGGTCTTTGTAGACTTTCACGGTTTAAGCCTTTTCAAATTAAATTTGAAGGACCACTATTCTTTCCTATCAGAGTAAAACACATTCTAAATCCTAATAAATCTATTTCTTTAATATGCCACTTGATGTATAATAGTGCAAACAAAAACACATAATGGGTTCCTCTTGAGAAAGAAAAATGTATTCACTCCTGATGAAAGATCTTTTGATAATTCACTCTTGGCTTCACCACTTGATTTATATCATCTTCCCACATTAATTTGTTTTTAATTTTTTTTCCTGCCTTCTAAGGTTTTTCTCATTTCAGTGACATATACGTGACAGATAAGGTTGATGAACTACAGAAGATTCTAACTCAGATGAAAAGCTTAAATTATTCTGCACTCCATAGAATCCATGCAAGAAACTGAGAAGTCAGGATTTCCAAGGGCTTGATCATAGCATTTTAGAAACAAGTGATAAAATCAACAACAAAAACCACCCATTAAAACAGAGTGTATTTTTTGGGCCAATACCAAATGGCTCCCTGGAGTGTATTTTTTCCAAGCCTTCAGCTGATTCAATTGTGTACTCTAAAAATGATAGCAAAGCTATAGAAGCTCTATAAAATCCATTCTTTATTACAGATCTTAATTTCAAAAATGTATTCCATCTATGAACTTTATTTTAATTTAAGGAAAAGTAATAACTTTAACTTTCTTCAGGTAGGGAAGGAAGCAGTGTAGATGACAGTGCATCAAGGTGAAACTCACTGTTTTTAAAAAATAATACCTAATCCCTTTACAAGTATAGCCTATGTACCTTCATATGGAGACTCAACTACTGCAGTCTCGTTCTGTGTTTCACCAGTCAAGTTAGATGCCACTGATTGGATCATTTTTCTTTATTCTGTCTTGGTAATAGGAAATACATTTCTGTCATCTTTTTTTCTTCCATGATTAGATTGCAGGAGTGTGTTTTATGTATCTCTTCAACAGTCCTTTGCAATGATGATTGATTTGAGGTTGTGACTGAGCTAGAATACTGCCATTCCAGCACTGCCTTCTGGGTAAGAAAGGCTCATGATGTGTCAGTTTCCTCATCTGTAAAATGGAATTCTCGTGGAGGTGAAAAAGGATCATATATTTAAAGCATCAAAGGCTGGGGATTGACTTGTTTCTTTGTTATGTATTTGTGCTTCTAAACACTTTATTTAGTTGAGGGCGATGTGTTCTACTTATTTAATTTTTTTTTTTTTTCTGCAAAGCACCTGTAAATATTGAGCTTTTACTATTAGTCTGAATCGTATTAGAAACATCTAACCTAACTGACTGACTACCCACGGGATGCTAAAAATGTCCTGGCCCTGTATTTGAGTACGTGTGTCTCATAAAAGTAGGTAAACAGTGTGATTTTTTTTTCTTAAAAAGACATTTTTTTCTTTATGCTTTCTTATAAATATATTCTGAATTAACTTCATTCTACGATAATAATTTGGGGAAATAAATTCTTCAAAAATAAGTAGGAATAGGAATACTTTTAGACAGTAACTTCCTTAGGAATAAAATCAGTTTAGTTAATTTTCTACCTAACATCCCTGAGGAACCTCTGTATTCGGAGCCCTGTACCAGAAGCTTTGGGCTTGTTTGCTTAAATGTAGGGATCTTTAGGCTGCAACTAGAGCAAAGTATGACAAAGTCTATTCCTGTTGAATGGTGAGCCTCTTTTCAGCTGTATCATGGGCATCTCTTGCAGGCAGAAATCACCTGGTTATTACAGCTTATAAGTAGGATATTCTATACAATCTGTGACAGCATGCAATATCTTCAAAATATGTGCTTGTGGATGGCTTTGACCACTTAATTCTTATAACTAAATTTCCACAGGACCCATGTTTTCTAAGCTATAGCATAAGTCCTCGAAGCTACAGCATTTCCTAGCAACCCACCCACACTGCTGACTTATTTAGATGTGTTCTATGGAATTGTGTGTGAGGAGATTTCTTGAGAAGCCTCCCACCTTTTTTTTTTTTTTTTGTTACTAAGAATGGATATATTTCCCACTCATTAATGGCCTAATAATTTACAGTTAGGGTGTGAATTTTGGAAGAAACTATTTACAAATACTGTTTTAGTTTTATACATCCATACTCAAATAGGCTTTCAATAAAAGTTACCACCGCCATGTTTTACTAAAGGGTTATTTTTTAATCTAAACCAATATTATTTTAATTTGTCTGCCTGATCATCTAAGTCTTTGAGATTAAGAATGTATGTATGTGTCCTGATTACCAGAATTATTTTTCAGAAAAAGTGTAATAATATAAACAAATTGATCAAGGTGGAATGCTAGTTATCATGCTAACATTAGATGCTATACATATGTTTTCATTAATTCCCATGACAACCTTACAAGCCATCTACCTTATGGAACAAAAAATGTGACTTGGAGAGTATAACTTGCTCAGGTCATATAGCCAGTCACCAGCAACAGAATTAGTCACCCTAATTAATTGGAATTAGTCATGCTAATTCCAATTTTAGTATATGTGCTGCCAAAACAAGCTCTCATCACCCTAATTCCAAAGCACATTCTTGATTTTTGCCCTGTGTCAAAGCATGTGTATGTGTTGTATGTAACAGTTTCTGGCACAGAAATTATTTGCTGAGAAATGAATGAAGAGGAAATACTTGATAAAGCAATGCAGATGCACATATATTAAATGTATTGTATTTTACATTTTTATATTTTCATAAAAACAAATGTAAGTGATCAGAACTCACACATGCCTATTCTGAAGAAGCATTTATATAGAATAGTCATAAGACTAGGATTCACAGATGTGGGGTTTCCTGTTGTCCATTACACGCTGACTGAAACAGATCTCCGACTTGGGAGAGAGACTTCAGCTCTTAGGCAGTGGGGTTTTTAAACTGTCGTGATCACTGGTCCAACCCTTGTGGTTACAGCTCTGTGATGTATTGGCCAAAGGCATCACCTGTCACCTCAGCTGTCTTGGTTTGGGGAGTACCAGCTCTTGCCTGACTCAATCGTAGATTAGAGTTTATCTCTACTGCTACAGTTAATACAATCTGGTAGACAAGCCACCTATTCACTGGTTCAGTACTCTACCAGCATTATTTGCCTTAAGCATCTGTACTGAGAGTTTAGTTTTCATGGACCTTTGCAAGAGAGCAACATGCAGGAAATAAGTTTGAATAAGTTACCTCTTACCTTTTATGTACGTTAGAACTATCGTTTGTCTAATTTTATTTTCTATGTGTTCATAAAAGTTGACATTAGTGCCATTGCTCCTTGATATCATCTGTTTAATGCTTCATGAAGTTCAATTGAACTTTTTTTTCTTCTTCTCCTTTTGGAAGAATATATATATACTTTGAAGGGACAAAAATGATTGATGAATGAGAGTAGCAATGGTAATGATTACAATAAGACAGAATTAATATAGGAACTACTTCTGCTTGAGACTTTTTCTGCTGAACAAAGCCTGATTTGTTAAGGAGAGAAATGGAGTGGACAGTCACCTATGTGGCATGGTAAGAGGCAGCAGGGAGTCTTCCTTGTTCCTCAAATATTCTCTTTTCTATTGACTACGTTTTGAAAAATCCTACACTAAAAGATTGCTCTTTTTAATTAAAGGCTTAAAGTGACAGTTCTCCTGGGAGGGCTTACACTGAGCAACTATCAATCCCTTTTGTGTGAATAAATTTCTGAAGAGTTAATATGAAAGGGAATTTAGAGAGGGCCAGTGACAAGGAGAGCTTCTACAAAGTTCCTGAATAATAGAATAGGATCATGAGGGTAGCCACTCAATAGGAAAATTAGTTGATGTTATTAAGGCCACATTTGTCTTTTCAAAGTTCTTTCTATGCCCACTGCTACCCTAACCTAGACTTATCAAGCAGCAGTTGCTTATTCTAAGGTTTACATATGTCCAACATCTAGATAATTGAAAATTCAATTAGACTCACAATATATTCAAGTATTTGGAAATAAATGACTAATCAACTACTCTTCTTTTAACCTTCTTTCCAGATGGAAAGAATCATAATCCTAAATGAAATTCCAGGACCACCCGAGCATTTTAATTTAATCTACTTAACAAAAGAATAAACATGGAAATGATAAAATGAATATTTTTTCTCTAAACTGAATATTATGGTTAAAATTACAGAGACATCTCATTCAGCTAAGATTACATATGATTTTAGTTCTACTGTATGCCTCAGGGGACTATAAAGACAGCATTTGAATTTATTTATATTCTATTGCTTTTCATTCAGTGAAGTCAATAACTAAAAATGATAGGGATATTGCATATATTGTGCTATGAACAATTTGTTACCTTTTCTTACTTGGTCTTGGGCTACCTACCTTCTATACATATTTTTAAAGACACAAATGTATTATTTGCTTGGATGTAACAAAATCCAATCATAATTACCTGGCAAAACCTGGAGTAATCTTGGCATATCTCAGGAAATCCACGCATGAGAAATGCAGCCGGAACCTGTAAGGGACAATAACTAAGTACCGAAACCAAGGCAATGAAGACAACCCAGAAATCCTCGTCTCTCCCACCCTCTTTTTGGGTATATGGGGCTCTTTAGTTCTGCTTTCTTCCACACTTTACTTTTCTGCAATTGGACTTTCACTGCTTGCCCACCAAAGCTGGTAGGCAAATAAGATTGTCCCAGTCCTAATTTTACATGATTTGCAGAGGCCAGAACCCAAAGCCAATTAGAATCTATTCCTATTAAACATTCTTGAGAAAGTGAATTTGATTGGCTGAACCTGGGTCAAGGTATTACTTGAACCATTTTTATCAAGAAGTTTGTAGGTTACCCTGTCTTTATCTGTCTAGTTATTTTAACGCACAAAAATAATCAAAATGGGAGCACCTAGGTGGCTCAGTTGGTTGAGTGTCTGACTCTTGATTTTGTCTCAAGTCATAATCTCAGGGTCGTGGGATTGAACCTTGCATTGGGCTCTGTGCTGAGCATGGAACCTGCTTAAGACTTACTCTCTCTCCCTCTGCCCCTCTCCCTCATGCTCACACTTTCTCTCTCTGTCTCTCTCTAAAATGAAAGTAAAAAAATATTTGAATTAGTACATGATATTGTTGCTTGGTATTTTATTCCAAGCTACAAGCAGTCATTCTGATCATATTAGGACAATTGGAATTTGTTCATATTTATAGGCTTATATTGCAGTCTCCTCAAAATAACTACTGAATGGATTTTAAAAGTAATTGTTATGTGGCTTATTTGTCATAGCACCCAACACACAAAGATAAATCTCCATATTTTTTTGTGGCACCAATTTACCCCATTCTAAAATTTTCACTTGATTCCACCAAGTCTCTCCAGTATGGAAAAGGAATATTACAACAAACAAACAAACAAACAAACAAACAAAAAACCTTAACACAACATTCCTCTCTATAACATAACATTTAGTTCAGTTATCACCTCTTTGTGAAGATGCCCCTTGTAATATTCCCTACATGGCCCCCTCGCATAGCAAAGACCCTGCTTCCCACTCCCATAGCACATGAAGCATGCCACAGATTGCAATATTCATGGTTTTTAACTGTTTAATTTTTCTCTTTTTTGGATTTAGGCAATCAGCCTTGACAGGGCAGGAATTCTGTCCTTATCAATTTGTGCCTTCAGTGCCTATTTATCACAGCAGTAAGTACACAGTAGGCATAAAGTCAGTCAATGATGACTTAGAAATAGCTAAGGGTTGCACAGATAGCTAAAGTGTTATAGTACTCCATGACCAAATGGAGTTCATTCTATTCTAAGTTACAGATTTATCCAGAAATGGGTCACTGTTTATCTTAGATTTAACCTTTATTTTACATTTATCTTTTCATAAGTTTTGAAGGACTTTCAAAAGAAGTTTTTATATAGAACTGTACAAAGAACGCCAGTTTTATAAATGAGAATTGTGTGAAAATCCATGCGACACGTGTAATATTTACATGTGACATAGCTCAATCTATTATCATCTTTGGAATGAAGGGAAGTGAGGAGTTAACTACTTGGTTCCAAAAATATTAGCATAAAATCACATTGTTTCTGACCCAAGTTTCTTATGATAACCTGTTATATTTTTAGAAATCACCTTATAATTTTCTTAAGTTATAATGACAAGTCAGAATACTTTAATGGATAGTGAGCATAGAAAGAAAAGTGAAGTATAACAGTGTCACATTTGTAAGTCACAAACTTAGCAATTAAATATATCAGAGTCTATTTCAATTTAACAATTTTTCTGCCTTTTCCAATATCTTTGTGCTACATATCCAGATTTGCAGGTTTTGTCTCCATCCCCTCATTTTACTCCTTCTCTAGATGACGTTTAGGCACATTGAGAACAGATATAGCATTATATTATCCTTATCTGTTGGCTTCTGGGTAGCTCCTGTTCAGATGTAGATCATCTTGTCTAGTTTCCAGATTTAGTTTCTGTTCTTGTTATATCTTCTGTGAAGTGTCTTAGTTTCACCTCTCTCTGCACAAGAAAATTCCTGGAATGCTAGCGATCTCCTTCTATTCTCCAGGACACACAGCTCAGTTAATCCTTGCAGAAATCCTAGCAAAGATTTCCGATACTGTAATATCAAAGTCTCTGACTTTGGGCTATCTACCACATGACCATTGAGATGTCACACAAAAACTGCTAGATTTCTTTCTCTCTTTCCCCAGGTTGTAGAGAAAGAAGACGTTACCATCTCAAGATCTATTCTCTAACTATGTTATGCCACCATACTCCCTTGTGTGGTCAGGCTGCTTCTTCAAAGGGTTTTGAAATTTTATACGTTCTAATCTAAAAATGAGGAATAAGCCCTTGTCCATTAATATGGGTATTTCTAACAACCTATCCTAGAATTTTGATCTCAAGGCAGATGGGACTTTTACTTTCCCCATGTTTTCCTTTCCACGAGGACTGGAAGACCTCTTTTTTGAAGAGTAACACTGTGGACTAAATTGTGTCCCTTGAAACCCATATGTTGAAGCCCTACCAGATGGGGGTAGGTATTTGGAGATGATCCTACCTGTGTGGATGGTATTTGGAGATGAGTCCTTTGTTTTTTAGAATTTTTTGAAGTTCTATTTATTCAAGTAATCTCTACCCCTCATGTGCTCAAACTCACAACTCCAAAGTCAAGAATCACACATTCTTCCAACTGAGGCAGCCAGGTGCTCCTGGAGGTGAGGCCTGTGAAAGGTAATTAAGTTCAGAGGAGGTCACGAGAATGGCTTCCTGACAAGATTAGTGTTCTTATAAAAAGAAGCATCAGTGCTTCCTTTCTCTCTCTTTCCATGGGAGGACATAGCAAGAAGGTGCTCTTTGAATGCCAGGAGGAAATCTCTCAGCAGAACCTGATCATGCTGGTACCTTGATCCTAGACTTTCAGCCTCTAGAATTGTAAAAAAATACATTTTTGTTATTTAGGCTATCCAGTCCATGGTATCTTACTGTGGTAGCCAAAGCTGAGTAAGGCCATTATTTTCTTCTTCCTATTGCCTGACTTAATCTTAATAAGAAGGATTGTTGTGGGACCAAATGCAATTTACCAAGAAGGCAACATACATGAAGGGGTATTATAAAGTATTATTGCTGTTATGGATAAGAGAAAACAAAGAAGACCTCAAATCTAGACTAAATAATGAGAAATTAAGTATATATTATTTTTCAAACTGTAGGTTATAATCCATTAATGGACTGTGAAAACAATGAAGCAAGTCATAATTAGCCCTTTTCTTGATGATTTAGAATAGAGCGAAATAAGGTAGAAAACATCAGAACACTGTTTTGTGAAAATTTTTATTATTTTGTTGTATGTATGGGCATGTTTTCTTCATGTGTGTATACTATTAATAATATAAAATACATCTTTTCCTGAGATATTAGCTCTCACAGCCATGCCCAGCGTGTTCAGAGAGATGAGAATGTAGGTAAATCCTCCCATTTGAAGTCTCCGTGGCCTTTAACAAGGACTCATTGACAACAATGCCTCTGAACAAGACAGTCAGTCTTGGAGACCATTTGGGGTTCCGTCCCCCATTTTTCTACCTCACATACACATTGAGTTTATCTCTATTGAATTTCAAAATTGATAGTGACACCCCCTCAACTTTTTTTTTTTTTTATTTTTTTAGTTCTTTGGTATTTTATTTTCTAGATTTCCTTCTATTTTTTTCACCCTCCTTCTAACCTTGGTCTGACCCCTTTAATAACCACTGTACATGGTTTAACTTCTCTGAGCATCGATTTCTTCATTTGGAAAATAAGAGAGTTGGACTTTCTTTTATTGAATGTCTATTCTACCCCTAAAATTCTGTAATTTTTTTTTTTTTTTTTTTTTGCTTATATATTAAAGAATTGCATCTGTAAGAGTATAGATTCATGACCTGGGATTCATGACCAGCCTCTCAGGGTCTGAGGATATATTCTCAAGGATTAGAAAGCTCTAAGGGGCGCCTGGGTGGCTCAGTCCGTTGGGCATCCGACTTTGGCTCAGGTCATGATCTCACGATTCATGGGATCTCACGATTTGCATTGGGCTCTGTGCTGACAGCTAAGCCTGGAGCCTGCTTCAGTTTCTGTGTCTCCCTCTCTCTTTGCCTCTCCCCCACTCACGCTCTGTCTCCCTGTCTCAAAAATAAACATTAAAAAAAAAAACTTAAAAAAAGAAAGCTTTAAAATTTGTTACCATACATTTTTATTTGTTTGTTTGCTTTTTTTCATAGCCTTGGGAACTCAGACATACTTTTCTGGTTGTGTAGCTTATGCAAGAGCTCATGAACTTCACATTGTTCAGCATAAATTGGAGTGTATTGTACTGTATATAGGAATACAGAATGAGACAAGAGATATAAGCAGAATATATACAGAAACAACCTGTGAGCCAAATTAAGAATTTTGAACTTTCTTCTAAGATCAATAAGTGTATGTGTGGAGTGGGGGTGGGTCATGAGGATGTTTATGGTAGACGGAGTTCATTAAAAGGGAGAAATGAAAGGTTTTGTTTTAGAAACACCGCCAAAGGAGAGAATAGGTTGGATGTGACAAAACCTTGGGTCTTTTGTGTTATCAGAGTGAAAAATAATGTTTGCCTGCACAAGGGAATAAATAGACAGTGAGAAACAGAGATGTGGAAAAATTGGAGAAATATTTTGTAGATAGATTCACCAGAACTTGATATTGGACTAGATTTGGGGATTTAAGGGAAAGGGATGTGAAGGATGACGTTGGCATATGGTTTGTGCAATTGGTAAGGGGATGGAAAGGCCATTTTTTGAGAGTGGTAGGAAATGGTGAAGTAGGAAGTAGGGAGAAATGAGAAAAAAAATAGAAAAAACATTAATGTGGAAAGTGTGAGAAGGATACCCACACATATTCTAGTACTATCACGCAGTATAGAGGGCTCATTTGGAACTGAACATTATGAATTTGTACACATCTTCCTCAGCAGCATTCAATAGCCAGTAGAAGCTAGGTAGTTTTATTAATCCAAAATTAGAATGCAAAAGGTAGTAGTTTGGATGTCATTCTAGAGATATTGGAGAGCCACTAAATAATTAGATAGGTATTTTAAGTAGATCAATTTGGGTCTTAGAGTACATATAGGATCAGCCCCTATAAGGGGAGAACGGACATAGGACATAAGAGAGGAATATAGAAATGCAATTCTGTTTTCATTTGCAAGCAGGTCTGGTTTTTATATGCCCAAGAGATCTGGGCTGCTTCCAAGGAGGAAGGTGTGACCTTGGGTAAGGCAGTGGTTCTCAAAGTGTGGTTCGCAGAACAGTAGCATTAGCATCACCATGGTGCTCATGAAAAGGCAGAAGAATATCAGCCCCCATCACAGATCTACTAAATCAGAAATCTGGGGGCACAGCCATCTGTGCATTAAACTCTTTCTATAATTCTAATGCAAGTTAAAGTTTGAGAACCACTGGCTTTCAGAAATTTTGGAGAGGGGCTCGACTGAAAATTGCTGGCAGTCTAGGCCCTCAGAAACTGAGGAATATGTGCATCACTCCTGAAGGGGAGAAGTGGGCAACACTTCTGGATCATCAATAGGTGAAGTTGGAAAGACCAGTCTGCAGGCTGTAGCTTCTATTCTGAATTTGGAATATTGACGGTAGTTTGAGTAGGATGATCATAGGGGACAAATTAAAGAATTTGGATACTAATTATGAAAATGTACTATGGAACCTTCTTTTCCATTTATTGTCTTTTTCTTTATCTTGAGTATTCATTTAATATTCACAATGAATTAAGCATTCTTTAGTATCAACAACTCATCTGAAGTCAACTATGATTATAACAAATACATATGGATAAAGAGTTTTATGTTGTGATTAAACAATAGAATATCTTCCTAGTTCAGATAGTTAACAGTAACTGACAACATTTTTTTCCTTTATTATGTATAAGTTGGCAAAAATTAAAACAGGAGCTTTTGAAGTAAATTAAGTTACATTACACAAAAGTATTAATCTAAAGCAAATGCATCCTTCCTTAGTTGATTAGCATAGAATTCAAGTTTTTGTTAGAATAAAATACCCAATACCTCATTAAGCACTCGTGAAATTGTGTAAAACTTGATTTTAAACCCACATTTAATGAATTATTTCCCAAGGCTATTGGCTATATATACACTTTATTGCTGAGTTTCAGCATCTTAAATCCTATAACACCAACCTTGACTAGAGAAATATTCATTGCCAATGTACAATTTATTTAATGCACAGAACAGCTTGATGGTTCCGTTTGGCAAAGTCTAGATGCTATGAGGTGGGTATCTTGAAATTGTCCCACCACTCCAGGCAAGTTGTACCTGGAAATGGCAATCCATCTTGGAAAGAGATAAAGAGGAGACCTGTCAAGTCCCTTTAACTTGTTTTTAAATTGCATTCAAAAGAACTTACTTTTGCAGGAACCGGTAAGTTTTCTGTGCCACTTGAAATAGGATAAATGCTGGCTGGCAAATAGAAACAAATAAAGACATAACAGGTTTAAATAACCCTGAAGACAGAGATTCAGACTTTTAGATTAGTCACTACCTAAGGTTAATTGGTAGTACTTTAGGAAAAATTTAAGGTGAAAATCTCTCAGTAGAAGCAATGTAAAACAAAGTGAAATATGGAGGAAACAGCAGACAAGTAGACTATTACAATGCAGAGATGTGTCTCACTTTTCATGCAATAGTTGCTTTCTAGTTTTTAAATGACCAAATCTCCTAAGTTGACTGCAAACTCAGCACCTTGAAGTTGGGTGAGCCATTTGTTCCTCGACAGTGACTAGTTGGAGTTCCTCCTGGTTTTTTATTATTCATCATTTCACTGGTATAGAGAAGGATGATAACAGAAGATAATAAGCAAAACTGGACAGTGGAATTATGGCTACCTAGAAGATAAAAAGGAAAGTTGAATTTAGCTTGAGTTAGGTATTGATTAGCAGTGGTACTTCGGGATGCCCTAAAGGCAAATGGAAATGGTTATGGAATTCTGATGTAGGTGAAGGTAAATATCAATTACCTCAATCTAGTTAAGTGAAGTTCTATCATTATTCCCATTAATCCTTTATACAAGTGAATTTTTTTCTTTTTTTTTCCATTGAAATTATTTTCTTTGTATCCCCTATTCATGTTGCCCAAATACATGACTGCATATAGTAATGATTTTTTAATGTGCATGTTTGGTGTTAAAGTCAGAGTATGAAGTCATTTACTTGACTTCTAAATGTATTTCCTTTCTTTTTGGTACACTGTCCTGAGTTTAATGAATATCTCCTTCTGCACCCATGAAGACCATGTGTTCAAGAAGCTGACTCTGTTGTTAGGTACATAGGTGGCTCATGAGCTCCCTGGTCCTAGTGACTTATTCAGAGATGGGTCTATGATTTAACTGGTCTGATGAGAATGAGTCTCTGGACTCTTATTTGGGGTTTGCGGCAGAAATGTTCTCCTTTGCTGGATAGGAATGCAAAAATAGGATTTCTTGGGGGCCACTGTCATCCATCTTGGACGATGAGAAGAAAAGCCACTAAAGAGTGAAGAATACACCCAGAAAGAGGAATTGAGACATACAAGATGAAAACAAAAAAAACATAAATAAGTTCTAGTAATATCGTTTAAGCTATTGTTCAAGTACTACTTGAAAAATGTTTTCAGCCGCACAAACAGTAAGTTACCTTTACTAATTAAGCCTATTTGAGTTGTATTTTTTACCATTTGCAAACAAAAACATTTTGATAAATGTGGTATTCCTAGGATTCCTGGGTGGCTCAGTCATTTAAGGGTCTGACTTCAGCTCAGGTCATGATCTCAACCTTCGTGGATTCAAGCCCCGTGTCAGGCTCTGTGTTGACACCTCAGAACCTGGAGCCTGCTTCGGATTCTGTGTCTCCCTTTCTCTTCACCCCTCCCCTGCTCATGCTCTGTCTCTGTCTCCCTCAAAAATAAATAAACATTAAAGAAAAAATTAAATGTGGTAATCCTCCACACTCCAATCCCTAAATGACATATTTAAAAAAAAAAAAAAAGTATAGAAAGAAAGAAAGGCACCTGTGTGGCTCAGTAGGTCAAGCCTCTATGCCAGATTTTGGCTCAGGCCATGATCTCGAGGTTTGTGAGATGGAGCCCTGCATCGGGCTCTCTGCTGATGTCTTGGAGCCTGCTTGGGATTCTCTTTCCCTCTCTCTCTGTCCCTCCCCTGCCTGCATTCTGTCTCTCTTAAAATAAATAAACATTAAAAAAAAAATAAAGAGAAACAGACACACATAAGTAGCAGTATTTCTATAGGAGTGTAAATTATTTTCTGACTTTCTATATGTAAGTCATGGGTGCATGCAATACCTTACTTTAATTGCTTCCCTCATGGCAATATAGTTGAAGTCATAAATAGCCAATATCAGTGAGCAATTTGGAGGTTTCTGACTTTATTTTCTTTTTCTTCACTCATTGCCAGGGAAATATACATAACATAATCAAAGTATTATTTAGGAGTCAGGAGGGTTTCTCAACATTGACAGAAGACAGTCATCTATAAACAAAAATCCTGTTTCATTCAAATATTTTGCTCATGGTAATAAAGAGTATAAGAAAGAGAATGAGAAATCACAGAACAAACAAATTGTTTCTTCTCCTATTTCAAAGATTACCTGGAGGTATCTGTTGCCCTTTACTATATAATTAGAAAGATGCATTACTTGAAGTTAAAATTTCCAGTGAATAAAAAAACATGTTTTCATGAATATATTGATCTAAATAACTTAGAGAAAACTCATATGCTTTTATTGTAGGTCAGAACTCACCAGTGAAGCTCCATCATTAAATAACCGAAATTGTCTTTTTTTTTTCCAATTTGACTGCATAAGTATGTTTTTCTAACAGTTGTTGAGTATACATTAGTGTCCTTGTTTTTTTTTTTTGTTTGTTTCTGTTTTTTTTCTTTTAGTATTAAGAGGCTACAATAAGGAACCCACTAGCGATGTTGACAATGAAGGGAATAATTGGCTTTCTGGGAGATAAATGATAAAATCAATATTGGATTACAGATCAGCACACTTACAACAGACCAGATGGCTTCTTGTTGCAGTATTAACATATTTTAAGAAAAAGGCACCACACACAGAAGGGGCATTAGTGAATCATGGAAACATAGGAAAAGCCATGTCTTTCGGGAAATGGTAATCATTATGAAATGAAGAGAAGACCGTAGTCATTAGGCATCAAGTTATTTATAACCCCCTAGCAAGGCTGACCTTTCAATTTTGAACCAAGGGGCCCTCAAGTCTTTCTGATCTAAATGGAAAGTCCAACTTCACAGTGAGATGGAACAACAAGTTTCCTCTTCTGTTGCCATTAAACAATGAATTCATCTAACAACCATTGTTTTGATTTTGTGCTCACCAAGAAATCTTATTCCCATGTCTGCCTCCCTTTCCGTTTTTCAGTCCTGTCACTACAATTTCACAGTAAATCAATAAAACAGGCTTTGATTATGTTTATTGCGTGACCATATAATTTGGCCACTGGGAGCCAATGTGCCAATGTTGCTATCTCCAGTGTGCATGGTTTGTGTGAAAGTTGTATTTCTCAGTACATATAGATAAGTTGATCCTTTGATACTTATCTTACATATTGTTTATTTGTAACTGTGAACGAGTCATTCAAGACCTGATCCAATTCTTGGATATCAATAAGACAGTGTCTTTGGGAACTTTAAAATAAAAAAAAAATTATAGAAGGTTTCCTCTCCATGATAGCACTTAGTTATCTATATATTAATTTCTAAACTATCCATCAAAAATCATCAGGCATTGTTTATACTTTTTATGCAAAGTTTACTAATTTATTTAAAATCTTTCATAGCCTCCTATTCCCTTTGGGATAAAGTTTGAGCTGTTTAGGGTGACATGTAAATCCCTTCATGATCTGGCTTCCATATCTTCTATCTCCTGATGTCCTGATGAATGTAATAGACGCTTATTTTTGGTCTCTTATTAACTACCTCTGCTTCAAAGTTCAGCCCAAACATTATCTTATGAGAGTCACTCCTCTCTGCTCTCCTTTCCTCTGTTTAAATACAAACTTCCTTTGGAAATTTAGCCTTTGCTGTCATAATATTCATGGCAATATTATGGTGTATTTTAATTATTGACTTGGCTATATGATTGCAAGTCTTTTTGAAGGCACAACCTTAAATTTTATTTTGGTATGTCTAAGATGTAAAGACAGTGTTTATATATGAAACTCAAGGGAGTTTACTGAATGGATGAATGAATGGAAAATAAATATAATAGAATTTAGCTCCCAATCCAATTCACTTTCCTTGTTATGAATTATGGTAGACTGACATAATGACCCAATTCTTTATCTCTTTTTGTGTCCATGCCTATTACCATATACCTTTGGTATGACCCTCACACTCTGACTCCCAAACTCTTTCGGTGACTTGTATTAGGCCAATGGAATGTTGGTACACAAGATGCAAGAAGAGACCGGTGGAGAGGCATCGGAATTAGAACCACCCTGTGGAAGAATGAATGGGTCCAGCCAATCCCTGTCAAGGCTGTCATATACCAGCTGAAGCCCAATGATGCATGACAAAAAAGTGCTCACTGTTATCAACCATTGAAGTTTTGAATGGTTTATTATGCAGTGTTATCACAACATGTAACTGACATACCTATGATGATTGGTGATCTTAAGCAATACCCTGGACCAAAGAAAAAAAAAGCAATAATAAAGCAATAATTAGGGTTGACTATAGACTGTATGGAGTAGTGGTTAAAGTAGCATGCTCTAAAGCCAGAGGGCTTAGCTTTAACTTCATTTTTGCACTTATTAATAATTTGACATTGATCAAATTACTGACTCATGCCATGCTTGTTTCCTCCTCTATAAAATTTGGAAACTAATAGCAAATACCTCATTAATTTTGTTATGAGCATTAAGTTGTGAATACATGTAAAACACTTAGAACTCTTCCTAGCATAAAATAAGTGTTTAAGAAATGCTGTTGTTCTTATGTCTAAAAAAACCCGGTGTTTAATGAGTTCCCTTATTGTTCTTTCCCTTAAGGAGCTATGTTCTTCCTAGCTATGATGTATGGTCCTGTTCATCTGTGAAATATTTTAAAATATTAATGTTTTGTCATTCTGTTCAACAATATGGCTCTTTTGAAGTCAGAAGCAGGCAAGTCCTGAACTGTAAGCCACACTTGACAACTAGAAAAATGGCAATGACAGATTTCCTGAGATGGTCACACAACATATCTAATAAAATATGGAAAATTAGAGGCTGAGAGGATAAAGCCTATTCATGACAAAGCTAATACCCAAACTCCCAAATCTTAAGCTTAAAATTCCCCTTGCCCAAACTCACTTCCTTTCAAAGAGATCAGCTCCTTATGGGAAGATTAGCTCTGACAGATCCTTAAGGGTTAAAGGAAATGACCTTCATGTCTACTGCATTTTTCCCAATTCTGGCTTTTGTCCATGTTCATACACCTCTCCTGGGCTCCTCATGAATTGTTACTGTGCAATATCTTATGGGATCAAGTGACAGAAATGGTATGGGGTTTATCTCTTTACCATGAGGGCTTTGGGAGAAGGAATGCTTAGCAGTAATAATTTATCAATCTCCTTAAAGCCTTCTACCATTATGCACAAGGTTCTCTCTTGCACAGAAAACTCAAGAAGCTGGTAAAGATAATTTTAAACTTTGCTAGTAGTTGACAGGGAAGGTGGATGAAAATAGTAAAGCCATTGGGGCGCCTGGGTGGCGCAGTCGGTTAAGCGTCCGACTTCAGCCAGGTCACGATCTCGCGGTCCGTGAGTTCGAGCCCCGCGTCAGGCTCTGGGCTGATGGCTCGGAGCCTGGAGCCTGTTTCCGATTCTGTGTCTCCCTCTCTCTCTGCCCCTCCCCCGTTCATGCTCTGTCTCTCTCTGTCCCAAAAATAAATAAAAAAAAAAACAAAACAACAAAAAAAAAAAACGTTGAAAATAGTAAAGCCATTGGACTTTGCCACATCCTTGCCAAGGATTTCTAAACAAGAAGGGGCTTGTTAGACATCTCCAAGGATCCCTCCCATAAAGCACTGGTAATGTGTCTCAGGATGCAGCACGCCTGCCATCACCATCTGTAAAGAAGAGAGTCAAAAAAATGCTGACTGCAGCAATCAGCAGGACTTGTCATCTCTCTCCAGCATTGGCACAATCCCTGAATGAGCTGCTTCCAATCAGTTACTGTGCAGTGCTAAATAACTGTGGCAGAATCATTGGGAGTTTTTGCCTGCAGTAACAACAGTATTCTCTTGATAGAAGAGAAATACAAGAAATAATATGAATAGTTGGATACATGTCTCAGAGCTTTGTATGCATGTGTTTTCAATTATTAGTGGGACAAAACTGTGGTACTTTTAAATAGATATGGATATTAATAGAATTAATTACTATCCAAAGCTAGTACATGAGGTCATGGCCTTGTGGATGACAATGGAGGGCTGTATTAGAGCCATTGCCTATTACTAATGGTATAGAAGTATAAATAGCTTGTAGATTTGGCTTCGGGATCATCTTTTCCTAAAGGCCTGCTTAGGGAGATGAGAAATGAGGATTATGTTATTAGAATATAAATTTGGCCTCTGGGGAAGCCCTTACACCTCAAAAAATTATGGACATCTTTACAACACTCAGAACTGTTCTGCATATACCATAACTCACTGGAAATACAGAGCCAGCCACCCACAGCAGATACATAGGAGAGTGTCTTCATTTGGAAGACTGAAATAACATCATCATCTTGTACCACGACAACCATTCTCAATGCCAAGGATAATCCTTAGAGATGCAGAAATGAAAGCTGTCAGTACAGCCTCGTGTCTTGTAAGTCTTCTGACAAATTACTGTTATCACAATAGGTGAGAAAAGAGGTCTAACCTTTGCTTGCGGGTGCTGAAATAGCTTGAGAATTCATAGGGCAGTTATTAAACAGTATCCCCTTTCCCAAGACCACCCTTTGACATGGTGAAAAATGAGGCAGTAGGGCAGGTCATGGATGCCAACTTTTCACTCTGGGTGCACTTGGGGAAGTCATCCAGAGTGGGACAAATTCATTAATCTCCTTTAAGCTTTCTACCATTACTCACAAGGTTTTAAGTGGAATGCTCCATTTATTTTTCTGAACAGTGGAGCTCTATTTACATCAGAAGGGACATCAAGTACCACAACAATCACTAAAAATGAAATCCTACAGCTTAGCCTGCCAACCAGCATGGAAAGTGTGCAGCTGTAAGTGAGCTTCACAAGGCAAGTCACGTGTAAGGGAGGAAAGACAGCAAGATGCCAAAATAGCTTATGGATAGCATGAGAAAGAGGGGCAGACTGAGAACGGCAGGCAACAAAACCTAAAAAGGCTCACAAAAGAGAAATCTTTGGCTTAGCTCTCTAGAAGCAGACAGACAGAAAGAATAACAGAGAAACCACGTTGCGTATGCAAGAGCAGTGTCGAACTCAGAGATAAGACCTGCCCAGAGTGCCTGCAGCTATAAGCGCGGGGTTATGGCCATTTGAACCCAGGGTTTACAAGAACCCTGGGTTATGTATCAAACTTAACAGCTGTATTTGGTACTGTCACTGTCATCTGTGTCATTGCTGAATATAAAGGGCAAGAAGCTAAAGAGTTGTAGAGACATCTTAAATATGAAGGCTATCCAAATGACACTCTCAACAAGAGATCGCAACCATAAACATTTCAGAGAAGGCTGTCTAAATGCTCTACGTATCTGTTAGTTTTGTACACACTGACACCTCCATCCAGACCATGAAAAAATGGGGATATTTCAACTTAGGTTAGCATCTTCTTTTCTCTGATATTCTGTTACTTTATTGACCTCTCGGTCCACTTATCTGAGATATGAAACATGAAGAAGCAGTGCATGTGTGAAGGATAGAATGGGGTGTTTATAGGCTGCACATACATGTACCTCATTTTCTAAAGTCTGAGTCCATCCATACCTTGGAGGAATTCTCCTTGCTTCTCTAAGGAGCGCATAGTATTTAATCTCTATTCATGTGAAACAAGAAACAACGTCCTTCTCATTTTATTCCAAAGCCATCTTTAATGCTGAAGAAGAATGTGGATACGGGGGAGGTTGACATTTACTCAGAATTATTATTCAATCAAAGTTCTATTTTCTTCTTATGATGATTTCATTTGTCAGAGTACTTTTAATGCAAAGCTTGTGATCTGTTTTTTTTTTTTTTCTTAAACAATTGGTGCTACCATCTGTGTCACCTGAGGCTTCTTTTTGTTGATTATTTTGCATCGTAGCCTCATGTAATGGGACACAATGAAAACATAAATAATTGGAGCCTGGCTTTACAGGGAGAGAAGGCTCCACAAACTTGTGTGGTGCAAGAGTACTGATTCCAGAGAAGATGAGGCAACATAATATCCTTCCCACAAAAACGTGCTACTTTTTTTTTTTTCCCTTTCTAATCCTCTCTTTAAAATTCTTTGTTTAGTTTGATTGGAGATCCACATCAGAGGCATTTTCTAGGGCATGGGACCTGCCTGCTTAGGAAGTTCCCACTGTGCCGATGAAGCACTGTTCACCTAGTCTGAGCTGCTGGAGTTCAGAACAACCCTAGGGCATTTTTGTTTTCTGTTTTATATCTCGTTTGTTCTTTCTCTTTGTTCTCTTCCATTCAGAGGAAGGTGTGTGCTAATGCCAACTTGTTAGAAGTGTACCCAGCAGGAGGTGAATGTGAGCTGTTTGGATTCTTTAAAATAGTTCTTGCTTATTTGCCCAGTGCATTAGATAACAATTAGAGGGTAGTCTTTCCATAGATACAAGGAACTCACTCTTCAAATGGCTAAGGTTAGAAATGTGTTACCTATGGACTTTGATCGTTTACCCCAATTCTCTTATAATTAGCTCTTGGGCCCCTCCTCCCATGCCCAGTAGAAACGGTTTTTGGCTATTCTTTCTATAACAGAGCTATCTTTAAAAAGAGAAAGAGAGAGAGAGAGAGAGAGAGATGTTGGAGACTGACTCTGAAATGTTATATTTGGAGAATGCTGGATTCCAGCGTGAGTTATGTTTTCTGCTATCTTGCCAAAGCAGGCACTCTCTGGCCTTGCCTCTTGGAATAGCTTGAAAACAGGAGTGCTGAGCTAAGTTAATAATCTGGTAATATTTTTTAAACTTAATTTTCAGAATATGTCATCAGTAGGAGAGTGATAGTAAATTAACATCCTTACAAAAAATGTAAGAGCTAGAATATTGGATCAAGGTTTATGTTTAGCTTATTGACCAATGCGACTTCCAGATTAGCTGCTTTTGATTGGTTATTTTTGTATTTACATGTTTGTGTTCTCGCTAAGGCAAAAACAAAATAGTCTTCTGAGATACAGGAAAGCATTTAGTGGTGATAAGAAGAGGACTCATCTAATACCCTCTTATGCTAGCAAAGTCATTCTGAGCCATTCATTCTCCTCCTTCAAACATTTTCCTCTTTATATCCATAAAAGAACCAGATTTTAAGTAGCAGGACTTAGAGCCAATGGACACTAGGGATTTTGATTTTCTACATGCTTATTACTCAGAAAGGTTGATTAAGTATGTTTTACTCAATTAACCACAGATGTGCCCTTGTGCACGACTAGTTTGTAATTGTCCTAATTGATTCTGAGGAGAGATCTTTGGTCAGAGTCAAGCCAGATGTAGGCTTTGTTAGTGATTTTGATGGAATGACCCCAGGAAGCTCCATTTTTACAGCTTTGATATAAAAAAAGACCAAGAAGCTTGCCCAGGCCTCTCTGCTTGCTTAATTATATTTTTGATAATTTATTTTACCAATTGACTTGTAGCCAGGCCAGGTTATGTTTAATTTTGATGATGTTGCACAGACTTGCAGAAGAGGAAGAAATGTCCTAGCTCATTATCTTCTATTCTTGCTTTATCAGGCCTGTTTTCTGGAAACTGTATGCAAATTCTGGTTATCAGACACTTTCTTTCAAAAACAGTTCTTCCTTTCTCTCCCCTCTTCTGAATCATTTTATTAGCATAGGGTGAATGGTCTGCCTTCTGTCCTCTAATCACTGATGTTGGAGATTTCACCACCAGCCACTCATTCTGCTTTCTTAAGTATTGTCTTTCCAAGTATAACCCCTAAACCAATAATATTTTTGGAAAGTGAGGTTTTGAGACTGGATTAAGATAAAATTCCATTACATATATAGAAATCAGACTAACTCAGAATTCTCAATTAATTCTTAGAAATTACTAATTAAAACAGTGATAGAAAACATTTTGATACAGGTTTTTATTTTTTATATTTCTGAATTCAGAGTCTATAACCTCCATCCCCCCATCCCCCCCCCCCCCCCCAGAAGGGACACAATAGTAGAAGGCAGAAAGCAAGCACAGATACGTTTTCTGTCATGAGATAGAATGAAGAGTGCAGATTGAAATTAAGTGATGGAAAAATAAAGTTTTGTTTTGTATTGTTTTTCATCTAAGTCTGTGGACTAGGAGATTTATATCTATTACAGTAGTTTCTGTTGTGTTTTGTTATAATTGTTCTTATAAACATTTATTACAGGAGTTCAACTTTTGTTGGCTCACATAGTCATACTCCCTTGGAATGTGGCTAACTCTGGGAATTGGAAAATATTAAGTCCTTTCCACCCCAATATCCATCCACATGTAGTTCTTGCAGAGAAAAGAAAAGATGTTGGAATTCAGGAAGTATTCACTATCTGTGTGTAGTTACAGATGAGCAAAAAGTCTGTGTATATTCTGTGTATATGTTTTGTTAGCCTTAAAAATAAAAATTGCCAGTTATTTTATCAGCAAAAAAAGGGGGGGGGTTATTTGGGACTAAAAGAGAATTGCAATCAGGGACAAACAAGCTGTGGCAAAACTGTAGGCACCAGGGAACAAGGAGAGGTATGCTTTTATGAAGAAGAAAAGAATAAGTTGGGAAGGCTGTTATAAAGTAAAGTCTATTGGTGGAAAGTGGGAGTTTGATGTGTGGTGCCTTTTCATTGGCTGAGCTGTTTTGAGGTGGGGGAAGAAAGCATTTTTTTCTGCTGCTGGAAGAGTAGAGTAGTATCCATGTACAAGGTCAAGTCTGTGTAAAGTTAAGTCTGTCTCCTGTTGAGTCTGCAATTGACTAGAAATGGTAGAACACGCGAGCTCTCTCTGCTAACCTCCTGTCTCCATTTTAGTGAGGTTTCCTGTTACTAATTTTCAGTTTCTTCAGAGGAGAAGGCATAAGTTAAGAGTGAGAGGGGAGGAATATGATCCTGACAACACTTAAGTATTACATAATTTCATTTGGAGCTTCAGACATTTTAGTTTTCTTGGTTATATTTACCACACAATTCATAGTCCATGGACATGTAAATGAGTTTTTTATGGAAACATTTTAAGTTTATTTTTAAAATTTTGCTGTCTCAACCTTTACTTTGATGGATTTTGTAAATGTCACTAGAGTAAAATGTCAGAGTGTGCAGGTGTATGGAGTTTGTACCAACATAGTGGGGACAGTGTTGTCCACGAAAGGGAGGAATAAAAAAGTCTTTTTCCTCTACCATCTTAGGTTCTCCAGCTGGGCCCCATAAATTAGACATGTTGGGGAACAAGAATTTCTTTCCCCTTAAGTCCATCTAGCTGGGCTAAGAATCAAATTGACATGAAATAAACAGGAGGAAATCAAGTTTAATTTTGTGCATATAGGGAATATATTTCCATGTACACAGACATGGAAATTCCAAAGACAAGCAAAATGAGGTGTATGTGTCACTCTGAACTAAAGCAAAGGGGTAGGGGTCTGGGACGTCAGAGGGAAGAAATGCAATTCACACAAAGATGGAAAATGGTATATGTTTGGTAGACAAATGTTTGCTAGGTCACTGAGAAACAATGTGAGGTAGAAAACTTTGGTCAAAAAGACCTTGCTAGGTTCCTCCCTATTTACCATACATAGCATATATTATAATGTAGGTATTTTTGGTGATAGCTCTCTTCCTAGTGCAGGTCCTCTATCTAAATTATTGTTAGGCAGTTGTCGGGGAGGTATTTTGGGCTGGGTTGCCCTTGGCCCATACACTGGTAAAAGACAGATTAACAAGAGAAAAACTAAGACAAGTTTATTAACATATGTATCATATGTACACATGGAGCACCCAGTGTTGAGTAGCCCAAAGGGGTGGTTAGAACTTGGACTCACATACCATCTTAGGCTAAACAAAGAAAAAAGGGTTTGGGGCTCTTGGGCTAGAAAAGCAAGTTATGGGAAGTTGATCAGGAAAAGTATGGTAAATAAGTGTTGTTTAGTAAGGTTAGTTATGCAGATTTAAGGCTTGCCTTCTCTAAAGATCAGTTAGGAGTGTGAAACTTTTATAAATGGAGATTTCCTCCATAAATGTAAATATCTTTTACCAAAGGAAAACAAAAGGAGGTTTTCCTACAATTACTGGTTCTCAATGTCCTTTAGGTCAAAATAATTCATATGCCAAAACGGCTTTTTGGGGCATAGCACATTTTCCTACATTTCATTCATCACTCCCTTCACTCACATTGTTTAGGATGCTTTCAGTTACAAGTTAAAGACAATTGAACTCAAATTGTCTTAAACCCTAAAAAGAAATATGAAAGTTGAACTCTGTGATAGGTTTAATATTAGGTTTAATCCACTGACTCAACCTGGTTATCAAGGACACAGTTTTGATTTATTCCTCTATTCTGCTTTTAGCGGGTATTAGCCCCTATGCTGTGATAGTTTTCCCCATGGTCATGTACATGAAGATGGCCAGTAGATTCTAGGGCTAAATACCTACAATATGAGAAAGAGAAACTCAGAATTCTCAGCAAAATTCCTGATGGTCCATTTAATTGGTCCAGAGCAACTTTCTGATTTCACACTAATTGACCCAGCTAAGGTTATGTGCCTGTCCCTTAATCAATTTTTATGGGCAGGAAATTCAATACACTGTGGGTTTAATTGAAGCCACATTCTTTAGTCCTGAACAATCACAGCCCAAGATTCAGATTCAGCTGAAAAATGTGGACAAAGAATTGGAAAGGATGGTTACATTAAATCTGAATCCTTTATTCTTGCCACAACAAAGGGGAGTGGTTGCTGGAAAGAAAGCAACAATCATTGACTATGCTATTTTTTGAGAGCCACTGGTTTAAAAACTATATACATATATAGAGAGAATTTAAATATGTTTAATATTTGTGTGTGTATATTAAACAAAGGGGATGGAAAACTTGAAAAAATAGTTTTTTTATCTAAAGAAAAATAGAGCTAAATAAATATTGCTGTAGACTAGATGGGTGCAGACTTCGAAATAGAATCATGGAGATTTAGTGACACAGAATTTTGTGGTTGAACACAAGAAAACTAGAAGTTTTTAAAACCTGCTTTCTCATATTGAGCTGAACTTCCTCTCTTTAAATTTTACCAAACTATTTCCCCTGGTGCTACCATTTGAAACTACTTATAAAAATAAATTCTCCTTTTACGTGACAGTGCTTTAAACATTTGAGGCTGTTTGTGGATAATAACCACTGTAACACTGTCTTACATTCGATAGAACTTTAAAGTTTTCAAAGTCCTGTTATGTTCAGTATCTTACTTTATTCCATATATATATATATATTCCGCATATATATATATATATTCCGTATATATATATATATATATATATATATATATATAAAGTTAATCAGAATTCCATATATATATATATTCCGCATATATATATATATATATATATTCCATATATATATATATTCCGCATATATATATATATATATTCCATATATATATATATATATATATATATATATATGTATAAAGTTAATCAGATTAGGAATCCTCTTGGCAGCAAGGGATTGATACCATTTTCAAAGATGAGGTAAGAAAGGAGAAATGTACTGGCAAGTAAGTGATTCCAAGGAAAAGTAAATGACCAAGCAACTAGTATTACAAGACATAGCTGAATTCTGAATGACTCAGGCAGCAAAAGAAAGTGACTCTATTTCTCAACTGTCTCTCTGTTTATCAGCTTCTTTCTTACAGCAGGATGCCTTTCTTTGGTAGTAACTATCATCAGCTTCTTAGCTGTTATATGCCAGCTTTGGCTATTGAAGGCCATATGACCTCTCTCTCTGGTTCACAAATCCCATGAAGGGCCTCATAAACTAACCAGAATCAGGTTTGTGTATCTCTTAAAACCAAACATTGTTAGAAGTTGGGGGAGGTCAAGAGCATGTGACCACAGGTTGACCTGAGAGCTGGATCAGGGAAATAGAGGCTCCCCACCTCTTCCTCTGTCCTTGGAATGTACATTCCACCCACCATCCCACACCAGGAGCCAGTTTCAAGTATGTAGCCTTGAGAGGGCAATGTTATTGAGACCATCTGGATGGAATAAATGACTGAACCCAGTTAAGGCTTATCTATAAACTTTCAAGATTCTGGTGGGTGGGTATTGAGATTTGCTTACCTTACAGCTGCCAGAGACAATCCACATAAGTAAGTTTCTTTCCTTATTAAACCTACCACCTTATCAACATAGAGTGGGTAGCCTGTTTCTTTGGTCTCTCCTTGCCCTCCTATATGGGGACCACTTTCAAATTTCAACCAGGAGGCTTCTGAGGGTGCAAATCAACAATTGGTGAGCCAGCCAGGAGACTGAAAAAATAGGTCTTGGGAAAGGGGGTTCTTAGAGTTGCAGGATTTTTTACAACAATACCAGGGATTCATTGTCTCACTGCTTCAAAGAATGAAGAGGTGGACACAAATGAGCAGCAGGCAGAAGTTTATTAGAATATAAGATCAGAAAGGAAGGATAGTAGGAAAGTTGTCTTTAGAGAGAGGGGGAGAGAGGGGACATTCATAAGTGAATGTTCACGACAGTAGGCAAGGGTCCTTGTTTTATAAGATTCTGGTCACTCCCCCCACCCCTCCTTTTCCTTCCCCCTGTTCCTTCTCAGGTTCTGTCTACCCTTATTGGCTGGATAACTCTTGGTGCTGGGTTGTCCATTCCTGATTGGCTCATTTCCATTCTATGCGGTGGTCTATGGCCATACTTAGGTCTTTCAAATTCCTGAGGGAAGCTGGAGGGGGAATAGGTGGGGTCCATTGCATTCTTAAGAGGAACCTTACCCTTGAGGGGGTTTGCTGTGGTCAGACACTCCCAGCATTCTTCCAAAATATGTATTTCCCCACCCAGGGACCTCAGGTCCTAATCCTTTCCCTCTCTATCTATTTTATCCTATTTTTATCCTATCATATGAGGGGGAAAACTCTGGTGACATTCATCCTCTGTGTGGGGAGGGGTGAGCCCTATATACCAGATGCTTGTAGACTACCAGGTGAGTATGGGGACATCCCCAAAACATCATCTGGTCTAATGCTCTTGTTGGAAGAAATACACATAGCACACTCTGGTAAAGAAGGGAAATGAATGGATGCTACAGCAAACTGGCCTCTCCTGTGGGCTATTGGTGCCCAATTAAAAGCTGAAGCTGGAGTTAGAGAGGTGGAAGGAAAGCTGAGATTAGAGAAGGATGTGTGCTTGTCCGCTACTCTGCTAGTGTCAGTGCTGGCAGACAAGGCAGGAGAGCAGGATGATGAATTAGAGATCTTAGTGTGCTATTTTGCAAAGCTAGGAGGGTGCAAGCTGCCATGCATTAGGGTCTAAAGACTTGTGACAAAGCTTGATTGGGTAATTAAGAGGTGGAATCCCTAGGAAAGTGAAGAGGAAAAAGTTGTGGTGATGGACGTACCAAAATGCCCTGACCCCAAACACAAAGGAAAGCAAAACCATAGTAACAGCAACCTCAGCCAGCAGAGCAGCATTTGGGAAATGTTCGTGATGAGAGAGTATACTCCCACTGAGCTTATTGGTATAGCTACCAAGTTCCAGCAAAAGGCAAGGGAAAGTATCCAGGCATGGTTAGTGTAGCTATGGGATACAGGGAGTGATAGTATTTCTCTGACCAGACAGGAGACAGAGAAAATGAGTAACATCACCACACACCCTGTCATCTGGCAGCTACCACATAATGGCTTGGAGATTTTAAGGCACTCACTTTCTTATAGAGTGGATTTTTCTAGCCTACAGGGAGGCTTGGCCCAATGAAGGACATCTCTCTGACTCATGGGACCCTGGACATATATAGAGGAGGCACAACAAATTTTTAGGTAGTTGGGAACAAGACAAACTTTCCATGCCCCATCTTTGAAGGCCCTGATCATGTCCTATTTACTTCAGGAATGAAAGCAAAGTCCACCCCAGCACCTGTTATGAAATGCTGATATCCATACTGAGAATAGTTGTGGGATAAGACATTTATATGTTGAACAATCCATTGCTGATCTGGACAAAACTGACAAATTCTGGGAAGAGATACCAACTGTGGGGAAGACCTGAGACAGAGGAACTCTAAAAGCCAACGGCTATCCCAATCAGCTGTGAAGGGTCTGGTAAAGGTAACTCAGAAGTAAAAGTGGGTTGATCCCATTGTTGCTAGGACCCCACCTGAAAAAGTAGACCAACCATCCACACCAGGAGTTGTTTCAAACTTAAGGAAATAGCCTTAAGAATGTAAGATGTTGAGATCATCTGGGTAGTATACATGGCTGAACCTAGTTAAGGTGTCTATAAAAGCTTTTAGGATTCTGAAGTGTGGATGGGAAGATCTACTTATCTTGAAGCCACTCAAGACAAGCCTTATATGTAAGTTCTCTTGCTTATTGAAATTGTCCCCTACCAACCTGGAGTGGTCTGCCTCTTTCTTCAGTTTCTCCTTGCCCTCCCAGTAAGGAAGCCGGTTTCAGATTTCACCCAGGAAATTCCCAAGGTCACTGATAAACAAGGCTGTGTCACAGTTGCCATATGAATGGTGGATAGTGTCTAGGATAGGCTGTTGGGAAAATAATCACACTATTATGTGCTACAGCAATCTAATTTTATGGATGAGGAAACTGAGTCATAGAAATATCAGGCAACTTATCCAAGACAATGTCTCTTGTAATTGACAAATCAAAAACTTGAAGTCTTTTGGTACCATGTGTGTGTGTGTGTGTGTGTGTGTGTGTGTCCCCTTTCCCTCAGTTTTCTCTGTTCTGACCTGCATTATTCCAGTTTTTAGCTAACTTTTCTCCAACTGTTCCATTTATGAATATGTTGGTACTTAGAATTTAGCAAAATTATATTACAGAGTAAGGAAAACCAAGTAAAAGCAGTCAAAATATTCTCCTCAGTGTCATTATTACACTGTCATTATTTCATTGACTGACATTCATTTTGGATATCTGCAATAATCTAAACCACCCCCATTTTTTTTGGTTTGTTTTTGAGATTTGTGGTCTTGGTTTTATTTTTTATTACATTTTTTATTTTTAATTCCAGTATAGTTAGCATACAGTTTCAGATATACAACATAGTGATTCAACAATTCTATACATTACTTAGCATTATGGTAAGTATACTCTAATCCCCATCACCTATTTAACTCCGCACTCCCCTCCCCCGCCCCGCCCGCTGGTAACCATCAGTTTGCTCTCTATAGTTGAGTCTGTTTGTTTCTTGGCTTGTCCCTCTCTCTTTGTTTATTCATTTATTTCTGAAATTTTACAAGTAAATGAAATCATATGATATTTGTCTTTCTCTGACTGACTTATTTCATTTGGCATTATACTCTAGCTCCATCCATGTCATTGCAAATGGCAAGATTTCATTGTTTTTATGACTGAATGGTACTCCAGTGTGTGTGTGTGTGTGTGTGTGTGTGTGTGTGTGTGTGTGTGTATCTTCTTTATCCATTCATCTATCAATGGACACTTGGGCTGCTTCTGTAAACTGACTGTTGTAAATAATGCTGCAATAAACATAGCGGTGAATGTATCCCTTAGAATTAGTGTTTTTGTATTTTTTGGGTAAATATCAGTACTGTGATTACTGGATCATAGGGTAGTTCCACTTTTAACTTTTTGAGGAACCTCCATACAGTTTTCCACAATGGCTGCACTGGTTTGTATTCCCTTCCAACATCCAGTTGTAGATCTAATTTGCATTTCCCTGAGGATAAGTGATATTGAGCATCCTTTCATGTGTTTGTTGACCATTTGTATGTCGTCTTTGGAGAAATGTCTGTTTATTTCTTCTGCTCATTTTTAAGTTAGATTATTTTGGTGGGGCATTTTGAGTTTTATAAGTTATTTCTATATTTTGGCTACTATTCCTTTATCAGATATGTTCTTTGCAAATATCTTTTCCCAATCACTAGGTTGTCTTTTAGTTTCATTGATTATTTCCTTTGCTGTGCAGAACCTTTTTATCTTGATGAAGTCCCAATAGTTTATTTTTGCTTTTATTTTCCTCACCTCAGGAAACAACTCTAGAAAAATGTTGCTACAGTTGATGCCAGAGAAACTCTCTGTGTTGTCTTCTAGGATTTTTATGATTTCAGGTCTCACATGTAGGTTCTTAATTCATTTGAGTTAATTGTGTCTGGGTGTGAGTGTGTGTGTACCTATAAGAAAGCAGTCCAGGGTGCCAGGATGGCTCAGTGAGTTGAGCATCTGACTCTTGATTTTAGCTCAGGTCATGATCCCAGGGTTGTGGGATGGAGCCCTGCATCAGGCTTTGCGCTGTGTGTGGAGCTTAAGATTCTCTCTCTCTCCCTCTACCTATCTCCCCCACTCATGCTCTCTCTCTAAAAAAAAAAATTAATTAATAAAATTTAAAAAATAATTAAAAAATAAATAAAAAAAGAAAGTGGTCCTGTTTTCCCAGCACCATTTGTTGAAGAGACTTTCTTTTTCACATTGCATATTCTCGCCCCTTTTGTTGAATATTAATTGACTATATAATTATGGGTTTGCTTCTGGGTTTTCCATCCTGTTCCATTGACCTATGTGTTGATTTTTGTGCTAGTGCCATATTGTTTGGATTACTACAGCTTTGTAATGTAATTTGAAATCTAAAATTGTGATACCTCCAGGTTTGTTTTTTTCTTTTTTCAAGACTGTTTTGGCTATTTGAGGTCTTTTGTGCTTCCATATAGATTTTAGGATTATTTGTTCTAGTTCTATGAAAAATGCTGGTAGTATTTTGACAGGGACTGCATTAAATCTGTACATTGCTTTGGGTAGTATGGACATTTTAACAATATTTTTTCTCCCAATCCATGAGCATGGAATATCTTTGCATTGTTTTTGTCATCTTCAATTTCTTTCATCAATGTTTTACAGTTTTCAGAGTGCAGGTCTTTTTACCTCCTTGAAAAAAACCCTCGATATTTTCCCCTTGAAAATATGTTAGGTTGCACTCACTAATTATATATTAAAAATAAATGTCTTTGATATTTCACGTTTTCAATATTGACCACATGTTTTCTCTTAGTTTCTCAAAAAAATTTTTTTTTAATTTTACTAATTTTTGAGAGACAGCATGAGCAGGGGAGGGGCAGAGCAAGAGGTTGACAGAATCTTAGCTGTCAGCACAGAGCCCGATGCGACGCGGGGCTCAAACCCTGGAGCAATGACATCATTACTTGAGTCGAAGTCAGATGCATAACTGACTGAGCCACCCAGGCACCCCAAGTTTCTCAAAATTTTTGAAGACCTTATTGAGTTAATTGTTTTATGTCAATAAGATTTTTCTGAACATAAACATCTGGATATGTAATCTGATGGATCTTTATGCTGCTTCTCCATGTGCAATTCCATCTAGCCATCAACATATAAAGTTTCCTGTATAAGACTAGGAAGATGCTAAAAAGACAACTCATTTCTCTCTTATCATCTAGCTCTACTTCTACTCTTCGGAGCCATGAAGAATAAATGACTCCATTTAAAAACATAAGTCAGAAAAGTGGAGTTTGACTCTATTTTTCAAGACTCCTTTGGTTCCTAAAGAAACCATTCCCAAGGTGGTTTGATAAAAACGAGAAATTATTAGCTCATATCAATGCAAAGTCAAAGAGCAGGACTGACTCAGGCACAACTGGATCCACATGCTCAAGTGATATTTTTATGACACTGTCTCTCTATTCATCTGTTCTACTTCTTTCTGTTTATGGACTTAATTCTCAGGCAGGTGCTCTTCAAGTTGTAGGGCTTTAGGAGCCTCTAGTGGAAATGATCTGCATTTTTCACCATCCAAAATTAAGAGAAAATCCATGAGCATCTAAAAAGCATTTACAGAGCAAATCTCAAGGTTTTGTGTTGAAAAAGAGGAATTCTATTGCTTGAAAATAATGTGACACTGAGTTTAAGGATTTTCTTAAAGGACATCCAGCTTGTGAATAGGAAAGCTGTGCTCAAGCCAGGGCTCAAACTTTATACCTCATTTCAGTTGGACATGCACAATCTAGAACAAAATATTTTACAAGAGCTATAAAGATTCTCAATCTTTGTTTTTCTTGGATGATACATGTATGTATCCCCCTGAAAAACTCATTTACACGTATAATGTAAATGCAAGAAAATCCTACCATCTTTATTTGCTTGGCTTATCTGTCCATTTCTATGATCACAAACTTTTCTTTGTTTTGAAGTCTCCTAAGTTAAATTTATTACTTTATTTACTTCCTATAAATAATAACTAGTATAACTGGATATTATAAGATGGTATATCTTGCTTATGTCATATTTTAAAAGATGTGTTTATTCTGTTTATAATTGCATAAAGATTTAGCTCCAAAATGATTTACCTTCAAACTATAACTATCAAAGAACGAAGAATATTACTTAAGATTCTGTTAGTTTCAAGTGTTCAAAATACAGTTGGAACAAGCTTAACTAAAATGCAGTCTTAATGAATGGCTTCTAGGCTGTCTTGAAGATTGGGAAGATAAGAAAATAGCTCATCTTTACAAAGAAAACTGGAATCAGGTGTCTACCCCCCTGTTTCTCCCCCTGTCTTCCCCCAGCAACCTCCTCCACCTCTCCAATCCAAACCCAGAATGATTGCCTTTAACTCATAAACCTTAAATCTTTGTATATGTTATAGTTTCAGAGAGAGGTTTGTTAGAGAGAGGTTTCTTCTTTTTCTAGTTTTATAGTCTTTAGAGAAGGACTCTTACTACTTCTTGGATCAGGGACCCATCCTGGTAACCAGAAGTTGAAATTTGAAAAGAATTCTGTCCCAGCTTTTGTCAGATGTTTGTGCTAGGACAAATGCCCAGTTGTTGTCAGTCAATTTGTGTCATGCTAAAATATTTTTTTCTATAGTTACTATGTATGTATATGGAGGAGGAACTCTATTTCAGACAGGGGTTCTCCAATATTCAGCACACTAAGTGATGGATTTTCTCATACCTAGTGATAGCTTGAGGATATTAGTTCAAGCCCTCATTGAAAATTTAACATATGTATTCTATCTATAACTGGATTTTACACTTGAACATTATTGGTAATAACGTTATATGCAAAGTGGACTTGTCCTTTTCAATGCCCCTTGAATACATTTTTTTGGGAGGAGGGGCAGAGGAAGAGGGAGAGAGAGAATCTTAAGCAGGCTCCACGCCTAGCACAGAGCCCCATGGTGGCAGGGTGGGGGCAGGGGGTGGGGAGGCTCCATCTCACAAACCTAAAGACGAGACAAAATTAAGAGACCGACGCTTAACCCACGGAGCAACCCAGGTGCCCCACCTCTTGCATGCATTTTATTTATCAACTCCCCTACTAATTTTATTTCTGTTCATCCCATAACAACTTTTTTTAATTTTTAATTTTTTTAATTTTTAAAATTATTTTTTAATGTTTATTTATTTTTGAGAGAGAGACAGAGAGCAAATGGGGGAAGGACAGAGAGAGAAGGAGGCACAGAATCCGAAGCAGGCTCTAGGCTCTGAGCTGTCAGCACAGAGCCTGATGCTGGTCTGAAATTCACTAACCTTGAGATCATGACCTGAGGCAGAGTCAGACACTTAACTGACTGAGCCACCCAGGTGCCTCCATCTCATAACAACTCTTGAATATAATTGACATTAAAATACATATTTTCTAACTTAACTAAAGGAATTGCAATGATTATAGAATTAAATAAACAAGAATGATAGATCACAAAATGATGTATGCTTTGGAAATTAGTTGTGTTATGTATTTGTTTTGTAAAGGGCATGCTTGGGTTGGAAAGGGTTCTAATAAGATTCATACATGTATCTTCTACTTCATAAGGACTTTTCTAAGTCCTCATTTCTAAGAAGACTTTTTGATACTGTTATTTGGGATCTCTGAAATTTCTACAGTAAAAACTCTAACTACTCTTTATAATTATAAAGGAATAGTTGATTTTAGAAGCCAGTTGAAATACTTCATCAGGTAGAACTTTTCCAGATTGTGCAGTGCACCAAAGAGACTGGGATACCATCTTGGTACAATTAGGTTTTCCAAAAATAAAGGCTTAAATTTTAGAAAAAAAAATACATAATTCAGTTTCTCATGCATTGTTCCATAAGAGCACAAATACATCTGAGTAGATTATTAAACAGAAAAATCATTTCAATAGGCAGTTTAGAAAGAATTGGTAAGAAACTGTGAATTCAGGACAGTCATAAAAATTTACTAAAGTTTGCCATCTAGAGGCCTGCAGGGGTATATTTTGGAAAGTATTTTCAGATGCTTTTTCTACAGTCTAAAGTCATGATATTTATTATATGTTTAGTGTCTCAATACGGTAAAGATTAAGGTAACGGGGGAACATTTCATTTATTATTGAATCTACACAGGACATTTTTAATTTTTAATTTTAAATCTTAACTGAAAGTAAGTTTGTTTCTATTTTTTACTTATACAACCATTTTGGTAGTTACATATAAGAAACCTTTTAGTTGAAACCAATGGCAAATTTTTTCACCTTATATGAGAAAATAGAAAACAGTACATTACAGTTTGGTAAATGTACCACAGGGCATAGAATAATTAACATTTTCTTGACTATCAAGACTGACTGTTTGAGGATTATGCCAGTACTGCTGCTTGATGGGTAGAAAGAGAAATTTATTCATGTTAAATCACTCTGAGAGTAGAGAAAGCAAAAATCTCTGATAATAAAAGAAAAAGGCATCATTCTGCAGCTACATTTTAAAGCCTAGAACTATATCTTTACAAATATGTGTGTGTGTGTGTGTGTGTGTGAGTGTGAGTGTGTGTGCGTGTGTGTAAACAATGTGTACTTGTGAATTTCTGGCACTTTAAGAAGTAATTGTAATGCATAGATCATTGCTGCAATAGATTACACAGTGGAGGCATTTATCAAGATCGCAATTGTGTTTTCATGAATGTTTTACAGTTGTCAGCTTATCAGTGCTAAAACAGAGGATAATGAGCTTTAAAATGTAGGTTATGGGGCCACAATAGAACCTATTTCTAAGGAAAACTTTCCAATCAACTGAGTTGAAGGTTGGGAACTTTTAATTCTCACTACGTCACAGGATGCTGGTTCTGGCAGTAAGAGAGGCAAAACGTTATGGTTGCTGTCACTATTGATGTTTCCCTTTGTCAGGAGGAGGTGGGAGCATTCCATGTTATCCCGACAAACATGTTCAAGTTTTAGCAGCCGTGGAAAACACTCAAAGGGCTTTATTTAAATTTTTAGAAATGATTTCTATAACATACTAATATCGGATTATTTCAGCCCTCTCCCCCCCCCCCCCCCCCCCATTTCAAGAGGCCTTCCAGGTTAGATGGACCTTAGAATTGAAATCAACATTTGGGGACAGGTATCACCTCACTAAATATACACATTTACATCTGATTTCAGGATTTTAGGATTCAATCTAGTGTCAGACTTCCTATATAGGGGAAAAAAGTGTTTCTTAGAAATGAGGAATTGCTACAGTAAAACTGATTTTATCTAGTAGAGGTAATGTGCACGTCTGTAATTAAGTATCTCATGTTATGGTGTAATTCTCCGTGTCCGCACACTGACCTCCAGGAAAGGAGTGTCTAAATATTACATTATAATTTTAACGTTTGTCTTTTTAAATACTACAGTTCCTGTGAAATGCAGTGTCTTGTGTTGATAAAATATCCAAGGCAATTTACCGACAAAAGGTGATGTCAGCAGCAGTGATATTCCTCCGCTGCATTCTAGAGACTTCTTCTATCTTAAAATCGACTTAACAACAGTAATAAGGTTGAACAGATAGCTCAATCTCTGTGCTCATCAGTGTTTGGGGACCACATGAACTGTGGCTTCCTGCAGAACATTGTTCATTATGCACCATTCACAGCCCACTAATGATAGCAAACATTTTATGTTAACAGTATCAAGATCTGATGATGAGGGAAACTAGTTGGGAGTGTTGCCTGAAGGAGAGATACTTCTTGAACCTAAAGCAACTCCTCTTACTATGGTCCAAGCATGCAGTTTATCACAGCAGGCATTTCTATTTACTGGTAAGTTGGTAAGCATAATGGTAAGCATCGCACCATATGGGGTCTTCCTGACCACAGCAAATCACACTACTGCGATTGTAATAGGGTATATATGTGTGTGCACATGTGTGTTTTTTCAGTCAGGATGCTGTCCTGCTTCATCTTCAAAAATAATGCGTATATTTCAATAGTCTTATGATATATTAAAATCCTTGTCTTATCAAGCAAAGGTAATTTATTTTCTTTTGAAAATGGAATCCACTAATATAAGTCTCATGCATTTAGGTCTTCATGAGTCTTACATATTTAACTCCTTTAAAGATTTTTTCAGTCTGGCATAATGGTTAATATTATGGCTCTGGAATTAGATTACTTAAATTCATATCTCAGCTTCTGCCAAGCTCTGTAACTTTGGGCAACTTACTTAAAAGCTTTCTGCAATACAATTATCTGATGCAAATAGGGATAATAATTGTACCTACACTTTAGGATTATTGTGAGAAAAGAATGACAGAAACATAATAAGAGGTCAATACGTATTCACTATTAGGATGATATTTAATCACCAGTCAATAGTCTTGAAACCTACCATTCTCAGTTTATTTCTCTGTGTCAACAAAATCTCGATTACTCTTACTGACAAGAGACTCTTAGGTAAAAATCAACACCTGGATTTTACAAGAAGGTTTTGAGGTTATTAAGTGTAAGAGGCAAGCTGAGTTTCAATTTGACAGTATTCCACAGTAATTTTAAAAATGCATGATTTTCTAAAGAACTAGATATGCACTCGAATAAGGAGCACAATACTGAAAAATATTGGAAGTTAGTGTGGCATTCTAGCAATGGGCGTTAGCACCAGACCTGAGTTACAATCACAATTCTGTCATTTGGTCAGCTTCTCTAGGACCTACAACTCCTCATCTGTAACTTATGATAATGTCATTTCCTCAATTAGGATTGTTTTGAGGCTTAGTTGACATGATATAATTCAATATTATAAATAAGAGCTAATAAATAGAGGTTTGTTTGTTTTTTAATAGGAAGAAAAGGCAACATGGCGGGGGTTGGTTAGATGTGGGCACATTGTTCCAGCTTTCCTTTAATAATCCTGATTCTCTTTTCCCCTGTTGATATCTATACGAGCTATTGCCTGTTGCCCTGCTTACCTACTTCTTTCTTCCACTGAATTTTTCTCTTGTTCCATGTTTACATTTCCTCTTCTCTTCCCTTTTTCTCCTGCTATTTTTCACTAAACCCAAAGTAGCATTTTGATGAAAGCATTTTTCTAAGTTTGCTGAAAAGATTCATGTTTAAAATTACTCACAAAGTAGAATATAAGAATTACTAAACACATTGTTTTGAATAAGGGAATATATATATAATAACTTATAACTAATATAACTTATAACTAATTATATATATTTACATAATAAAACTTTATTTATTGACACTGAAATTTGGGTGTTATATAGTTTTCACATATCATGAAATACTGTTTGTCTTTTGATTTTTTTCCAACTGTTTAAAAATATAAAAAAAAGCCATTTGCAACGACATGGATGGAGCTAGAGAGTATTATGCTAAGCAAAATAAGTCAGTCAGAGAAAGACAAATATCCTATGATTTCACTCATATGTGGAATTTAAGAAACAAAACAAATGAAAAAAGGGGGTAAAAAAGGAGGAAAACCAAGAAACAGACTCTTAAGTGTAGAGAACAAACTGATGGCTACTAGTGGGGAGGGTGCTAGAGGGATGGGTTAAATAGGTGATGGGGGTTAAGGAGTGCACTTTGTTGTGATCAGTGTTGAATCACTAATTATGCACCTGACACTAATATTACACTGAATGTTAACTAACTGGACTTTCAATAAAAACTTTAAAAAAATGTAAAAACCATACTTAGACCACAGGCCATACTAAAGCAGGCAATAGGCCAGATTTGATCCACAGGCCATAGTTTGCAGAGCACTGCTTTAAACTATAGGATTTATGCTGACATTAAGAAATTATATATTTAAGGACACATGGGTGGCTCAGTTGGTTAAGTGTCCTACTCTTGATTTTGGTTCAGGTCATGATCTCACAGTTCATGTGACAGAGCCCCGTGTCAGGCTCTGTGCTGACAGGATAGAACCTGCTTGGGATTCTCTCTCTCTCTCTCTCTCTCTCTCTCTCTCAAAATAAACAAATAAACATTAAATAAAAGAAACTATATGTTCAAAACTAACCTAATTACAAATAGATTAGAAGAGACTGTAATATCAGGTTGAGTGGGAACAGATTATGAAAGACTTCAAATAACAAGAAGAGGCATTTAGATAAATGATGTTGTCAATAGATTGCTTTACTTATTCTTAAGCAGAAGTAAGTGATAAAAACAACTTTTGAGGAAGATTCATCTGGAAATGCTGTACAGTTTGGACAGCAAAAGGAAATGAGCTACTGTGAATTCCTATAACACTTTGTGTCAGCTACTCCAGGTGTCAGCAAAAGAGGCCCTTGGCTTGGCTGGCAACTTTGAGAATCATGAAACAGATGGAAAAGAAAGAATCAACAGAACTTGATGAACAATTGGATTTAAAAGTAAATGGAGGAGATAGCTAAATAAGATGACAATTTTATTAAAGTCAGCAACTGGGATAAAGCAGGAAAGGAAAAATGGGAAAGAGAAGTCATAATTTGAATTCTGTATCTTTTCTAGACCAAATGACCAAGTACAATGAGGCTTATTACTTTTCCAAAGAGATTCACAAGAGAAAACGTTCTGAGGATTTTTCTTCCTTTTTCTTTTTTGATAATATACTGTTATCTGAGTTTTTATGTTGTAATTAACTAAGTCAGTAAGTCAGCTAATAAGTGGAGACTAAAGAAGACCAGTAAATGCCTACATGTGAGGAAAATAAGGAAAGTTTTACATAAAAATGTCATAGGCAACAAATGAAGTCATGATAAGTTAATAAAGCAAAGAGTACCTAACCACATTGGTTTTTTGTTTTGTTTTGTTGTATTAGTTTGTTTTATTTTCTTTTTAATGGAAGAAAAATGGCATTGTTCTGATCCCATTTTCTGAACATTTTTTACAACATAACCTTCAAGGATGTGCATTCCAAGTAAAAACATTTACCAGTACTTTGAATCACTGAGAATTAAATAACTCAACATTTTCAATAGAAAACTCAATTTTCAAGCTATCATATCTCATTTCTTACCAGAGACATGTTACCCTACTCATGGCTCCCCTACGTGAACTTTTTATCCATCAACTGGGAGAAGTATTGGGCTGCTAAGAAGTAAGCATACAATAGGACCTTAGGACTATGAAGTTCTAACTTCTTGTTCTTCCCAATAAAAATGTTTTTATAAAATAAAGTATTCCCCTAAGCACAGAGTTTAAATAATACATTTGGTTATTTCCTAGAATTTGGGTGGTATTGTGTGACAAGGTAAATGCATTCATTTCTGTAAAGTAGTTGACAAATGTGCATGTATGAAGTCGTTTTTGTCCTTGTAAGTTGTCTCTTTGTAATTTGAATGATCACTTCCCATTTCTTTCTTCACACTGAGAAGCAAAAGCATTTTCTATGTTTTAAAGTCACAAAATGATATCCACCTATATAAGCATTTAGTATATAACATCTTTATGCCATATTCATGTATCTTTGGGATTGGCTGTGGCTAGCATAGAAAACAGCCTTCCATCAGAAGCAAGCGAAGGGGCACCTGGGTGGACCAGTTGGCTAAGTGTCCAACTCTTGATTTTGGCTTAGGTCATGCTCTCACCATTCAGTTGGTGAGTTGAAGCCCTGCATTGGGCTCCGTGCTGACAGTATGGAGCCTACTTGGGATTCTCTCTTTCCCTCTCTCTCTGCTCCTCCTCTGCTCACACGCTCTGTCTCAAAATAAATAAACAAATTAGAAAAAAAAGAAGTAAGTGGGGTAGGTAGTAGGTCAATTAATTCAAAAAATTGATTATAGTGAAAAATCATGAAATAATTTGTAATGTGCATGCATTAAAGGTTTTCTCTTAAGTTAAAACCTGTAAATACATGTTCATTAACTTTTTAAAAAATATAAGACCAAAGTTGTTTTTTGCTTGTTAGTTTTTTAAGAATGGGTCCAAGGATTGAAGCTCACCATCTTTTGTAATAAATCATACACATAATGTATCTTATATGAAAGCCATTTTTTTTTTAGTGGAGAAAGAACTTAGATACCACTGTGAAGTAATCTTCCCTAGGTAAGAAAAGACTTTAAGATGTTTAAAGTTGTGTCTACTGAAGCTAATTTAACCATATTGGTGACTTATTGAGTCTTAAAGCAGTTAACCTACTTCTTACAGAAACAATATCTAAGAAACACTTTCACAATCGTATTTGATCAGTTGAAGCAATATTTAATTCAATTACATGATTATAATCATAAACATAACTTACAGAAACATGTTGAGGACAAATCCAAATTATACCCCTGGTAAAAACAAAAACACAAAAACCCTCAACGAGTAGAAGAAAAAAATATTAGAGTACAAAGAGATTCTGTTTTTGAGCATTCAGTATGCTATGGTATCAGATATATCATCATAGAACTAACTAAGAACATTAGTTAATATGATGAAATATTTAAGTGGTAGTTTCATGACATGTATACAGGATTTCAAAAGTTGTTCTATTAATTTTCTTTGACAATTTTTGAAAAATCTAGAATGTACTACTAGGTTTTCAGCTCTTAAGAGTAAAAGATGTTTCTTATTCATAACTATATGACCATAGCCTACCATAGTGCATGACAGATAGTAAACATGCAATTATTATTTGAATGGATAAATCAGTGGATGGTTGAATAAATATATATTCCAAAGGGTAGAAGGATCATATACTTCTACATGGTTTCACAGGACATAAATCTAGATTACTAAATTAATTTCACCATGAAAATGTACACCTTCATATTACTATGGGAAATGTTTTCTTTGCTCATTATATAACAATAAACAAAGTCCATCCTCAATGCGACTGTATTCTATCTTAAACTAGCTCAACTAACCAGTTCCTTCAATTTGTAATTTGACTTTCACTCTCAACAGAATGGATATAATTTGAAGGTTAAGAGTGATATTCTAAACATCTAATTACATACTTACAGCAAACTGAATCAGGGAGATTCTCTGGGTAGCTGGTCATGTATTTTCATTTCTTCACTTTTTACACTACTACCCTATCAAGCTATACACAATTTCCAAAATGCAAAACATTCAGGCCACCTGCAGGCTAAATTACCTGTGGCTAGCCTGATTTTCCTCCTACTGTATTTCATAAGTCCATCTACTTTTCTTCATAAAAATAGTAACCACTGATTCCAAAATGGCATGCAGACTTCTTATTCCTGAATCAAGAATGATTTCTCGCTGTAGTTTAATTGTGATGGTTGGTGTAAATTTTCTAACTTTTAAAAATGTTAATAATAATAGGCTTCTAAAAATTTTCATATTATAAAGTCATAAGAAAGTACAAAATCTTCATCTAATGCACTATTAAAATGGTGTCACTATGTGCAAATCACAGTAATATATTGAAATTGCTTTGAATAAATACTTTCTTTTCACTCCTCATAAAGCTATTGATATATCATATTACTTTTTATAGACTCTATTCTGTGATATGATGTTCCTGGGACTAAGTGTACCCAGCATGGGCTAAAACATTCTTTCTGTTAAAATGACTTTCATTCTGCCTCCAAATAATTTTTGATGGTATCCAATGATCACAGAAGTCAAAAATCTAATAACTCTTTCGCAGTTCTTCTTGATCTCTCTCCTTTTTTTTTTTTTTTTTACTATTTTGTTCTCTGACAATAAATAAACTCTCCTAGCTATCCTTCTAATTTTTCTCAATCTTCTGTATTCTCATTTTCTTTCTATCCCCCAAAGAGTTGTTCTTTGGGTTTCTTTTATTAGAGCACTCCTCATTGTTGTTGTTTTTGTTTGTTTGTTTTTGGTTTTTTGTTTTTTTTACATGGCATTATGTGGACAACTCTCATATACTCTTTCTAAAATCCTGGGTTCCTTTTGAATTCTAGCCATATAAATGTAAACATTGACCAGAAACCTCACTTGGCTATTGGTTGTCATCAAAAGTAGAATCACCATAATCTCCTTCTCAGTTTAAAACACCTTATTTTTCAAGGGCTCCATGTTTCTGTGCTTTTTTCCACCCAGTCACTGAAACTTAAATTCTAGAAGTCAACTTGGCTTCTAAGTATGTTCTGGCACCAATTTCAATTTGGGAAGGTTGGGGGCTTCCCAAATAGCACCAAGTGTTCTCCAGATAACAGCTGGGTGTCATACAATTCAACTCAATTCTGACGCTATCTACCCAGAGATAGTAGATTCCTCAGGTTGAGGACTCAGTCCTACAAAATTGCCAACGCCCCCTACTTCAGATGTTGGTCATAAATCCAAGTTATTATGTCTGCTTCTGATGGACTGAGTACAGATTGGGAGTTCCCATGACCTTCTCTTCTGGTTCTATTATTTTCCAGAGCAGCTCACAGAACTCAGAGAAACATTGTATTTACTAGACTACTAGTTAATTGTAAAAGGATATAACTCACGAGCAGCCAGATGGAAGAGAGGGGTAGGACAAGGTATGGGGAAAGGGTGTGGAGATTCCATGCTTTCTCCAGGTGCATCACTCTCCTAGCATCTCCCTGTGTTCACCAATCAGGAAGCTCTTCAAACCCAGATCTTTTTTATGGAGGCATCATTACATATGTATGATTGATTAAAATGTTGGTATTTTATTCAACCTTCGCCCCCCCCTTCCCCCCGGCCCAGGTACAGAGGTGGGACTGAGAGTTCCAACCCTCTAATCATATGGTTTGTTCTCCTGGCAACCAGCCCCCCTCCTTAGGTGGGATCCATCAGTCAGCTCATTAACATAACAAAAGAGAGCTTTATCATTCTCAAAACTTAGAAACCTCCAAGAGTTTTAGGAGCTCTGCCCAAAATGTGGAGAAAGACCAAATATATATAATAACACTATGACAGCTTTTCATTTTCCCTCACTCCTCATATTCTGGCATGAACATGTGTTTTAGTGACTATTATGTGCCAAGTATCACATAAAGTCCTAGAGAACTAAACCCTGCCAAGTCATTGTTCTTGATCTAGAGAACTCTTAACCTCTTAACTTACTTGTGCAAACTGAAAGATGTTATGGGAAAAGGACAACTAAGAAGGTAAGAGGGCAAATGAGCGGTCAGTTTAAACTTTTATTAGATTTAGAAGGAATGGGATTTTGGTTGACAAAGGACAGAAAGAATAAATCAAATCTCATGTTTTCATTCTCTGGCTATTTGTTTGTGCTATTCTTTCTGCCCATAATTTCCTTTTCCTTAATCTCTACCTATCAAAATCCCAATGAACTCTAGGATCTGTGGTTAATCATCTTGTTCAATGTTTATTTTTCAATCAATTGCAAATGTGTGTGTCAATCTTATTTATTAACTTTGATATCTTCTGCTAACACTAGCACTGTGTTTGGCACATGGTAGGTGTTCAAAATATATTTTCTAAACTAATAACTAACTGTGTAAGAAAAGGAACCATTTAGGAAAACAAAAATACAGCTTCTACACTGAGTTTCAAATTGCACAGGCTTTTTCTGCTGTATTCACATATGGAATCAGAAACTGACATCGGGATCCTAATTGTGAAGTGCAGTGTAAGTACTCTGGTGCCTCACCATTAGAAATAATCTGTCCTTTCACGTGTGGATGTCCACAACAAATATTATGACCTATTATTCTAGTATCTTCATAGTTATGAAGAAGCTGAAGTTTAATTACAAATGGAAATTCAATTATAGTGAATAATAGTTACCTGGATCTTCAGTTTCTTGTAATCTTCTGTTGTATTTTTTCAAACTGTAACTAACCCTTGATCCATAGTACGAATTAAGGAAAAGCTGATTTTTACTAATTCATTCATTGAAATATTTTGTGCATGTAGAAATAAAAATATAATGACATGTAATATTGCATGCTTGCCATGTGCTACTCACTCTACATATGTTGCTTCACTTATTCTTTATAGCCACCTAGAGAATTATTCATTCCATTTACTGGATGGAACTAAGGATAGTGTGATTAAGTGATTGCCTTTTTATAGTCCTAGGAAGTAGAGGCACTATATTTGGGAACTGGGTCTAACGTTGCAAACCAGGTCTTATTATACACCTTGCTCTCATCCATGTAATAAACAAGATAGACATATAAGGGGACATGCATATTGAATGTACACAATCATCAACTGAGAAAAGTGTATTTGCTTTATTCATTGTATATCATGACCATAAAATCATGATTTACTTTAGAAGCTATATTTAGATGGTGCCATTCTCTCAACTCTAGCTTTAGTTTGGGTTTGATGAATTTTACAGGTCCTTTAAGCTCTAACGTCTGTAAATCGTCCTCTTAGTAATTAACAGGGCCCTGCTTAGGTGTAGGTAGAAAAAATGTTTTCTGTTAGAGGTTAAGTTCCACACTAGTTGGATATTTAAGGGAAAGCAATATTTGTCAATTATACCTCAGTAAAGCTGAAAAACAACGAATGGTCTTCCATTCCATATAATATTCTATCAATTGTGACTTTAGTTACAATGACACTAACAAAACAACCAGTGAACACTTGAGTGTAAAAAAGTCAGTCAGTGTTTTGGGTTGTATTAGGAAAATAATGATGGAATTCTTTTCATCCTTTTCTTCTCACTGAATTAATTTATGGTTTTCATTTTATATCAACACATTCACTGAAGAGCTACTCAAACTTGGCAGTCACCCCTTCCCCGACACTCCTTGGTACAATGGCTTCAAAAATACATTTTTTTTAAACTTCCCTTTTTCTTCTTCCTTTTGTCTTCCTAGGGTATTATATATCTAAGTGACAGGAGTCTTACAAAAATTTAGGAAGATAAACACTCTGCGTCTGTTAGGTACAACAGAAGGATTCATACATCATTTACAAGTTTCCTTCCTCACCTGTCTGGTGCAGGGGAGGACAATAACCCTGGATGGATTCAGTACCTTATGGCTGATTGCTGTCCAGGACATCATTATTGGTGATCTTGTCTTGTCATTGGTTTATGTCTGTCACAGAAGACGGTGGTCTCAAATTGGGATTTCTGCAGCAGGGCCAAGAATTATTATAGGTTATTATTCACTTGCAAGATGATGAACACTATGTTAAGATTCAAAGCAGCTTCTGGAAATAATTTTCAAAGAAATATACATTTTCTCATTTTTCTAAAAAATTTCCACTTTAAAACAGTAGATGGCGAGTCACTATTTTAGAAATAATGTTTGATATTTCAAATGTTTTTAATGGTCAATTCTTAAAATCCTAGTCAATTCTTTTTTTTTTTTTTTTTTTTTTTTTTTTTTTTTTTTTTTTTTACTGGAAAATAGAAATCTGGAAATCATGTCTGTAACCGGAAAAGTGAAAAGTCCAGGGCACCGATTGCCCCTGATTTCATATGAAACGAGATTGCCTATCTTTTATTTATTTATTTATTTGCTCCTCAGTGAATCGATTGAACTGGGGCTAAATTCCTGGCTCGATTATTACATATGCACAACTTACATTACACAGGGGGTTCTGAGTCATGGCAGGCTTCTCAGGCAACTTAAGAACCTGTGCTTTATGGGTCTGATGTCAGTTTTGCAGCTTCCCGCACATTTAACATGACATCGAGCTGCCACTGCCAACACTATCAGAAAGGCCTTGATTACAGGGTTGGAGAAGGACTGCAGGGAAATCTCAACTTCCAATCCGGCACTAACCCAAGGAGGTCTGGGTAACACTACTGTATGCACTGCCTTCTCCCAGACCGCCAATGTTGCCCCCTAATCGTTATTATTTTTAGGTGAAATAAATTAGTATCATAGGCGTTTGAAGGGTAGCTCTGCCACAGAGGCCTTCTCCTGCCTTTGTATTGGCTATGTTAGATGTGGGAATGTGTTCTGGGGGCCTGTTCTATCCATAGGAGACACCTGAGATTCAGAGATTATTCTGTACTTGCTTGACAAAGAGATCATCCCCGGCCCCACCTCATGCATCTCCGAGTAACCAACAGTCACCTTTCCATGACAGCTTTTCCTCCTCAAATACATTCTATATTAAAACCGTGCTTTATACAACGTTTGCATGGCTCTGCATATGAAATACTAAAACATCATCCGTTTTAATGAAATAGTCAACCTACTACTTGAAGAATTTATATTTATGGCCAGCCGACTAGCGACCCTCCAACATGAGCTAGGTGATGCATTTCTAGGAACTTCAAATTAATCCTTTTCATTACAGAAGTAGGTACCCATGAAAATGAATAGAAATAGCTGATCTCATTAAAGGCTGAATTGAAACCAATTCTTATGGTGGCAGTAGCTACAACCTGTGATAATTTCCTTAGCTGCTGTATGAGTTAAGTCCTGTAATTACTTTTAAAAAATTCTAAATAGCATAATTTTAGGGTATATTGTATTTTTTATGTGTATATTTGTATGTATGTTGAAGAACTGGGTATAGAGATGTATTTAAATAATCTTGAATTTTAATTGGGTTGGCTTGGTTTTTAATTCATAGGACTTTATACATGTCTTTCTACAGACACAACTTTTTCCCTCTAATTCTTTTTGATTCTCATTCTCATTTTGTGAGACTGATCCTTAGATTATGACTCTCGTTATAAATGCATACTATGCTAGAGGGCTATTTTTATGCTCACAGACTCAAATCATTCTGGGATTTTAATTTCTCTTCTATAGTTTGAAACAAATTTTTAAATTTAAAAAGATGAAGACATTTGTCCTTGCCCTAGGGCCCTGATTTAAGGTTTAGACAGAAGGTTAAATATCAAAACTTTAATATAAATCAAGTGCATGCATTTCTGAATAAAGGTCTGGCGCCATCTGCACAGGGCATTGATTCTTCTAGCTAGAGGGCTTGGAGAGTCTGTTTACAAAAGAATATACAATTTGGACAGAATGAGTGCCCTTCTATCAAGTAGAAGAGAAGAGTCATGTTCATTTGTCATTACAAGCACACCATTTCCTTTTGGGTGAGTTAATGCCCTTCTTTAAAAGGAGATTAGTCCTTTAAAAGTAAAGAAATTGGAGCTGGCAGCTAGCATCCCAGAGTAGATACAGATTCGAAATTCTTTAAAAGCCTGAGTTCTGTCTAACCCATTCGGAATCTCTTAAAAACATCACCAGAGAATACTGGTGTGTTCACATTCAGCCACCAGGATTATTTCAGAATCGTGACCACGTAACTTTTCACAGTAAGAATATGTATGCAAATAAGCATCAGTTCTCCATGGACACTCTGGAAACTCTTTGGTTAATGCAGCAAGAAAGTAAGCACAAAGACCATGAGGGAAAGATATTAATCTTAAGATATGACAGGAAGGGTCGCACCTTGATTTTAGCTAACGTCTGTCCTCTACAAGTAGATGACCCCAGATTCTTTAATAACTTACCCTCAGAGTTAGATGCAATGGGTAATTATCTTGGTAGAGAATTTAAATTCAGCCTTTGATTCCTTTCACAGATGAATCTCATACTATGAACACAAGGATAATAATAGGCCAAGGAGCATTTAAATATTTATGCAGATTCTACTTCAATTTATATTTGGAAACTTTGCAACCCTGGTAGAAAGAATATTTCTCTTCTCACTGCGTACTATAATTTCTAGGACTTTAAAAGTAAATAGTTTAGTACAGAAAAGCAGTGGAGAAGTTCAGTGACCCTGCAGCTTTGAATAAAGACAATTCTATTAAACTTTCATTTATAAGTCACAATCAGGGAATTGGCTGAGAATAACTATATGCACCATAAATAAATTGAAAATTGTTCCAGGTATTATAATGCAATGAAAATACACACAACATCAATACCATAATAAAGATATTTTAATATTTCCTTAATGACTTCAAAGCCACTTAGAAATCTTGCATCAATTTAGGAACTTCATTAATGACATTACAATCTTGGGGGAAAAATAGTTTTTAAGTTATCTGGCTGTTCAAATTTAGGACAAAACCTGATCGTTAGGGTAATTTGTTTTATATAAACCAAAGCTTTAGACTTTTTCTTTTCAGCAAGTTATTATAAGCTGTATTATTTCAATAATAATAGTGCTGTCCTTGCTTTTATAATAGTTGTGATAGAAAAAGAAAGAGTGGAAAGTCTAGAAAAGCATATTCTTATAGATGGAAAAGCAGCGAAAGAAAGGGAAGAAGTCTGAAAGGATGTCCTGTAATATGAAAAAACAAAAAAAGCACCCAGTTCTACTTTGTTCAAACCCTAGCCTTAAAATAAACTAGCTGTGTGATTTGGAAAATGTTAGCACTGAACATCAGTTTCTTCATTCATAAAATATAAACATAGTTCTTATTGCATATGGTCATTGCAGGGGTTAAAGATGATGTATGGATGAGCTTTTAATATAATGCTCATTATATGTGTCGACCTCCACTACCCTCCCAGGGGATGGAAGGGTCAGGCTGCAACAGTTATGCCCATCCTAGGCCACCTTACAACTCAGAAGAGAGCTTTCTCTGTTTCCCAGTTCTTGGATTTTTCTTCCAGGCAGATAATGCCAACCAGTAGGCCAGGCAGAACTTTGTGGATGTGCAGGTTCATTTGTGGGCACTCATATGGTGAGAGTCAGTAGGCAAAGCAAAAGGTATGCAGTACCCTGGAACTCAGTTGAACTTGGAATTTAGCTTTCTTGTACTTAACTCAAATTCCTTTCATTGTGACCTTTCAGCCTGTCTGCAACACAAGTGCCTACTAAACCTGATTCATAGCCTAACCCTCAAGGTAGATCTAAGTGTCTTCATATGATTTAGCCTGTACTATACACTTAATTTCCAAGCACAGTTATAATAGTATAACCGCACAGATGAATACCGCTGCCTGGTAAATGGGGGTGGATTCTGTACTGGGTAGGTTTTACTGAAAACACTACCAATATGCTTCAACTTCTATATTGTTTACAGTTCTTTTCATTTGTGTTTGTAAGAATTCAATAAGCTGGTAGTAAAATATAGCTGTGTAGATAATATAGCCATAATGCAACATGCAGTCTTTCATCTTGTGTTGATCAAAGAACAAACGCTACCCCCAAGAAAGAAATGTCAAAATAAATTAAGTTGACTACATGTCTCAAACTCCACAAGAAGATACAAGGTTCATTGTGATATTACTCTCCTATCTACCTTCAACAAAACCAGTATCAAACCCTAACATCTAAATCTCCTAAAAAATGCCCTCCCAACCTTCCAGCCTCTAGTGAAATCTCTTCCATATTTCCCATTATGTTGTAACACAATAATACAAAAATATGTTTGCAATTACAGAATGCCCCTCATTGTATGAGAAGGAAGAAAATTAGCAAGAAGAACAAGAAATATCTTTAGTGAGAAGGTCACAGAGAAAGGCTTGAACTATTGTTGTTATTTTTATTTTGGTTTTGAATCTGCAAGCTTCAGGTACCATAGATTAGAGAACACATTTGAAGAACCAAAGAGGTATGTTAGACAATGAGTAGTGTAGTGGAGTAGTAAAGTAACAGTAATGTGGACATCAAAGAGAGAAAAATGATTCTGCTTTTAATAAAGCAGTTTTGTGACTTAAGCTCTGACAGAAACAAATTTTAGAGATTATAAAAAAAAAATCAAAAACATAGATGGACCTAGAGGGTATTATACTAAATGAAATAGATCAGACTGAAAATAACAACATACGATTTCACTCATAAGTGAAATGTAAAAAATAAAAAACAGATACAAAAAAAAATCACAAATGAATAAATAAACAAAAAGCAGAATTAGACCTATAAATACAGAGAAAAAACTGATGGTTGCCAGAGGGGTGGGGCATGGACAAAATGGGTGAACAGGAGTGGGAGATATAGGCTTCTAATTATGGAATGAGTAAGTCACAGGAATAAAAGGCACAGCATCAGGAATATAGCAAATGATATGGTAATAGTGATGTATGGGGACGGATGGTAGCCACACTTGTGAATATAGCATAACACATTAACTTGCTGAACTGCTATGTTATACACCTGAAACTAATGTAACATGATGTGTCAACTATGCTCAGATAAAAATAAATAAATAGATAAATAAGTAAATAAATACAAATTAAGAATACCTGAATCTGGGTTTTGTATTCTGGTTGAATGCAGTTTATTTAACATATCTGTTGTTTGGAGACATTAATTTTCTCTTTCTTTTTCAACAATGATCAATAAAATCAATGAAATATAATAAGTTTTTATTGCCCACTGCCTTAGTAAATAAAACACAACTGATGTCTGTTGGTAATTTATGTTATGATTCAGTAGCTTTTGTCCAACAAATAACTCTTGAAATGGTTTAGGATCAAGGCAAAATTTTTGTGTAGTCCACTTCTGTGATGCCTGTATTCATTGTGCTCTAGAAATGCTTCAATCCTGATATAGGCAGAAGGGTTGTCCAGATAACTTTATGGTATCTCCATTCTTCTATGCTAAAATTCTATAATCCAAACATAAAAATGAATTAATCTGAGTATTTCAAAAGGGTATAATCCCCAGTTTAAACTAATTATCCCATAAATGCTTTTTTTTTTTTTTTTTTTAATTTTAGAGACAGAGAGAGAGAGAGAAAGAGAGAATCTCAAGCAGGCTCCATACTAAATGCAGAGCCCAATGCAGGGCTCAATGTAGGCTTGATCTCTGAGTCAACATCAAAAGTTGGATACTTAACTGACGGAGCCTCCTAGGCACCCCAATTTTTAAATTTTTCTGGGTTCTTTGGTTTCTTAATTTTATATTTAATGTTTAGAATTTTAAGGCTGATTTTCTCCTTGCATTTATTTACAACTTTTATTTTGTATACGCCAACATTTATTTCTGTATTCTGTACTAAACAGGTTCTTCTCAGTGAGTACTTCTATGCTCTTTGCACTGCCCTGTGACTTCCTTCAGATCCATCAATGCTAATCGTCTCTGAATTTATAACTTTTCAAAAAGGTAAATCCGGCAAACAGGAAAAAACACAATCCTTGATTCATTTAAAGTGATTTCAGAGAATTTCAAGATAAAGATTTGGATGACATAAACACACAAAGAAATATTAACAAATCAAAAAGTCACAATTGAAACATAATAAATGTATTGATCTGATTAAAAAATAAGTTTATAAATAAACCTTTCTATACACAGCATAGTGCATTGCATTTTACAACTTTCTTTTTAAATTTTATTTGTTTGTTTGTTTGTTTGTTTAAAGTAAGCTCTACGCCCAACATGGGGCTTGAATTCATGACCCTGAGATCAGGAGTCACATGCTCTACCAACTGAACCAGCCAGGCATCCCTCATTTTGTAACTTTTTAAAAGTTCTCAGTAATACTGTTGTTTAAAAGTTTTATTTCTCTGTGTGTTGTAATAGCAGCTATGTATTGTGCACTCACTCTTTGCTGAGAATTTATTAGCATTAAAAAGGTTATTTTACTGAATTCTTACATTAACACTAAGTAATAGGTATTATTAATCTCATTTTACCAACTACAAAAAAGTACTTCCAAAAAATAAAGTAAATGTCCCAATTCTGTGTAACAAATCTGGCCTTCAAAGTCAATTACATAGTTCTCCAGAGTTGATGACTATTGCCTTTTCACAATGATAACCCAATAACTTGATTTCCAAATATCAAATAAAAAATATACTAAGAATTATTACTTCTTTTTTTTTGAATTATTTTCTTTGATCTATTGTGAGTTCATTTAGAATCATGGAATCTTAGTGGGCCATTTCTCTATCCTTTCATTTGATTCAAGAATCCTCTCCACAGGGGTACCTTGGTGGCTCAGTCGGTTGAGCATTCAACTTCAGCTCAAGTCATGATCTCATATTCATGGGTTCGAACCCCACATGGGGCTCTGTGCTGACAGTTTAGAGCCTGGAGCTTGCTTTGGATTCTGTGTCTCCCTCTCCCTCTGACCCTCCCCTGCTCATGCTCTGTCTCTCTCTGTCAAAAATTAAAATAAAAAATGTTAAAAAAATTAAGAAAAGAATCCTCTCTACAATATTGGTGATAGATAGACTTGTTGCTTCTTCTAAATGTTTTAATAGCAGTAAAGTCTTTTTCTTTTAAGGCATCTACAAGATCCAGGCACCAATAATTTTCTGTTGTTTTTTAATTCTCTATTGTTTAGATATTTGCCTTTATGAACAGTAACCCACTGATTCTAATTCTGCAGTAATCAGAATAAGTAACAAAAATCTCTATAAAAGTGTTAGACTGAAGAGGAAATAAGCAAAAAAAGTAAGTGAAGCTTGGTGTATAGGTATTCTAAACACAAATAACAATAAATTCATGAAAATATTCAATCCTAGGAAGGTTGGGAAAATGATTTATTTTCTTGCCTTAAAAAATTTATAATCTGGGATCCTATCTGGGGTGCATTATTATTTTAATGCAATGATATTGTAGCAACAGAACCATGTAATACTACGATAGTCCTGCAGAAAATGTGGAGAATTGTTCTGAGTCACATATAGCCGAGGTTATCCGGTGAGGAAATCATTTTAAATCAGATGCAGGAGTACCAAAATGCAAAACAAACAAACAAACAAACAAATAAATAAAACTTTCAAAACAGTCCATGTGACATTTGATAATCTATAACAGTAAGGAAGAAATTTCTGGCATAGACAATGTTTGGTGGAAATGCTTTGGAGGGACCAGTAAGTCAAGTATATGGCATAATGTTCCATATTATCAGCATTCTTATGCGGAACAGCCAGTAGCTTTTTGACAGTAGGTATAGTTCACCAAACTAAACAATTACATAAAGAAGAAAAACATTATATTTACTTTTTATAATATTGAAAATCTGTTTAAAAGGAATGCAGGTGTGTTTGAAATAGACAAACTAGTTGCAGGATGTATGCTAGTTAGAAGAGACTGAGGGCTTAGCAGTTTTTTGGGACCCTCCCCCATGAAAAGTGCCATAGCTGTGCAGGACAGGAAAGAATGAAATGCAAACATAACTTGTACATTATTCACCTGAAGCAGTTGTTCACATTGATTTAGTATAAGTGCCTTAGCTTATGTATAGTAGTTCCTATCAAGCATTGGAGCAGACACCGCTGTGGAACATTTAGTTCCCTTTCTTTGATCTTCTAATCTGTTCTATGTTCACCTTTCATTTTATGTGTTCAGAATCTGTGTTAAATTCTCCTCTCCTGACTACTTGTCCCTACACTCACCTGTACTTCCATCACCAGAATTACTCCCATCAGACTCATCAGTGCTTTTCTAAAGTCAGTGTGGGGCATCCAGCGGAGTGCATGTCTGAATCCCATGCCAGCTTCACCTGTACTATCTCCTGAGTGTGTGATTTTGGGAATGTGACATATATGTTTGCAGAAAATCTTCAGAAATAAGCATCACTCTCAGGCAATCCAGCTCCAGAATCCGGTAATCTTGACCATGGTGCCACATCACCTCTGTAATATTGCCTAGATGCTGTAACTTTGAGTTTTAATACTATTCGACTTTATGTTTAAAGGGAATGGGATTTTATATGCTCATCTCTATATCACAGGAGACCATGATAACCAAAGTCTTTAACTTTGTGGGAATAGTCAGAGGAAAATAACAGATGATGCCCAATGTGTTCTTTTATGATGGTTTGTTTGCCAAGTGAATTCAAGTTTTATTTTTGTTTCATTTCATTTTTGGTTCAACAGTTGGAGTCATTCTTGAACCCTCCCCCATGACTCCTCATGAACTTGTTCCCCTACAAAGGACTCCTATAGCTGTGAACTGGCTAGTGGCAAACATCTGTCAGAATACTCTAACTCACATTGGAACCATCATGTTTTACATAATGGGAAAATGAAAGAGGTAGTATTGGGCTCGAACTCATGAACCCTGAGATCATGACTGGAGCCCAAGTCAAGTCAGATGCTTAACTGACTGAGCCACCCAGGTACCCCTCTCTGCGTTTTTGTTTTGAGTGTTCTTTCCAGTCACACTGTAGAGACCTACCAGGAGTTTATTTGTGATTATGGCTGCTTTGAACATTTCAGTGCTATCCAGGCTATAGAAGAGATGGTCACAAATCTAAAACAAAACACATTATCCAGCACTTACCGTGCTCTCACTTAGCATGTCTTCATGAATGTGTAGCTTTTTTTCATTTTCCCAGTTGAGTCCCCAGACCTATTATTAGCATATTATGATTTACAAGAGAGTGGGTTTTTTAATAACAACACTGAGAAGGCAAAACCCATTTGTTCATCCGAAGAGGTTTCAGAGCACATAATAAGCACAGGGTGGTCAGAATAAAAACTGACATAAGTACACAGTCCATGATTGTTCCTAATCGAAGAAAACACCAAATTAGAGCCAAAAGGCTGGGAAACAAATTGTTTTCCACAGTAAATCATTCTCATAAATATAATTATTTAAAACATTTGAACTCTATTTAGGGATATAAACAGTGATGTGGGTTTTACAAGGAGCACTAGACAGCTGGTTGGCTTTAAATCTTAGTGGCAACCACATTGGAGGCTGCCAGGGGCTTCTACTGTTCCATTTTAGCTAAAGGCAGGATTACTGAAGCTGCATTATAGCCTCCATCTCATTTTCAGCTCTATTGCACCAATTATGCTGCATTGAGGCTTATAGGGGCTTACATTGAGTCTCAGATAGATGGAAGAAGCCAGTCTATATTCTTTGTGATAAAAATAGTCATTAATTACTGAGACTTGTAAACCGCTTAGCATCCTTCTTAATGTGGCCCGTCAGGTGCTTCTCCTCATTCTATAGCTAATCAGCAAAGAGGAGAAAAATCCTCAGGAAGAAGATGATCTTTTTTGGCTCAAGCAGAAAGCCAAGGTTAAAAATAAATCTAAAATACACTGTAAATCTAAGCCAATGTGCACTCACTGACAAAATACTGCCCTGTTTTCTTTTCAATCAGTGTTGATAATAGAAAAATTTCTTGTAACATTGTCCCATTGGGGAAATTAATTATCAGTATAATTTTTTTCCCCTCTCTGATGGAAAACAATGTGTTCTGAGGATTTGGATGCATGAAAACACATTTACAAATAGCTCAAATGGAGTTAGATAATTATCTAATTAAAGAAAAGTGAAATGTCATAGGAATTAATGGGTAATTCAGGAAGAGGGAACCTAGCTAGTAAAGGGTCTGCTGAAAGAAACAATAAATAGATTCATCTTTGAATGGACAGCTTAAATATGTTGGTGAAATTTCAGGTTAGCCTGTTTCAGAATTGACTGCCATATCCAGTATTTTAATTTTTAACAATAATTTTATGTTTAATTGGCCAAAATGTCCATTATCGTCCTTCATTAAGGCACTCAGAATCATGGGGTAGTAAATGTCAATATGATGAACTATAACAACCTTCATTTGGTAGACAAAACACAGATAAATGGCTTTTGTGTGTAAAAGTATCCTAGAGGTTGGGAAGATAGAAAGTATGCCTATTTGGAGTGTAAGCATGTATTGCGGGCTTCTTTCTTTAATGTGCATGTTTTGTAAGTAAAATCCATGCTTTAAGGAATGCTGTACAACCACATTTCATGCATTTCGATATGACTAATATTTGTGAATGGGAGTACAGTTTTTCAAGGGAATAGGCAAAGAAAATGGAGTGATGGTGTATCGACCAAGTTGATTTTTATGAAAGCCTTGTAGAGAAGTTTAAAAATGAACAGTATGCGCAAGGGGGAAAAAAAAACAACAATGAAAGAAATTACAAGTGGATTTCACTACATTATAAGCTTGAGATTGCTTATTAAATACACAACTTGTTTTTCTGCTATACCAGTCATTTTACATAAGTGTGTGATTTGGCTTCCATTTACAATGCGTAAATGCAGCATGCTCCAACAGTGCCACAGGGAATACTTGTTATGGGTTGAATATTTGGTTAAAATCTTTGGAAAAATTCCAAAAGCATCTACATGCCCATGGCAGCTTTGGGTAAGCAGCTTTTTTTCAGTTCACTTCTCTCCTTGGCAAGTCGGGAGAAGACAACTGTTCTCCAGACACAGGGCAGATAATATATCCCCATTTCCTTTCTTACCACTCTGAATTTTTAGGAATTGGTGGTCTCTGCATTTGGAAGTAATTTAAATTTCTATGGCTCCTTAAGAAACAGCTGCTTAAGAATCTGTCTGTAAAATGTGAGCTATTAATGTACACTATATTCATATAGTTATTTTAATCATAAATAATTATAGTATTTAAAACAAACAATGAAGTTTTGCTTTCTTAGTGCAGTTTCTATGTAAAAATCCCATTACACAATTCTGAAGGGCAGGGAGGGGTGGAGAAGTAGTATACAAACAGATAAACAAGAAGAAATTTGCCCAAAACATGGAGAAATGAAGTATGGATTCTGGCACAAATTTTATGATGGTCAACTATAGAAAGTAAAAAAAAAATAAATATATATATATATATGTATATATATATATATATGTATATATATATATATGTATATATATATGTGTATATATGTATATATATATGTATATATATATATATATATATACATACATATATATATGCTCAACAGGTATTTTTTTTCCATATTAAATCTTCACTGGAGAAAATGATATATGTAGCTTTTAGATGTAGTCATTGATTTATTACAAAACAGGCAAAGACACCCCCCAAAGGGAGCCAGAAATGGGACCCATAGCTGAAAGAGTGGAGAAGAAACATTTAAACACATTCTAGGACTGTTTATTTTCTAACTGCTTTGCTATGACTTGCACAATTTAAAAGGCTTTGCAGGAACAATCTGTTAACAGAAGGAACACAATCTGATTTTTCATAAAAAAGAAAGCACACAGAGACTGTAGATGATACACAACATTCTTTTCTTTTCACACTGTCACCTTTCAGTGCACACAGATTGTGCCTAGGTAAAATAGACATTTAAAAACCATCTCTTTTTCTAACATACTTTCTTTTCCCCACTGCTTTCCAACTCCCATACCCTAGTTTCTTCTGCACCTTTTCCAATTATCTGTTCCCTCTTCACCAGTATCTTAGGGTCTTGGCTTCATCCTGGCAGGGAGCTTTCTTAAGGTCACATGCAAAATCCTGGGTAGGCTAAGGTGTAGCTGATAGCAACTATGTCCTCATGTCTTTGGTAGGAGTAGGCCTAAGCCTTTCAAAATAATCACAGTGAAACATCAAAAGACCTCCTTACCATAAAGTGTGAGAAAGTGAAGGAAGAAAAAGAACAGAAAACTTTTACCTGTTACTTTCTTCCTCTGGTGGTCTTCTTTGAGTTTTTGGAATGGATGACACTGTTTATCTTTCTTCAGTGAGTGAATTTGTGTTTTTGAATTTGGAGTAAGATAGTTCTACCACCACATACCATACTTGGCAGATCTTGGGTCAGTTATGCATAAAACAGAAACAAAAAAAAAAACCAGTTCAAACTGATGTAAGTAAAAGAGAAACATTATTGACTCACCTAATTGAATAAACCTGGGCACAATGTGGTCTGAGGCTGAAACATTTTCATCATGGACTAAATATCCTCTATATCTATTGACTTCTTTCTCTTGGTTTTGGCTTCCTTCTTCAGCTTCATATGTCACAAGATGGCTGTCAACCCTTCCAGAGTAATACCGTTGCCCTATACAATCCCCCAACCCCATACCTTGTGCCTTGGGTGGTGGGGAAAGCCCCAAAACTTGAACAACTGCTGAAAGAATAGCTTCTTTATGCTGTTTGCAACTCTGAATCTTCCTCCTGAATATTTTACCCATCCACATCCCTTATCTAGGGTAGAAAGGAGCAAAGGTAAATGTGGGGCTATGAATTCATAGCTTTTGTGGTTTATTGCATAGAATAGCCCTAGGCTGCTGCCAAGCATACCTTCTCCTATAAGAGAGTTGGTCCTCTGTCTTTGGGAAATGGCTGGCAGCCCATCTCCACATTTCTTATCAGTACCTATTGGGGTCTATGAAACAGAGCATCTGCATTGATGGTGCTTAATCTTGATTGACAATGAATTATAAAATTAGAGAATTGTAAAAGACTTCTTTTCTAGTGCTTTCCCATTGGATCTAATTCAGCACTGGTAAGGACCTAGGAAAGAGAGTTATTTTCAATTCACATTTGAAAGGTAGCCTCTGTACATACTTATTGCTGATCAAATCAAAGCTTAAACCCAGTTTATGAATAATTTATCTGCCCTCATGCCACACAGATATTAACCAATAAAGTCCACAGGTTGCCTATATAGCATCACAGCCAAATATTCCAAGGTTCACTTTCCTGAATGCCTACTGGATATCTTCTTCAAGAATATTCATGATCTGGATGCCTGGCCCCTGCTGACCCAAAGTAGCTCCAGGAAGATTTCCTCTAATGAAATCATGACAGGTTGCTAGATATCAGCATAAGCTTTTATAGATCAGCTACGATGAATACTAAACCCCAACATTTGTTTAGTTCTTCAAAGTTGTCCATAGATTTTATTTTATTATCTAAGATTAATGAAAAAGGCATACTTATGCATTCTGTTTCATGTAGGGGTTAGGAAATAACAAGTTCAATAAAGCAGGTTTGAACTGACAAGGGATGGGAGTGACAATATAGCTGCTTTCTGAGCATGCTTGAATCCCTGGCAATTCCTTGGTAGGCAGATTCGATATTTAGTTTTTGATTTTTTGTTTTGTTTCATGTCTCCCCGCTTCCCCCAGAATGGAGCATCTACAGGCAAATAAACCTTTCTTGTGACAAAATTGACTACCTCTTCTAGTTAAGATTAAATGAAGTTACTCTAGCACCCTCCCACCAGGGATACAGCAAAATATAACTGAGGATAATCAGTCTCTTTCCAGTACAGTGTATTTATTAATCCTGCAAGTACTTATTTAAGGCCTACTATATACCAAACACACACAATAGAAATATACTCCCTGACTTTATGTGTCATATGGATATTAAGGTTCCTTCGGTTTACTTAAACATTTTTTGGGTTGTTTTTTTTTTTTTTTTGAATCTTACTGAAGTCCGGGTGTGAACTAATGCTATCAGAAAGAGAGACTTTTGCCAACACTAGACAATTGCCAACACTAGTCAGAATCTGAGGACCGTGGAAAACCCTGAAAAATAAAAACAGACCAAAATGAAGCTCATCAAGCACAGGAGTCCTTGAGAGGATTGTGAGGATTGTGCATATTGGTGTTGGTATCTGAATCTACACTTCTAGGTTGTCTCCAGAAAATCTAAGGCACACCTATGGAGTTAATTGGGATAAGGTTGATGTTTGATTTGAGGTTTTACTTAAATATCTTAAGAGTTTATTAATAAACATTTCAAATAAAGCAATTTTTAATGGAAAATATTTAATTGCTTTGCTGAAGTTGATTTCAGGTTGTCTGAAATGTTATCTGTCAAAGAAGAATATCGTGAACTGTTGATGAAAGATTTTTGACCACATGCCTGGCTTGTTGATTCTGAGTAATCAAAAGAAATCTGAAAATAACTTTTTAAGATTATGCACTATCAGATTGTGGCCAAAATGTGTACATGACCGTGAATGATAAATATGTTTATATCCTTCATCAGTGGTTAAAGTAAGGAATTCCTTTACTACACCCTAATGGAAGACACATCAGTAATTGATCTTTGAACACTTATGTCAGACGTTGTAGTTCTTGTCCTCAAGGAATTCATATTTTCATAGGGAAGATTGACTCTATTCATTAATTACCAAGTGATTAGTTCTAGGGAAACAAGGAATAAAACAATTAATTTTGTCCCTGACCTCATGTTGCTTAGACTGCATTGTTGGGAGAGAGAAAAGGAGTAATAGTTAATCAAACACTACTGGGATAAGTGGTGTCAAGAGAAGTTTGTGGTCCTGAAGAAAGCATAATAAAGGGATCTGATCTAGGTGGCCAGGATAGAAAGTGTTTCTGGGGACAAGGTATTTAGCTGACATCTGAAGAATACTTAAGATTTAATTAGAGAAGGCAGGAGAAACCACCAGGCAAAATGTGTCGAGGTAGGTACAGAGGCCTATGATGTAAGGAAACAGATCCTTCTTGGAGTTGAAAGAGCAATGTGTACAATGTTATGTGAAACAAAGGGCTGAGTGAGGGGTGGTGGAGTACTTGGCTTGTAGGCTATATTAAAGATTTTGGACATTGTCCTAACAGTTCTGAGAGGATACTGAAGTGTTTAAAGCTGAGTGTGATATGTTTAAATTATTATTTCATTAAGATTGTCCTGATGGCCATATATGAAGAATAGATTTACACAAATAAATATGAGCAGAACTTTTAGGCAACACTTGCAATATCTCAGAAGAAAAATTATCATCATGCAGAGCAATGGTGGTCCTGGATACAGATCTGAGAGATATTTAGAAGTTATAATCACTAAAACTTGTTAAAGTATTGGACAAAGGGAGTGAAAGAGTGGGAAGTATTTTAAATAATTCATAGATATTTGGCATTTGTAATTGTACTCTCTGTTGATCAATTTTGCCAAGAAAAGATGCCAAGAAGAAGGGTCAGTTTTGCAACCATGACAATATGCACAAGGTGCTATGAAATTAAAGGAAGTGGCCAAGATGTAAAACGGTGTTGGAGAGCTCATGTTGAGATTTTTCACACACGTACACATAAACACAGACACGTGTATGTTCATTGAGGGCGAGGATATAATTTTCAGTATTAGGGCTACTTAGGATCTTGTGTGTGAATTTTTTTTTAAGTAAGCTCTACACCCAACATGGGGCTTGAACTCACAACCCCAAGATCAAGAGTTGCATACTCTACCAACTGAGCTAGCCAGGTGCCCCATGTGTATGAATTTTGGAAGTTTTAGTTGCAAATGAAAGAAATCAACTCCAGTTACATTAAGCAAAAGTAAGTGTATTGGGCAAATAATGGGGTATTACAGAACTTATGGAATGCTACATCTTAGCATAGGACTTGGAAATAAGCAGATCAAGTAGCCCCACAAGCTAGAAAGCAAGAAGCACAACAAAAGTCTAGGAAGAATAACAATCTGGGTAAGGTAGAGCTTTTGAAGTGGATGAATTCCAATTATCTCTGGTCTCTTGGTCCGGATGCTCAAGAGAAAGCAGCTGATTGGTCTAACTCTTGTTGTATGTCATCTACTGAATATGTCACAGAAGACCATACTGTGGAAGGTAATTTCTCAAAAGGACCTTGAGATTCAGTTCAAAAAGGGAAGTGAAATCTGAAAAGTCAAATACAAATCTCTGCTACACCTTGGAAGACATTTACCTTTTTCTCAAGTCTCCATTGAAGCAACACAGCAATGAAGTGCCCCTTTCAAATATGTTTGATCACACATGTTAAAGGAAGCGTCTTCTCTTATCTGGCTGTGACTGTGAGTGAATTATTATTAAAAAAAAAATTTTACGTTTATTTATTATTGAGAGACAGAGCATGAGCATGGGAGGGGCAGAGAGAGGAGACACAGAATCTGAAGCAGGCTCCAGGCTCTGAGCTGGTAGCACAGAGCCTGACATGGGGCTTGAACTCACAAACTGCAAGACCATGACCTGAGCCAAAGTCAGATACTTAACCGACTGAACCACCCTGGCACCCCTGTGAGTGGATTATTAATTGAGTGTATCTCTCTCTACCTACTCCTTTCCTTCTTCACTTCGCATATCCTAGAGTTGGCCAGGTTTATTCATCTTGGCTTTTGCAACTACTGCACATAATGCATTATAGGGGGATGTTAGTTTGGGTGGAGGGAAGAATCTTCCTTTAATCCACAAATACAAGCTAGTGAAACATACAAATAAATTTTAATAAAGCATTTTATGGTTGTCATAGTCAAGTTGAATTCTAAAAGCACTGCATCATGATTCAGAGAAACACAAATATGGCTTTTATAGTCCGCATTTTTCTCTCCAAAAATAGGTTCTTTCTTCTGCTTCAGCCCTAACTGTTCTGTAGTTGCATACTTTAAAGAGGAGGCATTCCTATCATTGTTGATTTACATGTATTTCACAATGCTTCCCCACCCTCCACAAAGACAATTCAAAGATACTCATCAGAGCTTACGCAGTTGCATATGGAATAGTTGTAAGAGTTGTTTTTGCCCATCACTTCTCTGTCACTACAATTCTCCTCACTCCTCTCAGGAAAATACGAATCTCTTTCTGAACACAATTTTGGTTCCCAACTGTGTTAAGTAATTTATCTCCAGTTGTTGTCCCAAATCCTGCATCAAATTACCTAAGTTGTCAGTCAGGTTTCCACATATTGATTCAGCAAACTCAGCCTTGTGTCCTGCCCAACTCCAGCAGAGAGTTGATTGCTTTACTCCAAAATCCGTTGAAAAGTTAAATTGTTAACAATACAAATTCACTGGAAATTGGGATAACTCTTCGCCTTAGCTTCAATCTCTTCACCTTGAGCCCTGGGCATTTAACACTCATCTCTGGGCAGCAGGGCAGGGAATTGGAAAGGAAAAGTAGTAATGCAGTTACTGCCAGGAGTCAAAGGAGTGGTTAGAGGTCTACTTACTCTGGCAGTGATGCTCAGACACTCACCTGCCTCCCAAAGCAAACAGCTACTGATAGAGAGAGTCAATTAAATATAACCTGCATTTCAGGGTCCCTGCGTATACCTGGCCAAACAACCAAAGGGAGATACGAATAAATGGGCCCAGGAGATAAGGGAGTCATTTACTTTAACCCAAATCTTTGTCTTGATTCAGCTCTTGCTCCAAAGAGAAACATTATCTTGCAATACCAATTAGAAACAATTGTTCTCTGGATTATTTTCATAATAGCTGATGAAAACCTTATCTGTTTGCAAATACAATACCTTTATAAGAAGGCACTAAAGCCCTAAATAGCCTTGAGTGCTTTTTACTTAATGTTCAATTTGTAGCAAATATACTTTAGGAGTTAAGTGCTAGTATTTAACCAGTTAAGATATTGAAAGTTAACTTGGCTGTTTAACAATGAGTTGTTTTGAAGAGTATTACAAGTGAGCAGGTGTTTAAGAGAGTGGATCATAATTTAAAGTGCTTGACTAGAAAATAGGATTCCTTTTTAATGATATTTATATGTTAAAATCTTTGGTAAAAGCTCTATATGAAGAAAAAAAAATCCAGCAAGGCAGAATAGTGCATTTGCATAGCTATTGTTCACATGACCATGACACGAATCTTGCAGTTCAAAGGGAGCCTAGAGATCATTTATCGCATCTTTTCATCTATCCTTCTTCTTCATTTTATCTTCAGCAACTTTCCAACTTCTCTGTTCTCTAACAAAAATCCTTGAAAGAGTCATTTATAGATGCAAACTTAATATAAATTAAGATAACTTCTCTTAATCTTTTATACCTACTCTAATCAGAATGTTGACAGTGCACAGACCGAAATGCTCTGCCAAGGCCACCAATGACCTCCACATTGCTACTTGTAATTCTCATCCTAGTTGATATTACAGAAGGATTTTACAAAATTAATTCTCCCCCCTTTTATAAAGCATTTCATGTGTTTGGCTTATGGCACACATTCTCTGTTGGTTCCCCTTTTCCTTAGTGTCTGCTCATCCAGTTACTCTTTATCAACCTGACATTTTATGTTAGAAGTTCACAGACATCTTCTTCTTCTTCTTTTTTTTTTTTCCTATACTCACTCCTTCCTCATGTTGTTCAAATTCCATGGCTTTCCTACTTTGAACCCTAACAAAGATAGAGCAAAGGGTTATAAAATAATAATAATTATTCTTATAGCTATGCTATATCAAGCATATATTCTATCTCAGTCAATCCATATGCATGATCTACTATATAAATATGCACTTTATCCCACTCATCTCAGGCACACCAGAGAATCCATATATCTTGTCAATTTTAAGGCTAAGAATAAATTCAGTGTATTAAGACTGAACCAAAGACATAGAAACACCCCAAAGGACAACTGAAATGGAAGCTTATAATAAAATAGTTTGTTTTGGCACTTGGAAGAATGTTGGGGGTTGTTAATGATAAGATGTGACCGCTATTTGACCCAAGAGCTGGATCTGGACAATCAGAGGCTCTTCCCCTCCTCCCCTGTCCTTGGAATGTACATTCTACCTATCGTCCTACATTGGGAGCTGTTTCAAATATGCAAAGAGAGCAATATATTGCTGAGATCAACTGGACGGTATATGTGACTAAACCCAGTTAAGACTTCTATATAAACTTAAACAAAATAATATTTATTTATTTTTGAGAGAGAGAGACAGAATGTGACTGGGAGAGGGACAGAGAGGGAGCACAGAATCTGAAGCAAGCTCCAGGCTCTAAGCTGTCAGCACAGAGCCTGACATGGGGATTGAACCCACAAACCACGAGATCATAACTTGAGCCAAAGTCAGACACCTAACTGACTGAGCCACTCAGGTGCCCCAAGACTTCTATATAAACTTTTAAAGTTTTGGTGGGCAGGTATAGAGATTTACTTATCTTGAGGGTACTCAAGATAAGCTTTGTGTGTAAGTCCCCTTGCTTATTAAAATTGCCAGCTATCAATCTGGAGTGACCTGCCTCTTTCTTCAGTCTCTCCATGCCCTCTTTTATGGGGGCCAGTTTCAGATTTCATCTAGGATGTTCCAGAGTTTCAAACCAATAATTGGTGAGCTATCCAGGAGACTGAAGAAATGGGTCTTGGGAAAGAGAGATCCTCAGGGAAGGCCTGGGAAGGGTACCACATATATCAGATGCTTGTGAACCGCCATGTGAGTACAGGGACACCCTAAAAACAAAGATCTAATTCACTTGTTTGAGGAAATACACATAGGACACTGTGACAAAGAAGGGAATGGTTGCTGCAGCAGACTGGCCTCTAATGTGCATAGTTTGGCTAGCCACCAATGCCCACCTAGAAGCTGAAACTTGAGTTAAAGAGTTGGAAGAAAAGCGGAAGATAGAGACTCTGCTTAATTTGGGGCTAGCAGACAAGGTGGGAGAACAGAATAATAAGTTGGAGGACTTTGTGCACTGTTTTGCCAAGCTAGGCAGGTACAAGCTACCACAGGTAAGTTCTGGGAACTTGTGACAAAGCCTGATTTGAACACTAAGAGGTGGAATCCCTAGGAAAGTGAGGAGAGAGAAGACCAGGATGTTGTGGTGATTGGTGGTGAAATGGACAAGATGCCCTGTGTCAACTGGCCCTTAACACAAAGGAAAACCAAAACATAGCAACAGCAACCCTAGCCGGCAAAGAAGTCCCCAGTGCAGGAAATGTTCATGATGAGAGAATATACTCTCTCTGACTTTAACAATAAAGTTGTCAAATTCTAGCAAAAGGCTAGGGATAGTATCCAGGCATGGTTAGTGTGGCTATGGGATACAGGTGGAATGCCATTTCTCTGACCATAGAGGAGGAAGAGGGAATGAATAACATCACCACACACAGTCGTCTGGCCACATCTGCATGGCACTCAGGGTATTTAAGGCACTTACTCTCTTACAAATCAAATTTTTCTAGCCTGCAGGAAGCCTTGGCACAATGAGGGGATGTCCCTGGGCACATGGTTATACTAGAAATCTATACAGGAGGTACAACAATTTCTTAGGGAGTTTGGAATGAGACAGACTTCTTAATGCTCCTGTCTTTGAAGGCTTTGCTCAGATCACGGTTATTGTACAAATGAAAGCCAAGATGTTCCATTCCACCCCCAGCACTTGGTATGGGATGCTGATATCCAAACTGAGTCCAGTTGTGGTACAAGATATTTATGGTGATGGTCAATCCATTGCTGATATGAGGGAAACTGACAAGTCCTGGGAACAGGTCTGGGACGCGGGAAATACCTGAGACAGAGGGAACTCAAAAAGCCAAAGACTATGCCAATCAGGTATAAAGAGCTTGTAAAAGTAGCCTGGAGGCAAATGTGGTTTGACCTCACTGCTGCTGGGACTTCACCTGAAAAGATAGGCTTACAACCAAACACAGTGTTGGTTGGCCTGAAGAAAGCCTTAAAATCTGAACCTTTCCCATATGTCCCTACTATCCCTTACGCCCTACCTGGTCCAGTGAAAGCCTGAGGGATTTAGTCCTATTCAGGCAAGTGCTTCCCACACTCTGGGTAGAGGGTGCAGGCCAAGATTGCCTCCAGTGGGGCTATTGGAAGTGATCAGAGGCCTAATGTTAAGCTCAATATTCACTGATCCCTCAGAAATAAATTAAAAGAGATAGCTCTGGTTGATACTACAGCTGAATGTATTCTAATACATGGTAACCCTTAGAAGTTTCCTGGCTGTTTCAGAGCCACCAGTGGTTACAGAGGGCAAATACTTATGGTCAGAAACTTCAAACCAGGCATTTTCTCCCATGAATATAGGTTTTTATCTCTTCAACACCAGTATGTGTTGTCCCTGTATGTGATCTATTCTGGAAAACGTTTCATGTGCACTGGAAAAGAATGTATATTCTGCTGCTTTAGGATGAAATGTTGTGAATGTATCTATTAAGTCCATCTGGTCCAGTGTGTCATTCAAAGCCATTGTTTCTTTGTTGCGTTTTTGATTAGATGATATGTCCATTGTTGTAAGTGGGGTGTTAAACTCCCCTATTATTATGGTATTATTATCAATGAGTTTCTTTATGTTTGCGATTAATTGATTTATATATTTGGGTGCTGCCACATTTGGCACACAAATGTTTCTAATTTTTAGGTCCTCTTGGTGGATAGACCCCTTAATTATGATATAATGCCCTTCTTCATCTCTTGATAGAGTCTTTATATTAAAGTCTAGATTGTCTGATATAAGTATGGCTACTCGGACTTTCTTTTGTTGACCATTAGCATGATAGATGGTTCTCCATCCCCTTACTTTCAATCTGAAGGTGTCTTTAGGTCTAAGGTGGGTCTCTTATGTACAGATGGATCTTATTTTGTTATCCATTCTGTTATCCTATGTCTTTTGATTGGAGCATTGAGTCCATTGACATTTGGAGTGAGTACTGAAAGATATGAATTTATTGCCATTAGGTTGCTTGTAGAATTGGAGTTTCTGGTGGTGTTCTCTAGTCCTTTCTAGTCTTTGTTGCTTTTAGTATGTATGTATGTATGTATGTATGTATGTATGTGTGTATGTATCATATTTTCTCCCCTCAGAGAGTCCCCCTTAAAATTTCTTGCAGGGTTGGTTTAGTGGTCACAAACTCCTTTAATTTTTCTTTGGGAAACTTTTATCTCTCCTTCTATTTTGAATGACAGCCTTGCTGGATAAAGAATTCTTGGCTGCATATTTTTCTGATTCAGGACATTGAATATATCCTGCCCCTCCTTTCTGGCCTGCCAAGTTTCTGTGGATAGGTCTGCTGCAAACCTGATCTGTCTTCCCTTGTGTGTTAGGGACTTTTTTTTCCCTTTCTGCTTTCATGATTCTTTCCTTGCCTCAGTATTTTGTGAATTTAACTATGATATGCCTTGTTGATGGTCGGTTTTTGTTGAATCTAATGGGAGTCCTCTGTGCTTCCTGGATTTTGATGTCTGTGTCCTTCCCCAGGTTAGGAAAGTTTTCGGCTATGATTTGCTCACATAATCCTTCTACTCCTATTTCTTTCTCTTTTTCTTCTGGGACCCCTATGATTCTGATGTTCCTTTTTAATGAGTCACTGATTTCTCTAATTCTTAAATCGTGCTCTTTTGCCTTAGTCTCCCTCTTTTTTTGCTTCATTATTCTCCATAAGTTTGTCCTCTATATTGCTGGTTCTCTGTTCTGCCTCATCCATCCTTTCCTCTGTGGCATCCATTCATGATTGCAGCTCAGTTATAGGATTTTTTATTTCACCCCAACTAGCTTTTACTTCCTTTATCTCTGCAGAAAGGGATTCTAATCGATTTTAGACTCCAGCTAGTATTCTTATTATTGTGATTCTAAATTCTGGTTCAGACATCTTGCTTGTATCTGTGTTGGTTAAGTCCCCTGCTGTTGTTTCTTTGTGCTCTTTCTTTTGGGGTGAATTCCTTCCTTTCATCATTTTGAAGGGAGCAAAGAAATTCATTAGGTAAAATAGAAAAATTAAAATTAAAAAAATAAAATTAATAAAAAAATATTAAAATTAAAAAAATGAAAACACACACACACACAAAATTGAGTAAATGATGCTAGATCCTAGGTGTGTTTTTGTCTGGGTGTTGAAAGGGGCTTGATAGATTAGAGAAAAAAGGGGAAGGAAAGAAAACAAAAGCAAATCGTTTGAAAATTTGAAAAAAAAGAATACACCGAAGTATACTAAAATGAAATGATGGAAGTAAAATAGAATTTGGAAAAAATTACACAAACTAAAAAATATAGGAGAAAAAATTAAATAAAAATATTTTCAATAAAAATTGAAAATGAAAATATTTTTTTTCTCTTTCTGTATTCAAGAAAAAGAAAAGAAAAAAAAGAAAAAAGAAAAAAAAAGAAAATTGAATAGATGGACCGGCAAACAGACTGAAATATGACTGAAATTACTTTGTTTTCCCCTAGAAGTCAAACTATAAAGCACTTTACAGTCCATAAACTAAGCAGGCGGAGAGACTCATGTTCCTAAAGAGTGAGGTTAGCCCAGTTGGGCAGGGCTTAGTGTAATGGCTCCGTTCTCCACTAGATGGAGCTGCTTAGCTTACTGGGGTGGATTGTTGTGGTGTTTGTAGGTGTGTATGCACATGCACGGAAGCAGTGATAACGGTGCCACCAGCTACCCAGTCTGTTCTCCCGGATCAGCAATCGCTCACCTGTCCTTTGTCTTCTGCTTCCATCCACTCCCCACTTTTACACATTCTGTGACCAAGCCCCAGGCAGAACCTTCCTCCTGAGTTTTACCTCAGATGCAGCTTTTTTTTCTGACCCCTTAATTCTGAGGAACTGCAGCTTTGACCCATTCTGCCCCTCTGCAGGAGGGTCTCACCACGCAATGGCTGGGTACTGGCCACACCCAGGAAAGTTCACCAGACTGTGCTGCTGCCAATGCCTAGAGACTACAGCTGGGTGCCAGCCCATCCCAGAAAAAGTTCACATGATCGTGTAGCAGCAGCTTTTCAGGGATTATAACAAATCACAACACATCTGGCACCAGGCTTCACCCCCAATGACCTTGTTCCAGCACCAGCAAATATGGTTGTTTTCCTGGGCCCACTGGTGCCTTTGCCTTTGGGGTATCCACACAGCCTCTACCAGGTGTCCTCCCAGCAGGGGAACCTCCTCTTGTGTGTGGCCCAAAGACCTCTGGACTTCACTCTGCTCCTGGGGATTCGCCCTTCCCACCAGAGCACTACCAGGTATTGAGCTGCAGAGTTTCAGACTCTCTGCTCCCCCTCTTTATAGAGCCTTAATGGAATTTAAACCCTTTCCTTTCTCCTTTCTCCTTTTTGGATTCAGTCCCTGCAGCCGTTTCCACTTTTCCACTTTCTCTCCATCTGCTTTTTGGGGGGGTTGCTTTTCCCATATTCTCTGCCCCTCCCCACTCCCATCTCCATACTCTTTCCACATGCAAAAGAGGCTCCCTATCTTCCACGGCTTCTTTCTCTCCCAGTTCACTTCTCTGTGCTGCATACCTGCTGAATTATGTGGTTCAGGATGTGCAGATAGTTGTGTTAATCCTCAGATCAGTTTTCTGGGTGTGCAGGATGGTTTAGTGTTTATCTGGCTGTATTTCATGGACGTGAGACACAAAAAAACTTCAGTGCCATTCTGCCATCTTGGCTCCTCCCCCAAATGATGTTTTATACTTAACATTCTCTGGGGGTTGTGGGCTCCTCCAGATCAGACATGGCCCCTTCTCATCTTTTTATTCCTTGACTTGGCATTTTTAGGTCCTCAATTAATGTTTGCACCTTTATGGGTGGGACTTGTTTTATTTTTCTGTATTCTTATAGTGTCAAGAAATGATTTTGCAAATAGAGGTCATTTAGAGAATGCTTTATATTTAATTGTATAATTTCATAGTCAGCTACTTTCTTCTTCTATGAGGATATGGATGTATCATTTATGGAAGGAATGTATTTATAGCATTTTGGCCATTTTGAGATTAAATTTATCTGTTCTTTTGCATTTCCAAGTATTATAAAGTGTTCGTGTTGCTACTTTCCATTTCACCTAAAATTATCTCATAGTTTTAATTTTAATAGATGGCTTTGGCGGTGTTAATTGATTTTTTCCCTTGCTTATATACTTAAAAAAATCTCTAATACTTCTGAGCAAGACAATGGGCTTAATAAGAAGTATTTATCGCTAATTCATTTAATACTTAATATTTCTTTACCAGATTTTTAAATATAAATGACACCATTTACTGGAACAGAAAATTTCACAAGGTTTTTACATTAATTCTTCCTCTAATTCTTGCCAATTTGCTGCAACAATGTAATTGCATTGCCTACATTATGGTTAACAGGAAAGATTAGGTATGTAGCATTTTATTGTCTTTGACAGCTTGATGAATTGTGACTTGAAGTGAGCAAGTGCCTTTGTTCTAATTGTCTCTTTTTCATTAAAGCTGAGAACTGTACTTGGGCATTGGGGGAATACTCTTCTCACTGCCTTTAAGTACGAGCTGTTCACACTGATGAATGTTCTCCACCTAAATATTGTGCAGGCAACTCTTTGTTTATATTCCACCCTTTTTATCATTTCAAGGCTAAAACTGATGAAGATCAATCAATACAACAGACTGAAAAAAATTGTCAGGGAAAGTGATTTCAGGGAACAAGAATGCATTTTCCTGCTTTCCAAAAAAAAAAAAAAATAGAAGAATAAGATAAAAGAATTTTTGGTATTATGCCATCCTTTTCCATGCATACATATGGGTGTTTTTGTATATCTGTGTAGGGTGAATCTGTGGTTCATTAACTTAGTTATCCCACATGGTTAATGCAGGTTAACATCATTAATTTGAGCCCTTGGAGTGCACGTTTGCATGTCTCTTTTCCAGAGCTATAAGTTAATTCTAACTAGTTATCCACTCATTCATTCACGAGTAATTAATTTCATTCAATTGGCACACTCTTATTGAGGGTCAACCATGAGCCAAGCTCTGTACTAAAGGCAGTGTGGACAAAAGATGAATGCAATATAACCAATACCTAAAAAGCTTACCTTCTGCTTTTAAGGGAGATTAGATGGGAGACTTTGACTCCAATAGTGAAAATTCCATCATTTGCTTCAAATAATAATCATATCAGTGTGTGACTAATGTCTTTTGTGAGATGGAAGGGCAGCTTCAATCTGGGAATAGCTGAACAGAGTGTGTTGAAAATTTTCGCTGTACTGCCCAATTCCAGCAGCTATCTTTCGTATGGGGACAGTACACAAAGTCCCACTGGTGCGGAACAGGGAAGAAGAAATGTTTGCAATATATTCTCCTTTTTGCTAGGTCAAGGAGTTTGATGAATTTGTTCTGAAGTTGGGAAGAGCCACTAACTTTTAAGGGAATGAAAAATGGGAGTATTTCTTAGTTTTTAAAAGCTAAATGACAGCATCAAGTGTTATTTGAAGGCAGAGAGAATTTCAATATTCCATTTCAAAGAAGATGAAGCTAAATTTTTTTAATATATTTGTGGTAAAAAATAGCAAATGTATCACCTGATTTAATTCCAGGTAATAGTGCATGTGTTAGAGGGAAGGAGATGATTGGCTTCTTTCTCTCCTTCTCTTTCAGCTTGATTTCAAATGCCCATCTGCTACTTTTGTTTTCCCCAGTTACCCTGGAGACTCCATCCAAATGTCCTGTTGACTTGTGCTTAACTCCTGGATGGCCTGAGAGGAAAGCATCAGTCTCTAAGACTTGGTAGCTTGCAAAAAAAAAAAAAAAAAAAAAAAAAAAAAAAAAAAAGGGCTAGACTTAGTAAATTGATATTAATAAGGATGAATTTGATTTATCAACTAAAGTATGTTTTAAAAGGGCCACTCTAGTAAAAGAGAATGTAGGTCTTGTGTGAGTGGATCACTAGCTCCATGGAAAAACTATTTTCAAGCCAGAATCTTTGAAGAAAGATGCCATGGTTGAGGTGTTCAATGGCTGGCAGAAGAATGTAGTATCCTGATCCAGGAGAAGCCACATTTGGCTCCTTTGCCTGACACACATTCCATTTTTTATTTAAGATGGGTAATTTTTGGATGCCCACTCCTAAATTACTTTTTTTTTCTTACTGACTTTATTTCTCAGGCTCAGTGTCCCTGGCTCGATGTATAGTATCTCTGTGAATAATAGATGTTTACTTGAATAGATCAGAGCTACAGCTCAAAGCCAGTGTCCCTTCAATTCATAGCTTCTGGGTTGGTAACTATAAGGTCCAGGAAGCATACCTTATAACCAAAAAGACTTTAACATATTCCTCAGCTTGAATAAATTTAGACAAATTTCTTCTAGTGTCTAGGCCTCTGATCTCCTCTTTCTTAGAACATTTGCTTTAGAAACTAGAAATATTGTAAATTCTTTCCCTGCTCCTTTGAGGTATAAATCTTTAAAAAGCTTCTTGCCAGTTTTACAACCCCACATAGCCTCTCTCAAGGACCTGAGAGCCATCCCTTTGAAATATAGTCAAGAAAGATAGTGCCTCTGTCTCTCAGTCTCTGTGGGAGAGTAAGAGTTTAATTTAGGTGGGATACCTTGCTCTAAATTGTGAAACTATTTCCAATTATTACTTTTCATTCAGGTAAAGCAAATTATCAAACACAGATGACCTATGAGTCTCCATCCCACGTATCTCATTGCCTTCAAGATTCCTCTAAAAACACTATATTTTACATTTGGAGTGGTGGGTGAATGACTCTTTTACATAACAACAGGTAACCTTTAAGGAACATACCCCACTCCATTCTGAGTTTTGTGTTTTGGGAAATAACAGGGCTCAGGTATATCCCTTCCAGACACATGGAAAGTGGGAGAGCTCATAACTGAGTAACCAGTAGACACAGATTAGGAAAGTTACCCTCTGTGTTCCAAACTCTAAAGACAATAGTTTCTCTGTTATGTCTATTCAGATTTATGCAGTGGTTGGGCAAAATCCCATGGTCTGAAATCTCAGAATGATGGATTTCCTGGGAAATAAAACTGTAATGAGGCTGTTAGCAACTAGTAGGAAGGAGGCTGGGCTGAGAAGAACTGGAGTGGGCTGAGAAAAACTGGGTAGTAAGAAGAATCCCATTCAGTGTAAATGGGCTGAAGGGCAGAGGAGAGGACTGATACAATTACAGAGAGAAGCTGAGCTGGGCCGGTGGCTGTGTTTGAAGATGAAGAGGACTAAAAGAGTTTTAAGAATATTACAAAAACTGGGGTGCCTAGCGGCTCAGTCAGTTGAGCCTCCAACTCTTTATCTTGACTCAGGTCATGATCTCGTGGTTCATGCGATCGAGCCCTGTGTTGGGCTTTGCACTGACAGCATGGAGCCTGCTTGGGATCCTCTCTCTCTCTCTCTCTCTCTCTCTCTCTCTCTCTCTCTCTCTCTCATTCTTCCCCTCCCCTGCTCGTGCACATGCTTTCTTGCACTTTCTCTCTCTAAAAATAAATAAATAATCATCAAATTTTTTTTTAAAAGAGTATTATAAAAACCAGCACTCTGGGGGAGGAAATGTAGAGACTTTTCCTAGAGAATAAAAATACTCAAGATGAAACAAGATAGGGACTGCTCAGAAATGCATCCAGCCTGATCAACAGGTATCAATACCTGGAATTTATTTGGCGACTTGTGCAGTGAAAAATGTAAACAACTCAGTGTATTAATGTACAATCATGGATTATTGGATTTAAGGAAATTGTGATGAAATCTCCTCTTACTAGTTGTTAATCATTTTGCTGAGTGGAGGACCCCAACAGAGAAGGGAGTCCTGAACTATGCTTGCTATTCTGTTATCCTGCCTTTAATTAATGTGGATGTTACGAGTGCATGGGTATCTGGACCTACTGATCATATAAATTCATTGTGACTCTAGTTGGTGGCTTCTCAAGTATTTGAACACATGACTCAGAACTACTTTTAAGCTTAAAACTTGCCAAGGTTGTGACATTGAAATAATGTCTCCTTTCACAAGAAGGAACACATTTTACTCTTCTCATCCAAGCGTCATTGGAGGCAGCGGTGTTATAAAAACAACCTCCCATTCTGGCCAGTGAAAAGCCATTAAAAGACACTGGTACTTGGAGACATACTATGGAGTGTTGAGGCTTATAAAAAAGGAAATGTTCTTAAAATGCAGAATTTCATTACAGTGACTGAACAAATAGCTGTCACCAATGATATTTTGTATATAACCTTGGGCATTTCTAATGCCCTCTTTTCCATATTTCTTAACTAAAAATTCCCCAACTCAGTTTGTCATTACTTGACAACTAACACAGTATGTTTTTACTAATGCAAACCTTCCTGGGAAGTGTCATCAGGAATTGGACAAACACAAGTACAGTGTAGATTTCTAGACGAGGTCTAAATATTCTTGAATATTGATGGTATTTTGATAGTAATCCCCACTGTGAAATGTCTTCTTATTCCATAGCATGGTATCCTAACACAAGTGAGTAAACATGAATGAGACCTTAAATGAGGATAGACTCCCAGGTTCTGCCATACAACTAACCTAGGGGGAAACTGGACTGCAGTCTTTGCAGACATTGATTTGGCCTATTAAGAGCAATTTGTTGGCCTTTCTGTCTCCCACTGTAAAGAAGGATGCCTACCAAGTGTTTGACCTCTTTGGATATTGGATGAAATGTATTCTATACTTGGAATTGTATTAAAATCTCTATCCCAAGGCACCCGATTAGTGGAAAAACTTGACTGGTAGGCCATAATCTTCAAAAGTGTCCACATAACAGTAAGACAAGCTCTATTCTTGGGTTACCAATTACTTTAGATCCCAAATTCCAGATTCCTGGGACCAAACTTATAACTATAATGAGCCATAACAAAAACAGCCAAAATCAAAACAAAACAAACAAAACAAACAAAAATCTGGTATTCAGTGGCTTCTGGCCTTTTGTACTTGAAAACTTTATTCTAAGGTCTAGCAATAGCAATAGCTGCTAGTCTGTGATTGGGTCCTACTGAAGGCAAATCATTCTCACTAAAAGAAGATTGTTACTACTCCTATAAAGCATCTTTCCTGAATCATAAGTTTCACAAGAAAAGATAAGCTTAAAAATAATCTGTTGAAAAATGAACGTGATACATCCAGTCTAGAGCTAGGTTTGGTTTCTGAATCTTAGGTAACATCATGAATGGGTGACTCCTTACTCATTTCTCATGAGATGGCTCACCTATAGCTTTACCCAAACTGTTAGCTCAGTAGAAGTCTTGTCAACAAGATATTCCACTTTACAAAAGGGCATGGGTCATTGATTAAATAAATAAATAAATAAATAAGCCCTCCTCCAATGTGGGTGAACCCAATGGAATGCCATAGCCATCTGTCAAACTTAATGAGACCAAGTTGATAATAACCCACAGAGCTAGTGATTCTATGCTATCAAATAAATCTTAGTTCTCCTGATCATAGAGCAGCTTTTCTTAAATTGACTTAAACATCTACACAGATGTGTGATGTATGACAGAGTCTCTTCTGGACCAAACTTTCTTCAGGCTCCCCTGAACTTTTCAACTAGAGTTCCATTTTTGGACTAACATGTTTGTGTCTGTTTTAGCAAGAATGCTGCTAAGCTGGTTTAGCTCATCCATAATAAAATTTGAAATACACAGGAGCTGTGTGACTATATTTGTTGCTACTTACAAACCCATCCTGGTAGGCCCAGTAGTTTTGTTTAACATGGTCTTTTTAACTTTCTTATTTTTTAAAAATATTTTTAATGCTTATTTATTTTTGAGAGAGAGACAGAGCATGAGTAGGGAGGGACAGAGAGAGTGGGAGACAGAATCTGAAGCATGTTCCAGGCTCCAAGCTGTCAGCATAGAGTCTGACGTGTGGCTCAAACTAACGAGTGCAAGATCATGACCTGAGCCAAAGTTGGATGCTTAACTGATGAAGCCACCCAGGTGTCCGAACTGTGTTTCTTAATTAATTACAGATGACTTATTTTGCAGGCTTACAGGTTTAACTATTGTATTATTAAATGTCAACAGTGTACTATGACATTTATTTGTAAAAAAAACAAGTATTTAGTTAATGTAGTATGTTGTAATTTAATCTTTCTGTATCTTCCATTTTGAAGTGCTTAAATGAGTACTATTTTGCCACAAATAATTAGTGATATAATTAGCTGGTCATTAAAATTATATTTCTACAGATTAAGAAAAATGTGGGTTTTTCCCCTATATCCTATCACCTCGGTCCTTCATCCTTTACCGTCCCCCAAATAGTTTCTGATCCCCCTGGTCTGCCTTTAGCAAGAGTCATGTTAATTGGTTTAGCCAGAATCCTCCCTTGCTCATGGTATTATCTCTTTAGTAATTCTTTATCTGCTGACCTATACCCTCTTCTTTGGCTATAAATTTCCACTTACCAGTGCTGTATCTGGAGTTGAGGCCAATTTCTTTCTCCAGCTATAAGACACCATTACAGTAGGTCCCTATAGCCATGGCCATGGCTCCACTGAATAGTTTTCCCTACTATATTTTAATAAGTGTAATAGAATCATGGTAATTGATGATAATGCCACATGGGAAAAGGTTAGACACTCACAGAACCCTCTTTGGGCCACTTATTCTAGCCTTTCATTAATTATTCTTTTTTAATAATTAATTAATTAATAGCTGGCTCTCCCGGCTGCTCTTTTTTTAAAAAAATTATTTTAATGTTTATTTATTTTTGAGAGAAAGGGAGAGAGAGCATGAGGAGGGGAGGGGCAGAGAGAGAGGGAGACACAGAATCCAGGGCAGGCTCCAGGCTCTGACCTGTCAGCACAGATCCTGATGTGGGGCTCAAACTCACAAACCGTGAGATTGTGACCTGAAGTCAGATGCTTAACCAACTGAGCCACCCAGGCACCCCTGCCTGCTGCTCTTTAAAAGTTGTATATTGTTATATCTACTTTGCCATGGTTGAGCAACAGTGTACCCAGAAGTCATTGGCTAGAAAGCTAAGTGAGTTTGAAAAGGAACACCTGGCCATCTTCAATATATATATATTTTTGATGTTTATTTCTGAGAAAGCACAAGCAGGGGAGGTGCAGAAAGAGGGAGACAGAGGATCTGAAGCAGGCTCTGCACTGACAGGCTGACAGCAGCGAGCCCGATGTGGGACTTGAACTCACAAACTGCCAGATAATGACCTGAGCTGAAGTGGGTCACTAAACTGATTTAGTAGCATCAGGTGCCCCTGCCATCTTTAATATTTTTAAGACTTGTATTTGCTTTGGCAATGGTGTATGGATGGATAGTTTATGACCTTGATGGCTAGTGTATATTGTCCAGATTGAGGATAGCTGGAAAGACATATTTCTGGATAGTGATTTTGCCTCTTATGGTTCTACAAAAACCTTCTTCTTTACCCAGAAGTGGCTTTTAATAACAAAAGGGTCATTCCTAAATATTGGAAAATCTCGTAATATTTTTAAGTGGATATACAGTCTAATTCATAAACAAAGAGGAATGACAGACCTTAATTAGTCATGCATGAACACCTCTGCCCCCAGAAAATGTCTGGTGTATGTAGATTTCCTATTTTAGATATGGATGGAAATGATGAAATGGTCTTTCACAATTGTTTCAAGCAGTGATTTGCTATCTGCCCCAGATGCAGGACCACCTCCCAGACAATTATGCAAGAATCACTGTGACCCAGAATATGTGAGAGCTAATGGAAAGACTCACACTTAACGAGCCACCATAGGCCCAGGGGTGGATTGAGAAGAGACAAATTTGGATGGTTCTGGGGCTTATTCTCCCCCTCATCAACAACTCATACTCTCTCTTTGGTAGTTTAGCAAGCGGCTAGCACAGCAGTTTTGAATTAGTTCAATAGTAAAACAGCCTGATACCAGAAGCTAAGCTCAAAGTCTCTCCAGCTGTGCTCTACCCAAGCATGCCCCTCTACTCAGTGCTGAGAGAATGGAGGAGTCATGCACTCTGCTGTCTCTCTGCTTGTGAGTTTTTCCATTAAATTATCTTTTATTTTACATTTACACCTCATAGTGCTGTGGTATATGTGTGTCCATGCATGACAAACACATAAAGGCTATAAACATCATTTTTACCCATGGACTTTTGTTTAAACCCTGTTGGTGGGGAGGAAGACAATCTATTAAGGACCCAAGAGAAACCATAAGATCTGTCAACATTATTTCAAGTAGACGCGGATAATTTAAAACCTGTGAATACGTAATGCATAACTTAAAAGATTCCAAATATGAGATGTAAATACATTTTAATAGGCCTTGCCTCAGAACACAGGGAAAATATTACGAGGCCTTTTTAGTGCATGTAGATAACTCTGCTTCGATTGCCATTAGATTATAACTGTAAAATCCAGATATGAAGTACAATAAATCACAGTGCACAGAGTTTCAGCTCAGTGAACAACGTTTCAAATAAAAGCAATCTTACATACTGGAAAGAAATACACATGAGTTTTCTTTACAATGGGATTTCCATAAAGATGGCAAGATGGCATATTTACTACAGATCATCCAAGTTCATACCTATAACTACAAATCTCATTTTGTATGGTTATTGTGAGACCATTAATTAAATTGGTGTTTCCATATGGCATTGAGTGGAACATTTGTGACTTCAATGCAATTCTGTGAGGTATAAAACTGTTTGGTTTTATTTCAGGAGATCATGGTTAATAAATAATGGGTTGTGTTGATTCTGAACTTTTTGCATATCTTGGTATAGTTAGAAACATTAAACACAAGGGGGCAGTTCTAGAGGAATTTTGCATCAGTAGTACAGGCAGGGGAAGTTAGTGGCATTGAAAGATGGAATGGGGAATGATTCTCTGCAAACAAGTGTCTTGGAAGTTACTAGTAGCTGAACTCATAGGTAAAGAACTCAAAGTCTGAGAGACAGTTATCATAGGAATAGCCGCTATTCACATGAGTCACTTTGAAAGAACTGAAATGATAATACTCCTCACTATTGGACTTATTAAAAATACATTGGAAGAAAAATGATTACTTCTAATACGAAAAATCAGAAATAGTTACAGATAATGTGATTCATGAATCTTCAGGAAGAAACAGAATAAAGAAGATAGCTAGAGTTTTAGCTTGGAAAAAAAAGAGAGCACTTCTTCAATCTTATGAAAATTACTAAAAATTTTAATGGGATAACTTCGGAAATGATTAATAGCAGGGCTCAGAGGACCAATAGCCATTGTCCCTTAACAGGAACAGAATTGAACCTGAGGCAAAGGGAAGGTTTAAATATAATGACGGGCTTGGCCTGTCAATTGTTAAAGATTGACCCAACCCATTCCATCAGAGAATCATGAAATTCCTTCTACTTGATGAGGTACTTAATAATATTCTTGTTCAATTTTCATGAATGCTATCCTGGTGCATGTTCTGTAAATTATAGTTATAACCTGGATGGGTAGCCAAGGTTGCACTTATATTTTTACAAATAAAGCACTCATATTTTTTTTCATATAATTTGAAAATATTTTCAAATTATAAGGAAACAGTCCCAGTAAAATAAAAAGAATATCACACAAAAAGTTGAAACTTCTTTGGAAATTACTCAATTCTACCAATTGATTATTTTAGTTGGTTAAAATATTCTATTTTTATAAATGATTTCTTTTTTTTTTTTAAACAGAGACAAACCAAGAAACAGACTCCTTTTTAAAAATTGTTTTTTTTAATGTTTACTCATTTTTGAAAGAGAGAGAAAGAGTGCAAGTGGGGCAGGGGCAGAGAGAGGGGGACAGAGGATCCAAAGTGGGCTCCGCACTGACAGCTATGAGCCTGATGTGGGGCTCGAACTCACAAACTGCAAAATCATGACGCTCAACTGACCGAGACACCAGGTGCCCGTATTATAAACTATTTCTAAATATTTGTGATGAATTACATTTTGAAATTTATATACAATGAAATTCACATTTTTTGGTGTATAGTTCTATGAATATGGATACACAGAGTTGTTGACCACAGATCCATCACTCCAAAGAAGTTCCTCATGCTTTGTAACCACAATTTAGTCCTGTATCTAAACCCAAATAACTACAGATCTTTCTCCAATATATATATACATATATACATTATATGTATATATGTATATATGTATATATGTATATATGTATATATGTATATATATACACACATTATATGTATATATATATACAATATATGTATATATATGTATATATGTATATATGTGTATATATATGTGTGTGTGTATATATATATATATATGAGAAAAAATATATATCACAATTTGCCATTTATTTTTAAGTGTATAATTCAGTGGCATTAATTATATATTAATTACATTATTATCTGGTGCAACTATCACCACTATTTCCAAAACATTATCATCACCCCAAATTGAAGTTCTGTAATTATGAAGCAATAACTCCCTATTTCTCCCTCTCCCCAGTTTCTGGTAACCTCCCCTCTCTGTCTCTAGGAATTTGCCTATTCTAGATAGTTTATTTAAATGGAATTGTACAAAACTATCCTTTTGTATATGGATTATTTCATTTAGTATAATGTTTCCAAGGTTTATCCATGTTGTAGCATGTATCAGACTTCATTCTTCTTTATGGCTGAATAATATTCCATATATATATATATATATATATATATATATATATATATATATATATGATATATATGCCATATATGCCATATATGCCATATATGCCATATATGCCATATATATATATATGCCACAATTTGTTATCCATTCTGTTGATTTACTCTTTGGTCATTTCCGCCTTTTGGCTATTGTGAATAATTGAACATGATATACAAATATCTGCTTGAGTGCCTGCTTTCAGTTTTGGGGAGGTTTATACTAAGAGTGGAATTGCTAGATTTTGAGGTGTTTTAAGTTTATCTTTTTGAGGAAACATCTGCTTCTATAGCAGCAACACCATTCTACATTCTTACTGGAAATGTACAGATATTCCATTTTCTTACATTCTCAGAGCAACATTTATTTTCTTTTTCTTTTCTTTTCTTTTTTTTTTTGTCTGCATGATAGCTATTCTAGCAGATGTAAAGTGATACATTATCATGATTTTGATTTGCATTTCCCTAACGACTAATGATATTGGGATATTTTCGTGTGCTTATTGACCATTTGTACATCTTCTCTGGAAAAATGACTATTCAAGTCCTTTGCTCATTTTTTAAATTGTTTTTTTTTTAATTTTTTAATTTTTTAAAAATTTACATCCAAATAGTTAGCATATAGTGCAACAATTTCAGGAGTAGATTCCTTAGTGCCCCTTACCCATATAGCCCATACCCCCTCCCACACCCCCTCCTATAACCCTCAGTTTGTTCTCCATATTTATGAGTCTCTTCTGTTTTGTCCCCCTCCCTGTTTTATGTTTTAATATTATTTTTGTTTCCCTTCCCTTATGTTCATCTGTTTTGCCTCTTAAAGTCCTTATATGAGTGAAGTCATATGATTTTTGTCTATCTCTAATTTCACTTAGCATAATACCCTCCAGTTCCATCCATGTAGTTGCAAATGGCAAGATTTCATTCTTTTTGATTGCCGAGTAATACTTCATTGTGTTTGTGTGTGTGTGTATATATATATATACACCACATCTTCTTTATCCATTCATCCATCAATGGACATTTGGGCTCTTTCCATATTTTGGCTATTGTTGATAGTGTTGCTATAAACATTGCGGTGCATGTGTGCCTTTGAAACAGCACACCTGTATCCCATGGATAAATGCCTAGTAGTGCAATTGCTGGGTCATAGGGTAGTTCTATTTTTAGTTTTTTGAGGAACCTCCATACTATTTTCCAGAGTGGCTGCACCAACTTGCATTCCCACCAACAATGCAAAAGAGATCCTCTTTTTCTACATCCTCGCCAACATCAGTTGTTGCCTGAGTTGTTAATGTTAGCCATTCTGACAGGTATGAGGTGGTATCTCATTGTGGTTTTGATTTGTATTTCCCTGATGATGGTGATGAGCATTTTTTCATGTGTCAGTTAGCCATCTGGATGTCTTCTCTGGAGAAATGCTATTCATGTCTTTTGCCCATTTCTTCACTGGATTATTTGTTTTTTGGGTGTTGAGTTTGATAAGTTCTTTATAGATTTTGCATACTAACCTTTTATCTGATATGTCCTTTGCAAATATCTTCTCCCATTCTGTCGGTTGCCTTTTACTTTTGCTGATTATTTCCTTCTCTGTGCAGAACCTTTTTATTTTGGTGAGGTCCCAGTAGTTCATTTTTACTTCTGTTTCCCTTGCCTCTGGAGACGTGTTGAGTAAGAAGTTGCTGCGGGCAAGGTCAAAGAGGTTTTTGCCTGCTTTCTCCTCGAGGATTTTGATGGCTTCCTGTCTTACATTTAGGTCTTCATCCGTTTTGACTTTATTTTTATGTACGGGGTAAGAAAGTGGTCCCACTTCATTATTCTGCATGTTTCTGTCCAGTTTTCCCAGCACCACTTGCTGAAGAGACTGTCTTTATTCCATTGGATATTCATCCCTGCTTTGTCAAAGATTATCTGGGCATAAGTTTGTGGGTCCATTTCTGGGTTCTCTATTCTGTTCCATTGATCTGAGTGTCTGTTCTTGTGCCACTATCATACTGTCTTGATGATTACAACTTTGTAGTATAGCTTGAAGTTCGGGATTGTGATGCCTCCTGCTTTGGTTTTCTTTTTCAAGATCGCTTTGGCTATTTGGGGTCTTTTCTGGTTCCATACAAATTTTAGGATTATTTAGGATTATTATTGAAGAATGCTGGTGTTATTTTGATAGGGATTGCATTGAATATGCAGATTGCTTTGGGTAGTAGTGACATTTAAACAATATTTGTTCTCCCTATCCAAGAGCATGGGATCTTTTTCCATTTTTTTTTTTTGTGTCTTCTTCAATTTCTTTCATAAGCTTTCTATAGTTTTCAGTGTATAGATTTTTCACCTCTTTGGTTAGATTTATGCTTAGGTATTTTATGGTTTTTGGTGCAGCTGTAAATGGGATCAATTCCTTGATTTCTCTTTCTGTCACTTCATTGTTGGTGTAAAGGAATGCAACTGATTTCTGTGCATTGATTTTATATCCTGCAACTTTGCTGAATCCATGAATCAGTTCTAGAAGTTTTTGGGTGGAATCTTTAGGGTTTCCATATAGAGTATCATGTCGTCTGCGAAGTTGAAAGTTTGATCTCCTCCTGGCTAATTTGGATGCCTTTTATTTCTTTGTGTTGTCTGATTGCAGAGGCTAAGACTTCCAATACTATGTTAAATAACAGTGGCAAGAGTGGACATCCCTGTCTTGTTCCTGACCTTAAGGGAAAGCTCTCAGTTTTTCCCCATTGTGGATGATATTAGCATTGGGTCATTCATATATGGCTGTTATGATCTCGAGGTATGAGCCTTCTATCCCTCCTTGCTTGAGGGTTTTTACTAGAAAGGATGCTGTATTTTGTCAAATGCTTCCTCTGCATCTATTGAGAGGATCATATGGTTCCTGTCCTTTCTTTTATTGATGTGATGAATTATGTTAATTGTTTTGCGGATATTGAACCGGCCCTGCATCCCAGGTACAAATCCCACTTGGTCACGGTGAATAATTTTTTTAATGTATTGTTGGAGCTGGTAGGCTAATAACTTGTTGAGGATTTTTGCATCCATGTTCCTCAGGGAAATTGGTCTATAGTTCTCCTTTTTAGTGGGGTCTCTGTCTGGTTTTTGAATCAAGGTAATGCTGGCATCATAGAAAGAGTTTGGAAGTTTTCCTTCCATTTCTATTTTTTGGAACAGCTTCAAGAGAATAGGTGTTAACTCTTCCTTAAATGTTGGCTAGAATTCCCCTGGAAAGCCATCTGGCTCTGGACTCTTGTTTTTTGGCAGATTTTTGATTACTAATTTGATTTCCTTACTGGTTATGGCTTTGTTCAAATTTTCTATTTTTTCCTGTTTCAGTTTTGGCAGTGTATATTTTTTAAGGATTTGTCCATTTCACCCAGATTTCCCATTTTATTGGCATATAATTGTTCATAACCTTCTCTTATTATTGTTTTTATTTCTGTTGTATTGGTTGTGACCTCTCCTCTTTCATTCTTGATTTTATTTATTTGGGTCCTTTCCTTTTTGATCAAACTGGCTGTGGTTTATCAATTTTGTTAATTCTTTCAAAGAACGAGCCTCTGGTTTCATTGATCTGTTCTCCTGGTTTTTTTTGGGTTCAATAGCATTAATTTCTGCTCTGATCTTTATTATTTCCTGTATTCTGCTGGTTTTGGGTTTTATTTGCTATTCTTTTTCCAGCTCCTTAAGGTGTAAGGTTAGCTTGTGTATCTGAGATCTTTCTTCCTTCTTTAGGAAAGCCTGGATTGCTATATACTTTCCTCTTATGATTGCCTTTTCTGTGTCCCCAAGGTTTTGGGTTGTGGTGTTATCATTTTCATTGACTTCCATGTACTTTTTAATTTCCTCTTTAACTTCTTGGTTAGCCCATTCTTTCTTTAGTAGGATGTTCTTTAGTCTCCAAGTATTTGTTACCTTTCCAAATTTTTTCTTGTGGTTGATTTCAAGTTTCATAGTGTTGTGGTCTGAAAATATGCACAGTATCAACTTGATCTTTTTGTACTTGCTGAGGGCTAATTTGTGTCCCAGTATGTGGTCTATTCTGGAGAATGTTCCATGTGCACTGGAGAAGAATGTATATTCTGCTCCTTTAGGATGAAATGTTTTGAATATATCTGTTAAGTCCATCTGGTCCAGTGTGTCATTCAAAGCCATTGTTTCCTTGTTGAGTTTTTGATTAGACGATCTGTCCATTGCTGTGAGTGGGGTGTTGAAGTCTCCTACTTTTATGGTATTACTATTGATGAGTTTATTTATGTTTGTGATTTATTGATTTATATATTTGGGTGCTTCCACATTTGACACATAAATGTTTACAATTATTTTAGGTCTTCTTGGTGGATAGACCTCTTAATTATGATATAATGACCTTCTGCATCTCTTGATACAGTCTTTATTTTAAAGCCTAGATTATCTAAGTATGGCTACTCTAGCTTTCTTTTGTTGACCATTAGCATGATAGATGGTTCTCCATCCCCTTATTTTCAATCTGTAGGTGTCTTTAGGTCTTAAGTGGGTCTCTTGTAAACAACATATAGATGGATCTTGTTTTGTTATCCATTCTGTTACCCTATGTCTTTTGATTGGAGCATTGAGTCCATTGACGTTTGGAGTGAGTACTGAAAGATATGAATTTATTGCCATTACAATGCTTATAGAGTTGGAGTTTCTGGTGGTGTTCTCTAGTCCTTTCTAGTCTTTGCTGCTTTTGGTATTTATATATATATACATATATATTTATATATATATATATATATGTATATATATATATATTTTTTTTTTTCACTTTTTCTCCTCTCAGAGATTCCCCCTTAAAATTTCTTGCAGGGCTGATTTAGTGGTCACAAACTCCTTTGATTTTTGTTTGTCTGGGAAACTTTTTATCTTTCCTTCTATTTTGAATGACAGCCTTGCTGGATAAAGAATTCTTGGCTGCATATTTTTCTGATTCAGCACATTGAATATATCCTGCCACTCCTTTCTGGCCTGCCAAGTTTCTGTGGATAAGTCTGCTGCAAACCTGATCTGTCTTCCCTTGTATGTTAGGGATTTGTTTTTTTCCCTTTCTGCTTTCATGATTCTTTCCTTGCCTGAGTATTTTGTGAATTTGACTATGATATGCCTTGTTGATGGTCTGTTTTTGTCAAATCTAATGGGGGTCTTCTGTGCTTCCTGGACTTTGATGTCTGTGTCTTTCCCTAGGTTAGGAAAGTTTTCTGCTATGATTTACTCACATAACTCTTCTACCCCTATTTCTCTTTCTTCCTCTTCTGGACCCCTATGATTCTGATGTTGTTCCTTTTTAAGGAGTCACTGATTTCTCTAATTCTTAAATCGTGCTCTTTCGCCTCCCTCTTTTGTTCTGCTTCATTATTCTCTATAAGTTTGTCCTCTATATCGCTGATTCTCTGTTCTGCCTTATCCATCCTTGGTGCCGCTGTATCCATCCGTGATTGCAGGTCAGTTATAGCATTTTTAATTTCATTCTGGCTATTTTTTACTCCTTTTATCTCTGCAGAAAGGGATTCTAGTCTATTTTCGACTCCAGCTAGTATTCTTATTATTGTGATTCTAAATTCTGGTTCAGACATCTTGTTTGTATCTGTTGGGTTAAATCCCTGGCTGTCGTTTCTTCGTGGTCTTTCTTTTGGGGTGAACTCCTTTGTGTTGTCATTTTAAAGGGAGAAAAGGAATTAATGAGGTAGAAAAATTGAAATAAAAAAATTAAAAATAAAAAAATATTAAAATTAAAAATTAAACACACAAACACACACAAAAATCAAATAGATGATGCTAGATCCTAGGTGTGTTTTGGTCTGGGTGTTGAAAGTGATTTGACAGATTAGAGAAAAAAAGGGGAGGGAAAAAAAAGGAAATCATTTGAGAATTTGAAAAAATGAATACACTGAAGTAGACTAAAATGAGATGATGGGGGTAAAATAGAATTTGAAAAAAATGTACACAATATTAAAGCATATAGTAGAAAAAATTAAATAAAAATATTTTAATAACAATTAAAAATACATATTCATTTTTTCTTTTTCTGTATTTAAGAAAAAAGAAAAGAAATAAAAAAGAGGAAAAATATTTTAAAAAAGAAAAAAAAAGAAATGGTTTGAAAATTTGAAAAAGTGAATACACTGTAGTAGACTAAAATAAATTGATGGAAGTAAAATAGAATTTGAAAAAAAAATATAAAAACAAAAAATATAGTAAAAATTAAAATATAATATTTTTAATAGAAATTGAAAGTAAAAATGAAGTTTTTCTCTTTCTGCATTCAAGAAAAAGAAAAGAAACAAAAAAGAGAAGAAAAGAAAAAAAAGGAAATTGTTTGAAAATTTGAAATGGTGAATACACTGAAGTAGACTAAAATAAAGTGATGGAAGTAAAATAGAATTTGAAAAAATTTACACAGAAGTACAAAATATAGTAATAAAAATAAAGAAAAATATTTTTATTAAAAATTGAAAATAAAAATGAATTTTTTCTCTTTCTGTATTGAAGAAAAAGAAAAGAAGTGTAAAAGGGAAAACGAAAAAAAAACGTAAGAAGATTGAATAGATGAACCTGCTAACAGATTGAAGTAGGACTGAAACTGCTTCTTTTTCCCCCAGAAGTCAGTCTATGTAGCGCTTTATAGTCCATAAACTAAGCAGGTGGTGAGACTTGTGTCTTGAAGAGAGAAGTTGGCCCAGTTGGGCGGGGCTCAGTGTAACAGCTCCGCTGTCCACTAGATGGCGCTGCTAGCCTACTGAGGTGGAGTGTTGTGGCGCTGGTAGGTGCGAATGCGCATGCGTGGGCGCGGTGAAAATGGCACACCCAGCTACCCAGTCTGTTCTCCTGGATCAGCAATTGCGTACCTGTCCACTGTCTTCAGCTCTCGTCCACTCCCTGCTTTTTCACTCTCCGTCACCAGGCCCCAGGTAGTACCTCTCTCCCGAGTTTTGTCTCAGATGCGGCTGTTTTCCCCGGCCCCTTACTTCCGAAGGACTGCGGCTTTGACCCGTTCAGCGCCTCTGCAGGAGGGTCTCACTGAGCAGTGGCCGAATGATCAGTGGCCTAATGTTGGCTGCACCCACGAATGCTTACTGTATCCTGTTGCTGCCAGTGCCCCGAGTCTGCGGCCAGGTGCCAGCTCGTCCCAGAAAATGTTCACGAGACAGTGTAGCAGCAGCTTTTCAGGGATTATGGAAAATCACAACACACATCTGGCACCAGGCTTCACCCTTAATGACCTTGTTCCAGCACCAGCGGATGTGGCCACTCTCTGGGGTCTGCTGGGACCAGGTGGCTTCAACAGTTTCTACCAAATGTACTTCCAGCAGTGGAACTGCTTTTCCCCCTGTGGCCCGAGAACCTCCTGGACCCCACTCTGCTCCTGGGGATTCGCCCTTCCCACCCGAGCATGGCCAGGTATGGAGCTGCGGAGTTGCAGCCGTTGCGCTCCTCTTGTTTACAGTCTTAATGGAATTTAAACCGTCTCCTTTCTCTTTTCTCCCTTTTTAGTTTAGTCCCTGCGGCTGTTTCCAATTTTCCACTTTCTCTCCAGCTGCTTTTGCAGAGGGATGCTTTTCCTGTATTCTCCCTCCCTCCCCAGTCTCAGTCCTCTCTCCGCCCGCAAAAGTGGTTCCCTACCTTCTGCGGCTTCTCGCTCCCCAAATTCAACTCTCTGCGCCGCGCACCTGCTGAATTCTGTGGTTCAGGTTGTGCAGATTGTTGTGTTAATCCTCCAGTCAGTTTTCTAGGTGTGTAGGATGGTTTAGTGTTGGTCTGGCTGTATTTCATGGACTCAAGACACACAAAAACCTTACATGCTGTTCTGCCATCTTGGCTCCTCCTGTTTGTTTTTGTTATTCCTGGGATTTAGGATTTCCTTACGTATTAGGAATATTAAATCCCTTTCAGATATATTATTGGAAAATTTTCTCCTATTTTTTAGGTAAGTCTTTTTACTTTTTTGGATAATGTCCTGTGATGCACAAAAGTTTGAAATTATGGTAAATTATGATAAAGTACAAATAGTGACTTGACAAGTCTATACATTATGCTGTGATCACCACAAGTGTAGCTACCAACGGTCACCATACACGATTACAATACCATTGACTGTAATCTCTATGTTGTATCTGGCATCCTTGTGTCTTAGTCCATAACTGGAAGCCTGTACCTCCCACTCCCTTTCCCCCATTTTGCCCATCCCCCCATCCTCCTCCCCTCTCGCAATCATCTTTCATACAACACACTTTTAAACAACCAACGGTCAAATTAAAAATCACAGGGGAAATTAGAAAACATTTAGGGATGAATAAAAATGAAAACACAACTACCCAAATGTATGGGATGCAGCAAAGAGAATGCTCAAAGGGAAATTTTTAGCGATATATGCCCAGATAGGATTTCTCTCAGGGTTTTTGTACTTTGTCTTCTTACTTTTTTATTTTGAGATAATTGTACATTCATATAGAGTATGAGAAATAGTATAGTGAGATCCCATACATCTTCAACCTTGTTTTCCCCAATATTAACATCTTGTATAACTAGAGTACAGTATCACAATTAGGAAGTGGATGCAATCTACTGACTTATTCAGATGGCACCAGCTTAACATGCACTGATTTCTGTTGTGTTTGTGTTTAGTTCTCTGCAATCTTATGTGTAGATTTGTGCGACAACTGTAATACTTAAGATACAGATCAAGTGTATGGCAGGGATGTGTCATCTGTTCCTTTCATAATCGCAGCCACCTTCTTTAGTCCCTGTATCCACCCGCTTTCTAACCTCAATCAACTACTAATCTATTGTGCATTTTTTATAATTTGTCATTTAAGACATGTTACATGAGTGGAATCTGGCAGTACATGACTTTTTGAGATGGTCTTTTCCATCCCAAATAATTTCCTTGAGTTCCATCCAGGTTGTTATATTTACTTTTTTTCTTTTTTATTACTAAGTAGTATTCTTGGTAAGGATGTGTCACAGTGTAACTATTCATCTATTGAAAGATATTTGGGTTGTTTCCACATCGGGGTTATTATGAACAACACTGTTAAGAATATTCCTGGGCAAAGTCTTGTGTGAAGACACAAGTTCTCATTCCTCTGAGGTAATGGCTCAAGAGTGCAAATACTGAGTCACAAGGTAAGCGCATGTTTAGTTTCATGAGAATATGCCACACTGCTTTCCAGAGTGGTTGTACCATTTGACATTCCTATCAGCAGTAGGTGAGATATCTGTTTCTCTTAAGGCTTTAGGTGTGTCTGCTGTTGTAACCAGTTAACACTGGCTACCTTCAGAGCAGGTCCAGGAAACAAACAAACGAACAGCAACAACATCAAAAACCAAAAGCAAACCGAAACAACAACAAAACTCACTAGGTTTTCTTCCTGCTCTCTCCAGCTGAAGACTTTACTTTTCTTCAGTCCTATTACTTTCAAAATGGAGTTTCTCTGGGAGATTTTCCTATCAATGTACGGTTAATCCTCTGTGCAGTTATGGGGCTCAGCTTGCGCTCAAATCAAACATGGGAGATAAAGGAGGAAAAAAAAAGCTATTAACTCACCACTATGCTGGACTTCCTTCAGCTTTTGACATCCCTCCTCAATCTGTTATTGTTTATTCTTAGAGTCTTTACATTCTCTTTGTATTCTGTCCAGAGTTTCAGTTACTATCATCGTGAGCTGAAGGGTCCAGTGAGCTCACTTCATCTTGGCCATTACCAGAATCATTTCACACAACTTTAGGAATTGTCAGACTGTTGGTACATTTTCAGATACAATGCGGCTCCAGCATTTTTCCAGATGACTTAGATCTCTTTCTTTTTGTCCAGCTGGGAAAGATATTTGTATGTGTTCTAAAGTGAACAGTGGCTGAGTGATGAATGTCATCTAGCTGATGATCTAATAGATGAAAATACAAGTCCTGATAGTAAAGACGATGAATAATGTGAGACTTAGGTTATGTCCTGAAAGCAGGGCACATTTGAAAGTTTTTGCAGATGACTGGCACTGCAGTACTTAGTAGCTTTATATTCTTCAATGGGAACTGATTCAGTAAAAGGCTTGCAGAGTAACTTCTTTTATTTTAACAGAATGGTAAATCCAGTTTCTATTTTTGTTTCCTCTGGTATTCTGCCATTTAACTTATCTTTGGGTGGAGAAAATCACTGCAATTTCAAAAGCGTGAGCTTAATCCATGATATATTAGGGTATTCAAATTCCTTCTGGGATTCTAGTCTTTCCCTAGGAAAGTAGTCACTGATGCAATTTCACCTGGTGGTTTGTCTTAAGAGTTTATTTATTTCATTTATCTTTCTCACTAATCACTTCAGATTGGAGCCAGGAATGGGGAGGATATACAAAAAGAGGTGACCCTCACCAGGACTTTTCAGCCATCAGAAATCTTAAGCATTGCATTCTAGTGTTCCGTATTTAAGTTATATGGTACCTTTTAAAATAATACTTCTAGGATACTTTTTCCTTCCTGGTGTAATGGAAAGTGCATGGGGCTTCCACTTTAAAGGATTAAATTTGCACTGAGTTCTACTTTATGCTAATGATGTTACTTTGGTTAATTTATTATAATGAACCTTAGATTCCTCATTTGAAGATGATTAATATATCTGTCACAATGCACTCTGTTCTGAGTTCTAAATTTCAGGTATATGTATTGTAAACATTAATAAAGAGGTAAACTGAGGCAAGCTCAAATTTCAGGAACTGAGTTTATTTGGGAATGACAGAGGAATTGAAATTCAGGATATGCATGTTGTAGCAAGCTACAGGCAAATCTGTGGAGAGTTTGGGGTGGCTCTATTTATGGGAAAGGTGAGCAAAGAGGCAGAAATCCAGCCAGAGTCCAACAGTAAGACCATTGGCTTGAGGCTGGGGAGGGATCCCTGGCAGATATTCATTGGTAAGAGGATAAGTCTCAGTTTTCTCTAAAACAGGCATTTATAGAAAATTAATCTCTCTGTTCTTAAGTTCTGTTGTTCTGAAGGTGCATGTGTGAGATTCTCCATTTCATATCCTCCTCTTCCATTGTAGACAGAAATTTCTTCACAGTATGTGTGTGTGTGTGTGTGTGTGTATGTGTGTGTGTGTGTGTGTGTGTGTGTGTGTGTGTATTTATCTATCGGAGTCCTCTCTATCTGAAGGTAGTGTTGCTATGAAACCTATTCTAAGCCAAGCTAGCATAAAGCAAAGAAACAATGAGCGTTAATATACGAAAAATTTTTTTTTAGCATTCCCATACTCAAAAAGTAACCTCCCTTAGACTTTTCTGGTACCTTAGGATACATCTTGCTAATGGATGTACAAAAAAATCTGACGTAAAGGATGCTCACAGGCACAGTTCAAAGTCATGGTAGCTGGAGGTTGAGATGCTGAGATGTTCCCAGACAAGGAGGTTGGAGGGGCCACTTTCACTGCTTGGGGATCATGCGACCTCTAATGAGGACTAATGAACAAGGCAAACACTAAGTGCTACTTTTGCTTTTCCCCTTTTTTTGTAAAACTGAAAATCCTCTTTGGATTTCTTTTGGTTAGTGAAAATAGCTGGTAATGTAGTTCTTTCATAAAAGCAAAGTCGCATATGAAACTCGCATGTGAACTTTAAAAAAAAAGTTAGTTTAACATTTAAACACATATATAAGTGCCTTAGAAGATTTTAAATGCAAAAGAAAAGACTATTGTCTTTCTGTAAATTACTTATGCCTGAAAAGCAATGAGTTCTTCCCTACTAGGGAAATGAGGCTTAAAAACATTAGCCAATTTTCAGGAGTAGTTGTGTATTCACGGTATTCTATACTGTGTTTCTATTGGTAATATCTCTAGGTAGATTGCAGAAACCAAGGATTCCTTCTGCCCCGGTTTATAATTATATTTTGCAGGCTCTCTTTGAGGGTCTGAGTCTTTGTACTCACCATTTTAGAATCTACATATAAATTGCTGTGTAATGTCAATCTTACTACAGTCAAATACATTTCAAAGCCAAACATCATGATGTTTAAAAAGGGACAGAGAACAATTATATTTGACAAACAATTTTTACATGACCTGAAAATGTCTTAGGATTAAAAATGATCCTTTTATACTCTGATTTGCTTAGAAGTGTTTGTTTAGTTGAAACTTGTGAAATCATTTCACTTTTGGGCTGGCTGAACAAGTTGGGAAAGTCTCAATAAAGATTTTGAATTTTGCCTCTTTGCTCACTGGGATGAGCGTCCCTAGCAGAAGAATCTCCAAGTTTGTATTGAACATATTGGAAGTTACCAACTAACACTGTAATCTTTTATGCAATTTTCATGAATACCCAGGAGATGGTGGTACTTTTCAGTTTCAGAAGGAGTACAATTTACTGCTTAACACACTTGCCATTACTATAAGGAAACATCTAATGTTGACAATGGAAAGAAGTTATCTTTTTGTTATGGTTAGCATTGAACAGAAGTATTCATGTTTTCCTCACAGTTTGAAAACTAGGCATGCAGAAATTTTTGTGTTATTTGAAGGGAAAGTAAAATAAATAATTCCCGCTGAAAAGGAACTACCCTAGAGACTGAAATATTTTCCTTAATATGATTTTCAATTAACTGCATTTTTACAAACCTTCTTTCAATTCTTTGTACACATTTATTTTTCAATGCAAGTCTATAAATTGATGAAAACGTTAAAGAATACTAAATATTAAGTTAATAAAGTTTGAATTGTGCAATAATTTTCATTTGTCTCCCTGGTTGCCCTATCTGGAATTTCCTTTGATAGCCCACCAACCTGCACCCCTACCCTTTTCTTCCAAAGAGATGTTTTAGAATTTACATTTTTAAAAGTTTTTAAGAATGATTTAGAAGATTAAAGTAATTTTGGCAGATTGGTTCTCAAAATAAAACACATAAAAGAAGCAGTTTCTCTGAAAAGAATTGGAACAGTTTTGATGTTCTCTTCCTGAGAATAAATAACATGTAGAGACAGGGCAGTACCTTCAAAGCCTCTGTCTCTTTAACAGAGGTGCCATAACATAACCACCTCCATTCTTTCAAGTGAAAGGTTTTGCCAGGTTTGAATTAATTCATACGCACTCTTGGAGATTAGTAAAAAGGCCACCTCTCACCTCTGGAAGGGAAACAGAAAAAATATTTTTTCCCCAAGCTTAGAAAAGATGAAGGATAGGCTGTTAAATCCCTAAGTAGAGTTCAATGTTTGATTTTATAAACCTAGTAGATAAGGGTCAGGTTATTGTTATAACACCACACACATACACACCTGCACACACACACATGCATGTACGTGTTAAACAATCTTTTGCTGTTGTTTGCTTTCCTATGAGAAGTCATCGAACAGGAGATGCCTTTGGCTGGTGTTGTTATTTATTTATCTTTTAGCCCAAGATAACAGATACAAGTTAGCAACAACTTTAGTGGTAACATAACATGGTGGATGTAGGTAATTCAACCTATAGTTAAAAGTAACGGCATGAAGTCATTCTCCTTTAGTTCAAATTCTGGTTCTGAATTAATTGTGTGTGTATGACTTTGAACATCTTAAACTCTTGAATTTTCTATTTCACAAAAGAAGACCTAATTATCACACATAACCTATAAGATTTTTAGGAGTGATGCAACATGTAAAATACGGGGATATGTTTAGCTTTCAATACATTTAGATGCTTTTATTATTATCATCACCATTTTAATAATCATCAGACCATCATCATTACTAGCATAATCATCTTTATTATATACTGAAATTCTGTTTTATTGGATCATATCAACCTTTTATCTGAGAGGATTACTCTTTGTTCTTACATTTAGTAGAGGAAAGTGCATGCATTTGTATGTTGTATTTTTATATTTAATAGTTGCTTAGATTTTCAAAAGGCTGAAAATAAGAGTAAAATATATTAATATATAATATTGTTCCTCTTGAATAGTACACATACATTTAAATAGAGTATTCATTAACATTTTGTTCTGGGGTGTCTGGAAGACTCTGTCAGTTAAGCCTCCAACTCTTGATTTCGGCTCAGGTCATGATCTCATGGTCATGGGATGGAGCCCCTCCTAGGTCTAGGTATGGAGCATGCTTAAGATTCTCTCTTTCTCTCTCTCTCTCTGCCCCTCCCCTGCTCACAGGTTCTCTCTCTCACTTTCAAAAAAATGTTTTTTGTTCCAAAGTCACTCAAAATTTTATATATATATATATATATGGTTTTTTTTTTTTTTTTTTTTTAATTTGAGAAAGAGAGAAAGCATGAGTAGGAGAGGGGCAAAAGGAGAGAGGATCTTAAGTAGGTTCCACGCTTGGTGCAGAGCCTAATGTGGGGCTCTATCCCACACACCTGGGATCATGATCTGAGCTGAAATCAAGAGTAGGATACTCAACCAATTGAACCACCCAGGTACCCCATTTTTATGCTTTGGAAACTAATAAATATCAAGAATTTAAATTTTAAATTCTATAAGAGTTTCTTAGATGCTTGTAAGTTTCTCTCTGAACTCTAGTTAGCCCAGCTCATTACAGAAAGCTTACTGTATATTGAAGTTAAAAGAGAAATCTGTACCTTTGCTATACACAGTTAGGTGAGGGATTGAAAAGAAACAAAATGAAGGAAAAGAAGATAAATCCGATTTTGTAACCTAATTTTAGAATCATTCCATCACAAAAATAAACCTTCTATAATGCAATAACATAAATGATCTCAAATACAGAATGAATTATAATAAAGCAAGTAAAAATGCATACTGTATGAATCTACTTACAAGTGGTTGCAAAGTAGGAAAATGTATGCATGGTGATAAGGATTAGAATAATTGCTACTCTGGGAGACTTAATTGGGGGGTTGGGTGCTGGAAATGGTCTATACACGTGTGTATGTAAAAAGTCAATCATTGAACTGTATGCTAAAGATTAGAGTATGTAATTCATTCCTCATTAGGAATGGGAAAGGGAGAAGGAGAGAGAGAGAGAGAGATGGGGAAGAAGAGATGTTTGATTTTAGTATAACTAAAATTTTGTTTTTGCTGTTTTATCTCTTATTTCAATCTCCCTTCTTACTTTTTAGGCAATTAATGTTTCTTTAATTTTTTTTTCTTTTTGACAGAGAGTACATGCACACTACCAGGTGAAGGGCAGAAGGAGAGGGAGAGAGAGAATTTTAAGTAGACTCCATGCTGGGCTTGATTCCCACTACCTTGACCTGGAGTCGGAAGCTTAACCGAGTGAGCAATCCAGGCATCCCATGTTTCTTTAACTTTAAATCTGTGAACTTGAGAAAGTGTTTCTGTGATTATTTGGGTTTATGTGATTAACCTTGCTATATTCTTAATTCTTTTGAAAAGGAGTAGAGTCTGATTTATATATTTCATTCTTTGCCCAAGATTGAACCATATGTAATGATATTTATAATATATCAAAATCTGCCAGAAACAAAACAATCTGATACTGTAACACATCATTGCTGGCATTCCTTGTGAATCTTACCCTCTTAGAATGTCATTGTAAACTGAGATTTATTTTCAGGTATATACACTTTCTGGGTATGAGTGATGTTTCATTACCTGAAATAAATACAGACATTGGTGTTCTGTAATCCTTAAACATCCTTGCTTAGTCAGTTAAGTTATGCTGAAGCCATCTTGCTTGTCTTTATATTTTCCTCATGAGGGTGGAATTCAGATTTTTTTAGATAATAATTTTATCAGTTGCCATTTTTTTTTTTTTTTTTTTGGTTGCAGCCTTAAAAAGCCCATGTTTCTCTGCATTCTTCGTGTTCTCTGGCTCAGCAGTTTATCCTTCACATTTTTACTGTCAGTATTTACATATCATCAGAGGATGGATATGATTCAGATTCAGGCTGCATAGAACCAAAGAGAAATGTTTTGAACCCAAATTGGAAAGCATACCTAAATATTTGGGGTCAGCCTAGAGTCTCAAATAAGTACATAAGGTGACACTGTTAAGAAGAAAATAGACTCTCAGGTTCCTGGAGAATCTTTTGCCTCTATAGTCTCCAGTGATTATGCTTAAACAGCGTGTAATCTTGGGCTTTCATATGATTCCCTGTATTTCCTTAGAAATTGCTATTTATTCTGCAAGAGAGGGATCTTGACTTGTAGAGTACCAAGGGATCTCTAAATCTATCTCTGGTCATCACTATTTGACATCATGCATGATCTTTTGATAAGTTCTTTGATTCTAGGTCTTTTCTCTATTATAGCTTGTTCAGAATAGTTCTTAGGATCATCTGAAATAAAAATACTAAGGCCAGAAAGATTATTTTCTTTTGTTAAGCAGCAAATGTTATTGTTCCACTCAGATGCTCAGATGCCGTTGGATTCACCTTTAACCCCAGGGAACCTCAAATGCCTGGATGGGGACTTTTCCTTCTAGTAGGCCCTTAGCCAATGACTGATTTTAGTAGAGTATGACCACCCAGCTTCCTTTCCTCAGGCTGGGACAATTCTGAAACAGAGTACTCTAGAGTTCTGCAGTCACAAGTTGAAGGTACTCTTCTGGGACATTGCCTGTAAATGCACTCTTCATTACCTTCTTCTCTTTCTCTGGCTTGTGTCTTCCCTCCTCCCACTTTCCTTAGTGATCTCTCCTGGGATTATTTCCTGAAGATGTCATCAGCGAAACAGTTTTCTTTTTTTTTTAATATAATTTTTAATGTTTATTTATTCTTGAGAGAGAGAGAGAGAGAGCAAGCACGCAAGGGAGGGACAGAGAGAGGGGGACAGAGGATCAGTGCTGGCAGCAGAAAACCCAATGCAGTGCTTGAACTCATGAACCCAAGATCATGACCTGAGCCCAAGTTGGATGCTTAACTGACTGAGCCACCCAGGCACCTAGAAAAAAATCTTCTTAAACTCTGCTTTGGGGCAACTTGATCTAAGCAAACTATAAGCCACATAATGATTAACTTCTTCCAGCCCATGTTCACAATAAGTTTCTAAGGAGAATTTATTTCTCTTTAGCAAAATTTTGCAATATTTTAAGACTGCATAAGTGTTTATATTACAGATATTATTCCAGACTGATACCTTCTTAATACCATGACTGATATTTTACATGCTAAAGAATAAGACTACTGTCTTTCTTCTGACTGTAATCAGTGAAAACTTATATTCTTCAGAAAAAAAGTCAGCCTGAAAAGAACTCTTAATTTGCTTATTCATTGATAGCACAGTTAGGCTTCCCACTTTGAAAAACAGGAAGTCTTGTTTCTGAAACTTTACAAATGATACATGAAATGTTAATTTTTATGCATTTTTGATATAATTTTTTGATGTGATAATAATTGACTGCTAGTCACAATGACACAATAGCTCTTGTTGTTTGTAATGTACCATAGTCAATGCAATGCTAGGAGCTGGAGTTCATCTGTACAGTGCAGTCAGCCGGGGGCAGAGAAGCTTGCTGTGGAGTGTTGGAGGACTGAGCTGGCCCAGGGGAGCAGTCCACTGGGGCTGAATAACTTGCCAGAGGGTTACTGCCTCTGGGCCACCTGTCTACCCATCTACTGGGAGCTGCAACGTAAGAGGATAAGGATCTAATGGGAGTTCGCTCCTTGGTAAGTTACAGGTAGACACTACACCAGGTGGAGTTGTCACACAAAATAAACTTTATTAGAAGCAATTAAGAAAATCACAAGGAAAAATTTCCAAAGCCGTGATTCTCCAAACAACAAAATCGGGGAGGTTTTAAGCAGAGGGTGAATGCATATTCATGAAGGGGCTCGACAAAGGAGAGTTCAGTATAGAACTGGGGCAAAAGTCATCCTAAACTGACAGAGTCCCTGTCCTAGTTGAGAAGACCAGCAAGGATCAGTATCATCAGTCCTCTGGCTCCAGTTAGTCCAGTGTTTGAGTGCTCAACGGGATTTGAATCCTAAAAAGACAACTACAGAATGTGCATTAGGTGAGTCTTTGGAAAAAAGCACTGGGAGTTTTACCATGGATCTACTGTGTCTGGTATAGTTAGGCTATTTCTTAGCCTCTATTTCCTAGAGACTGTGTTTTTGCATTCCTTTTGTTTCTTTGACATCCTTAATGCTGGGGTTTTTGCATTCCTTTGTAATCCCAACACCTCTTAGGAAGTTCTGCACAGAGTGTGCAGGGCAAGTATTGCCCAGTGTGGCATAGTGCACAAAAACAGCTGGGGACCTAAAATGACATCTCTCGTGTCATGAAAGCTACGTTCCCCCCCCCCCCCCCTTTTTTTTTTTCTGTATACATCTAACTCTGCTTACAAGAGCCTTCTCAATCTGGAAGAGAAGATTCTTCTGTTTCTGTCTTGCGGTATCCCTCCAGCACCCTCTATTGACCAAGCCTGACACTGTGTCAGCCGGCACAGGGAAATGTTAGAGGCCAACTTCAACACCACGGAGTCGAGAAGAGTAGGTTTGGAATACACACACAGTTCTGTTTGTCCTACATTTAAAATAAAGCAATACTCAGTTTTGCTGTGGTGATTAGCTCTGTTTCAAAAAGCATAGAGCTGTTCTCTAATTTTTTTTCACTACAAAAGTTACTAAGTTATATAGAAATAGAGAGCAATGTGTTATTTTTTGATAAGGGTCTAATAATGGGGGCTTAATGCTTGACAATTCAAACTCTCCTTTCTTTATATTGTTTACTGTTTATTTTTATTGTTACTGAACTGTATCCTTCCATTTTCTCTGTGGTGGTGTATGAATAAAGAGAAGATGTGAAATAAATGTATATATTAAACTCAGGGCTTAACTTGGCATTTGGAGCTGCTAAAATTCATTCTTCCAGTCAAATAAGAAGTGGTAATCTGTGTGGAGCACATATCAGTCATCTTCTTTGTTTGCTTCTTCTTAATGAAAGGGATATTTTATAACCTTTCTCTCTCTTTATCCTTGATGGAGTCACAAAGCCAAATGTGGTATTGTATATCGCAAGGTAGCAGCTTCTGATTTTACAGGTGAAACACCTAAGAACTGAATGACTTGGCAGAAGTCACAAAGCTTGCTGTGACAGAATCCGTGCATGTAAGAATCTAGGCTGCAAGTACATGGGACTGCAGACTCTTTCTGTGAAGTCAGATGGTGGAGGTATAAATGTGGTAATAGCTATTGATGTACAGGAAGTTACCCCAGTATTTAACAACTTGAAATAATAAACATTTAGTGAGATCGTGATTTTGTAGTTTGTCAGTATAGGTGAGGCTTGGAGAGGTGGTTCTTCCGGAGGCACCTGGGTGGCTCAGTCGCTTAAGCATCCAACTCTTGAATTCAACTTGGGACATGATCTCACAGTGCTTGAGTTCAAGCCCCGTGTTGAGCTCTGCGTCGACAGGGGGGAGCCTATTTGGGATTCTCTCTGCCTCTCTCTCTGCCCTTCCCCTCACTCATGCACTCTCCTTCTCTCTCTCTCAAAATAAATAAAGTTAAAAGCAAAAAAAGAGAGGTACTTCTTCTGGTGGTTCTGGCTGGCTCTGTCACCCATCTGTGTCCTTTTCTGGGTGGGTAGGCTGCTTTACTGATAGTGGGGCTTATCTGTGGGCATCGGCTTTGACAGTTAGGTTGATTTGGGATCACTATTCTGCCTACCACAGATGGCTAGTAGTCCAATATGTCCTGTGAAATATTAGCATTTCCACATTTTCTGTCTCTTGCCATCAGGGCGTGTTGCTTATCTTGGCAAGCTTTGTGGAGAGAAAAAAAAAAATTGAAAGATGGGAATGATATAGATAGAAATACACTGGAGTTTGAAGAGATAACAGATGCTGTAGGTATACTCCCCTTCCTCTGACTTAGTTCAGATATCATCTGCAGACAGAACAAAAGAAAAGGAATGTCCATTTTGCAAGTGAGGGTGGCCTCGGTAGCAGAGATTAGTTTAAAATGCTTGTTTAAGGAGCACATCTCCGGAACAAGAATAGGATCCAGTCAAATGATTTATAGCAGTGATCATGCACAAAGATGATACACGTAGATACAGGAGGTAGAGACTAGAGAAATCTTAAAGGGGTTGTTGGGGGAGGGTAGTCATGATGAGGCATGAAGAGGCTTTTAGAGTTTGCGGGAATGATGGAGAAGAAGCTGTTCTAGAGTGACAGTCTGAGTTTCTGGGCATAGAAGGAACTGTTCCCCAGGTAAATGAAGATCTAGAATGTAAGTATAATTAATAGAACAAAAACATTAACCATATAACCTCCATTCATATTGATGGAGTTTTGGAATGGTCAGGGTTTGGAGCTTATGGCCAAGAAAGAATTCCTGAGATATGTTTGGTAAAAAAAAGGTGATTTTATTTGCTTTTCTTAAAGCCCAGGGATAGGATTCCTGGGCAGAAAGAGCTGCATTGGGATTGTAAAGAGTGACCGATTATATACTATGGAGTTGGGGGAGGTAAAGACAAGAGGAAGTTTCCAAAGGGATCTTCATATGCTAAAGAAGACCACAGGATACTGGAGGCTTAGCTGTTGTCAAACTAAGGTTGTTTTTCCCCCTAGCAAAGCATTAACATTAAGACACTAGGGGGTTCTTGGAGAAATGTTATACTCTCTCTGCCTCAAGTATTTGTCAATGGGCTGCAGATTATAAAGAAATTTAATTTCACCTGCCATTTCCTTCTTGCTTTTGTTCCCCACGTCACTATGGAGGGCAGGGTGATGTTGGGGTTTCAGGAGTCTATAGATTTTTGGAGATTAGGCTACTGGTAAGATTGCCTTTTTCTTATAATATACCAACATATTTGTAAACCGGTGGAGACCTATGTCCTGCATGACTGTGATCTCTGTGGTTAACCATTTGTTTTCTTTCCTTTCCTTTGTTCTTGGGCAGCCAGGAGTGCCTGGGGAGGGTCACACATATCCCACCTGGGGAGGAGGCTGTTATTAGCTTGTGCTTGGCCTTCAGCTTGCCTTATGCTCCCAATAATATCAGTATATGAATACCGATCAGTTCCCTATTTCACCATCTATTATGTTTTAATTTGTTTTCCTCCAAGCCTTCCAATGTGCATCTGCAGTTGTAGCACAGCTGGAGATGTATAGCTTTCTGTGTACATGCTTCCTGGCATAGATTTACTTTCATTTTCACCTGTGGCTTAACCACTGGTTTCCGTGACACTTAAGTGAGTGACCATTTCTTCCTGCCAATTTATAAACTAGAATGAACAGTTTGTGAGAAGCCTAAAATCTTTTTTTTTTCCTTTAAATATACTAATAGCTGTATTTCACTTTCTTTACCTGTGGAATCCTTTAATTGTCTCAGACCAGTGTAGGAATGGCACATAAGTGCCAAGAGAAAGCCAATCTTATTTGGTATTGTTATTTGAGAGCAAATAAAACCCAAGTATTGGAAAAAGGAAAACTGAGAATTTGATTAAGAAGTGGAGGGCTTTAAGTGACACTCTAGTGCCTCGGGCTGGAGTTTCAAAAAGTTGGCAAGGGAATTGAATCCCCCAGTGCTCAGGCTTATGACGGCAAGAATAAAGCTATTTTTGTCCTCTAGGCAACAGCTTTATTCTGCCAAATTTCCCAAGACTCATACAATGAGAGCATCCATCCCAAAATGATTAATGCAAATTTAGTAATTGTGCACATGGATCATTTCTCTGTCACCCATTTTATCCATAAAATGCGCCTTTCTCTCTATGCACGCAATGCTCATGTTTTGTGCCATTCACCTGTTGCTGGGGGCATGGAACAAATTACTTCTTTGTGTGAGGCTGCGGGAAGAAGAAATTATCACATTTGTGGCTGGCACCCACTATTAAGCCAAGCATGTAATTATTTGAATCAGAATGATTGTATGCACAGAGTCAGATTTATCTTGGCTATCACAGGGCTAGCGTATGAGGTGTAATCCACAGCTGGACAATTTTCTGAAGGGGAGATAGTGGAGAGGATATAGGCCTCTGTTAAAGAAGATAAATTTTTGGCAGCAAAGGCAAATTTGAGTGGAAGCCAATGAGACCTCAGGGGTTCTGGCTTTTGTAAAATTTTAAGTGCAATGCGTGCAAGTGCGAGGTTTTGAGTTGAGAGCCCTGGGGAAGTTAATCAGAAAAAGACGTATTGTGTTGCCAGTCTCACAGTGCGTGCGGACTCTCCCAAAGCACTTCACACAAGACCCTCAAACTTAATCAACCAACATGGCTCAGAGGAGTAAACTAGAAAGCCCCTCAGGCTTGTGATAGCCCTTTCAAGTTTCCAGGAAGCATTGATGCCTGCCTAATAGGGCCTTTCTGGAAACTACTAGCTTCTATTCAGAGGGCACCAATCAACCTGCAGCTGTGTTCAGTCAGGACTTTCAGTTGACAGTGTTAGGTACAGTAGCCATAGTAAGGTATGGGCCGCCTCCGCAGTAGCCATTTGCTGGTTAAACATCCCACTGCTTGCTGACGCTCCCACTTACTAATTTGAGAAGCTGTATGCTTACTCTACACTCTACTGCTGTGGTAGAACAAAGCGTCCCCCGTATCTTTCTTCTACACCACATACTGCCGAGCAGATTTTCTGCAACAAACATAATCTTTTACGTGCCAGTAAATGGTCGTGGATTAAAAACAAATGAATTTTCCATGTGAAGAATTGGAGGAAACCTGCACAAACAATACATGGCTACTTACAAGCACCGCCATGTCAGACACTGAAAACACGGTGACCTAATGCATCCCTTTCTCAAATGCCTGGCAATCAAATGTTTTGGAGAGCAGTTGATTTGAAACGCCGCTGTTTAGGAAGCTTGACTGTCTCCTCTTTTTACTTAAAGACGAATTGGGGAAATAATATGTAACAAAATCAATAAAATACAACATGCAAAAATAGAAGGTTTTAGTTGACAGGACTGTAGGGAAATTTTGCCAAAGGCATCAAAATGGACAAAACACAAAAATTACTGAGTGTCCTACATAGTACACTTTTCCTGGTTATCTGCTTTTGTGTGGTCCTTCTCCATTCATCATTTTTGAGCTAGTTAATAAGGCAAATAATTCTTACCCATAAAAATGAAAATGAGTTTGGTCTAGTAAAACACAACTGATTATTGCCCTGTACATATTTATCAGATTTATTTCTATTTGCAGATTTATTTCATTATTCTTGATTGCCTGTATATGTGTGATTTGTTTGAATTCTTCTTTGAACCAGCGGTAACATCTTATAGTACTCTCATTAATTAATGACTTAATAAAACATTTGGCACATATTCATTTTCTATTTCTATATGAGTTATGATATTAATCTAAAAAATATATTCTTCATTAGCATCAATTCAGGGGATTTTTTTTAAAAAGATACTACCGAGGAGACCTATGTGATTTAAAATGTTGTTCTCTAAAAGGAACTACAACCACTCTACCCCATGAGACAAAATGAACAATAGATAACTCTGGAGGGTGACTTGAAAATGCCACATGCCTATTAATGGAACAAAGCTATCAAGCTGCCTTTAATAGAAAAATGACATATTGCAGTTGTCTTATGTTTAGCATCAATCTGATCTTAATGCGTAATCAAATGAGCATTCAATAAATGGAAGCTTGGTTTTCTTTTGCTGTTTGTTTTTGTACTGGCTCAAAATCATGTCTGTGCTCCATTTCTTTTAAAGTCATTTTAGACTGAGCACATAGATTTGGAGATTAAAACCACTGGGTAGCCAAGATACAGGACCAGATTGTTTCTTCATTTAGTCCTTTAGGATGTAAGGAGTAACTTCGACAAGAAACTCCACAATTGCTTCTAGTCAAGTCCTCCATTTGCATCCTGTGATGCAACTTCACGATTATGAATATTGTACTACTTAGAACAAAAGAAGAACAGATGAATTTAGGAGATCGTTGACTTGGATCTTTAGAATATGTCTGCTTCATTGTAGCTTACATATCCTCCAATAGCTATTTCTGACTAAGAGCCAAGGAAAGGCCTGAATTCAGCTAAAGCATCGTAGATCACAATTTTGAAGTTCCTATCTTACCAAAGTATTCCCTTTAATGAAAATTATGTTGAGGGTTTCAATTTATGCCATAAGTATTTGGGAAACTGGCTTCCCCTAAAACCTTTTCTCCTTTTCTCTTGGTATTTCCCACCTCCCACTTATCAAATATAGTGTCTCTTAATAAACCACAATGAAACCTGGGTGACTATTCAATACCACATTTTTTGAGATGTTTGATGAAATCTGGCTTTGAAGTTAATACATTTTTAGAAATTATTGGCTATGTAAGGAAATATACCAGAATATAATATAACATACTACTTGACATTGGTCTTTCCTTCTGGCTTTGTATAGATATGTGATGAGAAAGTGAGGGGATACAAAAGGGAGATTATTAGTTAGAACTGTATCTCTACAGGGGTGCTTGGGTGGCTCAGTCATTAAAGCGTCCAGCTCTTGGTTTCAGTTCAGGTCATGATCTCACTGTTCCTGGGATCGAGCCCTGCATTGGGCTCTGTGTGGACAGTGCAGAGGAGTCTGCTTGGGACTCTCTCCCTCCCTCTCTCTGCCTCTCCCTCTCTCTCAAAATATATAAACATTAAAACAAAAGAATTGTATCTCTACAAGAAACAACTAGAACTAGCCTGTTATCTATGTGATGGTTTCATTTTGTATGTTAAACCTTTCTTGCCTGAAGTTCAGGAAAAGTCTCTTTAATTAAACTGTAGCATTCAAGACTTTTTAGAGTTATAACTTAAAGCTAATATACAACATTTCTACCTTTAAACCTTTATATACACTATACTTCAATGAAACTAGACCACTTCCTGATCCTAGAGCAGGTGCAATGCTTTGCTTTGCAAAAACTTTGGACCGCCTTCCATGTTGATGTAGAAATTTTATCCATCCTTTGATACAGTGCTTCTCAACCTCTCTGTGGTAAAGGGCCAGTTGTTTTGAAAGTTCCTATTCAGTCACATTCCCAAATTGTAATATAAAAAGATTAATTGCTAGGCATATGATATAAAAGGCTTATCAAATACAAGCCTTAATTTGTTATCATTATATTCAAAACACATTTTCAAATGGCTATAAAAGTGTCTAAACCCTTTGAATCTCTGTACTTATGTTTTCACAAATCAGTAATAAACATTTCAATGGCTAGAGGCAGTGTCATAATCTTTCTCACAAATGCTATCTCCTCCAATTGTTTTTCTCTGTATCTCTCTGAATAAAAGTGATCTAACCTTTTTTAGAAAGCAGTGGTTCAATGTTGTTACTTTTTGTCTAATAATTGTCTTAATTATATTAGTGTTCTTGAATAATTATAATTTCCCTTTGAGGAAAAGTCCAGCACTAAATGTTCAGACAAATATTTGTTGAATTGCAATTTTCTTAAGAGATAGATTTTACAATTGATGTTTAATGCCTATTCCCCTCCCCACCCTTTTCTGCAATAATTCATTATAACAGAGAAAAAAAAGCGTGTATCAAAGTCAATGTTTTTGAAGTGACTTCTACAAGCATGATTCCAAGCAAATCAAACCTAGAGTTTGGTATCTATTATGATTGACTGTATTTCCAAGTTTATTGAACTACTGTATCAGTCCTGCTGTGTCTACCCTGTTTTACTTTGAATTTAGTTCAATGTGGCTTTTACTTTCATTCATCAAATGTTATTTTACATTTCCCCCATCATCTAAGCTTGCCAAAGTTAAGGACTTATAGCCTTCCTTCACCTCTTTCAAATTTCATTGACCTATAGTTAGTAAGTCATCCATCATTATGGATTTTATTTCTTAACATTTCTCTCATCTGCACCTTCCTTCTCATCTCCAAAGGGCCATACCTTGGTTCTGGGTACCATCTAAGCTTAGGCTTGTGCAATAGCCTTCATCTATTTTTCATCATTACATAACGCTTACTAGGCTTTGCCTTTCTTTGGAGGATCTTTTTTGCCAAAACATTTTTTAATTACTTATTAGAGTTCCAAAATAAACTCAATACCAATAACCTCAAAAAGTCTAAATGAATTGTAGAGACGGGGTGGTATCATTCAAGAATAAAGGGACTCAACTTCCTCTACCAGAACCCTGATGTAAGGTTTCTTGTTTCTTTCTTTTTAAATAAATGGAAAAAGTTGTCATGGTTATGTATGTTAATGGTAAAATTGATGAAAAAATAAGGGTAGCAATGGTTCACATAAATGCTGTCAGGAAAAATTGACTTTTAGATGTAAGCCCTTCTATAAATAAACACATTATAAGATTAATCATAGCAATGGTCTCTTTACAGAATTTTGAGTTTTAGAAGCAGTCAATTCTTTGTTTCTAAATGTTGATGTGGAAAGCTCTGATATCACTGTACAAAGGAGTTTCAGATAGAAACTATTTTGTCTTTCAGAGGAGTTGCATGGGAGTAAAGGGCACCCTACTAATAATTTTGATAGTGACACAAGGTATGAGAACTGCGTATTGCCTGATTATTAAGTTAACTCACAAGCCAACCAATTTTCCTGCAAATTAAGAATTTTATAGGTTTGTAGACTGTCATTATTGGGAACTTTTTTCCAAATTATGAATGCCACTTTTGAATCCAGCTCGTCTTGTTTGCAGTATGTTTTGTGGAAGTTGTTAGGACAGTATTGGGAAGGTGCCAAAGGTTATTTTACTGACAGCTATCAGTAAGATATGTCAGCCTGGGGATGTCATTTTTCTTTTGAGAATAGAGTAAAGCTAATCAGATACCAAAGTCTATTATCTGATGAGGAGTAAACAAGTGACAATATCATAGCTGTCAAAATGAAGTATAGTCCTGTGAGAGGACTGTCTAGGAAAATGAAGAAAAGTGAATATCAAAAAAATCTCTGAAATGAAATGAAAAGAACTAGCCTTTGTCTTTAGACATAACAATGCGTCATTTTTTTTTTCTGGGCATAATTATAGTAGGAACAATTTGGGAGCTGAAGTATAAGAGTAAGAAAAGTCAATTGCTAAGTTACTATGCCATTCAAAAAGGGAGTTTTGAATACTATTGAAATATGTGTATTGGCCAAATAATTAATAGAACAGACACTTTGATTACCATAGTTTAAAATATACTTGTTTCCTTGATCTTGAATTTTAAAATTTAAACTGTATTTAAAGCAGAATATATGCTGTCTTTGTTAGGGGATAGGCCAAGCTGCTGTGAAAATATTTCAAAATGCAGGAACGTATAAAAGGCAGATATTTATTTCTCTCTCAGAGAACAATTTCAAAGGAGGAAGAAGATAAAAAGCAGATAGCTCGGCTCCATTGTGCTCAATTCAGCTTCACAATGCGCTATCACTGAGGTGCTCTCCTCATCTGCATGGCCCAACCTGGCTAATGTCCATCCCACAGCCTGTTGGAAGGGAAAAAAAAAACCAAAACAGGATACAAAGCAAGCAATTTTATTATAAGGAAATGCCCAGGTAATTGGATGTCTGATTTCTGCTCTTTTCATTGCAGAAACTTAGCCACATGATCCAACTTTGTTGCAAGAGAGGATGGAAAATGTAATTCCTAGCCAGCCTCCTATAAACCTTAATAAAAGTTGGCAAAGAGTAGTCAGAAGGGGAAAAAATACTGGAGAATGATAATTAGCTTTTTTTTGTGTGTGTATATGTATGTGATTAAAATTAAAAATGAGTTTAAATTGGAAGAAATAAATTCTCCATTCCTAGTCCTACTGGTAATTTTTTTCTGTGCTTTTCAGATATTTTTATACTGAAGAGGTTCAGAACATGCCACCCCACAATATGCCCTTTGGCATATTGATTATTTTGAGGTGAAGGCACTAGAGAAACAGCAGATGCATGAAGAACTGTCTGACCTCTGCCTTTTTGCCTAAAAGCAGGTCATGAAATTTCCCATGAGAAAGGTGCCCTCTTTGTACCAGGAAGAGAACATTCTTATCACCAGGGACTGAGAGTTGACACCAAAATGGATCTGTACAAACAAACCTACTAAAATAACCTTTGTCTTGCCCCCCTTATATTTCCTTGTGACTGTCCCACAATTTACTGCTCCTGGCCCAAGTCACATTCTCATAATCAAAAGGCATATTAGCTTTTTTGGACCTAATGGCTCCTTCAGATTTTCATTTTCTTTTGAAGACTCCCACATGCACATAAAAATATTAAATAAGATGTATATGTTTTCTCCTATTAAGCTGTCTTATGTCAGTTTACTTTTCAGGTCCAACTACAGAACCTGGGAAGGTAGAGAGAATTTCTTCCTTCCCTACAATATTCATGGAAAAAGATACAGATTATGGTTATTTCCCCCCTTTTTAAAGTGTTCCTTACTGTGTGTGTGTGTGTGTGTGTGTGTGTGTGTGTGTGTGTGTGATACATACACACACAGACATATATACACACATATATAGTTTGCATTTTGTTACATAATGCATCTTAGAAATATTTCCATTTCAGTATATGCATATGCTCTTTTTCTCTCTTGAATGTCTAGACATGCAGTGTCCAATTGTATGAATGAAGCATGACTTTCATTTGGATATTTTGGTATCATCAAGTTTTTTTTTTCTTTTTCTTATGACCTTCCTATAGTGAAATTCTTTGTATATACATCTTTGCATATGTGTATGAATATATCTATATATAGTCTTTTGTTAATATATTTATTGAATATAATATATATTTCATAAAATACACCCATTCTAAGTATACAGTTTGATCAGTTTTGATAATATATATACAGTCATGGAAAGGTCATGACAATTTAACTTTAGAGTACTTGTATCACATCTAAAAAATTATTTTATGCCTCTTTGGAGTTAATTTCTGCTCCCATCTGTCTCAAACCAACCACTTATCTGCTTCTGTTGCTGTAGATTTTACTTTTCTAGAAGGTTCACATGAATAGAATCACGTTGCATAATTCTTGTTTTGTCTGGAGGTTTTCATTCAGCACGATTATTACTTAAAATTTATTTTGAAATAATTTTAGACTTCTAGAAAAGTGCAAAATAGTGTAGCATTGACATAGCTTTCATTAATGTTAACAGCTTACATGCATAGTTTAATTATCAAAACCATAAAATGAACAGTACAGCATTTGAATTTCACATGTTTTGTAGAAAGAACCAGTATTATTAGTTCCTTTTTACTGTTAGTAGTATTTCATTGTATGGATATACCACAATTTTGTCAATATAACATGTAATAAAGAAAGAATAAAAAATTATGTAAACTCCTTTTATCAAGGAATAACAACCACTAACATTTTGGAGTATATCCTTAAGATAGTTTTCTGTGTTTACATACACACTTATGAATATTTACCCTTCCTTCTCTGGACAAAATCATATTAATAGTTTTTTTTAATTTGCTTATTCATTTAATAATATATCATGAACATTTTCCTGTTGAAATAAGTTTAGACCTTTCTCATATTTTAAATACTTAACAGGTCCTATATAATTATTTTCTATTCATTATTTTTATAAAAATGCCACAATCAATATCTTTGTAAATGTAGTATTTTAATGTTTCCAAATTATTGCCTTAACATTAATTTTTGATTCATGTTTATAGCAGTCAGCATCTGTTAAGCTTTATTTGGTATTGAGAAACAGAAGTTTTATTGTTGGCCTATGGATGATCCAGAGCTCATGATAATATTGACATACCTATTACTATCATTTGTCTATTTTTATCAATAATGATGGAGGGAAGAAACATATACTTGTGTACAACAGCCCACATCCATACCCACCCACCTGAAAAAAACTTTGACTAATTGAAATTCAGTTCATTTATTTTTCCCATTTTAGGAAAATATATTCAGGCTATTTAAGTCTACTCCTGGTTAACCATAACTAATGAAACATTACATGAGTGAAGCCTGGGACAAGTCCCTGGGGCAAGAAGCTACAGATATGTGGAACAACAAGAAACTAAGTCACTTTTCAGTCAGGGGCAATTACACTGACACCTAAGAAAAATAGCATTAGAGTCGCTTGACAGTTGGAATCGAGCAAAGGATTATCACAAATGCTGTATGCCAGGTTCATGCCTAAGGCAGATGACCTGGTTGACAAGCTTGCCCAAGCTAACTATATTAATGCTTCAGATCAGCGTAAGAGGAACTAGCAGCAATTCTCCTTAACTAATCATGTTAAAATTGTTGACAGATTTCGTGTCTGCTTCTCAGTTGCATAACTATTCATCAGCAAGGTGAAGAAAAAAAATTCATACAAATTGATTAGAATATGTGCATCTTTTTCCTGTTGGCACTGTGGGAATATGTGAGCTTTCTTTCTTTAATTTTCTGGTTGTCTCTCCAGTAAGTAAAATTTTCCTACAACAGCTAATCTTTCTTTATATAAAAAGAAAAAAAAACTGCATGATGTATCTGTCAGTTCTGAGGATTGTGCTATGCAAGTTGTAAGCTTCATATCTGGGTCACATGTATTTTCTGTTAGGGAAGCATAGAGTTCAGAATTTGGAGAGCCAAGTGCTATTAAAATGTCCTCAGTATGAATATAAATCCTTAACCAATAGTTAAGCATTGGGGTTTAAAGTTATGACTATCAATTAAATGTATTTTTGACATTGATTAGCCACCTTCTTTTCTCTATGGCAAAATATTTTAATCACATTTGTTCCTGAGAGTAAATGGATTTTTGAACAATCTACAAATTGCCTTACAAGCTGGTTTTTAAACCCCCTAAAACACATGCCTGTACACGATTTTGCTATATTAGGATCTAGCTTTACTTCCTGATTTCTTAGGGAAATAATAACTCTTGCTGAAAGTAAAAAAAAAAAAAAAGATATCCACATTAATGTTTCACATATTCAAAATAAATGAAGTTAAATCAACTTAAATCAACTTAAAATTTTTAGTTAAGAAGAAAAGATATTCTCATTGGGTCAACTCATATAGAAATAAAATTAGAAGTAGCTCTTGCACGATATCTTCCATTAGCACGTGCGCCACATTTCTCTTTGAACAGGACTTGGATTGGCTTTTACAAAGAACATAAAAACCGGCTTTAGTCGAATCACCCGATTCTTTTTCTCTGTCTCAATGCTGGAGATTAATTTATGTTTGAATAATGACCTCCTTCTCCTAAGATTAGAAACTACTATATCCACTATCCAGTTGCTTCTGCAGACTGTCTAGTCAGGTACTGTAAACTCAAAAAAAATAAGATCTGATTTGGCTGCCCCCAATTACACAGGGAGTAGTCTTGCTATTTTCTTTTTACCCACTAGGTGACATAACAGATGCAGCTTTTCAATGTCTGGGAAGGTGTAGGTGCCTGTGTAACACGTGTCTTAACATTTAATACTCTTAGTTATGTTTGTTAACTGACAAACATAAGTGCAAGAATGCTTATAGAACAATGGCCCATAAGGGTTTGCTCCTGATTGCTCACTTCAGTGTCTATGCTTTGTGTCTTGGAACTTGTATGGAAGCATAAGGATTGATCAAGAGAATACTGATTTTCATTTTGCTCTCTGATTTAATGGTGATTCACATGAGAAAAATAAGAAAACCACAACTGATACTGACTTAAAAATTTTGAGTGTGAAAACCTGCTTTGCCAAATTTGGTTGAAACATAAAGGAAAAACATGCAGAGACCAGTAAATGTTACCACAGATTTTATTAGTGTTTTCTTGGGAATGGAACTTAAATCACTCTTAATCTCTTGCTACCCATAAAGCCCATTTTTACAGATCAATGCAACGTGGTTGTGAGAACACTTGTTACTCTTTAATAGCGCCTCTTTTTTTTATTATAGTACAATAAGGTTATGATTCAAGACAATCTTAAAAATAGTTATATTTTGAAATAACTGGAAAATGCTTGAGTATGCCTTATCCCTGCTAATTGAACGAAAAGTCCTCAAGTGAGAAACATAAGCAAAGAAAGGTAATGGAACATTCCCCAACACATTTTCTCTATTTTCTGGTAGTATTTATTTACTTATTTTGAAGTTTTAGGTGTTTACTTTTTTATTTTAGAGAGAGAGGGAGCCGGGGAGGGGAGGCAGAAAGAGAATCGTAAGCAGGCTCCATGTTCATTGTGGAGCCCATCGTGGGGCTCCATCCTCTGAGATGATGACCTCAGCCGAAATCAAGTGGGTCAACCAACTGGGCCACTAAGGTGCCCCTATTTTTTGATAGTCATTATATTTAATTCCCTTATGGAATATGGCCAAATTAAATTTTTCATGTCTTTCACATGCCAATTAACTTGCTTCTGAGTTTGATTCTGAATGACCACAGAGCAATATAAACCTATTTTTTGGAGGGCATGTCAACCTGGCATGCACATCTACTTAATGACTTAATCTACTACTTAATCTACTTAATGAGGAAGAGATGCTGCAGAGCTGAATATCCATGAAACTGCTGTCGAGTATAGTGTTTCACCGTCATGCCATCCTAGGAAAGCCTTTTATTTTCACCTGTTTTTGAGACTTGTGTTATCTATGGTATATTACCTCAAATACAAGTGGTAGCACACTTTAATTAGGCTTGGCACCATGGCTTCTGGTAGTTACTGAGTGTTATGACAGTTATGGATAAAAAGTAGTTGCATATAAAGCAGAATCCTAAATAATAGTAATAGCTAACATATATTAAAGGCCAAACTTGTGTTAGGTAAAGTGCAAAGGTCTGAGAATATTCTCTTTAGCAACACCACGAGGTGTATTGCAATGTGACTGTCGTACCTTTTCATCCACTCTTGTGATTTTAAATGTGATTTTCAGATGTATACCTCCAACCTGCAGCTCTCTCCTGAGCTTCAAATTTCTATATTCATCTCCATACTTAGATGCCCTAGATGCATATTTAATATCTTAAACTATACGCCCATAAGGGAACTCTTTTTTTTTTAAATATAATTTATTGTCACATTGGTTTCCATACAACACCCAGTGCTCATCCCGACATGAGAACTCTTATCTTTTCTCCAAAACTGGTTCATGCCTGATTCTCCATCTTCATTAATGGCAACTCCCCTTCTTTCTGGGGCTCAGGCAAATAATCTTAAGGTTATCCTCATTTCTTCATTTTCTCTCATTCCCCAAATCTAATAACCAGTGAATCCCATTGACTACCTTCCAAATACAACAACTCTTTACCGCCCCTACCGCTGCAGTGTTGGTGAAATGCCAGCAATGTCTCATGCTTGTCTCTCATCCAGGTAATTGTGATAGCATCCTAATTTGTCTTCCTTCCTCTTCCCTATTAAAATGTGTGAGAGTATATGAAATCTGTCTTTTTAGAATGTTTCATTGGCTTTTGTCTTCACTCAGATTAAAAGTCAAAGTCTTTAGAATGGTCTACAAAGTTCTAAACCATTAGGTTTACTCTCTTCCACCCATGTCCTTCTCTTTCCTCTTTCCCTAATGTGATTTCCCTTGGTTACTCCATGTAGTCAGGTGGTTTCTTACTACTCTTAACAAACCAGGGATCCATAATGCTTTGACCTCAGGTGATTTTTCAGGCCTTGTTTCCTTACCTCCTTCAGAATTTTGCCCACCTAATACACTCACAGAAAGTAATTCCTTGACTACCACATTTTAAAAAACGTTTGTTTATTTATTTATTTATTTTGAGAGAGAAAGCCCACATGCATGAATAGAAGAAGGGCAGAGAGAGATGGAGAGAGAGAATTCCAAATAGGCTCCACACTCTCTGTGCAGAGCCCCAGGCGGGGCTCAATCTTAGGAACCATGAGATCATGACGTGAGCCAAAATCAAGAATTGGACCTTAACCCACTTAACCTGACTGGGCTACTGAGGCATCCCTTTGATTACGCAGATTTATTAAAACCTGAAATCTTTACCTCCATTGTCCTGGCCTTCCTTCTGTACTGTCCTTGGTTATTTCTCTGTATGGTACAAATTAGCATTTACCACATTATATGTTTTACCTGCTATTTAAGCTATTATCTATGGCATTAGAATGCAAATACATGAGGACTGGATATTTTGTGTTTATTTACAACTAATGGAGCAGTGCTCAGCACATGATAAACTCTCAATAAATATTTCATGAATAGGTGAATGGATGAGTAATTTTACATTGGGTAAATTGAGGCTAAGGAGGCTAAAATTATCTTGTTTATTAATTTTCTTATATTATCTGCCCTCTGACCCCATGAGAATACAGCTGGAGAAGAGCAGGGATCTTCTCGAGTGTTCTCTGTCACATATCTAGGATGTAGAGAATGCCTGCCATGCACTGGATGAACTAATGACTTTTTTTACTTTGTCAATGAAGAAACTAAAAAATTGCAACAATTTTCAAATCTTTGAAATAATATTCAAAGATTGAAAATAAAATTCAAATATTAACTAGTGTTAATTAGGATAAAACATTTATTTGCCTGTGATCATTTAGAGATTAAAGCATGTTGGAGGTGAGATTTAGCCATTCTTTCCTATTGCTTCCAGAATGTTAAAAGCCTGAGGCAAGATTGGGAACTAAAAAGATTTGAGCCTTCCTCTGTCTTGTCTGCCTATCATTCTATATAGAAGAGATACAAGTGGAACAGACAAATACTGATATGCAAGGGATATTCTCTTACAGAAAATACTTAACATTTTTTTTAATGCTTATTTATTTTTGAGACAGAGAGAGACAGAGCATGAGCAGGGGAGGGGCAGGGAGAGAGAGGGGGAGACACAGAATTGGAAGCAGGCTCCAGGCTCTGAGCTGTCAGTATAGAGGCCAGCAACGGGGTTCAAACTCATAAACTGTGAGATTGTGACCTGAGCCCAAGTCGGATACTTAACCAACTGAGTCACTCAGGTGCCCCTAGAAAATACTTTTTATTTTAATGTTGAGAGAGTGAGAGTGAGTGAGAGCATGTGTGCTCAGGGAAGAGAGGCAGAGGCAGAGGAAGAGAAAATCAATCCAGATGTGTGCGGGCGTACATCTCATGACCATCCATGAGATCATGACCTGGGCCAAAATCAAGTCAGAGGCTTAATCGGCTAAGCCACTCAGGTGCCCTTGGAAAATACGTTTTAATCTTTCCACTGAATATCGTAGATGGTGATGAGAGATGTGCACATGTGATGGCAGATATGGGAGTAGTCTAATTGATGGTGGTCAATGATAGTAGAAATGGAGAGAATGGGGCCATCTAAGGGGGCAGATGGAGGTTATCTAGTTCAGTTTTCAGCTCTTGCTAGAAGCACTATGAAGTAAAATGGTCTTTCTTCCTTGATGTGAGGGAGGTATTTACCTGGAGCTCATAGAAAGGACATTGGACTGTCATTTGGTCGTGTGTGTGTGTGTGTGCACACGTGTGTAGGTGTGTGTGCATGTTTAAGAAAACTTTAGCTAGGGGTGCCTGGGTGGCTCAGTTGGTTAAGTGTCCAACTTCAGCTCAGGTCATGATCTCACAGTTCGTGGGTTTGAGCCCCGCGTCTGGCTCTGTGCTGACAGCTCAGAGCCTGGAGCCTGCTTCAGATTCTGTGTCTTCCTCTCTTTCCACTTGCACTATGTGTCTCTCTCTCTCTCAAAAATAAATAAACATTAAAAAAATTAAAAAGAAAACTTTAGCACTGTACAAATATCTCTTATTGATACTTATATTTATTATATTCTTTATTCGCTTTAATTTAATTCCCTCATTCATTTTCTGTATTTTTTATTTTAATGTACACATTTATTTATTTATTTTCAGTGAGGGGTACAGCATACCTGGATTCTGTGGCCAATGGCTTTAGCAGGAAAGTTGCTTTGGAATTTGGCATGAACCCTGCCACTGTTTCCATGAGCATGAGTTACTTTTCCCCAGGTTATTCTGAATTTGTTTGGTTTGCCACCAGGAGTCACTGTGTTGTTCCTTGCTTTGTACACATAAGCACGTCTCTTGCCTAAATAGAATTCAGCTTCATCTCGAGCATGAGCGTCTTCAATTTTAAGAAGAGCCATGTGCTTCCTCTGGCTCCAGAGACCCTGCTTATAGCCAGCAAAAATGGCCTTGGACCGCTCATTTTAAGGGTCCTGTTCCCAGTAGGCCTCGACAGGCTCCAAAGTGGATGAAAGAGAAATATATTTTGAAATATATTTATTTAATGATGACACATCTAAATGATAAATAAAAAACAAAACTTGGAATAAGTTTTGATTTTCTTGTAAAGTAAATAAAATTGATGTAGGTACAAAGCTCGAAATGGAGAAATAAACTTTAATCTTTGGGGGGGAATTTAAAGTAGTCATATATTTTTAATATATTTAATACTATGAACAATCAATTATAACTGAAAACATTTATTTAAAATCATGCCTTAATTAGCAGAGCATGTTTTTTGAAATTTTTCAAATTTTGTTTTTCCTTAAAGTTATCTAGTTTAATTTTATTATATTCAAATCTCACTACCACTCTCATATTACAAGACTAGGCATAAAAAATGATTCACTAAAACAATGATGAGGAAATAGAAACTTAATAATGAAAGGAGTTAGGTCTTCGTTCTCATAGCTACAAGACTCCACCAAACATTGCTCTAAGGTAGATATGTAGGTAGAAGAATATCTGTATTCATTGTGATTATTTTAACTACTATATTTAGTATATATTTATTTTGGAATTTCTAGATGTGTACATAAATACATATGCGTATGCCTATTTTGTGTGTAGAATAATATGTTTTCATGTTTAATTATCTTGGTCACAGGTACCTCAAAAGCAACTAGATTAACAACTAACTGAAATTATATTTTGAAATGTTATAATTTAATTAAAGACCTGGGTGATCAGAAAATACAGGAAATGTAGATTTGATAATTAATGAATTTTTAATTTTATTTATTTATTAAAAAAAATTAACGTTTATTTATTATTGAGAAACAGAGAGACAGAGCATGAGCATAGGAGGGTCAGAGAAAAGGGGAGACACAGAATCTGAAGCAGGCTCCAGGCTCTGAGCTGTCAGCACAGAGCCTGATGCAGGGCTCAAACTCACAAATCTGGAGATCATGACCTGAGCTGAAGTCAGACGCTTAACCGACTGAGCCACCCAGGCGCCCCTAATAATTTTTTTTTTATAATAGAAGAACCAATAATCCAGCTGCCTAAATTTCAAAGTTAACTGTTGAAATAAAGTGTATCAGATATTTAGGTTTACCTCATCCTTCATGGGAAAGAATAAATTAAATTAAAAAATTAAGGTTTAAAAATTCATGTGAATATTGATATGTGTAAGTAATATCTCTGTATAATCTAACCTTTGATGAAAGTGGACATATTTTGAATGGTTTACATTATAATTATTTCAAACATATTTTGATTATACCTTGCTGGTGGCCTTTAAGAGGTTTTTTTCCCCCCTGGCTTCCCTTCATGTAAAATGTAATTTTTATCAATGCAATAAATCATTTTTAAAGCAATTAATTCTTTTTCATTTTTGTAGCTGCTAGAGAAATCTTATTTGAGCAGAATGTCAGCCAATTCACAACAATATTCATAATTTTCTCAGGACATGAGTTATAGATATGGGCTTACCTAAAATGAATGTATGGTGCCTCGTGATAGCTGGGTAGTATCTCCTCTGGAACCTCTGTTTACTAAGTAAGCTGTTATTTTAAATAACATTTCCTCGTTATCTCAGGATAACACTGTAAATTATATGTATTATTCGGAATACTAAACAAATATTTTCAGGAGCTCATCAAGCACCTGACTTACAGCTCTGAAATTGTCCCAGTGTTACTCCAAGAACAAATCCTGTTTGTGTATATATTATGAAATTAGACTATACCAAGCCCAGAAGGCAGATACAATCATTCTTTGAACTGTACAATAAATCCTGCTACTCTGGAAAGTTTGAAAGCCTATTTGCATATGGCAGAGGTAATGAAATGCATCTTAATAGACTTAAACATGGAGCTTTAATAAGTATCAATCCACTATAACCATTTCCTGGGTGTCATCAAGTGGGCTCCTAACATTCAGCTTTACTTCTTCAGTTAGCTCTTGTTTATTCTTCCTATTTGCACAGCACCAAATATGAAGCATTAGACTTGTGGACGGATTGAGTTTCAAAATTATTATCTTGTGAAAATAAGCAAGAATAACTTGTTTAGTGAACAAATGCATGCTTAATAAAAGATATGCTAAGCTTTTCAGAATATCTGCTGTTAGCTTGATAAGTGAAAATACCCCTTTTACCAAGTCTCTGTAATCTAAGGAACAAAAAATGAAATGGAATCTGTGTTCCAAGGGGGTTTGCATGATTACCTATAATTACAGAAAGTTCCTCTTGCCATAACAGCTCTATCTATGGATCTACATCTGTGCTTGAAAAGTTGTTCTTTTAACAGAAGTTGATGTTGGGAAATATGTATTTTCTTCTTTTCAATTTTTCTAGAGAGTTTTAGAACTTCAGATAGAACCACAGAGAAAATATTCCCTTACAACACAGCAGACGAAGGGCAGTTTGAGAATTAGTATTCTGGCCTCACTCATGCTATTCCAGTTGGAAACCTTTATCCAAACAGGAAGAAATCCTGTCCCAACTCCAGAAATGGAGCTGGCAGAAGGTTTAACTTAGAAGCATTGTATGCCTATTTGTTCTAAATATTGCTTGAAAAGCCTAAACACAATGGCATAAATAAAAATAAACGTCCTTCAGAATAAAAAGAACATCACGTTCATCACACCTGGATTCATTCTCATCACAGCTGATGTGTGGAGGAATGATTAGAAATCATATAGACACTGATGAGGAGAGAGAGGAAGTTATTTAAAATTCTGCTGCACCTTGTGCTCAAAATATCTCCATCGGCATACAGTCACTCTTGTAAACAATTTAGGAAACCATGTTTTTTTTTTTATACTGAAAAAGCTTAATTTTGTGAATATTTTAGATACATTTAGCCAGATTGAAATTTTTAAAAAATGCAAGCATAACAGTTCCTTTTCCATTTCATAACAGGTGTAACTGGAAAAAAGTCAACAAAAAGCAAAAGATCAAGAAATGTTTCCTGGAAAGTGTAGCTTTTTTCTATGCAAAGACAACTTTCATGTTGGCCCATCATTGTTTTAGAGTATTGCACTAATAATTAGGACACAAATCTGTTTTTTAATGGTATAACTAGATGTTCATCATATTTTACACCTATAAAATCAAAACTCAGCACAAGGCTACCACCCTGAAAAATGCCTTTAAACCCATATTTTATTGAAGATATTTCAACATCACCACGTTTCTTTGATGGTAAAGTATGAGACACAAATATCTAGCAGTTAAGAAAGTAAATACATGCAGGTTACCTGATTAACTATCATTTCCTAGACATAGTCAAGGTTGGTTTTTATCCAGGCACCAAGATCATGACTGGACTTTACCCAATTTTAAACATTTCCATTTTAACATCAACCTAGATGTGAATTACAACAGAATTACATATTAGTGGTCAATGAATAATAACAAATTATGAATTAATGAGAGAGAATAACCTATGAGGTAATTAGCTAAGCAATATAGGTTTGCAAATAATTTATACCTATATGTCATCAACACCAGTTTGACTCCTCTAGTAAATCACTAATTTTTTCATGATTAATAAACTTTGAGCTACAGGTTCTTAAGAGGAAAATCTCTATTTTTACCTCTTACTATTCTTCAGGCTAGCCATCCCCTGCTGCACCTGATGGTTGTAATATATGCTGTGAAATCTTTTTTGAGCTCAATGGTGGATCCCATCACAATCTTTTCTGTATTCCTTAAGTCTCTACTCTATTTTCTTCTTAATAAAAAGGTCTAACTGGGCTGCTGATGTTGCTACTACACTGATCTTTTCACCATCCTGTTTCTGACTTTTCCATTAGTACAGATATACCTTCCATAATATTGCTGACTAAGAGGCATGCTGCCCTGTTTCACCCGAATACTGCAATTTGTCTTCTTGTTTGTTGACCTTTGAATTTTCGATACTGGAATAATATGCCCTGACTTCAATTTCTCTGTTGTACGCTAACTTCTAAGTTACTCTGTGAAAAGTGTGTCCATCTGCCTAAACATAGTTCTCATGTGTCTCCTTTTGAGATGTCTGGTTACAGGGTCAATGGCTTTGTTATCTTTCTAGTCTTGGAGACCATTTAATGTAGAATCTTTCAGTAGCCCCACTAGTCAGTTCGACTCAGGAGAAAGCTGCATCATGGTGTCCACAGGCTTTGTTCTTTAAATAGTCTCTCATAGCACGTCTAAGTAACATAATGCAGGATTTATCAAACTATGTTTCAAAGATTACTCATATTATTTTAATGCCGTAATAATCATATGTCAGTATAGATCATATTAATTTATATATTTGGATAATTTTTTTCTGTTTCACAAATTTGTAAAATACTGCATTAAAACACATTAATTAGAAGATTTTATCATAGGATTTCTCACTGACTTCACAATTCCTGAGTCCTTTGTGAATATCTCAAAACTATTCCATGAGGAATGCCCTGCAGTTTGTGAAATAGACTTTGATAAATGCTGGTGTGATGTTTTTCCTGCTCTCCCCACTCCTAAGAGTGACACAAAGAGGATTTAAATATAGCCTGTTTTATCCAGCCTGTTTTTCCATCCTTAGATTGTAGAGGATGTTCTAGGAATGAGACATGATGGAAAATTAATCCCATTACATATAAACATTATCTTCTATTTTGGAGCTTAATCTCATGTCTTTCTTTATCAGCCACCATGCATTGCTTAATATCCTATCCTCTTTGATCACTTTTTAAAATTGTTGTGTGGATATGTCCTTCCCAAGTAGACTACGTGTATTTTTGAGAAGTCCTTGCAATATACCTCTTCTTTACATTTCCATCCTGTAGCATTTCACAGGTACAGAGTAAATGTTTAAGTTAAAAACTTAATAATACTAAGTATTTATATTTTTACATTATAATAATAAATAATATTAAAATGAAATAATTACAAACTTAATCCTTTTTGTTTTTCTTGCATTTTGAAAACTCTGTACAGATTATCTAAATGCCTGTTGAACTTTTAGGGAGGGTAATTAAGTAGTATCTGTTAAAATTTTTATACTGTGGGATTCTGAACATAAGAGAATAATAGGTTGCCCTTCTGCCATTAAGAAGTATGAAACTGGACAAAATAAATAAAGCAACTTCTTTAAATATTGAACAAAATTTTGGATAGGACTGTGATCCTTAATGGAAAGGGAATTTAGAAAATAAGCTTCACATTTGTTTTGCATTTTGCCTGAAGATACTTCTCAAACTTTGGTCCAGGAAGTGGAGCCCAAGCAGAGGACAGTAGTTTCACTGGATGGAGATAAATAGGTCAGTTTAGGCTGCTGAGGCAGCCATAATTTTCAGGGCAAATTATCACAGAGAATAGTCTAGAAACTAGCATAACGGTGCCTCCAATCTATGAATGAACTGTAAGCTGTCCTGCACATTTCAAGACTCTACGAGGCCCGTTACCAGGGGCTGTGAGTTGAACAAATATTCTATGAGTTGAACAGTGATGGTAGAGACTGGAGGGCTGAGGACGTAGAGTGGAGAGACCCTGATGAACACACCAGCCATTTATTCAAAACTCCAAAAAGGCTACACTCTAGGGTAGTTCTTTGTCATGTTTTTGGTTCACCACTTTAAAGCCCCTGTTGAGGTCACAAAAGAAATATCCAATCAGAATGTCAAATCACCTCTATGCTCTAAATTCCCAGATCAATTACAGAAGCTCACAAAATAACAGCAAGCCACCTGCCAGAGCAATGAGGTTTATCAAACTTATGTGCCTAAACTCGGGATGCACCATTTTTGTCACACCAAATCTGTACTTGCTCTGTATTCTTTTGCTATGCAACTTGCTCTTCTACTTAGAAACAAGATTCTTGATAATCACATTTGGCTTCTCCTTCTTACCCGTGTCAAATCATTATTAAGTCCTATTGATTTCTTTTCCTCCATATGTTTTAATTCTGTCACCTTTTCTGCATCTGTCCTGAATCAGGTATTGTTAATGCATGGATTATGGAAATAGCCTTTTACCTCTGAAAAACCAATGGATCAAAGATAAAAGAGGAAATAAAAAAATATCTTAACATAAAAATGGAAAGACAACACGTCAGCACAACATGCCAGCAGTTATGCAGCAAAAGCAGTTCTTAGGGGGAAGTTTATAGCAATTAATGCCCACATTAAGGAGAAAAAAAAGATGTTAAACAACTTAAATTTACACTTCAAGGAAGTACAAAAAGAAGAGGCAGCTAAGTACAAAGTTGGCAGAAGGAAGGAAATTACTAAGGTCAGAGCATAAGTAAATGAAATAGAGTCAAGAAAAATAATAGAAAAGATCAGTGAAACTGAGAGCTGAATTTTTGAAAAGATAAATAAAATCGACAAGTCTTTAGCTAGACTAAGAAAAGAAAGATTAAAGACTCAAAATCAGAAGTGAAGAGGAATCATTACAACTGAAATCATACAACTACAAAAAGATCATAAGAAACTCTAGGAACAATTATATGCCAACAAATTAGATAACCTAGAAGAAATGCATGTATTACTAAAAACAGTCAACCTACCAAGATTGTATCATGAAGAAATAGGAAATCTGAACAGACCAATGAGTAAAAAGATTGAATTACTAATCAAAATTTACCAACAAAGAAAAACCCAGGACCAGATGGTTTCATGGGTAAATTCTACCTAACATTTAGAGAAGAATAGAGACATAGCCTTCGCAAATGCCTCCAAAAAATTGAAGAGGAAGGAATTCTCCCAAACTCATTTTGTGAGGCCAGCATTACCCTGATACCAAATCCAGATAAGTATACTACCAGAAAAGAAAATTATAGGCCAATATCCCTGATATATACAGATGCAAACATTCTCAATGGACTATTAACAAACCAAATTCAGCAGCGCATTAAAAGGATCATCCTCCATGGTCTAATGTGATTTATCCTTGGGATGTAAGGATTGTTCAATGTATGCAAATCAATAAACATAATATGGAGTGATGTCACAAACATGGAAGAATAGGAGATTACAGACTGTTCCACTACAATGAACATCAATTGGACAACTATCTACAAACAAATATAGCTCTGGGAGAGCTTTAGAGTCCACCTAAGAAACTGTAGCAACACAATGAACAAAAAACCTGAGAATAACTCCATAAAAAGGTAAGAAAGAACAGTTTTATATTGCCTGTATCATCCCATTTCTTAGGGTGGTACTGCTCAGCACCAGGAAGGAACTCGGTTCTAAGAAGCAACTCAGGCTGGAAAGAGCTTCCCTCTCCAGAAAGGAAGAATAGGGTGAGCAACCAACTTTCCCAGGCTTTGGGGGCAGTGCATGAAGGACCGCCTTCATTTTCACCGCATCCAGAGACCAGCAAAGCTGAGATATTTAGAGATGGTGTGGAATAAGGAAGAAGGGCAGAGGCTACCATTATCAGTCACACAGTGGGAGTAACCTGCTATGTGAGTGCAAGATGCCAGCCTAGATCCTCAAAGATGAATCCCACTGCTGTGTGTGAGCTGTGCATGTGCTGTGCATGTGCATCTAGTCCCTCCACCTATGCACCCACATTACTGACTTTGGCCAAAACATGGATACAACCTCAGTGTTCATTGGCAGATGAAAGGATACAGAAAATGTGAGATTAGATAGGTATATTGGTAGGTAGGTAGGTAAGTATATATTGTTCAGCCATTAAGGAAATAAATCCTGTCATTTGCAAGAACATGGATAAACCTTGAGGGTATTATTCTAAGAGAAAAAAGTCAAGCAGACAAAGACAAATAATATATGGTGTTACTTATATGTGGAATTTAAAAGAGCTGAACTCATATAAACAGAATTGAATGGTGGTTGCCAAGGGCTGGGGGGACATGTGGGGATGTTGATCATTGGTTCTCAATTTCCAATTTTAAGATGGTAACTTTTTGGAATTGACTGTACAGTATGGTGACTATAGTTAATAATGTATTATATACTCGAAAGTTGCTAAGAGAGTAGATCTTAAATATTTTCACATATATACCCAAGCAATTATGGAGATATACCATCATTACATTGTACACCTTAAATTTACACAATGTTGTATACCAGTGATATCTGAATGAAGGTGGGGCAAGAAAAAGAACCCTATAATAAAATTTTCTAATTTCAGAATTGTTGCCTATCAATAATTTTCAACATTTTAACGAGAAATATTATTTTGGAAATACAAATATCCTTGCTTAAAATCCTGTAGTGTTTCCTCTGTGATCTACAGTGAAAAATGTATGTTTCTGACCCTGGCCTTCAAAACATTTCATGACACAGAGCCAGACTAACTTTTTCTGTTGCTACACTTTAATATTTTTTCTCCAATAACACACAGCCTCTGAAATATTATTTTTTTCTCTGTGTCTCTCTCTGTTCAAAAGCCCAGAAGCAGCTTCATCTGGTCAGAAAGTCTTCCTCATGTCATTTCTCTTTGACCAGGCTATCTTCTCTCTGTTTTCTAATATTCAATTCATATTTTGCCTTCTCTGGAATGTCTTTCTTTTGACATCACATATACCATATGCTGTATTAAACAAGTGAACCAAAACCTTTGCCTCTTAGTTTCCTCACACATAAAATGGAAATGACAGTAATGAGGATAAATTAATAAATTAGAAATTATAAGGCAAGCACCTTGAGTAGGGAGCTGTATCTATTTTGAATCAGATTTTCATAAGCTGAATATAGTAATAAACTTCCTCTGGGCATTCAATTAAACAAAAAAAAAACTTTGCTAGTTTAATGAGAAGTTAGACACCTAGGCAAAGGTTGAAAGTTAGCTCACATCAGTTTTAGAATATTATAGTATTTATTCCATTGAAGTTTGCCCAGGATCTGGCAGAACCAAGAATATAATTGATGTATTTTGGGATTAGCTCCCTTTGACTAATGAAATCATTGCATTTTCTCTTCCTTTTCTAATATCATAAACCTCCCATCATAATGTAATTACTTAGTTTTCTCAGATAACCAGGATTTATCAATATATTCATTATATTATTAATATATCATGTTTATATTAAATATACTATATTATGTTTAATATATATTTAGTTATGATTAATATATTATATTTATTATCCATATATTTATCATTGTATACAAAACAATGTTTCTTGGGTCTCACACTCCCAGGACTACCTCATAATTTCTATTCCTTGTATGTAATAAATAGTAGATCTGTTGTGACTAATCAGTTTGAGGTCTCCAATAACGCTCAAGAATTTTTTTTTTTTACCTTTCTGAAAGTAGCTTTATATTAATTTTTTAATTTCTTATTTTTTCTCTAATTATTTGAGAATAGTGAACTTTGTAGACATTCTCATTGCTAATATAAGCCTTTAGCCATAACCATCTGAGTCATTCTACTTGCACAAGTGAGATATAGGACCCCACCTTAAGGTGAAGGGATTTCATCTGGTTACAGATTCATTGACTCACTGAGGAGATAGAAATCCTTCCCTCTCTGAAGTGACTTTACACAAGGGAAGATTAGATCTGACTTTGCTTCTCTTAGAAGCCTTGACATTATCTGTAAGTAATTTTGTTCTTTTCAAGCCTATTTTGATAGTTCCTTGTAATTATTTTCCTTTTCATAAAGATTGAATCCTACACTGAATTCATTCACACTCAGAATTATGGCTCAATTGGTTTGTGTTTCTACTCAGTTTTCTCTTATAAATCAGTGAAATTTTGTGATTCCTCTAATGAACGTTAAACTGATAGAATTAGATTAAAATGTTGTAAGGAATCAGTGATTTCCCCACATTTTTTTTCCAGAAAGTACTGTTGAATATGTACTTTGTGTAGTTGGGGTATCAAAAGTCAAATTTAAATATATTTTTTAAAGTTTATTTACTTATTTTCACAATGAGAGCAAGCAGGGAGGTGGAGAGAGAAAGGGAGAGAGAGAAGCAGAGACTGACATGGGGCTCGAACCCACGAACTGTGAGATCATGACCTGAGCTGAAATCCAGAGTCGGATGTTGAACCAACTGAGCCATCAAGCTGCCCCATCAAAAGTCAGATTTAGAAAAATTGTTTGATATTGTTAAAAACACATTGTCTTATGGTAACACATTTGTAAATAATATCAACTTCAAGTAGCTTTTAGCTACCTTAGAATCTCTATTGAGGGGTCCTAGAGACTAACTTTAGAGGAGTATGTAGATGATGCGTCCTTCATTTTTGCTTCCCTTGAAGCAGCAATTCAATATATTTGTGTATATGTACATGCATGCATATATATGTTTGCTATTTACCATGTTTTGTTTCTAAAAGCTTACTTGAATAGAGTCACTTAATATTATTGATATGGTTCATTTTACCAATGAGGTAAGAAGCCAGTTTGTGGCAGATTGGAGGATACATCTAGGTCTCTGTTATATAAGTCCATAGTGTTTTCAGCAACACATGTTTCTGGTAGAATTATCCTTAGCAAGAAGGGCCAACTTATATTTTTGAGACATTATAATTATCCTGGGAGGTTGTCTACAATGGACAGCCTGGTGCCTTTCCTTTGAAAATATGTTGAGTGAGGCTTACCAAAAGAAATCTTTATCAAGAACAGAAGGGCAAGAATATGTTGAATCACCAGTTGCCATAATTGGTATTCTTCCAACATATCCCTAGGACGTTGCCCCATACTATTATCTGGAAAACTGACACATGCATCAACTCTGGGTTGATATACCTGCTCAACTGACATCCCTGCACAACCCTGGACTGCATAAGGGTGTCTTCGGTCCATGGGGTATATAATTTCTGATGTTGAGTTATGAATGATTATGAATGTCAAATTGGGTTTATCTTGCCACCTTTGACTTCATGTGCAGCTTCTGGGTTGACACAGCTTCTAGGGGCCTAATTGGTTTTCCCAACTTTAAATGAGGACTGTTGACGATTTGAGAAATGTCTGCATTTGGTCCAGACAAAAAAGTGGTTTTAGCCATCCTTTTGGTTAGTCAGGTATAATCAAAGCAAAGAAATTCTTGTATTCTTAAGATCTTCACATCTAAGGTACTCAGGGCTCTGCTTGTGCTGTCACTCTACCAAAGACAGTGTCCCCGATTCATGGTCACCAGTGCAAAATTCCAGCTAGGGTTCCATTCCCAGCTGTCTAATTAAGGTTGGTGTTACTCTGCACATACAGAAATTGGCAGATCTTTCTAGTCATTCTCAGTTTATTCCCATGAAACACTGGTGGTAGCACATAGGAACGTTGCACAGTATTATTAAGGGTACGGACTTAGAGGGGTCGGTCGCCTTACTCAAACACAGTTGAAAGATTAATTGTCAACAGAGTTGATGCTGTTCTTCTCCATTAATGAAGGTCACATTTGTATTAACCCTTGCCATCCATTCATTTCCTGAGGGTTTCTAAAATAAAGCTATTTTATCAACTAAATACTAGATTCCGAGACTAATTTGATCAGCGTGTGTATTTTTCATCTCCCTTAACATTGCTGATTTTCTTTTCTTCTTCTTTTTTTAATTATGGTATTCTAAAAGGCTTTGTGATCAGTTTGGATTTCTTTCAAAGTATTAGCTATGGTATCTGCACATAATTCTGCCAAAGCCTGTGCCATCTTTTTGTGTTTTGAAGAGTGAACGTGTGTTGTTTTTGCAAATCAAATAATGGTACGGCTTTGCCTTACTGAGTGCAATTTATATAATCTGTTTTAATAGATAACAGGGATTATATGGTCAAATGAACTCTTTTTGATCCCTAACCCTCATTTTAACCATTGTTATAACTAGAAATTTGAGACACTGCATCTTAGGCAGTGAAATTATTCCTTCAGAATAATTCTATCAAGTCTATAAAGTGAAACAAAACTTCAGTTTAAAGCGAGCAAATGGCTTTAACTTTGTATGCTGGGGTTGGCAGTGGGGGTGGAGGGATGTGTCTAGGTTTGTTTTTTTTTTTTATGTGGTGAAAAGAACATGAACATTTTTAAATTAAAAGAGATGTAGACTTGAATCCTAACGAGGATAATCTCTGGGACTTAACCAGATATTTAAATTCTTCAGCAGTAAATTGGAGTTGATAATTCCTATATATTAGAGTTGCTTAAGTATTTATTAATATACGTTGCTCTAATGCCTTCAAAAGGTAAGTACTCTATAAATGCTAGTCACTTTCTCCTTTCTTTTCCTCCAATCTTCTTCCTTTACTTGGGACACGATAGGACAGGACATGAAGGTGTTCACATTACCAAAGAATGAATCCACAGGGGGTGCTTAGGTGGCTCAGTTGGTTAAGCATCCAACTCTTGATTTCAGCTCACATCATGATCTCACAGTTCATGAGTTTGAGCCCTGAATTAGGGCTCTGTGTTCACATTGCAGAGCCTGCTTGGGATTCTTTCTCTCTCCTTCTCTCTCTGGCTTCCCCTGCTCATGCACGCTCTCTCGCTCTCTCTCTCTCTCTCAAAAAAATAAATAAATAAACTTAGAAAAAGATAATGAATCCACAGGAAAAGACTGCTTAGGCAAAGTAGGTTTTGTAGAAGATTTATTTAGACCTACATTAAAACCAAGGAGACATTTGAAATGCAAAGACTTTATTCTCTGAGATTAAATATGGTTTATTACAGTTATGGCAGTTTCGCTCTAAACATCAGGCTTCCATTTGAATTCCTGTATCATACTCTTATCTCCATGTTTAGCCACTTTCTAGCATATGATTTTAGGAAAGTAATTTATCTTGGGCCTCAGTTTTTTATTAGAACAGTGTCATATAATTACAGTACTTTTCTCAATAGGGTTATACAAGGATATACTGAGATAATCTATGTAAAGCACTCAATCTAAGTGCCTCGATCTTTGAAAGTAATAAACAAAACATTATTTGTTATATTTGTGTTATGTTAGCATATATTTGGTCATGGGTCTATTTGCTCAATAGATAAGGATTTCCTCCTTTACTAGTCACTTCTGTGTCACTAGTCTTGCTACATGAATGATGGAGTGAATAGCAGAGAGATAGTTTAGACCTCTGCATGATCACTCCACTGAGATTTTAAATACTAGGAGACAAGTAACACTATGAGGACAGATGCTAGAAGTGTATTGGATGGATATTTTGGAGAATTAATTATAAATAATCAAAAAAAGAGGTGTCTTATTCATGATGTTCACAATCACTTTCTACAATTTCCATCTTTTGTTAGTTTGGTCTAGGAGATATATTGATAGAAGCAATGGTTCAAATGATATGTGTTAGCATAAATCCAAGGATGGAGAATGTGAGGAATCAAATATTATTACAAAGTGACTATCCTGAAACAGGATGATTAGAACTTGCCTATTGATTCTGTTCATCATTCAATGGTCTTTCTATACTAATAATTAGTGCACCAGAAAATGTGACTGGTAGAATGTCAAAATAGAATTTTTTTGACGAGGCAGACCACATCCGCCTTTTAGTAAGTGATCACCCTAAGTGATTCAATGTTTACCATTGTCTAAGTGAGAAAAGAGGGTTTTTATCTCTTATTAGCAGCCATAGGTTTACAAAGGTACTGTGTGAAAGGCAATAGAAGTAAAAAGAAAAATTTCATTTAATGAGTATGTCCTTTAAATCACGCATGTAGGTAAAGAGGAAATATCAATGTAAAAATATAAGTATATGGACCTATATTGAGACAGAAACATTTCCTAATACATTTCCAACAGGTACGAAAAGCTGGATTTTGTCAGACAATATTTCATCTGTTACTGACTGGAAGTAATGAGCCTGAAACTACTAAAAATTTAAGTGACTCCTAAAGTTGATATAACCTTTTAGTGGCAGACCAGGTTTTAAAATTCACTCGTTGATTCCATTAAGTCCTAGAGCTCAGTCCATTAAGCCATGCTACCTCCATTTAAAACCTATTACCAGATCTTTACATGCTTAGAATGCAGTGTTTGGAGTAACTAGATCCAACACACCTGAAGTAGCATATTCCTGGATTGATGCACACATGTTTGCATATGGATCTCTACTTTTTCTCTTTCCATAGGATTTAAATTTATGGATTGACTATGGTCCTGTATGGCTTAACATTTCTTTCTATGTAGTTACAATGGTTTCTTTCTGATTATTTCCAAAGTGACTGATGTTAATTTTGCAGGCTGTGTAGGCTGAACTGATATCTCTTAAATCACAATGCTTGATAAACGGAGGAGGTTAATAAGGCAAGGATCATTACAATTGTAGACCCATCCTAATTTATACTAATGACTAGCAAGACTCATAGCAAATAAGAGTCTGTGAATTGGAAAGTGAAATGGCTTGATTAAAAACAATGAATTTTATGTGTTTTGGAACTGCACAAAGAGAATAATAATTTTGATGTCATCTATCCCTGATAGAGAAACTGTCAATACAGAAAACAAAGGAAAAAGCTTATGAATAGCTTATGTGAATGCGAGCATTTATAGACTCATAATAAATCAGGTCCTATTACAATGAAATCTACAGGAGTCTGGCTGTGGTCCTCATCCTACAATTTTGAAAAATATTTTCTGAAATAAAGTGTAATCAGTTGGGTATATTTGTTATATGGGAAATTTTATTGAAATAGTTTTTGTCATAATAGAATTTGACCTATAGATGAAATATCATTTAGTTACTTTCTCTGAGAATCAGTACATAAATATTCTTGTTAGGATTTTCCTTTTATTGGAAATATCAGGAAAGGCAAGAGCCATTCCTCTGATTAAAGGGAGCCTGAGGCTTCAGACTGTTTCCAGAGAACAATCCTGTCACTACAGACACTAAAAAAGGGCAAAGCTATTGTTTTTTAGAACCATTTAGAGGGATATGGGGAAAACTCATGCTTCTATATCTGGAAAAAAACAAGTGGATTGATTGTATTGACTTTTCCTACCTCCAGGAGATTTTTATATTGTGCACTGATGCTAGCTTGTGTATGCATGTGTACAAACATACAAATGAATATGTTTGTATGGTGGGGAATGGGGGTAACGTACAAGGAGAATTTGAGAAATTAATCTTGTGCTGTTACTAATATGAGCCTTTCTACTGGCTAGGTAAGATACAACACACTTAAAGACGGCATTTTGGTTTTATTTTCATTTATTTATTTTTTAATGTTTGTATATATATTTGAGACAGAGAGAGACAGAGCATGAGCAGGGGAGGGACAGAGAAAGAGGGAGACACAGAATCTGAAGCAGGCTCCAGGCTCTGAGCTGTCGGCACAGAGCCTGACATGGTGCTTGAACTCACAGACTGAGATCATGACCTGAGCTGAAGTTGGTTGCTTAACAGGCTGAGCCACCCCGGTGCTCCAAAGAAGGCATTTTGATTTTAACATCAGCCATGCCAAATAAGAGCAAAAATAATGGAGAGAAACACACTTTTAGGTATGGATTGATACAACCAATTATTAGTGTCTTTGCAGCATTAAATTAGGTTCTATGAAGCTACACTAGGGAGGAGCTCTTGTGGTCTCTAATTATAGCATTTGTTATCAGTCTTGGCTTAGCACAAAGTTACCACAGCTAAGTTGCTTTGGTGTTAATTTCAGGTCTCTGATACCATCTTTGGCCATTATGTGCAGGCTATTTACTACAGGAAAAAGGACTGGAGTCTTGGGTGAGTGGTGTGAGAATCTGTGAATTGCTTAATCCTAAAACCATCCCCTCTGTCACAATGAGAGAAGATGGCTCATATTTGGAAAATGTAGAACTGAAAACCACTGTGTTGAGAAGTGAGTCCTTTCAAAGACATTAATTGCAGCCTTTCCTAAAGAATTAGAGTTCTATTCTTGGTGGAAGAACTAATAAAGTGTGTGTGTGTGTGTGTGTGTGTGTGTGTGTGTGCGTGCACGCGCGCGTGTGCTCACATACAGCTATAGATGTAGATACTTATGGGAGAGGGGTGGAGAGAGAGAGAGAGGAGTGGGCAAACACAGTACTTGGTAATGTCTGACACATCAGTTGCTACTTCCTCAGAAAAGGCCCTATTGTACTGAGAGTGATGCATGATACTTTGGGGGAATAAATATGGATAATCAAAGTATATAGTTCCTAGAGAATTAGAGTAGATCATTTCCCTGGCCCAATATTATGGAGGAGATTCAGACAAAAAGTAACATATTCAGTTGAAAATTGAATATTAGCATCATTCTCATAATTGTTCAGCCACGGATCTATGTTTTAGATGTCTTAATGCTCAGCAATACTTTTTTTCAGATAATAATGTTATCTCTATTCATGATTTAATTGGCTGGATTTCATTCTTAAGTTTTTTTTTTTTTTCAAGAAGGGTTTGTAGATTATATACCCTTGCATATAATCTACACTTGCATGAACACTTGCATGTTTGAAAGTATTTGTGGTTTTCATTCTTGAATAACTTCAATGCCCTTAAGAATCTCTGGTTATATTTTAAAAGTTTATTTTATTTTAAATATTTGATAAAGACAAAACATATATATAACACAATGCAAATTATAGAGCATGATAAAAAAATCAAACATTAGTGACCATACCAACCAACTTAATATCCAGGGCATTATCAACACTTTTACTCTGACCACTCATTGCTTGAGTCCTCAAAAACATATAATCTCCTGCAGAGGTTCCTGGCAACCCACTATTTTGAATAACCTCATCATGAATCAGGAAAATCCCTCAGGTGGACAATTCTGACTTGGAATGATGGAATAATTTTATACCCAGCTCCTTCCCTTCCAAGTGAGAGAGGAAGAGGAGGAGATGACATTTTTTTTCATGCTTCAGAGGGTTCTAGTAAAATGACATGCCACAGATCCCAGTCTACCCCTAGCTCCTACCCCCACCAGGTGCTTCCTACTATCCTTCTTGGGCCTCATAAAGACCTACCTAAAATACAATAAGAGAGCCTTTGTTAATTCATGCAGTCTATTTTTTAACTCCACTTTTGACTCATTTTGAGCTTAAAATCAAGCCTCCTGCCCCTACTGTCCCTCTACACACACTGAAGAGCTATGTGACCTAGTTCAAATTACTTCACCTCTCCTGGCTTCATTTCCTATGTGTAAAATGAGAAGTTTGAACCATGAGACTTCTGAATTTCTTCTAGTTCTAATTTCTTTGAGTTCCTAGGGGAGTTTACTTTGTGCTTTTACATAGGATATCTCACCTGTAGCAATATGGGAATGTAAATCTGCCTAAAGACATTAAGTTGATTAAACACCATAAATGATGTTTTTGGTTTTTTCTCAGCTGTATAAAGCTAATATTCACGGAGGTCTGAGTACTGGGTGATTGGGGTACATGTTTGTGTATATAGATGGAGCTAGTTGCCTATGTTGGTTTGTAATGGCCCAGAAGGGAGAAAATAAGTTCCAGGCAGAAAACAACACTGGGGAAGTAAGTGAGGGGAATCGAGGGTAAGGATTTCCATATAAAAGCTGTCCATAATTAATTAATTAATTATAGCCTTAGGGAGTAGGCATTTCATTTGATAGAATCCATAGTTTGAGGTACTATCAACCCCTCATCTGATTTCATACATGAGGAAGGGAAGGAGAAATGAGAAATGTTTTGAGAATAAGATCGGAGACTAAGAAAGGCAAAGAAATAGCTTAAGGAAGTGTCATAATAGTGTAAAATGACTGGTAGATATGCCATTGTCATGTACAAACACGCCACATGGATTTTGAAAGCTTCCTTCTCTTCCTGCCCTTCAAAATCTCTTTCTCAGTTTCCATCTAGTGCTGGGTTGGACAGGATCTAATGTGATTGTGAGTGACATAAAGGTCTATCATACCAGACGCTGATTACAGAAGAATACTTGAAGAGGAAGAGAAGAGAAGAAAGAGGTAACACAGAAAACGTTTGCTTCACTGACTGTGGGATGGGTGGCCATGTGGGGTACCTCCGGAATCTAGAATGGCTTTCCTGTCATTTTTAAGAACAGTGGATGGCAGTAAAAGAATGTCTGCTGTACCTCTTTAGTTTTAATTCTTTATTGGATAGAATATTGACTCGACATGGTATATAAAGGACTAGTTAACACATTCTTTTGTGTAGTATATGATAGACTAGTCAAGACAGAGTTTATTATAGATTTTACAGTGTCTCCATTCCCTAACTGAAGATATAATGTGAAAATTATGTAGGCAAAATATTGTAGAAATTTTTAACAATAGAAAATTTGTACAGATACTAAGGACAGTAGTATAACTAGCATATTAAAAGTATTCTGATACTGTCCATTTGACACCTTTCAAAACAAGACAAAAGAAAAGGAAAACTTTTTGTATGTATTTTAAAGTTGCATTATTCCTATTAAAAATTCTATTGAAAAACATCACCATTCTGAAAAAAATAACATCCTATGGGATGTTATCACATTCGTTTTGAAAGTAAAAGAGTTTAAGTGGAATTATCAAGGTGACTTCCACTATTACTGTTATTGTTGTCTCCAGTAACTAATGACAACCTTTTCCCATAGAACTGAACATAAATTAAATGAAAGCAATGCCACTGACTTCTAGTAATAAATAGAAGGGAGACAGTAATGGGGACTCCCTACTGTTTTTCTTTGCTAGTGTGTCCCAGGAATATAGAAGAAAGAATATCTGGTTCATCACTCATATTTTTTGTGAAATGTACTTATTTTCACACTACCCCAAAGATAGAGTATCAGTGCATTTTAAAAAAGAGCTATCTTCACATATAATGTGACAATTCACAACATAAAACTTAAGGGAGAAATCTGCATTTTTATACAACTTAGATTCTGCTGAAAGAATATCAGCCTCATAAATTCAATGAATGAAATATAACTTTCTAAAATAATCATCAGTTTCATCTATATTTGAATTTTGAAGGCTAATTCCTCAGTTCAGTTAAAAATATTTGAAGGTGAGGCAATATATCATTTTAGTCAGGTGGTGAAGTTGACAGACTTGGAATGTGGACTCCGAGGCAATTGTTTTGATTCCATTTAAAACTTGTGTGCCCTTGGACAAATCAGCATTTCAGTTCCCTGGAGTACAGGATGGGGATGGTAAGGCTGATCTCTGGTTTGTTCTGACAGCTTGGTGGATATCTTATTTGTGGTGGATACCTGATTTAATCCATCTCCCCCTGGTAGGGCACTAGCTATTTTGGATGTCTGCCCACTTGTGCCCCACCCCTCAGCCATAGTTGACTGGATGGGGGTGAGCATGTGGCTCAAGGTAAGCCAATGAAACTTCCCTTACTGGATATCTGGAGTTGCAGGAAAGGGAGTGACCATTGTTTCACTGACTCCAAATGTTTGTGCCTGGATCTATAATATGCAACCCCAGATACAACTCCACCCATATGGATCACAGAAGAAGAGGAGAAGACCTAGGAGAGAGAGAAAAATGCATCAGATTTAGACAAATGAGGCATGAGCAAGAGGTCAGGCAGCTTCCTATGCCTTCCTGATGCATATTCACCTTCATGTCTTTGGGTTAATAGAAATCCCTTTCTTGCCAACACTATCTTGAATCACATTCTTTAGTTTGCAACCCAAGAAGCCCTAACTAGTATAAGAATTAATTGAGAATGTTCATGGAAACAATTTTTTTAAAACTGTAGAGCTACTTTGGGGGGTTGTTACAAGATTCCAACTGATAAAGAAAAACAGTACAAACTCCTTAGTGTCTGTCTACCATAACAAAATTCTGAAGGCTGGGTGGCTTAAACAACAAAAGTTTATTTTCTCATTGTTCTTGAGGCTAGAAGTCCAATATCAAGGTGCATTCCAGGTTGGTTGTAGTGAGGACTCTCTTCCTGGCTTGTAAATGCTTGCCTTTTATCTCTGTTCTCATGTGGCCTTTTTTCCTGTGCCTGTACCTGGAGGGAGAAAGGTCTTTGGTGTCTCTGCCTCTTCTTATAAGGGCACTAGTCTTATTGGACTGGAGTCCCACCCGTATGAGCTTATTTAACCTTAATTACCTCTCTAAAGGTCCTGTCTCCAGACAGTTACACTGGGGATTAGAGCTTCAACAGATGAATGAGGGTGGCACAATTCAGTCCATAACAGAGCAAGTAAATGACATGGTTTACTGCATACGTAGATGCACAGAGCACAATCCACAGAAATGATTCCCTTTGGAGCTTCCCGGCCTTCAGCTAATGATTGTACCCTGATGTGTAGGAAATCACCTGATTGAGGTAAGGATTCTAGAAAGTTCTTTGAGAAATTCCATTAGGTTTAGAACCATTACATTTTTCTAATACTTATTGGACTCCTCTACATTTTATTTTTTTCCTCTCAGCTCTGGTTATCTACCTTTTGGCTCAACAGGTGAGAATAACTGGTGAACAACGATAGTTTGTTCATTTTTGAGTAAAACTATATCTTTAGAGTCACTTTCCAAGAAATATCATCCCCTTAGCAATCTCAGGGTTTAGCTTATTTGTATCTATTCCTGTGCCCATATAAAGGTAAGGTATTATCATTATATTCATTCCGTTATAGTGATTTAGAGCTTCTCCTTGGAGTCAACAGTTCCTGTCAGTGTGAGTACCTATTATTTTTCTTTCTTTAGCAAATCTGGTGGGCTTGAAATAAAACATATTATCTATATAAATAGTATTAGCAGAAAGCTTGGGAGCATGCCAATCTAACATTTCTATAGTTCTACCTTGAGACATGTTTTTTAGAGAAACTGGAAGTAATATATTGCAGGAGACTATGAGAATAAGCAAAATCTTACTCTCTATCTCCCCTATCCCCACCACCTTTAGAAATCAAAAGAAACCTCGGGAAGACCTGCTTTGGGAGTTACTGGGAACCCCAAATAAGTCTGAGGAATGAATTTCTAATCTAGCTTCTTCCTCAACATAAACTGAATTTATCACCTTCCCTAAAACCTAAAAATCTTCTACACTGTCCTCTGGCACTCATAGATGGTCATAAACAATATCTCTTATATTCTCCTCCCTAATTATCTGAATGTTTCTTTCACCTTCTTGATCTAATGAAATCTGGTTTCTCCCCAAGTACATTATTTCACCAGAAACTATGAATTGGTGGCCGTGGAAACCCTTTGAATATATACCACAACACTTATATAATTAATATCTCTAGATCTCTATTCTCCAATATGGTAGCCACTAGCCATGTGTGCCCCTTTAGCACTTGAAATGTGTATAGTCTAAATTGAGATGTGATGTAAGTGAATAATATACACTGGGTTTTGAAGCAAGTACCAAAAAAGAAAGAAAATGTAATATATAACATTAATAAGTTGCATATTTATTGTGTATTGAATGATACTATTTTGGATATTTTAAGTCAAACAACATATTATTGAACTTAATTTTACTTATTGTTCTTTTCCTTTTTTAATGAGATTGTGACAAAATTTTAAATCATGTATTTCTTATGTTTCTGTTGAACCACTTGCTCTCCTCCTTTCACAAAATCCCCAGCATTCAAATCTCATATCATCGGGTACCTGCTATCTTTGTACACCCACTGTCTGCAAATTCTAATCTTCAAAGCATATTGTCTCTCTATCATATTTTTCCCTTTTCCTTTTTCCTCTTCTTCTTTTTCCTCCTCCTCCTTGTCCTTCTCTTCTCCTCCTCCTCCTCCTCCTCCTCCTTTTTTTTTTTTTTTTTTTTTTTTAAGATTTTAGCTCCTGGCTCATTATCATTCTTTCCAATATCCTACCACAAAGTCCTTGGGATTTCGATACTCATGTAGATAAACTTTAAGTAAATATGGCCTCAAACTTTCTCTTTTTAAAATGTATATTTATTTTTGAGAGACAGAGAGAGAGAGAGAGTGAGCATGGGGTGGGGAGGGGCAGAGAGAGAGGGAGACACAGAATCCAAAGGAGGATCCAGGCTTTGAGCTGTCAGCACAGAATCCAATGTGGGGTTTGAACCCAGGAACCATGAGATCATCACCTGAGCCGAAGTTGGACACTTAACCAGCTAAACCACCCAGCGTCCCTGGCCTTACACTTTCTTGACTTCCTTTTTCCAATGATTTTTTTTTTCCCTTCAACTTTCCCTGAGGCACTCCTTGTCATAGTCATATGCTAGAACTTTCCATGTCAAAACCTCCAATTCCTTTGCCATTTCAATTTTCAAGCAATTTTATTATATTTAAGTGTAGTACTCAACTTTGATGTTCTTTCCACCTCATGCATTCATCTCATTATCTGTTTACTCTCTCTTTATTTCTTAATTCTTTTTTAAATGTTTATTTTTTTGAGACAGAGACAGAGTGCTAGTGGGGGAGGGGCAGAGAGAACAAGACAGAGAATCCAAAGTGGGCTCTTTGCCTGATGTGGGGTTGAACCCACGGGCCATGAGATCATGACCTGAGCTGAAGTCAGATGCTTAACCCACTGAGCCACCCAGGTGCCCCCACTCTCTCTTTAAGCCATTCATTTTCTCAGTCTCCCTTATCCAGTTTAAATGTCATTATCCCTTGTGATCACTCCCCTGTGTACATTCCCTACCCCCTAAACCTTCTCTCACTTTGTCTTATTTATCAGGCAAAACCCAAACTCTGGTTAAATGTAATTACCTACCTTCTTCATTTTTGCGTCTTTGAACCTGAACAGATACGGACAGAAAGCCCCAACCATCTACGTAGCCTCATGTTAGATCTATGACCATAACTGAAATATGTCTCTAGTATTGTTAAGCAATCATTTACTCTTCCACATGATTATTTGGTACCCTTTCCTTTCTCTTTAAACCTCCACATCAACTCTCCAGCCTCACTTTAAGCATAAGACCTTGCTTTCTCATTCGTTAGAAAAATGGAAATAATTGAAGCATATTGTCACAAACATTTATCATCAGGTCTCCCAAATACCACATGCAATCCATTAGCAAATCCTTCACTTTGCCTCAAAAATAAGTCCAAGATATTTTCTTTTCTACTCCTGTGCCACTCATGCCCCGTCCCCTTCTGTTTGCCATACTGTAGCTACAGTGATCTTGTCTAATCTTGACAGGCCAAGTCACTCCTTATTTAAGTGCTTCAAGTGGCTTCCCATCATACACAGACTAAAGTCACACCTTCCCATGGCCTTCATTATGTACTCCTCTTTCACTTCTCTGACATCATTTCCTATACCATTTGTCTTCATTCATTCAGTTTGGGGCCTCCTTGCTATTGTTAAAATAGATAGGCATATCCCCGCTCAGAGATTTTTAGTGAGTGAGAACAGGAGATAAAACTCAAATGTCCACTGATAATTTAGACTTTATCCTGTAAGTACTGGAGAATAATTGTAGGTGAAGGGATAGGTCAGTTTGCATTTTGCAAAGTTAATAATATGGTAACATCATATAAGATAGATTAGGGATGGGAGAGACTGAATGTCAGTTAGTAAAATTTAGCGATAATTTTTGAGGTTTCTAACTAAGTTAGAGTAGAGGTAAGATGGATTTGAACAGCATTTTGAAAATAGAATTGGAAGTATATCTCACTTCATAAACTGAGTTGAAGAATAAGGAAGAGTCAAAGATGCCTGGGCAATCTAGTTTGCTCTGAGTCCCTCTGTGAACAGAACTAGTAGACAGAGTGTCTGTCTTAGTCACTTTAAGTGGTAAAGCCATAGACTGAGTCACTTCTGAACAACAGAAATAATTCTCACAGATGTCTGAAGTCAGGATGCCAGCATGGCCAAGCTCTGGGGAGAGCCCTCTTCCAGGTTGCGGAAGTCTGAGTCATATCCTCAGATGGTAGGAGAAGAGCTAGCTAGCTCTCTGGCCTCTACTTTCAAAGGCACTAATCTCATTCTTGAGGGACCTAATTGTGTCTCAAAGTCTCCAGGTCCTATTACCACCATATTCGGGATTAAGATTTCAACATGTAAATTTTGGGGGGACATAAACATTCAGTCTGGAACAATGCCCCACATCTATACCTGATGTTAGGCCACATCATCTGATGTTTTGGTTCCAGTCTATAGCTGGGTCTTGACCAAGATGGGCATATCAGGACCCTGTGAAGGCCATCTCAGGGAAGGTCCCATCTATATTAGAAACATTGACACCACTCCAGCACACCCCTGTTCTGTTTATGCTCTGGTACTTATAAAATAAGGACTTAATGCTCCAGGAAATCATATTTCGCAAACAATAAATGCCATTTAAATAAGATAAAACTATGACTGATAAGTTGAATACACTAACAAGTGACTGACCCCTCTGGACTACAAAGTGTTCAGTTTAAAATGAGAAACATTTCCTAGGTCTAAGGTTTGTGTAATTTTTGAGAAGTAATAAAGGACCTTTTGACGGCCTGTCTTTTGATCACTCTCTCAGTGCATTGTCCCTTGGCAGTTATTATTGGCTCTAATGTTTCTGTGTCCCAGCTCTGTGCACTGCCGGTGCGGCCTGGTTTCACTCTGTCTCATAATTCCCTATGACCGAGTTATCTTTTTAGTACTGGAGTCTGATCTTGGATCCCAGCTGCCAAGTCCACACCTTCTCAGGAGAAATCTAGCAAAAGGTTCATTTATACACCACTTGAGAGAACTACTTTACAAAAACCCTGCCATGCATGTCAAATATCCTGTGACTTCCTACAAGGCCATGAATCTTTAGAAGGGGACTCAGAATTGTTTCGTCTGTAGAAGCTGTCATCTCTGAATCAAATACTTTTAAAGCTTTGAACACCAATACTTAGAGCTACTGCTCTTGGTCCTAAGGACCTGAAGAATCAATGATGTTACCCGGGTAGTGTATTTAAAGATAGTTTTACTGTTGCTGTGCAACTTGAGTGCTGTATTGCATGACAGGTAATTCTTTTGCAGTCAAAAGTTGTTTTATTTTTCATAACACATCACATCATGAGCTCTCTTTTCCTTTCTACATTTCTAGGCATATGAACACATAGAAGCAAAATCTTTATGATGCAATTCAATATTTCACAAAAATTTATCAGCTACTATAGAAATGTATGAAAGGGAAAGATAGAACTTTGTTATTTAGATTTAATGCCTTCACTGCTGATACATTGTAGAGTTATTATTTTTATATTGCTAGGATTGGTAATAACTTTTACTTGCTCATTTCTTTATTATAATGCATGGCTAGTGTAGGAAATGTAGAAAATACAGAAAATAAAATTATTAGGAGGCCCCAAAACCAAAAAGAAAAAAATGATCACTACTATAATTATATACATACCCACACATGTTTTTGAAAATAAAATGATATGCTGTTTTATGACCTGAACTAAGAATGTTCTAACTGAATTCATTACTTAACCTACAAATAGACTTATTTTCTGCCAGTGAACCAAATGAAGGGAATTATAAATTTTGATAATAAGAAGAATTGAGAATGCGGTATTGTGACATTGTGGGTTAGGTGCTGAGGTGCAGACATCTGTATCCAGAAAGATATCATATAGTTTGAACTTTTAAAGGGTTTCAACGTGACATGTTGACCACATTTAGAAACTATACAAATCCTTGTAAAATTCCTCGTATCTAATGAATTAATACATGTACAGATTAAGTATGGTGCTTGGCATGGGGGAAGCACTCAATAAATCTTAGTTGTTGTGATTCAACCTAATGATATTGTTAAGATCCTGGGTGGTTGTGTGGGTGGGAGATTCTACATGAGTGAAGTTGTTGCAATGTTTCAGTTAAAAAACTCTTTTTGTAGTTTGCATAACATTGCCCATATTGCCATATGGACTGAATGTTCCTGTCTGTCCAAAATTCTTATGTGAACATATTAATCCCCAGTGGGAGCATGGATTTGGGAAGTAATTAGGTCATGAGGGTGGAGCCCTCATGAATGGGACTGTGTTTTTATTAAAAAAAAAAAACGCAGGGAGCTCTCTCCTGCTTTTCACACCATGTGAGGTTACAAAGAGAAACTGACAATTGGCAACCCAGGAGAGGGCCCTCACTGGAAACCTAGTCATGCGGCACCTTGATCTAGGACTTCCAGACTTCAGGACTTGGAGAAATGAATTTCTGTTGTTTAAAACTGACCCAGTCTATGGTGTTTTGTTAGACCAGCCCAAATGAAGGCAGGTGTATTATTTAATTGTATTAATTTTGAATTAATTTCACTTTAAAAATACTTCATGTACATACTTATGAATTATTGCTTGGTGATATACAATTCTAAGACTCTCGGAAGTGTTCATTTTTTGGCAGTTCTAGGCTTAAACATTGCAATCATTGTTACAAAAGAATTTGGAAAACATACAACATTGTTAATTTTATGGAATTTGCTACCAATATAGCAGAAACTAGAAGCCCCAGGGGCACCTGGATGGCTCAGTCAGTTAAGTGTCTGACTCTTGGTTTCTGCTCAGGGCATGATCTCACAGTTGGTGGGTTTGAGCCCTGCATCTGGCTCTGTGCTGATGGCACGGAGTCTGCTTAGGATTCTGTCTCCCCCTCTCTCTGCCCCTTCCCTGCTCTCTCTCTCTCTCTCTCTCTGTCAAAAATAAATAAACATTAAAAAATTAAAAAATAAAAAGAAACTAGAAGCCCTAGAAAGGATAGGACAGATTCATTTTGTGCCTATTTGCATGGTTATGTATGACCATAGTTTTCTATACTGTCTATGCATATAAGCCTTACTACATGATTTGCTAACCTTTCTTTTGCTTTTAAATGAACTGCCAGCTTATATGAAATGCTTTATCACATCACTTAAATGATTAGCAGGAATTGTTTTGCTTAAGCCTGCTTATTTTCTTTTTTTTTTTTTTTTTTTTTTTTTTTTTTTTTTCAACGTTTTTTATTTATTTTTGGGACAGAGAGAGACAGAGCATGAACGGGGGAGGGGCAGAGAGAGAGGGAGACACAGAATCGGAAACAGGCTCCAGGCTCCGAGCCATCAGCCCAGAGCCTGACGCGGGGCTCGAACTCACGGACCGCGAGATCGTGACCTGGCTGAAGTCGGACGCTTAACCGACTGCGCCACCCAGGCGCCCCAAGCCTGCTTATTTTCAAATGTAAATGTTACAAAAGATCATATCTGAAAATAGCTTATGCATTAAGGATATTACTTGCTTCCAAATGCAACCCAAATAGGAGGACTGTTTAGTAATTTATAACACTTTGAAAAATAAGGTCTTTATGTGCAATGTGGCACTTCTAAAAGTAAAAATGCTGCTGAAAATTCCCTTATATTGCTTAAATATATGGAACTACAAGGCAGCTGGATATTGCAAATAGCATTGCATAAATTATATAAACTTGAATAGAGCAGATTTGAAATGAGTAGGAAGAGCGACTATCATTGGCTTTTCAAAGAAAGTGTTGCTGTTTGACAAAACACCACACACTCCCCAAAAACATATGTTAATTTGCAAAATTTGGATCTATTCCTCATGGATCACATTTCCATAGGGGAATTAGAGACATTTTATCCACTGAAATTTTAGTGACATATCAGTATCTAGCATAATTTTGAGTTAGTGGGTAAGTAAATCAATCAGTGATGATTGAAGCTTTTAATGACAAATAGTACAGTGAAACCTATATTTAAGAGTGAACTGAACTTGGATTTCAAGCTTGATAGGTATCCTTAGATATTGATAGATAAGTAGTATTTAATAAAATAACATTTGAACTCTTCTGATTTTGAGATATTTACTGTATGAATTCAACCATAAGCATCATCTTCATGCTTTCTTTTTTCTCTTAGAGCATTCACTACATTTGTATGTGCACCAATTAAAATAGTTACATGCTTTTCATCACATTAAATTGGCAAACAAAGTTTCATATGCTTAGATTGCTTAAGATATGGATTATTTTAATGTATATATTAGTGACTTTGAATATGTAATCATTTGATTACATACCATCTTTGGGGAATGTATACATATATATATATATATATATATATATATACATATATATACACACACACACACACACATACATACACACACACACACACACACACACATACACACACATCTTTTAAAAATGTGCTGCTTGTGGAAAATCCTCTTGGAACAATTACAGTGGAGATTATCAGTGTATGAAAATCGTATGTCTTAAAACTACTCATCTGATATAATTTTAAACTAAATTAAAAGTTTCTAGGTTTCTTTTATCTAATAATCTTTGATGAAGAATAATTAGTTTTAGGGGCACCTGGGTGGCTCAGTTGGTTAAGCGTCTGACTTCGGCTCAGGTCATGATCTTGCGGTCCATGATTACAAGCCCCGCATCATTCTCAGTGCAGACAGCTTAGAGCCTGGAGCCTGTTTCAGATTCTGTGTCTCCCTCTTTCTCTCCTCCCCCGCTCATGCTCTGTCTCTCTCTTCTCAAAAATAAATAAACGTTAAAAAAATTTAAAAAAAAAGAATAATTTTGTTTTCTTAGAAATGAGACTTCAGTTCTGCTAAGAAAGACTTAAAATTTATTAAATAAAATCATTATTTGATTCTTTTACAATCACTGGAAACTTTAGCTTGAATATATCTTTACATAATAGAACTTCTGACCACACAATTTATTGTGATCCATAAATCTCTATTAATGTGCAGAAAAAAGAGTAAGTGAAAGAATCTGGCTTTTCCCCCCCCTTTTCCTCCATAATTTCATCTCACTTACTGCATTTGTTCTTTTCTTTTTGTTACACATACTTTAAATCTTGTTTTGAGCTTATTTACTCAAAATATAGGGGAATAATATCAAACTGAAACAACAGATTACTTGCATTTCACAAAGATAACCGTGAAAATCACTCTTAGGTCAGAAAGTCTAATTGACTAAAATAAGATAGAAGAATCTGTAGCTGAAGCACATGCAAAAAAGACTGAGGATTCTCAACTTGACTGTAAGCTCAATATGAATCAAGTGTGATGTGCCTGCCCTTAAAAGCTAATGCCTTTGAAGACTCTATTAGCTTTGAAATGCGACTGAGGTTGGATGGAGGTTGGGTGTGTGTGTGTGGGGAAAGAACCACGTATTAAGAACAGTAAAAAGGAACTAAGGATATTTAGCTTGGAGGAGAGAAAACTCTAGGGGCAGGTGTGCTAGCTGTCTTAAAATAGTTGAAGAACTTCAGTGTGGAAGGGTAAAACTGCAGAAAGAGCTTTAGACTATTTTACATCTGAGTAACTTTCACTACTGAGATTATATGATTTTGTGATCAATACTCACATCTTTAGGAAACAGTGATTGTGACCACTAATAAATTATACTTAACTTAATATTTAATGATCTGTTTTTCAAGAATTTCCTTGTTGGTGACCCCAATGTTATCTGTGTTCACCAGCAGTGGTGAAAACATCTGAAAAGTGATGCGGAAGAAAAGAAATATAATTGGGCCTTGGGGATTTGGAAAGCTCAGTAGGGTTAGTTCTTTTTAGAAACTGTGCTAAGCATAAGCTTAGAATCCCCCAAATCTTGGTATGTATATATATATATATATATTCTCTTCATGGCTGTACCTGAGATCCAAAGGATGGTATCTCAGGCTTATATCATTCAGTTGAAGGCTCTGAAGGATGGATGACAGGCCAATTCTTAAGCGTATTAAGTGAAAATTATGGTACTGCTGACTGCAGACTGTAAAAAAACCTCAGTAATTGCCGTAGTGATTTAGAATCATCTCCAAATGCAACATTGTGAAACTCATTGCTGTTGCAAACAGTGTAGCCTATAAACACAGGAGAGGATACTTACATATCTGCATTATTCCATTCATAATTTATTAATTGAATCATTGTTCAGAACTGCCAGATTATGCCTGTTATAAATACTGACAATGGTCTTGCAGTTCTCTTCACCCTAGGTGTATGGGGATATGTTTCCTCGGTGATAATGAAGTTATTCAAAGCCCATTACTAATGGCACATAGCATAAGGCTCAATTGCTAAGGACAAGTTCCAGTAAATGACAAACTGCTTTCCATTAATTTAGAAGAATAGGATTGGCAACAGCCTAAATATATGGAGTAAAATAGTCATTTGAATTAAAAGGAGAATTTCTGACATGGCACTAAGATTACACAGAAACAACAAAATTGTCTTTAAATAAACCACCTAGGTAACATCATTGATTCTTTGGTTCGAAGAAATTATGATCCTTGGGGACTAGGAGCAATAGATATAAATGCTGGTTTTTCAGAGCATCAAACCGTTTGCTTCAAAGAGGACAGCTTAAGGAGATGAAACAATTCTGAGACCCTGTCGAAAGACCTTTTGGCCTCTTAAGAAGTCGATGGAATTTGACATGCACTGCAGGATTTGTAAAGTAGCTCCCTCGAGATATATTCAACAAGAGTTTTTGACTGATGGTAGTTGTTCTAAGCCATCCATTTCCTTAAATCTTTAAGAAGGTTTCTATTTATTAAAGAAAAAGAAAGAGAGAGAAAAAGAAACCGGGAGAGACATGCCCTGGAAAAGGGTATTTATTTAATAACATACGGTACCAATGGCCCTACTGTTCTAGAAATGAATCAAATGAACAAACAAATCAAAGAAACTAGAGAAAACTATTATGCCGCAGTGACGGCCAATTTCGTTTGTGTTTCAAGGGTCTTCAGGGGAGAACCATGTAAGAGTTTGAAATAATAAATGTGTTTATAATAAAAAAAAAGTGATAATTGAAGGTTGACCTATGGTTACATTCTGTTTCTAACATTCCTACCAATTTTCCTCCTGTTGTTAATCAAGGAAAACTTACATTTGCCATTTAAATGACCATCTGAAAAGTAAAATCAATACTATTTTCCATTATTTTTTCCATTTAAAAAAGTTAATCAACCTTACCGAGTTTCTCCTCTAGGTAGAGGTAAATGGCTTATTATAGAGAGGGATGTACTTTTTTATGATGTAGGCAGCGGGGGCAGTAGACTGTTTGGTGGTGATTGCATTGTGCTGTCCTCTCTGAGTTGAACACTAACAGGTGTGTATCACATGTGAATTGAGCCCCAATTAGACAAGTGTGTGTGTGTGTGTGTGTGTGTGTGTGTGTGTGTGTGTAGGGGCCCCCTCTGGGAAGGTTTAGTTAACTTTAAAGAAGAGATGGGTTTCTCACACTGCAGGACACAAGTAAGGCAGTTTTTATGAAACAATTTCTATGTTGTGTTCTTTTTTGGCCCTAGGACTTGTTAAGGCAAATAAATATTTATAGCATCAACAGATTTGAGTTTTGTGCCTACTCTGTATAAAGCCAGGTGTTAGAATCTGAGAAATAAAAGGAAATGCAAAGCATTGCCTGTATTTCAAAGAGACAAGAGTCAAATTTGAAATCCTTCCCACTCCAATGTCAGTTTAACTAGGAGCTGGCAGAGACAGAGAGTACCCAGGACATTACTTAAAGAGCTGATTACTTCATGCTCTGTGGTAGCCTCTAACCACATATGGCTACTTAAATTTAAATTAATTAAGATTAAATACCATTAATGATTCAGTTTTTAATTCCATCACAGTAACCACATTTCAAATACTCAGTAGCCACATGTGGCCTGTGGGTTTGTATGGGCTAGTGCAAAGATAGAATACTACTGTCATTATGGAAAGTTTTATGGGGCAGTATTGCAAGATATCCTAGAATAATAATTGTTAAAAAGAAAACAAACAAACAAACAAACAAACAAACAAAAAAACACTGGCCTAAGTGTTAAGAGACCATGGACTCAGTCAGGTTTACACTATTTTGTGTGACTTGAAATTTTCCCTTTCTTGAATTCAGTTTATTTCTTTTTCAAACGGGGAGGTTGTTTGAAAACCCATGAGGTCTGTTCAGCAGTGATGCACAAATACTATAAGGTTCTGTTACAGAAAAGAGCTTAGAGTCTTCCTGAAAGCAGACTCTTGGTTTTAACATTTCTGAATGAATAATTGCCTCCTGAACTGAAATTTGACTTTGGCATCTTTCAGGGGTCAGGCATGTTTGACTTCTAATAAGCAAATAAACAAAACTCTAAAGTGTCACTGCCGATAAGAGAGCATTGTTCAATACATAAAAATACAGTGCTAAAAGATTTTTCATAATCCGTATTATCAGCCAATCTTCTAGCGTTATTTGAATTGTAAACATTAAGTTTGTTTTGGTAGCCATGGCAGAAATGAAAGTCTAAAAGTATACCATAGTTACATTTGTGATTTTATTGAGAGTTGTTTTCACTAGGGAACTCTCAGCCTGCTGGATTAAAATGGTAAAGAGACCTTTTACTGCAAGAGCTCTGACAGTTATCCCCTTAGCAAAGTTTGCTTTTGTGATAATTACACCTACTCTTGTTTACCAAATGAATCACTTTTCAGTGCTGCTTTTAACCTTGACTGGTTTCCCTTTATGATTATTTTTTGCTATGAAGAAATGCTTAGAAATGCAGTGCACATTTTTTGCTCTTTTTCAAGTGATATTTACTCTTGATTTCCTTTAAAGCAGATTTCAAGGTTTATTTTAGGGGGCAGTTAAAGTGGGGGAGAATATCAGCAATATGTCTTTCATCTGCAAGGGCATGGGTATGAAATGGTTAGTCAGGAATAATGATACCTAATTTCCATGTCTCCCTTGGGCACATGGTGGGGCACACAGGTCACCACCAAACCCAGTAGGCATTACGGGAGGAAGAATGAAAAGGATTTACAGACCTAGAGAGGAGAAGGACACAAACAGTTCTCCTAAGTTAGGATGGGCTTGGTGAGGTAGGTGTCTCTGTAAAGCAACAAAAATCACTCCAGGTTAGAAGAATGCTGAGGTGTTGAAATCATGTGCTGGAATTCAGGTTCATGTTTTGTATGCACCAGTGATCTTCAAATATAAAACTCTGTAGTAATCAAATGTCTGAAGTTCTAAAATAGAAGGTCCTATAACAAATTTGGGTCCTATCTTCATTTGGGGGCAGATACTAGGAGATTTTTCGTTATGATGATCATGTAGCAGCAGAGGAGGCAGAAAAGAGGTATCAGAAAGTATCAAGAACATTTGGAAGTATTCAGGAATGGCAAGCTTACAGGACAAGAGATAACTGAGGACATAAGCACAGAAGGAGCAGCATCTAGGCAAATCCAAGTAGAACTGAAGCAGAGAAAACAGTTTCAGAGGCTGTAGAAATCTGGGACCATAATTTGAAGTAAAAAGATCTTGGGAAAGGAGAGTTAACATCCCAATAATCTAATATTATTCCTCCAAGGTCAACTGTCCTGAGGCAGCAAGGCAAGCATAGGCACATGCAAACACAAACATATAACTTTCCGTCTAAAACCTTCCCTATATTGCACGCCCTATCTCTGCTTTTTCACCATCACACATGTCACGGCCCATCCCTGTTGCAAGTTTTAGCTTCCTGCTCAATCCTTAGGCACTACATTGTGTCTTCCAGCATACCCTTGTGCTAAAACTGATCTCATTAAAATCACCAATGCACTATGTAGGCCATGAAACTACACACAATACATTCTGCAATGTCATACTTTTCTTGACCTCAGTGACCCATGTTCCCTTTTGAAACACACTTCATTCAGCTTTCATGGTGCCACACTCTTGGTTTTCCTATCTCCTATCTTCTTTGAAAACTCTTTTCCTTAGATTACATTCTAATTATTGGAATCTCAGCTTAGGGTTTCTTTCTTTCTTTTTTTTTTTTTTTTTTTTTTTCACTCCATACACTCTCTTTATTGGGCAATTGCATCCACTCTCAAGATTCAAATGCCACAAATAGACTAGTGATACCCAGATGTAGCCTATTGTCTTTTGACCTTTGTATAGAACCTACCCATAACTTGAATTCATCTTTTCACTGTCTATTTGTTCCCTTTCCATTATTTCCCATTTCATTAAATTGCTTCATCCCAGGCAATTACTCAGACAAAAGTACCTAAGGGTACTTGATTCCACCTTGGCCTTAAATCCCTACCTCCTAATGACAATCAATTAATTGCCAAGCCCTATTATTCTACCATCTAAAAGCCTATTGATTCTACCATCTAAAAGGCCACTTTTTTTTTTCTATCCCTCTTTCTACTGCCCTTGATCAGGCTATTGTCTTTTTTTTTAATTTATGCAATAGCTTTCTAACTGTCTCACATACTGTAGTATTTTGTATCTACAATTCACCTCTTATAAAGCCAGAATGATCTTTTTGAAACAAAAAATGTAATTCAGACAATCCCATCCTTAAGATCCTTCAGTAATTCCTTTTTGCCACCAGGATAAAGTTCTAACTCCTTAAGGTGGCTGGTGAGACTACCCATGATTTTTCCCTATGTCTTCTTACCCCATCCCTAAGAATATTTCCCCTCAAAATCAATGCTTCAAACTTTGATTCCTTTCAGTTCTCTGACTTTTTCACATTTTCTCTTATCTCACCATCTTCACACGTATTGTTTGTCTTTTACTACCACCCATTCTTTTGACTACCTCCTCACCTTGCAGAGCTTATGGTAAATACCACCTCTGCAAAAGAATTTTCCTGACCATTAGACCAAATTAGACCCCCTATATAGCAGCTTTCCAAAGAAACTTGAACTTTTAGTAGCACACAAACATCCAAACACAACTGTATTTGACTTTTGATTGTCTGTTTTTCCTATAAGTTATAAACTCTGTGAAAGCATGAATTTTGTCAATTTCACTCAGTATTGTATCCATTAATTGAATGAAAGTTCTCTTATATAGGGGCAGTTGGGTGGCTCAGTTGGTTGAGCATCCACCTCTTGATTTCAGCTCAGGTCATGATCTCATGTTGTGACATCGAGTCCTGAGTTGGACTCCACACTGAACATGGAGCCTGCTTAAGATTCTCTCTCTCCTCTCTTTGCCTCTGTCTGCTTGTGTGTGTGAGTGTGCACTCTCTTTCTCTCTCTCTCAAAAAAAAATTCTCTCATATAGAAATAATTAAAGTCAGTACACAAACTATACGTTTGCATGGTTGTATATACTATACATAATATATATAAATATACATATACATTCATTAATCAATTTTGCACATATAAATATGTGTTAGAGACCCATGTACAGAAATAATTCTATATACAATTTATAGAACAGACACAGGCATTTTTCCATATGCAACATATGTGTTCTTGCATAATTTTTGTTCTGCAAAAATGCACACTGAAAATAACAGGGCTTATTGGAGAAAATGGAGTTGGGCAGAGATTCAAAACCAATATAACTTTTTAACTAAAGCATTAACTAAAATATCAATTGGTATCTGGGAATATAACGCAAACAGCAGAAGCGGGAAGCTCAGTGAAACTGGAGTTAGCCTCAGGGAATCATTTTTTTTTAACAACCAAAAAAGTGCATTGGCAATGCTGCCTTGTGGGCACTGAGATGATGCAGACCAACTTAAGCTCTGAGCCAGTGGGGCCATGGGAGAAAGAGAAACCGGCCACAAGCTGAAAGCTGTACAAAGCTGGCTGCGAGCCTCTCTGGGAAAAGAGCCCCATATGCAGGTACTCATTTTTACTTTTCTTAAAGTACAGCTATGAGCGTAGCAGCTGAACTGAGGACTTTTTCCTTTCCTGATGAAAGTTCTAACTGTAGTCTAACTCTTCTGCTCCCCTTTTCTAGAAAAACTTCCATGTAAGCTTCCATTATTTCCAGAGTCCTGATCATGTATAATCATACATGGGAGGAGAACAGACTGTATTCTCACAGTATGTAAGTCGTTTTGGGTTACATTCTCCTCATGACTATTGGTTTCTACAGTCACATTCAGGGGGAAAAAACAGAAATCAGGGGCACCTGGGTGGCTCAGTCCATTGGGCGTCTGACTTCAACCTAGGTCATGATCTCACAGTTTGTGAGTTCCAGCCCCGCCCTGGACTCTCTGCTCACAGCTCGGTGATGGAGACTGCTTCATATTCTGTGTCTCCCTCACTCTCTGCCCCACCCCCACTTGCACTCTGTCTCTCTTTGTCAAAAATAAACATTAAAAAAATTTTAAAAAACCTGAAAAAGAAATCAAAGGCTAATAAAGTTAACCCTTTCTCACTACTATGATATAATATGTACTTTTATAGAGGTTTACATAGAAATGTTTTGGAAATAAATGTGGTGTGTGTGTGTGTGTGTGTGTGTGTGTGTGTGTGAGAGAGAGAGAGAGAGAGAGAGAGAGAGGAGGGAGAAGGAGAGACAGGCAGACAAAGTGTACCTGGGTTTAACGAAGGAGACAGAATCACTTTGAGTTTTGTGGAATATGGAATTTATGGTGAGAATAAAACCAAACACAGAGAGACTGGGGAAGTAAGGGTCTTAAAAGAGAAGTTGCAGAGAATTAGAGAAAAGTCAGTTCCTAAGACTTTGGAAGCACTGATGTGGGTGGACAAATAGGAACTTGCAAAGTTCCGAGAAGGTTGGTTTCCAACTGGTGGAGTAGGACAGGGGAGGAGAGCTGCTGAAGCCCGTTGCCTCTGCATCTGGCAGGGGTTCTGAGGTCCCATCAGCAGAGCTGGCTGTTGGGAAGAAGAACTATATGTGTAACAGGGAGACTGAGGACAAGCTGGAACTTGCCAGCACTTCTGCGCCTGTCTCTTCTCATATCCTACTGCAATGTCTTTTGGAGAGAAATGATGATATCTTTACTCTGCCTTCCAAATCATGCACAGATTTCTCTTGTGGCAAACTTAACTTGGAAGCATGCAAAAGAAGGGGATTCTTGGAAATATAGTCACAGCTAAGGCAAGTTGACATTGTAAAACACACTTTGGTAACTTTGTAAGTTAGTCTGCAAAGGGAAGTGAGTACCAAATTGTGGTGAGTTTAAAGGCCAGAACTCAAGAGTCGCATCGTGTTCTCAAGAGAGAGTGGCTTGCTACCTCCCTGCTTTTGTAAGATGATTTTGGTAACTGTAGGATGAGCTGGATTGAAGAGGCACTGGGGGTTTTGAAGTCCAGATATAAACCACTGAAATGGTTCTGGGTAAGATGCTATGAAGAACTGAACTGGAGCATGACATGCGAAGTAAAGAAGGGAGAAACTATTTTTAAAAAAATTAAAGGAAATTTTGTTCAAACTAATTTGGATTCTAAGTGGTGCATGGTCCTAAATGATGCAGAAATTAGAGTAATTTCTGATAGCGCTGCTCCCATGTGGCTCAAGTAACTCTGGGCCATTGTTCTTACAGATCTTTTCCTGGAACAATTTTCCAGATATCTGCATGCTCATTTCACTCAAATCTAAGTTCAAATGTTACATCCCTGGGGAGAAAATTAAAATAGTGTGCCCATGTTCTTTTCCCTTTATTTTGTTTTTCTTCATAACATTAATTAGCACCTGACCTTATATATGTATTTTATTTTCTAAAATTTTATTTTATTGTCTTCCTTCTCCATATGTGAGCAATTCCATGAGGGAGGAGATGTGTTCTTTGTTTATTAGTGTATCTCTGAACTTTTCAGTAAAAAAATGAATGGCCCATGTGGCCTTGGTCATGAGTAGTGCTGGAATATCAGTAACAGACTTTACTTTTTTTTAATGTTTATTTACTTATTTTGAGGAGTGGGGGGGAGGAGAAAAAGAGAAAATCTCAAGCAAGCTTCATACTGTTATCTCAGAGCCCCACATGGGGCTTGATCTCACGAACCATGAGATTATGACCTGAGCCAAAATCAAGAGTTGTATGTTTAACCAACTGAGCCACCCAGACACCCCCCCCTCAGTAACAGACTTTATAATAAAGTCAGGAAGTGCTGTGAGTAGAGGCACTGACCTGTAAATGGAGGTAGAGTTGTACCCTTTCCAAAGGGATCAGGTTTTGATATTGGTACATTGTAGATCAACTCTGTTGGAATTCCAAGACACAGAGATCTTCATACTGGGTGTTTCTGTCAGGGTCAATAGATGCCCTCATCTAAAGTCTAATCATAAGAGGGGCAAGATTCAGGTAAGTTTTATTCCAACTGAATGCTTAGAAAGTCTAAAAATTGGTCTAGTTCATACCCCAAAGTGGTGTAGTGCTAAAGTCAGTTCAAACTCTACCTAGTATTCTGGATGGGCTTCTAATTACTTGCCAGCTATTAGATTAACTGTGGCTGATGGTTTTGATGGAAAATCTTCCACACCCACAATTGGGCTGGATGGGAGTATTTGAGAAATGGCAAAATGGCATCAGGTGATTTCATGAAAACCTAGAATTATTCAGTAATCATTCTGCTCATAGTTTCTGCACATGAGCCAATCAACACAACCCCTGCAGATATGAGACCATGATTACATGCTTCTGTGTGCTCTACATAGTTAGACAATAGGATTTGGCTTGAGGTTAGGGGATTCAGATTCTACTAATGTACTGAATGGTGGCTTGGGAACAGTTAGTGAGCAGAACAAGGACATGGGACACAGTGGAACAGGACACTAGGAGGATATCACATAAGCCTCAGAATTTTTGTTTGTGGTTGAACCTGAAAATAACATGAAATAACTGTTATCTGTGTTCTCTCCCAGAGTCAGGGGATTGGAATGGGGTTGGGATCCTCTGAGCAGGAGACTGCCCTGGGCCTTGAAAGCCAGATGGACAAAGCAAAAATGTCTTGGCTGGAATGCTAAAAATAGACCTAATCAAATGCCAGCTTCAGTGCCTCCAGTTAAGAGTCACAAATCAGTGTTGGGCAGTGTTGATCAGAATGAAAACTGATTGAGTATGGTTTAGGGTGCCAGGGTGATTGCTGAGAACAAAACTGGAGTGTTGGCAGTGTGCCTTCATGTTCTGGCAGGTGTTGATGTTTTTGAGTGCTTCTATGTATTTGGGTGAAAGTTTAATTGTTTTAAGACCCAGGACAATCCTGTAACTCTTTCATCTACTATGAATTCAGCTATGTTGCAGACCATGTCATTTAGTCTGCTATTTATCTCTCAGAAAATATAGCCTAGTGCTGCAGAAATGGGCCATCTATATTAAGGTACAATTACTTGATTCATCTCAAAGAATTGCATATGCATAAATGTATGAGTGTGTGTGTGTGTGTGTGTGTGCGTGCACGCACGTGTGTGTACATATTTGTAAATGATGTGAATCTCAGAGAAGTCCAGTCCAGGCTGTGGGGAAGGCTCTATTGTTTCTGATATTCTCTGTATCTGTCCTCATGTTGAGGGTGCGCCATGTCACCAAGATAACTTTGAGGTTATCATGATCAGCTGCATTGGCTTTAGTGGGTCATTTGTAAGTGTCAGAACCAGGGCCCCAGGAATTATAATAAGCAAAGTTTCCAGACCAGATAACTCTGCTGGTATGTTCATTAGTCTTTTAGTGAGCGGGTAAATTTTTTATGATCAAGATGTGTATCAGTGCTGCTGTCCTGTTTAATTACAGGGACAAGAAATAGGCAGACACACTGATGCAGCATTCAAGTTAGGGGGAAAGAAAGTAGAGGAATTATTACAGACGTCTGGATGGTGTCCTTAATTCCCCCTCTAGCTATTGAATCTCAGCTGTCTGCAATCAAGAACTGAGTCACAAAATGGCTTGCATTGTGTTGCTATTTCAGTTTGACAGACAGTCTTTCAGCCTGGAAATTGTGAACAATTCACCAGGTTTTTAAATTTCTATAGGAAAAAAAGCATTTAAATGCTGTTAGAACTTCAGCTATAATACCACTAAGTATAACTCTACAAAAATATTTTAATAATTGTGTGAATATTCAGTAAAACCTTATTAAATTGAAAAGTAAGGTGCAAACTCCCCTACCACAAGCAGATTTTAAATTAACTGTATTCAGATAAACCACTAATTTTATCAAAGGAAAGTAGGACAATTATTTTGCATAATATACAATTTGAGGAAAAAAAGATACCCAATTAATTAGGCATTTCTGAAAACAGCAGATATTTTGAACCACTTATTCTGCTGAAAAAGTTTTACTGAGTTCTCATTTTCCTGGCTGAGACAAATATTCAAATCCACCAATGTTTATATTTGCAGGATGCATGTCTGTGTATAGTTTTATCTACATATTTGTATATTTCTCTCATCTGCATACACAGGTATGCATTCCAAAGAGTGCAACACCCTTTGGCTGTGTGTATGGGAATATTTATCCAGGTTGATTAATATTTTTGCAACTTTTTAAAGTTTATTTACTCATTTTGAGGGAGAGAGAGAGAGAGAGAGAGAGAGAAAGAGACAAAGGGAGAGAGAGAACTTCAGTGGGTGTACAGGCAGGGAAGGGGCAAAGATAAGGAGACAGAACTGAAGAACGCTCTGCCCTGCCAGCCCAGAGCCAGATGTGAGGCTCAATTTCACAAACCGTGAGATCATGACCTGAGCCTAAATCAAGAGTCAGACCCTCAACCAGCTGAGCCACCTAGGTGCCTCAAGTTGATTATTTTTGAATGTTGCTTCCTCTCCTTTTGCGGGAGAAATGTGTGAAAGGGACCTGAAGTGCTCAGCGAATATAGGCTCCTTATCATATCATTCAAATGCAACACTGTGTTTACAAAAGCTTTTTAAGAATGTTATGAATACTTCTTTAAAAGGATACTGAGGTTGCATGCTGATTCCTCAGAAAGATGGTAAGCTCTTCAGGCTGCCTGACTGGAGAAGGCAGACAGAGAGAGTCATTTAACATCATTGCAATCTATTCCTAACGGAATTTGCAGTGATTTTCTTCCTATTTCTTTTCATTGTTTTTCAACCTAATCACTAATAGGAGGCTGAAATGGAGGCTGTTAATTGTTTTTCACTTTTTACAAAGTCCAAATGCACAGTTTGGAAATTGTAGTTCTTGCATCTGAAGCTTTTCTTCATCTTGTTCACCTTGACTAGTGGGTTGGTTTCTGTTTTCTAAAATTTTGGTTTGTGGTCTCTTTCATCTACCCAGGGGCAGTTGGAAATAAATCAAAAGTTGTCTCATTCAGGAATTATCTAAAGTAAATAAATAAATAAACAAGACTAATAATTAGGCAACTCATTGACTAGGCTGTTGAACCAGGTAAAGTGGGAAAGAAATTATTCAAGTTCCAAACCTTTCTACTTGCAAATTAGCCAAAATCAATTGTGTTTTAAGCATTGCATCATCTTGATTGATTTTAAAATGGATAGCACTTCTCTGTTCACATTTATGGTGAGTCGTGAAGGACTTGGCAATGGGCATCTTTTCTACTGTGTTCGCATTAAGGTTTTCAATAGTACCTACTTTTATTTTTTTTTTTTTTATTTTTTTTTTATTTTTGGGACAGAGAGAGACAGAGCATGAACGGGGGAGGGACAGAGAGAGAGGGAGACACAGAATCGGAAACAGGCTCCAGGCTCCGAGCCATCAGCCCAGAGCCCGACGCGGGGCTCGAACTCACGGACCGTGAGATCGTGACCTGGCTGAAGTCGGATGCTTAACCGACTGCGCCACCCAGGCGCCCCTAGTACCTACTTTTAAATGTTGAACAAACTTTACTGCAGAATGCAGTCTGGTTCTTCTGGGAGGTTGAAATACAGTCTTCAGGTTGTATATTTATTTATTTATTTATTTAAATACAGCCTTCTTATATTTTCTTAGAATCCCTAGCAGGTTCTAATTAATTCCTTTAAGTCAGAAGAAATATTTTTGAAATTTCAGTGTTAAAACGGACATTGGTGAGATGAAATGCTGTTGAGGAAATGAGTTAAAACCTAAAATATGTATGATTCTATAAGGGTAAAAAAGGCAGGAGGGGAAGATTACTGGTTTTGAAATCAGAAGACAGAGATTTTGAACTCTGGCATGGAAAATACCATCATGAAAATACCCCCACCTGATCATCTTTTTTTTTTTTTTTTCTTTTCCCTCATCATGTATTGATGTATTCAGTCATCACTGCATTGAAAATTAAATTAGAAAATGTGAACTTATTTGACACTATTAGGCACAAAAATAGCAAAATTCTGTTTTTCTTTCTAATGCAAACCAGGACACATAATGAATTAAGCGAATGATTAATTATATGCTCAGTGTCTCCTACATTTCCCCCTTTCCTCTACTTTTTCTTACTTCTTTGGTACACTCCCTTTCACCAGAAAGCATGGAATTATCTCTAACTATACTACCACAGAATTCTTCTTCATCTATACTGCCAAACTCATGCATTGAAAATGGAAAGTTTAGGATTATACATTACACTAGTGGTAGTAAGTGGTAATTATTATCGTTGCAAAGGATAGAAATGTCATGTGATATAGACTATAGAGGAGAACCCATATTTTATGTTTTTGGCACATGTAAAGTGCTTAAATACATGTTCATTCATTAGAGTACAGAGTTCAGGACATTTGTGGCTACTTTGCTAGAATGTTTCATGAAGAATATATACCTTGTACAATGGGACAAAAGTTAGATGGGCCACAATTTGAGCATGCAATATCAATTCTAATGATTAATCATTTATAAATATTGATAATCCAGTTTATTTTAAAGGACACTCTCTTGACTGAGCTAGAATTTTAATTTGTAAAAATTGGCTGGATATAAACATTGGTAATTAGTTTCTGGTTTGCATAAGCCTTGCTTCACAAATATTTGTTCTTCTAAAGAGTTAGCAACGGCTGTTTGCATATGTACAAGGATTTGTGGGCAGTAACAGTGAAACTCATTATGACTTTGGTAACTGCCATCATGTGTTTTACATGGGCTTCGTATTTGATAAGACCCACCTGCTTCTATTCATCTCCTAGTAATCCATATTTGACATTTGGGGGAGCCATTTAATTTTCTCTAAGAAGATATATTCTCATCTGATCACCTACATTCCCAAGGAAGCTCTTTTATTATGTTTATGTATTTATTTATTTATTTATTTATTTATTTATTTATTTATTTATTTTGAGAGAGGGAGAGAGAGAGACAGTTTGAGCAGGGGAGGGATAAAGAGAGAGGGAGACATAGAATCCAAACCAGGCTCCAGTCTCTGAGCTGTCAGAACAGAGCCCGATGTGGGTTCGAACTCATGAACCACGAGATCATGACCTGAGCCGATGTCAGCCATTTAACCAACTGAGCCACCCAGGCACCACTGGAAGCTCTTTACTGTTGGCATCAAAGCTTGTAGAAAAAGAGGATTCAAGCTACATTTGGAATACTGAATAAAGTTTTTTTCCCTTTCACATCCACTTTTATTTATTAATAAAGATCACAGTAATTAGAAATAGTTTTGTTTTTCTCTATATGGCTTATTTCACTTGACAGTAAATTTCATATATTAAAAAAAAAAAATAAACATTAAAATTTTTTAAATAAAAAAAAAAAAAAAAAGAAATAGTTTTGTTTTAAAGGCAGGAGTAGAGCATTTGTTCTGAAGCCCAGGGTTGAGGCCTCAACCTACATTTAAAAATAAGTACTTCTGGAGTATCTGAGTAACTCAGGGGATCTCACTGTGACACATACTAATATAGAGCAAGATTGTCCAGAATGAGGCATATTTGCCGTGGAAGGATTGAGCCCAAGAAAAGATTAGAATTTATATTACTGTATAGTTTTATATAGTTATGTATATGTATAATTATATATATATATAAATAATTTTATCTATCTATCTATCTATCATCTATCCAGCTCTATCCATCTATCTCTTTCTCTCTCTCTTTCTGTATCTATATCTCTATCTAATATCTCTCTCTCTATCTCTCTCTCTATCTCTATCTCTATCTCTGTCTCTGTCTCTACCTCTAATCTATCTCTAATTTTGTGCACCAGATCTTGAGAGTATTTTCTGGTATTCAGGCACCCTGATAGCCTCCATTAGGCTTCCTTTTTCCTTCAAAAGTGGGCAAGTATAAAAATAGTACAAAAGCAAAGGTGTGGTGTGGTTGAAATAATTTTTGCCAGTAGAATTTTCATTTGAACACCCCATGCACATCTTCTCTTTTCTATTGAGCTTAGCTATATTTTCTCAAGTTATCTGGGATTATAATTTTGCCTCACCGGCATCCAGTTGGGTTGGAAATCAGGGTTCACAATGTTGGAGAATCATCATGGGAAGAAAAATACTTCATTTTTTTTTTTTTTTTTTTTTTACTGCTGGTGTTTCTTTGTCATATGTTAGCTTGTTTTGCTGCATTAACTCATTTGGAGCCTCTACTATATGAGCACACACTGCTTCCTCAGCCTGGACTGTCCATGCTTGGCATGGCTAAAATAGGTTTCCATGAGCCCACAGGAGTGGGTGCACGTCACCTTTATGTAGAATACTCTAAACTGACTTATGTAATTTTTCCTTTTCATTATTTTGTTTTAAATTTTCTTTTTTAGTTTTATATTTAGTAGACAGATGTTTGCTACATTTGGAATTTTTTAACAGCTTTATTGAGGTATAATAGATATATAATAAAATGGACATATCTGAAAAACATAATTAGAGAAGTTTGACATAGGTATATACCCATGAGTCCATCACCTCAATGAAGATAGTGAACCTGGGGCACCTGGGTGGCTCAGTTGGTTGAGCATCCAACTCTTGATTTCTGCTCAGGTCATGATCCCAGGGTTGTGGGATCAAGCTCTCTCCTGAACATGGAACCTGCTTGGGATTCTCTCTCTCTCTCCCTCTGCCCCTCTGCCTTGCTCACACTCTCTCCTGCCCCTTCCCTCCAACCCAGGCAACCAGTGATCTGCTTTCTGTCACTCATGTTTAATTTGATAGAGGTTTTTAGTTATCAGATCATAAAAAATGTATTAATTTTCTGGCTTCTTTCACTTGGCATGATTATCTTGAGATTTATCAATATTGTCATGTAAATCAATAGTTTATTTCTTTATGTTTCAAAATAATATTCTATTAGATAAAATATCACTTTATTTAGCCATTCACCTGATGCTTGTTTACAAATATCAGCTACTAAAAATAAATCACCTTATGAACATTCATGTATGAACTTTAAAAGATTATTTTACTGTGGTAAGAATGATTAACATGATAACCACACTCCTAATAAAGTTTTAAGTGTACAATACAGTATTGTTAACTATAGTGACAAAATCACACCTCTGATCTCTAGAACTTATTCCTCTTGCTTATGCCTATTAAATACTTTGCCCAATTTTTGTTTGGTTTGGTTTGGTTTGGTTGGTTATTATTGACTTTTGAGAGTCCTTTATATGTTCCGGATACACATCCTTTATTGAGTATATGATTGGTGAATATTTTTTAACCAGGCTCGGGTTGTGACTTGTATTTTATTCTTTTAACATTTTTTGAAGAACAAGTTCTTAATTTTGTTGAAGTTCAACTTATCATTTTTTTAATGGATAGTAATTTGAATGTTATGTTTTAAAACTCCTTGCCTAAACAAAGAGCACAGAAATTTCCTTATAGAAAATTTTATAATATTTAGTTCTACATTTAAATCTATGATCCATTTTGAGTTAGTTTTAGGTACCTATCAAATTTCTTTTGTTTTCCTCTGACAGATATCCAATTATTCCTACACCACTTATTTAAAAGACCATCCTGTTTCCACTGAATTTTATTTGTCCCTTTGTCAAAAAGCAATTGACCATACATTTGTGGGGTTATTTCTGAATTCTCTATTTTGATCCATAAGTTCCTGAGAACAGAATATCTTTTTATCATTGTATACCCATTACTTGGCATAATATTTAGTACATAAAGAAGCTCTATTCATTGTTTAAAAAGTCAGTAATGATGGGATCACATAGATACATAACTACAAAAAAGAAACCAAACTTCTCATAGTATGATCTTGTTCCTGTCTACCTCTCTGACTTAACAGTTTTTAAATTTACTCCCAGGAATCATTGAGATTTCATAGCGGTACCTCAGGGGTCACATGGATTTAGGTTAAGAGTCAAGGACAGAAATATGGACAAGTTTCTAATCCTATTCGTTCAATCTTATTTATATATTGCATGTCTATGTATGGTTTAGTTAAAGGGGCAATGGCAATGATTTATATGAAAAGCATGGAAAATAACTGCCTTAATATACTGCCTTTCCCAGGGTTAGTTATATTAGACAGATTGTATATTAACAGATTGTATTAGACAAGAAGACCCTTCAAGGACTTAAAATATAAAATATCTAATTGTGAAATGACTCAGAGTTTTACTGGTGATTTGGAAGATTTGGGAGACAAAAGGGCTCACTGGTGTCCTTTGAATTATACCACATCGGTAAATGATTTCAGTAGGAATAAAAACTCAAGTTTAGTCTTAACGTGGGGAATGTTGAATGGATTTCCTGTGACTGAATATCATTTTGATTAAAAGACAAATCTTCAACTTTGCTGATTCTCTCTCATTTATAATGATAAATGCCTAAAAAATTGACATTGTGTGTTCAATATGAGATTTCAGTGTCTAATATAAACAATGAATTTGAAAAGAAATGAAAAATTAGTTATTAAATAGCTTTAACAATTTTTGTGTAAAAAAGCTGGAAAGTGGGAGTGGTAAAGTCATTTATGGGGAAACAATTTATGTACAAGAAGAAATATTATTTAAATTGTGTGATATATAAGAATTAACACAAAACCACGACTGTCTTCTTGGTCATGCAAGTTATGCCTGATGTCAGACATTGGCTAGGAATCTGATGTCAGTTTATTTGTTTGGTTTAGTTTCAATTACTTACTTTGTATATTCTGCAGTAAAATATAATTTTTAAGAATCTGGTATCTCTGTTACTGCTACTTGATAATGAAAGATTTGCTAAAATAAAGGAATCTTTGAATGTCAGTAACTTATTTCAAAATTTCCTCAGAAAGACACTCAACTTGTGATGTTTGTTTTTTCCTACTCAAGATCAATGACCTATATAGGCCACTGGCCTGGGCTTAAGGAAAAAAAAAATTATCACAAAAGCCAATGATAGCTTTTGACATCTGTGCTAGATCCATTTCCTGCCCGCTGTGCTTAATTTCAGAATTCAGTTCTGTCATTAAAATAAAAACCTTGTTGGCTCTTCCATCGATGTGCCACATTACATCAATTTTCTCCAAGCATCATGTACAATTTCTAGGTACCAGTTCCCCCTGGACTTACTCGGAATTTCAGATCTTGCTACTCTGTTGTATGAATTGATCTTGTGCATTGTGGGATGACATGTGACCTGTGGAAATACATTGTTTCTTGATTCTTTTCCCCAACTCCAGTCTGAAAATGACCTATTTTTCCACATCTTTGCTGGACTTACTTGTGATTCCTCTCTCATCCTATAAAGATTATCTATTCTTCCACTGGAGAGAACTGGACAAAGTGGGTTTGGGCTAAGTATACATTTTCGGTGTCACTCTCCATCATGCGCTGTCTCTTGAATTTCAGTTTTAAACAGAAACTGAGAATATTAACTTAGACCTATTATTTAGCAGGTGAATAAGTAAAATACTCTGTCAGAACCTTAGGAGTCTGTGGCTAGTAAATTTACTGATGCTAGGGTTTGATATTAATGAGAGGCACAGGGAAGATACCTTTGATTTTGTAGAAGAGAAACAGATAGATTTGGGGTGCTGTAAAGAAGAGATGTACATTTCCTTTAGAGAGACAGAGCAATATTCCCTCTTGTTGAGTCTGCTTTGCAGTTATTCCTAATAAGTGTACTTCTGAGTACATGTTCACTAGTTTACTAGTTATAAAGAAGACAGGTGTTATATATCCTTTTCCATCTCTAATTCCTTCTTGGACAATCGTAGCTCCATCCATTCTGGTCCCTAAGGCAGAAACATGGGTGTTGTCCTACATTCACCAGGTGATTAAACTCTGTTCTTTTTTACTTTGATAAATCTATCTTATATCCATTTTGTCTTTTTCTATTCCCATAGCTACAGCTTCTTTTCAGAGAATTATCTGAACGTGTGTAATAGACTTTCTGATTTGTGTCATTTTTCTCTCCCTCTATAGTGTCCCTAGAGAGATTTCTGCAAAAGGCAAATATCATGCCACGTCCCTGTTAAAAAATCTTTGAGACTCCCTATCACATAGTACATTGCTTGGGAATGGGAAAAGATAGGTGGAATGTGTGCAAAGCTTGCCAAGTGATTGAGACACATGTCTCCCTTCCTGGACTGACACTCAATGATCTACAAGATATTAATAGTTAACAATTATATCAGACAGTATTTCATTGTTTATTTATTTATTATTTAATTTTATCTACGTTTTTTTTCACGTTTTTATTTATTTTTGAGAGACAGAGCACAAGTTGGGGAGGGGCAGAGAGAGAGAGGGAGACAGAATCTGAAGGAGGCTCCAGGCACTGAGCTGTCAGCACAGAGCCTGACACGGGGCTCGGACTCATGAACCAAACTCATGAACCATGAGATCATGAGCTCAGCTGAAGTCAGATGCTTAACCGACAGAGCCACCCAGGCGCCCCTATTTCAGACAACATTTAAAATACTTTATATGTGTTTACCCATTTAGTGTTCACAAATACCTTTTTGTTACAGGTGCTATTTATAGGTCCATTTTATAGATGAGGGCAGCAGGTTACAGCAAACATATGTCATTTGTCCCCAGATTACACAACTCATTAGTAGCAGAAGCAGGAGGCAGATTGAAGATATTCTAGATCCCAAGTCTGTGTTGCTAAGCTGTACACAATGCTTGTTCCCTCAATGGGATTCTACTTTCTTGCCTCTATTTATGTGTGTATTAGTGATGTGCATGGAATATTTGCTATGTTCTTCATCTCCAATCCTCCAGCATTTAAAAACCCCTCTAGTGTCTTCTTTGGAACTCTTTCAGGCAGGACTAATTTAATTGTGAGATAGCATAAAGATTTTTTTTTTTTTTTTTAAATCCTAGAGTGATTTACTGCAGCAGGTAGTGAAAATCCTGGTAAAACAACATTAAAATAAGATAATTTCTCATTTACCTAGCTGCCTTGGATGCAAACCTAAATGAAGGTAAGGGGATCATAAAGGAACATGACAGTGTGAAATACGAGTTGGCAAAATATACAAAAAATGAATAATACATTTTCTAGGGAGGCATGTTGACTCAGATTTCTCTTTCTAGTAAAAGATAATTGAATTAGTCAGAGATTAAAATAAAAATCTTCCTGGGGTGCCTGGGTGGCTCAATGGGTTAAACGTCTGACTTCAGCTCAGGTCATGATCTCACAGTTTGTGAGTTCAAGCCCCACATCAAGTTCTGTGCTGACAACTCAGAGCCTGGAGCGTGCTTCAGATTCTGTGTCTCCCTTTCTCTCTGCCCCTCCCCTGCTCACGACCTGTCTCTCTGTCTCTCAAAAATAAATAAACATAAAAAAATTAAATAAAAATCTTCCTAAAAGAGGTAACTTATTGACTTAAATTCTCTGAGAGGTAAATTACTGGTAATGAAGGAGTTTCTGGTTGCATGCAATAAATCAGAGAAGCAGGGTAGTGGAACATCTGAAAAAAAAGAAGATGAAAAAAAACTCAGGATACTTTACATCCTTGAAACTGCATTTCCGTGGTTGGCAAATGACAAAAAGGAAACTTTCAATGCTATGATATGACATAAAGGAACTTGTTGTTCAGAAGGGATTGATATTACCGTTTTAATCATTTTATTGGCCATGTGGCTATCCATTCAACGTTCTGGTGGTTTTGTTCAAGCATCTCTGTTCTTAAACTTCTAGAATTAGAAATCACTACCTGAGCTGGAACATTTACAGGAAGAACCACATTCAGAGAGATGCCTTTATATTTCCATATGATCTAAAGCAATGCAAACCACATTTAGAAGCTTTATGTAGAAGGTGGGAGACAGAAATTTCTAGGAACCAGAGATCGGTAAATAAAAATTAATGGTAAATTACCCATTATAACTGCCTTAAATAGGCTGTATAAAATGGCATTGATATTCTCTTTTATGCACACATGCACCACACTTATTTTTGGGATATTTCCCGATTGTTTATTAATTTTCAGAATTTAAAATAGTAATAAGGGAATGCTTGAGTCACAGTCACATGTTTTCTCTGTAACTCTCTTTATCTTAATTAGGTGTAAAATTGTTCCACTTTGATGTCATCTATGATGAGATTTTTCAAGAACATCACCTCATGATTGGGGGAGAACTGCTGTGTTACCTTCTTTTGTAGAGTTGTTGGAATAAAGGGTGCTGATTAAAAAATTTTTTAAAAGCTTTATTGATATAAAACTTACATACTATAAGGTTTGCCTGTTTCAAGTGTATATTTTAATGAATGTTACTATATTCACTATCTTCATAACCTAATTTTAGAAACAGTCACTCCCCATTTCTTTCCACAGTACTGGGTGACAACTCATCTACTTTCTGTCTCAATATATTTCTGTCTCTCTGTATTTGCTTTTTGTAGATATTTCATACAAGTGGAATCATATAATATGGCTCCATGTAAGGCATGGAGGGAGTTGTGAGACCTTTTAGAAGCCTTCTCCATTCATAGAGGAATAGTATTCTATATTCCAGTAAGTGTGAGAATTTTATACCATTTGTACTTTTTACACTTTGTGATCTTGGGCAGGTTGCCTAACCTTTTTCAGATGTAAAAGGTTACCTTTGTCTGTAACAGTCAGTTGAGTGTCCAACCCTTGATTTTGGCTCAGGTTACAATCTTAGGGTCATGGGATGGAGCCCCGCATCTGCTCTGTGCTGAGCATAGAGCCTGCTGAAGATTCTCTCTCTCAATCTCTCTCTCTCTCCCTCCCTCCCTCCCTCTGCCCCTCTCCCCTGCTCATGTGTTCTCTCTTTCTCTCAAATAAAAAATTAAAACAAAATAATAGTACTTGTCTTATAGGGGTTTATGGGAATTAGATATATTACTATACATTAAGTTTTTAGAATGGGGCCTGACTATAGTAATATTACATAAGATTTTTAAAAATGTTATTGCTAGTTTGATTATCATCATTATTCCCCTGAAGAAGAGAAATATAGTTGGGCAGGTTTTTGAGCCTTGGAGAATTGGTACTCCTACCCTTGAAGTGAGCAGTGAAATGTAAATCTATCCATAGGGCAGGAAATTAAGAACTAACTCATCTACAGGCATAAAATCGCTACATTAGTGAATGGCAGCATCCTAAATCATGAATGGAACCATAGTTCCCTTCATCAGGAGAAGAGTGAAGAATGCACCATTTTTCCTGGGGACACCAGACTTTTATTTCCTTTGTGTGAATCACATGAGGGTGGTTCCTTTTTTTGGGAAGTTCCATCTCTATAACAGAGGAAAAGAATCAAGTGGCTATGGCAAAATTGCACAATTTCCCTCCATTCTAACAACAAAACAGAAGAATGTCCTTTTAAAAAAAGTCCTGTACCAAGGCCAATTTCTGCAGCACACTTCAAAATAACCTCTATTCATCAACTACTCTGTCACTTCCAATAGATTTTTTTTTTCAAAGCTAAGTAGAATGGCTTATTTACTCCAGACTTGCCTTGTGAAATCTAAGCTAGCTGACCAATCTGTCTGTTTTACAATCTTAGCAGGTGGGAAAAACTTTGGGGGCAGCAGGTGTTACATTTCTCAAGTGGCTGCAAAATAGGAGTACCCTTGAAAGATGAACATTCTCTTTGCTTGTCTTTTTCCTCGAACAGTTCTGACAGTCTGGTGTCTAACCTTGGTAAAACTTTCTAATAATATCTTTCCCTCTACTGAAATGGATAATAAGAGAAATAGCATCATTTCTAATGAACAATTGCCATTCACTATGGAGTCACATTTTCCGGGAGTCCCAAGAGCGAGTGTATTCTCCCATACCTAGAGTGAACCTCTCAGGGAACTTTTTGCAGTCTGGTGTGTTCAAGTCAATTACTTTAATAGATGCTTCCATTATGAAAGTTTTATTTAAAAAAAGAAAAGGATATGTCAGAAGATCTATTTTAAGTGAATTTTATATTATCCCCTTGGTTTCAATTAAAATCTTACAACTTTTTTTGAAAAAGAGAGTGCAACTGGGGGAGGGGGAGAGGGAAGGGGGAGTGAGAGAGAATCTTAAGCACCTCCTCATAGAGCCTGAGGCGGGACTGAATCTCAGGACCATGAAATCGGGATCTGAGCCAAAAATCAATAGTCGGACACTTAACTGATAAAGCCACCCAGGCACCCCAAAATCTTACAACTTTAAAAAAAGGCTCAAAACTTTGAGTTCCATAGTCAATTTCTCAAGATGAGTCTGATCACATTTGTCTAATTTCTTTTACTTAACACTGCCAATAATCTGCTTGTTATTACAGGTAGTAGTAGCATAGTGGCTTCAGTAAAATGCTTCATGTATCTCATTCATCCCTTCAGAGGTAACTCTAAAGTATGTCCCCAGGATAATTTTTATATTATGTGATCACTCTCTGCACTTAAAAAAAGCACTAACAATATGTTCCAAATAATAGGTCTGAATATCTCATCTGTTTGTATTCTTTTTATTTTAATCACATAGTTTTGAAAACTCTCAATATTAAAGTCATTCCGGGGCGCCTGGGTGGCGCAGTCGGTTAAGCGTCCGACTTCAGCCAGGTCACGATCTCGCGGTCCGTGAGTTCGAGCCCCGCGTCAGGCTCTGGGCTGATGGCTCGGAGCCTGGAGCCTGTTTCTGATTCTGTGTCTCCCTCTCTCTCTGCCCCTCCCCCGTTCATGCTCTGTCTCTCTCTGTCCCAAAAATAAATAAAAAACGTTGAAAAAAAAAATTAAAAAAAAAAAAAAAAAAAAGTCATTCCTGTCAGATTCTACAGGTTGGACACCAGTAAGTGAGTTTCTCATTTTTGGTATTTCTCATTCTTTTAAAATTTCTAATCATTAAGAATTCGTAATTTCTAATTCATTCAAAATAAGAAGTCAGGTGACCAAGAAACTTTTTGAAGAGAATCTATATGGAATGCCTTTTTTAGTAGTCAGTAAAATAATCTGTGTAGATGATTAAAGGGAAAGGCTAGAAAAATCAGAATGAGACCCCAAAATATATAACAGTTATGTAACTGACAAAAGCAGCATCTCCAGTTAGTGGGCAAAGGATAGTTAATTCTATGAACAAAGTTGGGTCAAGTGATTTGTGATTTAGGGGTGAAAATAAAATATTTACTTCACCCATACAAAATAATTTTTACATGGATTAATATTTCAAACATGAAAATAAGACCATGGAACCTTAGGGAAAGGATGAATATTTATCCAGTCTTTTTGTAGCACTGCCTTCTAAGCATGAAAAGCAAAGTTCTATAAACCATAAAAAGCTGGAGGATTGAGATATTTGACCATAAAATATGAAAATTTACACATGGAAAAAAAATCTCAACCAAAATTAAGTACAAATGATAAAATGGGAAAGACACACATGGAAAGATACACATGGAAAAGTAATGACATTGAATATGAGAAGATATTGAAAATGAAGGAAAATATCCAATACCTTAATAATGGATAAAAAGTTGGTAATCTGCTCACGAAAATCTGAAAGACCAATAAACATGAAAAAAATGTTTTAAATTACTCATTGAAGAAGTAAAATATTGGAATACCACTTTTGTCTTATCATTCTGGCAGATTTTTTGTGGTTTTAAAATGACACAGTTAGTGTGGGGTAAATGAGTATTATCACATACTGCCAGTGAATGTAAATTGGCATAACTTTGTAGAGGGCAAAAATGTAGTTGTAAAAAGTATTCAAAATATTAGGGAAATAATATTAGGGAAATGATAATAATTCAAAATATGACTCTAAGCATGATGCGAACCATTTAGTGATAAAGATATTTATTGAATTATTTCAATAGCAAAGAAATAAAACTGTAGACACTGTAACTGGTAAATATATTCTCCAAAATATCTATAGCACTTTTTTTTGTCATGAAATTATGGGTGATTTTAATTTTCTTTTTTGGGTTATTTATTCCATTTTTTTAAGTTTATTTATTTATTTTGAGAGAGAGACAGTGCAAGTGGGGTTGAGGCAGAGAGAGGGAGAGAGAGAATCCCAAGCAGGTTCCACGCTACCAGCACAAGGCTCACACAGGGCTCAGACTCATGAAACCATGAGATCATGACCTGAGCTGAAACTGAGTGGGATGCTTCACTGACTTGGGCACCCAGGTGCCTCAATTTCAATTTTTAAAATAATGTATCGTTATTTAAGAATAAACAAAACAAATAGTAAGATATAATTTAGTAGTTTATTTCATGTTTAAGCCTTCTACAATCATATTGTCTCAATTACAATCCTGTCTTCACCACTTAACTAACTGTATGTGACATTAGGCAAACTACTGGTCTCATTTTGAGTTTTTTCAATGTAAAGTGGAGGAAAAAAGTTTACCTACCACATGAAGTTAGTTAGAAAATTAATTGAAATCAGGCAAAGCTGTAGTATTATGTCTGGCACTTCTTGGTTTTGCTTTACACATCAGCTCTTGTTATATAAATAAAGGTTACATTGTAGTCATAAAGTTTGATGTTGCCTGGAATAGATGGTGAGACTGAATCTCTAGTCTGCCTAGGTTTTCATATCCATCATAACATTTTCAGGTGGTTAGGTACTGTTGTAAATCTGTGCACTGCACAAAGACACCAGGGACAGGGGTGAATGGAACTAAAAACAGTCCTTATTGTATTTCACCGGCCACGTGCATTCCCAGTGAAAGAGAAGCCAATAGCTGGCCGAAACACTCAAGTGTTTGTTCTTGTGTAAAATCCAGTGTCATCCTACAACAATAATAACTAATAATCTTCTTATGTTGTTTTATGTTTTATGAGGTTAATTTTATCTTCCTTTTCACAGAGAAAAATAGGTGCTTTCTTTTTTTTCTATCTGTAAATACATCAGAACTCTCAAAACTCTACCAGTTAGTGAAATTCAATCAGGTCACCTACTTTAGTAATGTTACCTTAACCTTAAAAAAAGTTTTAACTTTGCCATTATTTTCAATGGCCTAAGTCATCTTCAAAATGTTTCAAGGGAAATGCTGAATTTTACACAGTAGCCATTTCAAATAACAGAATAATATATCAAGCTGTACTGTGTTCTCTCTCATATTTTGTGCTATTGAAATCTACCTGCTGCTTGAATTCCATAGCCTGGCACTCTGATATTAACCTGGAGCCCTAAACTCCACAGGATTTACCAAACATACAGACAATGTCCTATTAACTTACTCTTTGCCTTGCTTTCTCTGTGTCTCTCAGATATGAGCTTGTAATTTTCTGTGGTGGGGCACTTGTGTGTAATAGCTTGTGCCATCTAATTGAATGAGGGGTTTAAAGAACATTAAGCACTTAGAGGAAATTGTGCCAGAATATAATGCCCTTTCCTGGCTGTCAGCTAGCCTCTGGGTCCTAATCAATAGGCTGATCAACAGCTGGAGAAGAGAGACAAGGGTGACAGAAAAGCTGTACTCTAATGAGTTGGGAAACAGAGAGAAAAGCAGATCGTTTTCCCAGGGGAATGGAAATAAAATTAAAGAACTGAGATAAAAATAATCGATTCAATGCTGTACAAACATTTTTTTTTGCAATGCCTACTATGTGCGTAGTGCTGGGTTATGTGTCAAGGAGAATGCAAAAATAAATGACATTCTTTTCATATTGGCAGATCCTGGGAACTGACTACTTTGGATAGGGCAATTGATGTCCAAAATTTTGGTGTTCTTGTTTATGTCACCAGAACAGTAGAAAAGCCACATGTCCTTTATTTAGTGCCACTAAATGCATTTTTCTGTTTTCTTCTGACAAGAGGGTGAAGTTAAGCCAGAATAGTTATTAATTAAAATAAACCTAGAAGAGGTTGCTATGTAAGACTTATGAGGGAGGAGGGAGGTTATAAGGAAAGAGTCATTTTTCTCTGAACTCCATGTTGTCTCCTAAAAAAATCTATTCCAATCTCTAGGGTGCAAATTAATTAATGATATTGTGACTAGTTTATTTATAATCCTGTAACACATGAAATCTTTAACTCTAAACCCTGGTTACTGACCAAACCCTGTGGGGCGATTATTCTCCTAGTAATGAAAGGGAGAAAGGAAAGAACGTTGGAAAATATAAAATACCGACAGAGAAGCAGAGGAAATTTCAGTGCTTTTCACAAATGTTGAGGAAAATAAAAATACTTTTCTTCTCCATATATATATATCTATATATATCTAGATATATATATATATCTAGATATATATAGATATATATATATATATATATCTAGATATATATTTTTTATAACAGCCAAGCCTGCAGCATGTGTCAGTGGCAGATCAAATATTAAAAGCAAATTTTAATAAGTGAGACTCAAAAGGGGATTTATAAAGCTCAGGGGATTTGGAGAGGAGTGTTCAGTTGAGGGAACTCCATAGCTCGAGGGCATAACAGGTGAATGCTCTGTTGCCCATGGATGAGAGACCTGACAGGGGGGTTGATGAATTTGAGATTTATTATTAGAAAGTAAGGACTGAGGGCACGTATAAATGGAGGCCAATTCTGATAGGAGTGAAAGGGAAGTTCCATAGAGGTAATGAAAAACTCTGAGCCAAATTTTAAAGTCAATGTACTGACTGATAGTGAGTGAGTGTAAATCTGCCACTCTGATTGAATTTATGGCCATGAGTAAATGCATGGGTTGCGGAGGGCTGAACAATGGTGTGCTTTGTGAGTGTTAGACTTTGGAGTTTCCATATTAACATAATCTAGAAGCCATAACAGTACACGTTATAACAGCAAAAGCAGTGCAAGGACTTTAAAAAATAAGAGTGGCTTAACTGCTTTAAATCCTTGGAATAGCTCAATGAAAGAGTTTTCCTTTCATAAACGCTTTTAGAATAGTTAGCGGCAAATGATTTGGAAAAACAAAGAGTGACGCAGAAATAAAAGTTTATAAAGCGATAGCAGGAACTTCGTAAGTGCCATTTAAAGTGAAAATGGCAAATGTGGCAAGCAACTAGAGACATACATTAACTGGTCACAGAAGAAGGGGGGTATGTGATGTCAGCACTCTATGATGCTAGAGAAATAATTGTGTCTTATAATAAAGGGATGCGCTCAGTTCTGAACAAGGGTTATTCTTCCAAACAGAAAATTGTGAAACACTGCGCTGGGGTCTTAGGGCTACTAAAATCCCTTCTGTCTGATCTGCTCTTTTGCCCTGTACTTTTTCGGGACTAAAGTATTTACTGCCAATGGATTCAGAAAGAAGCCCACTTCACAGCATCAGCATCCCAACTCAGAATCTAAAGGCTAAGTAGAACCATGTTTAACCTTTTCCTTGCCTTCCTTTATGCCTTCTTTATGTCTTCTTTAATAATATTTGAAGACTGACCTGTTTTGTCAGGAAGTTTAGAAATCTTGGAGGGCAGGAACGTGCCTTTTTTTTTTGTGGTCCTCAGGGTCTAATGCAATGTATTACACAAAGAAAATTAGTATGTTTAAAAAATGTTTTTATTAAGTTGACTTTGGCATTTATGTTGATTATTTAGCAATACTTTTTAATCATATTAAAATTACCTCCCGTCTTAGTCCATTTGCCCTGCTGTAACAGAATGCCATAGACTAGGTGGCGTATCAACAACAGAAATTTATTTCTCTCAGTTCTGGGCACTGGGAAGTTCCAAGATCAAGGTGCCAGCAGAATGGATGTCATGGGAGAGCCTGTTTCCTGGTTATGAACAAACAGCTGTCTTTTCCAAGGGATGAGGGAGCTCTCTGGATCTCTTTTATAAATACACTAGTCCCATTCGTGAAGGTTTCACCCTTTTAACCTAATCACTTCCCAAAGACGCCACCCTCTAATACCATTACTTTGGGGGTTAGGATTTCGACACATGAATTCTGTGAAGATACAACCATTCAGTTCACAGCATCTATGAATGTTGTTTTCATTATTGTCATTCATAGATAAAGTAAGTGGACATAGGTGAAGAACATATATTGGGCGTAGTAAATAGTTAATGAGAAAGAAGATTCATAAATTCAGTAATTTGTTTTATTCTTCCAATCTATTCAACAAATATTATTAACCATTTATTTTGTGCCAGGTACTCTTTTAAGTGCTTGAGATAACTTTAATTAACTAAAAGGCCCTGCCTTTTGGGTAGCATACATTCTGGTGGGGGCGGGGGGTGGCAGACAATAAACAGCCCCCAAAGAAGTATACTATATAGTATGTTTTAAGGTGGTGGATGCTGTGGACAAAAGCTCTAGAGAATGGAGAGGAGGACTGGGGATATGATAGGGTTGCAGGGAAAGTGAAAATTTTAAATAAGCTGTTAGGGATAGGTGAAGATTGAGTAAAGCTTTGAAGGAAGTGAAGAAGTTAGTGATGTCAATTTTGGGAGAAAGACCAAAGCAAGGGACTCAGGCAATGATATGCATGGAGGATAGGAGAAGAATGAATGAAGGGAAGACTAGTACCGACTGTTGCAGATTTTCTGTGACCTTGTAGATCACGTGGTTGTCACGTAACAAATACATTAGCTTTTATCCTGAGGAAAATGGGACATCTATGAGGATTTCAACTACAGGAATGACATGATATAACTGCCTATCTTTAAAAGATGCCTGTTATGTGTTGGTAATACAGTTTAGGATACAAGTTGGGATAAATATTTATTGAAGTTACGGTGCTCTACTGAGTGCTAATCGGTGTAGATAGGAAAATGTGATAGTTTGGGGATGAACAAAACTTAGTGGAAGTACAAAACTGACAGTTCTTATGCTTTACAATTAACCTGTTGGGTATGATTTCTTTCTTTTTTTTTTAAGTTTATTTATTTATGTAAGGTGGGGGCAAAGAGAGAGGAGAGAGAGAATCCAAAGCAGGATCCACACCATCAGTGTGAACCTGACGAGGGGCTTAATCCCACGAACTGAGAGAACATGACCTGAGCCAAAACCAAGAGTCAGACACATAACCAACTGAGCCACCCAGGAACCCCTGTTGGGTATATTTTCTTATAAGAAACTGTGTAAAACATGTAAAACATACAGAGCAAAACAGTGACATGTAATAGAAGGTATGATATTACATGGTTAGTGTGGTCTTTCCTCAGTGATTCTAAATCATAGATATTTTAAAGCTGGAGGAGACCTTAGACATTCTCTCATAATTTGGCTCCTTCTTGTGCACATCAGATCTGACCCCAGAGGGGAGTTAGGTGGGGACTTCACTACAGGTGTTCAGGCCCAAGTTTAATGCTTTCTCTCCAGCAGGGCATTTTCTCTCTATTTGTAGCAGTGTTAATGTCTGCTAAAGTCTTTAGAACGTGAGGAACAGATATTCTGTAGGTAGAACTATTGTCTGAGTTTTTTCTTAAAAGAGAGAGAGAGAAAAAAAAAAAAGCTTTTTGAGCAACCCATCAGACCTAGTGCCCCCTTAGAACAGATAGACATTGAAATTTATTGTCCCCGATGAAAACTATTTTAAAAGTCTAATGGGAAAAAAAAAATCTTTTTGGATTATGGAGAAGAAATCCAGAGTCTGTCTTTGAAATGCCAAAAGCCAATGAACTTCACTAAAAGGAGGGAAACAATAATCTGCATAATCAAAGTCATTTTTCTTCAGCTTCAAAATGCCAAATACCAAAATATACTTTCTGGGAGCTAGCTGATTTCTTTTAGGTTATTTTCGAATAAAAGGATGTTAAAATTAGTTTATGTATTGGCAGTAGCATGGATGACACTAAAATAATATGTAAAAATATCACTGGTATCTGTTAAAATAATGGTTACTTTCATGTAAAAAAGGGCCCAAAATAGCAACAACAAAAAGAACAACAACCAAGGAAACAAATAGCAGCTAAACACAAACAACAAATAGCAGCTAAATAGGTGGGGGGTTATTTCTTTCCTACAAAACAGTCTGGCCAGTCTTCTCTGGTGTCACATCTCTTTTCCAAGAACTTACTCAGGGACCTAGGATCCAACCATTTTATACTTTAGAGCAAAGGTATTTACATATGTTTGGTGACAGTTCTGATAGAAAATATTTTAGGCTCTGTGTCTGTACCAACTCTGTTTCAACTATTCAACCCTGCCACTGTAGTGTGGGAGCAGTCCTAGACTTCAGAAAACTGAATGGGTGTGGCTGTGTGCCTATAATACTTTATTTACAGAGCAGGCTCAGTAGATTTCAGGCAATGATTTCAGGGTGCAAACCTTTTCTCTAGATTGCTGTGGGAGTCTGCATGGTTGAAGGTATGTCCCTGGGACATCAGCCTTTTAGTTCAAAACAAAGAGAAAAAGAAGCTGGAGAAATATATGTGTCATGTTATAAGTCCAAAGTGGCGTCTTTTACTTCCACTCTCATTTTATTAGTCCAAACAGTAATGTTGCCATACTTAGCTGCAGAAGATATTGGGAAATATGCCAAATATAAATAAAAGAATAAGGAGATTAAGGACCCTGGGGAACAAAATCAACACAATGCTTGATTTGCTTTATACTGAAATCTTGCCATTGACTACTCACTCAACACATAATAAAATTGCAGATAACAAGTGGTTATATACCTATTGGTATTTTAGAAATCCCTTTATTACTTTATTTTTTATTATGAAAAATTTCAGATATATAAGAAAGTTGAAGTAATTGTATAGTAAACACATAAATACCCATTACTTCAATTCTGCAGCATATATTTTGCTTCATATATTTGTTTTATCCTATATCTATCCATCCATGTATCCTTCTGTCCAACAATAAATCCATCCTTTTTATATGGTTTCTAAGCAAATTGCAGACATCAGTATATCTCACTTCTGAGCATCTTTGTTGTTGTTGTTATTGTTTTCAAAGCAAATTGCACGCATCAGTACCTCACACTTCTGAGCACACATATCTTTATCAATGTCATTAGAGTTAAATATTTGACTACAATTTTTTAAAGACAGAATTACATACAATCAAATGCATGAATCAAAAATGTGTCATCCAATGAATATTTTCAAAAATGTCAATCTTTGTAATCCTATTTTATTTCAAGATGTAGAAATTTCAACCACTCCAGAAAGTTCCATCATGTTCTTCTAGGTCAATCTCCCCACTCTTCTTATTCTTCTACCATAGTGTAATTTTGACTGTTTCAGAAATTCATATAAGTGACATCATATAATATCATTCTTTTGTGGGGCGCCTGAGTGGCTCAGTCGGTTAAATGTCCATCCGACTTCGGCTCAGGTCATGATCTTACAGCTTGTGGGTTCGAGCCCCACATTGGGTCTGTGCTGACAGCTCAGGGCCTACAACCTAGTTCAGATTCTGTGTCTCCCTCTCTCTCTGCCCCTCCCCAACTTGTACTCTAGCTGTCACTCTCTCTCAAAAATAAATAAACATTAAAAAAATTTAAATATTCATTCTTTTGTGAAATATTTCTTTCACTCAGCATAATGTATTTTTGTCTTGTTTTGTTTTAACACTTCACCCATGCTGTTGCATATATCAGTAGTTCATTTTTATGAATATTCCACAGGTTTTTTATCCATGCTCTTGTTGATAGACTTCAGAATTTTTTAATCAGCTTGGGTATATTAATATTCTATTGATTCTATTGATCTGTATAAGATATTCTATGAATATTCTTATACAAGTTCTTTTGTTAACATATATACGTACACATATCCATATATCATATACATATATATACACACATCTGTATGTGTGTGTGTTTATTTGTCTCTTGTATAAATACCTAGGAGTAGATTTGTGGATTTGATGAGTCAGGGTATAAATATATAATTAGTTTTTTAAGAAGATTCTAGAATCTTTTTTTGCATGTGACGTAACCATTTTATACTTCTATCATCAATATACAAGAACTAGTTGCTCTACATGCTCACCAACATTTAGGGTTGTTAATGTTTCTACTTCTAATTCTTTTGGTGGGTAAATCATGGACCTATATATTTTTTTTCTGTGGAGGATTCTAACAAAAAGAAATATATTATCTTTAAATAATTGTAATTAATTTATGGTAGAGATAAAATAATTTTCTCACTGAGCTATTGACACAGAGGTAGCGCCTCTAGGTTCAATGACAGCAGAGTAATGCTGTATTGCTAAACTCCTGGGAGTGCAGTCCATGTGGTAGTTTATGTAAATAGGTCTAGATTTCAGTGGGAGTGAGAGGGACGGTCATTTATATAGATTAAAATGTAAATACTGCCCCCAATGATCATCCTGAATGCTTGAAACTAAAGAGGTATATATCAAAAGAATATTAAGAGAATACAAAAAAAAAACACCATTTTTTTTGAAGCTAACTAATTAAAATAGTTTCAGTCAATGGGCACCTGGGTTGCTCAGTCAGGCATCCAACTCTTGGTTTTGGCTCAGGTCATAATCTCACAATTTTGTCGGTTTGAGCCCCACATTGTACTCTGTGCTGGTGGTGTGGAGCCTGCTTGAGATCCTCTCTCTCCCTCTCTCTCTGCCCCTACCCCACTCATGCTGTCTCCGTCTCTCTCAAAAATAAATAAACTTAAAAAAATTAAAAAATAATAATTTCAAACAAGAAAAATATGCTAAACCTACTTACTGAAATAAAGCAAAAAATGAAGCCTTACAAAAGTAAAAATTTAGCTGAACTTTTTCCTTCTTTCCATAACGCTAGTCCAAGGATTTTGATAAATATAAAAATAATAATATAAAATATAAAAATCATAAAGAGAGGCAGAGAAATATGCCATTATAAAAGCAAGGTTATAAGAACAGCTAAGAATAAAGGAGATGGGACAATGAAACATTCTATGGTATGTGTTTATTTCTTCTCTTTGTTAATCTGTTGTGTTTAGTATCAAAATATGGCTATTTTCTAGGATTTAAAAGAAGATAATGGAGGAGAAATGCCAATGAAAAAGAACACCAATAAGAATGACAGCTCTATTTTTAAAAATTGACTTCTTTTTAGATATCAATTTTCCAGAACATTAATAAAGAATTATTTTGGTAGCCATTCAAACTCTCATTTCCTTCCTTCCTGCCTTCCTTGCTTGCCTTCCTTGCCTGCCTTCCTTGTCTTCCTTCCTTCCTTCCTTCCTTCCTTCCTTCCTTCCTTCATTTCATCATCTATTTGTGAGGATAATTATTTTTAAAACAGTAAAATCACTGTCATACAGATGTAAGATGAACATATGGGAAAAATTTTGTTTAACTCATTATTAATGAGTGACTCAGGCACATGTTACAGTTGGTTTAAAGGGGAATCTGAAGAACAGACACATTTATAAATCAGAAATATTGAAATGAATGAGCAAATGACACACAACTGGCTTTTTCCACTATAAGGGAGGAAAATCAATTGAACCTTTGCCTAACAGAATTTATTTGCCTGTCTGTAGACAAGAATTATTTTGCATTGTTATCAGTTATTTACAACTTACAGAGTTGTAAAATAGCTAAAAGGCAATGAAAGGTGCAGAGGTGCCATAGAATCAGAATCAGCAACCTAGAAGAGTGTGCTCTAAACAATGTATAGTTTTTCACTGAAGTACAATATTTTCCTTAGTCTATCTATCTATCTATCATAGATCTATGCCTACTGACTTTATTTTTAAGAAACCCTCATGGTAATTAGAGAAATTTGGCCTTTGGTACCCTCCTATGTCGAATCTATAGTGAAAAATGATTTATCAAAATCTGTAGCTGATATAAACTTTCTCATTTCTCCTTCAAAAATCATCTGCTAGGATCATTAGCACAAATATAGAATTAAAAGATGAAAACAAAATCCCCAAACAATAAAATATTTTTGCTCTTGACCATGTACATGAAATCTTGCTTATACCTTCATATGGTTACTCCTTATTATTTTCTTAATCTTTTACTTAGTTAAGTAATAAAAGTTCTCTAAATACTAATACTCATGCATTAACTTGTAAAACCAATTTTTTACATGAGACTTATTTTATAAGTGCTTTATCACAGACACATAATTTCTTAAGAAAAAAATCCAAAATAAAAAAAAATAACCTTGCCCCTAATTTTTGAGTAAATTAAAAACCAATGAAAAGACCTCCTGCTCCTGCATACTAATATGTAAGAGGAAGAAAACAGTGATGCGGTTGTGACACATGCATGCAAGTCTTTTCAAGAGACAACAAAGTCTGGACAGAATGTCATGCAAATCCATACGGTGAAGTACAGTGGGTCCTTGAGCAATGTAGGAGTTAGGAGCGCTAAACCCCACAGTCAAAAATGTCTATATCACTTTGACACCCAAAAGCTTAAGAAAGAGCTTACTGTTTACCAGAAGGCTTGCAGATAATATAAATAGACTATCAACATATATTTTGTATGTTATATGTATTACATACCATATTCTTACAATAAGAATTGTAAGAAATACAGAGAAAAAAATGTTACAGAGAAAAAAATGTTACAAAGATAATTATAAGAGAAAGCACATTTATAATACCGTACTGTATTATTGAAAAATATTGGCATACAAGTGGATCCACACAATGCAAACCCATGTTGTTTCAGGGTCAATTGCGGATGAAAATAAATAAATAAATAAAATAAAACTAACTAACTAAATAAAACTTCTCATATTTCCTCAAGATACAAATGGATGCCTCTGGTGGTAGTCATAATGTTTTACAATGTAAAATCATGACCTTACATTGTTTAAATTTTTTTTTTTAACATTTATTTGTTACTGAGAGACAGAGAGACAGGCTGTTAGCAGGGTAGGGGCAGAGAGAGGAAGACACAGAATCTGAAGCAGGCTCCAGGCTCTGAGCTGTCAGCACAGAGCCTGACTTGGGGCTCGAACTCACAAACCGTGAGATCATGACCTGAGCCGATGTCGGACGCTTAACCGACTCAGCCACCAGGGGACCCTATCATGACCTTACATTGTAAAATCAAAAGGTTGGGCTTCTTATCAGGCCGGTTATATTTTCAAGAAGATATCCTAAGGGGAGGGAAAAAGTGAGCAGCAGCCTTGTCCTTCTTTATTAACAAAGAAAATTTTACCATTTTACTTTCATGATGGTGTCACAAAATCCAGTGTTAGTTTAAACATAATTGGTATAAAAACCACCAAGGAGCAAAGCTTGATATAATGTCATTTTATAGCAACAACAAAATATGCAACTCTTCTTATTTATGCCACACACACACACACACACACACACACACACACACACAAAACGCCATTTTAAGCATTTGTACCTAATGTAATTATTTTAGAAATTCAGTATCTATTCCTAATTGACATTATTGATTACCTTAGTAAAGATCGTAAAAGGCTCATATTTCCTCTGTTTTATACAAATGATTTCTAAATCATTTTATCCTCAGGTTCATCAGTGGATATTGGCAGTGAAAAGAAGGAGCATTTAAATTTTATTCTGATTTTTTTTTCCACCAAAGAGTTTTAATTTGGGGACTAAAATCATTAAAGTTGTCATTTTTATCCTTGTTACTCTTTTTTTCAGATGTTTACATTTGACAGTAGTTTTCTTTGAAATAAAATTAGTTTCCTTCTCCCATCAAATCTACTGTCTGTGGCCTAATCGAAACATGATTTTGGGGGCACCTAGGTAGCTCAGTCGGTTAAGAGTACAACTTGGGCTCAGGTCATGATCTCGCAGTTTGTGAGTTCAAGCCCCACATCAGGCTCTGTGCTAATAGCTCAGAGCCTGGAGCCTGCTTCAGATTCTGTGTCCCCCCCACCCCGCCCCCTCTGCCCCTCCCATGCTCATGCTCTCTCTCTCTGCCTCTCAATAATAAATAAACGTTAAAGAAATGTAAAAAAAACCCATGATTTTGTAATGAGTTTTTAACTATGAACATTGTTCATTGAAATGAACTATGAATTTAGATAAACAGAAGATGCTGTATTGGGTGAACAACATGATCCCTGAGATATTTCCATTTAAATGGTCACTGTGGGAAACAGCTTATGAAGCTGCCATTTACAGTAGAGCACTGTGTGGATGTGATGCAGCAAGATGTCAATTAGATTTTCAACTCATGTTACTGAAATGTGAACTATCATGATCCCTGTCCAGTGTCAGTCAATGTGAAATCATATTCCTTATGCAATGGAGAGGAGAGAGATCATTGTGGCAAGTAACATAGAAGATTCTGTCATGATAAAATCAAATCTAACATTTACAAATTTTCTTAAGTGACTAAATAATTACAATTGTTTTTTACAACCTCAGGGCTGAAGAAAAGTCCCTTTTAAAAAATGCATTGCTGAACAAGTGTTTCTTATTAATACTTTGATAATATGATACTTTGGTAAAAGTATTAGTAAAACCTCTTACTGTTCTACTCTTAATTAAAGAACAGTTAAGTTCTAATTATCTTAATCTTTACATCTTCTGACAAATCCTTTAAACCCTTTTACACTTATTCTAAGTTAGAAGAATTAAGTTTAATTCAGAAAAATCAAGGAAAAATTAATTTAAAATGCATTAAAATTATAAATGTTATAACTAGTTTCTCACATTTATTAAAAATATGTCTCCAATCATTTCAATAATTATTTTCACCATAGTATAAACAACAATAATTTGAATATCTGAAATGAAAAACTTCATGTTAAATGTGTCTTAGGTAGATTTGCCATCAAATAATTACCCTCTTCGCCATGAAGAAAAATGTCTTACTATTTTTTCCTTGGTTTAAAAAAACTGAAAGATAATTCTCCCCAAATGTGAGAGACCATGCAACAAGAGAAGATTAGTAAATTGTCATTGTTTGTATACCATGCTTCACTTAGCACATTGTTAGCATTTTCTCATAAAAGTAAAAGATTTTTGAAACACCATTTAAAACTTTAGACTGTTTTATCACTAAAATTGAACAATTTCCTTCTTTCCTTGTATCATTTCCATTTTTTATCATTATAGTAAATAACTTCCAACAGAGATCTATAAACACACCACTGATTGTTTTCCATAGAATATGTTTCTAAGAAGTATATTTACTCAGCCCCAAATAATGTTTAAAAACTTTTAACGTATAGTACATTATAGTTTTTTGGCAATATTTATAATCCTAATATTGTCAATACAACATTGAGTATTATCTCTTTAATCTTTGCAATTTTAATAATTAAACATAAAGATTTATTATATATATATTTCTTACATGAATAGTGAAATAAACTATTTTGATGTATTGATCAGGCATTTCTAATTCTCATTCGATGAGAATACAATCTGAGGTCGGGTCTCCATTTTTCTCTGATTTGTAAGCATTAGTAACATTAAGCACTTTTCATTAATATGTGTTGCAAAATGGTTTCCCAGTTAATAGTTGGCCTGTTAATTCCTAGGTATATTGTGCTTTTGGAGGAGATCCTCAAGAGGACATGACCAACCGTTGACTCTTGAATTGACTCTGTCAGTTAGAGGCTCCTCACTCCCTACCTTGTATTCCAAGTGTACATTCCGCCCACCATCCATACTAGGAGCTATTACAAGGAGGTAGCCTTGAGAGACTAAGGTATTGTTGAGACCATCTGGCCAGTATACATGACTGAACCCAGTCAATGCCTCTCTATCATAAACTGTTAAAATTCAGGCGGGCTGTTGCAGAGATCTACTTGTCTCGGGGTCACCCAAGACAGGCCTGCTATGTAAGTTCTCTTGCTTATTAAAACTGCCACCTAGTAATCTGGAATGGCCTACTTCTTTCTCGGGTCTCTTCTTGCCCTCCATGTATGGAGGCTGGTTTCATATTTCACAGGGGAAGCTCCGGAGTATTTGAATCTACATTTACCCATGTCTAATAGGTCACATACATGTTTTGAATATTTCCCCACATTGGGTGAAACTGTCTCTTGCTGTGGATGATTTTATCTGTGATCTGTCTCTGCCAACCCCTTGTTCCTCGCTCATCTTTTCTGTATAATCTCTAACTTTTGGTTTGAGCAGGTCTGGAGATGGCTCTTTTGGTTTGGATATTTATTTTTCCACTTACATATACTGAGAAGTTTGAGGAAATCTCTGTCTCCTAGTTATACTGTAGGTGTGGGTTATGGGTAGTTTTATTTATTATCCTTTTAAACCTGCATGGAAGATATTTGCAGAGATTCAATAGTAGGCTGCCATGATGCAAGGAAAATCTTACCTGTTTTGAAGCAGAGGATGATAAAATATCCAAGACTATTTTTAAGGGTTCAATAATTCACTTAAATACTGAATATATCCTGTATCTTGAATAGCTTCATCTATTAACTTTAAAACTACAGTATTAGAATCAGTTGTAGGGAAACTTGAGGATGCCCATCCATGGTAGAAGCAGATTTTGGTTAAGATTTTTATTCTTTCCAAGCTCTTGATTATATTCATTACTCAGAAGAAGAAATTAATGACATTTTGGCATATTTTTAACATAGCATTTTCTAGAGTCAAATATAGTCAAATATTTGATTCAGAATTATTTGCCACTATCTCTCAAATTTGAAACATTTAAACTTTCTACTTTTGAATATGTTATGTATTTTGGGTGCCTGGGTGGCTCAGTTGGTTAAGCATCTGACTTCAGCTCTGGTTATGATCTTATGTTTGTGAGCTCGAGCCCTGCTTCAGGTGGACATGAGCTTTGCTTCAGGTAAGCTCTGCTTCTCTCTCTCTCTCTCTCTCTCTCTATCTCTGCTCCTCCCTCACTCGTGCCCCCTCTCTCTCTCTCCAAAAAAAAATTAATATGATATATATTTTTATGTGGTTTCTAAATACTCCTAACAATCATTGTCTTAGTCTCATTTTGTGCACTAAGAAGAAATGTCTTCACGCATAGCGTTCACATTTAGTCTGAATATATGGAAAGATTTGCCACACTACAAAACACTGGACATTATTCTGAGAAGCTAACAGTTGTAAGAATTTCTAATGTAGTGGAAATAAGGAGTAAGAAAATTAACTAGTTAGATGTGGAACTGGATTTTTTAAATGTTTATTTTTGAGGGAGGAAGAGAGAGAGAGACACAGAGACACAGAGACACAGAAAGAGAGGCAGAGAGAGAGGGAGACAATGAATTTGAAGCAGCCTCCAGGCTCAGAGCTGTTAGTGCAAAGCCTGATGCGGGGCTTGAACTCCCGAACCCTGAGATCATGATCTGAGCTGAAGTCTGTCACTTAGCCAACTGAGCGCCCCAGACAAGCCTGGAAGAGGATTTTTGACTTAATATATTCTGCTTTGATCCAAAAATAGAGAGATACCTTGGAATAGGCTTCCCATTTCAACCTTGTCATTGATGGAAAAATATTATAAATTTTCAACATTTTTATCATTAAAAATTATCACAGTATTTTTCTTTTTTTTTCAATATATGACATTTATTGTCAAATTGGTTTCCATACAACACCCAGTTATCACAGTATTTTTCAAGATTACTAAAATTTGGAATTCAGCATATGCAATAAGCACTTGTTAAAAGTATTCCGTAAATGCCAAAAGTCTGAGAATTGCTGATATAAAATGAAGGTTTTATTTTATTTCTCTTGAATATTATCTCATTTTTTAAACACCATTTCATAATCAATTCATTTGTTCTAAATAGGCTAATGGATCATCATTACTTTTGTGGGTTTTTATTTACATATTTTGATCTGTCTCATTGCCTCCTACTATTTTCTACATATTTTGGATTTTTGTGTGTGTCCTAGTACTATTTAATTTATTATGGTTTTATTATAAATTTTACTATAGAAAAAGAGAAGTTTACTTCTCCTTTTCCTTGATCACTGTTTTAAACTCAGCAATCTTGGCTCTTTCCAGCTCTTTTCAGAGACTGTCTCCTGGAACCTGCATTTGCCCTTTAAAGTACATTTTGAGATGAAACCTATTTCATCATCAAAAGCTTTCTCATGTGGCCTCTTCTGACTTGGGTTCAAAGGTCTTCAGGGAAAATACAATTATTCTCAATACTCATAGAGTATACTTTTCGCGGCCCTGTCCCAGGGAAGAGTTTTATAAAAACTCTTTAGCACAGCACACTAGAATATGTTCACTTATAGTCATTTGCCTCGAGTGTTGAATTTTGTTCATTTGTTTTTTGTCCCTCCCTTCCTTCCTTTCTTCCCTCCTTCATCTACAATTTTTCTCTTCCTATTCTCTCTTGAATCCAGTTAATCATGTTTTATCTTCATTATACCAATAATCTCTTTTCTGTTAGTCACAATGACCTCCAGTTTGCTTAATCTAATGCTGTTTCTCAGTGCTTAGTTGAGCTAGCTGTTGTTTTTCCAAAAGCACTTTCTTCTCTTGGCTTATCTGACACCTCACTTGCCTGATATTCCTATTAATTTGCTGACCACCGATTTTCCTGCTTCTTTCTCATTCTCTGATGTCTCAATGTAAGAATGCCTTGATCTTTGCTCTCAGCTCTCTGTTATTTCTCTGACTCCTTCTCCTAATATTCTCTCCCTTATTTTTTCACTTAAGCTTCACTGGTGGCCTTGCTTTTTCTAGAAACAGCAGACATGCTGTTGCCTCAAGACCTATGCAGTTTTTTGTTTTTTTTTTAATTTGTCTGTAATACTCTTCCCTCATATGTTGACACAGTACATTTTATCACTTCCTTCTGGACTTCATTCAAAGGTCACTTCCTCAATGGGGTGTTCTCTGAGCAGTCTTTTCACAATACAACACATACACCTTTTCCACTAATTTCAATTCACATCCTTCTTTCCAGTTTATTTTTTCCTTTTTAGAACATAATGCCATCTTGGTTAAAACACACACACACACACACACACACACACACACACACACCTTATTTATTGTTGGTTTCACCCACTAAAATATAAAAGTCCCATGAATTAATGGGTTCTTGTATTTGATTCAATACAGTATATTCTGATTGAGTACTCATTATGTATTTGCTGAATAAATTAATGAATGATTTTCACATTCTGTAACATTATTGTTTATTCTTCTTAACTTTTTGTCTTAAATATTTAAATATGGGGGCACCTGGGTGGCTCAGTCAGTTATGTGTCTGTCTGACTTCAGTTCAAGTCATGATCTCGTAGTCCATGAGTTTACGTCCCGCGTTGGGTCTGTGCAGATAGCTAAGAGCCTGGAGCTGTTTCAGATTCTGTGTCTCCCTCTCTCTCTGCCCCTCTCCCGCTCAGGCTCTGTCTCTCTCTCTCTCTCTCTCTCTCCCTGTCAAAAATAAATAAACATAAAAAAATTTAAAAAAAATTAAATATAAGCTAGCTATTACAGCTTTTGCACTTTATCCCATTTATCCATCTTGAGTTTGTCTCTTTCAGTTTTAGTCTTGTAAACTGCACATTTCTGTGGAATTAATTCCATATATTTTCTGGAACATTGATGTATGAAATCATCTTTTGGTTTCTTTCATTAATTAAAGTGATTTATCTGGGCACAGAATTTTGAGATTCACAAAATTTCCTCCTAAAACATTATTCCTATAGCTTTTCTATTTGATCTTGCAGAGGAGAAACATGAGCTGTTGTGATTTTACTCTTTGTAGACAGCATTTTTTTTTCTTTTCTAACAAGGTCGTTTGCATATATTTAAAAAAATTATTTTTAACATTTATTCATTTTTGAGAGACAGAGTGTGAGTGAGGGAGGGGCAGAGAGAGAGGGAGACACAGAATCCAAAGCAGGCTCCAGGCTCTGAGCTGTCTGCACAGAGCCCGATGTGGGGCTCAAACTCATGGACCGTGAGATCATGACCTGAGCCGAAGTCAGACGCTTAACCAGCTGGCGCCCCTCATTTCTGGTTTTCAAGTCCAGAAAAGGTGGGCTTTAATTTTACTGTTTAACCTTTCGCTTCCTGGCAATCTTCCCTTCTATCACTCAGGAATATTGAGGGGTTTGTTTTGTTTTGTTTTTTTTCATTTATATTTTATTATATCCTACTGTCTTATTTCTGCCTATTTTCTTCCTGTGGATTTCTGCACATACTTCATGGAAACCTTCTTCTCCTTGTATTATTTTGAACACAAATAATAACCATTTTCAGGTTTTTTTTTCTTTTATTTCAGGAATAAATTATTTTTAGTTATTTTTTTTCCTTCTCTGAGCCTACGAAATTGAAATAGTGTTCACTTTATCTAGTATTGAAGTGGTTTTATTCAGGACTTATTACTTTCTTTCCTTTATATTTATACTTCAAGGATGAGAAATTTATCAAATCCAAATCAACATTTGAAAACAAATTTGCCTTGACTTCATATTCATTTGAATATTGTGGCATCTTTTTTCTCAGATACACAACTGGAGAGCACATTCATGGTATCCAAGTAGCTAGCTTTGCTTAGTAGAATTCATTAACTGTGATGGAAACTTCTCCTAAGCCATTGTCTTATTTTCTGAAACTCTACACTGAGACACTGTTTGAAAAACTGTAGTTCCTCTAATGCACTCCTATCACTCCTCTCACTGATATACCTTCATGTATAAAAGTTTATATAAACACAAGTAAATCATGTCTTCCAAAGAACAATCTCCTGCCTAATTCATCAGAATCTATTTCCCTGGCTTTTTGTAGAATGGAAGTTAACTGACTTCGAGGGAAGGGATATAGTCTGGCGTCTATTATAAAAGTGGTTCTCATCAGTATAGAGGACAATTCTATATCTTGAAACAGGAAGAAGGTAAAACTCGTCTTCTTACCTACTCTTTCAGGCTAGGAAGTTTTTCTCTAATTTAGAGTATCATACTGTATGCCTTGAATCTCTCATACAAGTCCATTTATCCTTATTGTTATAGCATGGGTATTTCAGGTTCTGATGATTGTTTGATGTTAGTATAAGGTTTCAATGCTACTATGCACAACTAGTATTTTCAATGCTTTCCTTTTAATTTTTGTGGTGAGATATTTGACACTAAAGTAGGACTCTGTTATTAGATATCACTTTAACCATAAATCTTTGGCATAAGGAATTGAGAAATGTTTTCTCTTTCATTACAATATTGAAGATAATATTCATGTAGAGAACAGAGAGTGTTCCACAATAGTGGTGGAAATTCTTGAATACAATAAAGGTTGTACTATATCCACCATGGTCTATCATAGGGAAGATATTGACATAGATATAATATGAAACTTAAAGTAAACTTGTATTTAAACTCCCATGTGACAAATACTTAAAGTGCAATCATGGAAAAATAATACAACTTCTCTAAACCACAGTTTCAATAAATACAAAATAGAAAACCCCTACTTTGTAGGATGATAGTGAAAATCAAATGAGACTGAAAAATTTTAAGAACTTTCATTGAGCTACATCTGACATACCACAAACTGAACATACAGTGTACAATTGGATAAGTTTCAACATATGCGTATATATGTGACCTGTTAACGCATCATCATGATCATGATAGTGAACATATACAACAACCCCCAAATTTCCTGTTCTTTTCTGTAGTCTTGTATTTTGCCTATCTTTGCTGTACCCCTGATCAGCATCAGGCTACCACTGATCTGCCTTCTATCACTACTGATTATCTTCTATCACTAGATTAGTTCGCATTTTCCAGCATTTTCTAGTAATGGAATTATATAGCATGTACACATATTTTGTCTTCTTTAACTCAGTATTACTATTTTGAAGTTCAACCACATTGCATTATATGTATGATAGTTTATTTTTATTGCTAATATGTATTCTGTTGTTTGGATATCCCATATTTTATTTACTCATATACTTGGTAGACACTTGAGTTGTTTCTAATTTTTGGTTATTACAAAGAGCTGCTGAAGATTTCATATATAAATATTGTATGGCAATATAACTTCTCAGTAAAAGGAGAGGACATAGGAGTGTGTGGGTGGCTCAGTCTGTTAAGTGTATGACTTTGGCTCAGGTCATGATCTCACGGTTGGTGAGTTTGAGACCTGCATTGGGCTCTGTGCTGACAGCTCAGAGCCTGGAGCCTGCTTCAGATTCTGTGTCTACCTGTTTTTGTTTTTCTACCCCTCCCCCGCTCATGGTCTGTCTCTCTTTCTCTCTCAAAAATAAAATAAACATTAAAAAATTTTTTAAAAAGAATTTAAAAAAATAAAAGGAGAGGACATAGATTTAACTTTTTTTAAAATATGAAATTTATTGTCAAATTGGTTTCCATACACACCCAGTGCTCATCCCAAAAGGTGCCCTCCTCAATACCCATCCCCCACCCTCGCCTCCCTCCCACCCCCCCATCTACGTTCAGTTTGTTCTCAGTTTTTAAGAGTGTCTTATGCTTTGACTCTCTCCCTCTCTAACCTCTTTTTTTTTCTTCCCCATCAACTGACGAATGGATAAAGAAATTGTGGTTTATATACACAATAGATTTAACTTTTAAAGAAATAAGACAATTTATATGAAAGTTCATAGGGCATTATAAAGTGCAACCTAAATATGTTATTATGTTTAGAAATATACTTATTTTTCCTGGTCAGTCAATGTAGTATGACTAAAAATATTCTATTCAAATTTAATAAGAAGAAAATTATTAAATCAAAGTGAGCATATTATAGTATATGACACTCAAAAACTTTGGACAAGACATGAAAGACTTTGATTTAAAAACATGGATCAGTTAGATGTCCTCCTAAGAAGAATATTTTTATATAATAAATAAATGTCATCAAATTATACAAAAGTGGATATGCAGTGATTAAACATACCTAATAGTGTCATATATAAGAAGGATCATTTTGTTTATCATAAGGGAACACAGACTTCATTATCCTAAACTACTTCTCAGCCTTCCCAAGAGACTGCCTGAGGTGTATAATCTCAGCTAATCCTATGTTTAAACCAGGAAAATCAGTGTTTGTCCATTTTCTCCTTTAATAGAATTAAAGAAATAAATTGAACTTCTTAGAAAAGGCAGGATTAAATAAAACAGATTTAAACATAGAGACAAGGTGGAAAAGCTTATGGTCATATTGAGGCCTGAAAGTGCGATGGAGTCTATGTATACAATTACTTTTTTGTTTGGTTTCTTGTGTTCTCCTTAGATTAGGTCCTAGTGAATTAGAGGTTAGAAATATGATTGTGTTATGTCTGCTGGAAAGGAAATCACAAGGTGAGAGTTGAGAGAGAAAGGGAAAGACAGTGGAAGAATCATCAAATCACTTACATGGGTAAAGCATGGGTAAAGAAGAGCCCTGGGTTCTTAAGTATCTTGCCTTCTTTAAAATGACTATTTGAGGGGCGCCTGGGTGGCTCAGTCGGTTAAGCGTCCGACTTCGGCTCAGGTCAAGATCTCACAGTCCCATCCGTGAGTTCAAGCCCCGCGTCGGGCTCTGTGCTGACAGCTCAGAGCCTGGAGCCCGTTTCAGATTCTGTGTCTCCCTCTCTCTCTGCCCCTCCCCTATTCATGCTCTCTCTCTGTCTCAAAAATAAAGAAACGTTGAAAAAAAATAATAATAAAATGACTATTTGAAGTAATGATAAGACATGTTAAGAGTGTATTAAATTTTATTTTAAACAGGTAGAGTAATTTTGTCTGTAACTTGAACAAATTATAAAATTTAAAATATTCTGGATGGATAAAAGGCTTACACTATCTAAAAAAATGACATTTTGATGGGCACCTGCATGGCTCAGTCAGTTAGGCATCTGAGTCTTGACTTTGGCTCAGGTCATGATCTCACGATTAGTGACTTTGAGCCCCATGTTGGGCTCTGCACTGACAGCGCAGAGCCTGCTTGGGATTCTGCCTCTCACCCTTTCTCTCTGCCCCCTCCCTGCTTGCTCTCTATCTCTCAAAATAAATAAAAAATAAACTTAAAAATATTGACATTTTGGTGCTTACCAGGTAAGCCAAGAGTGCTTAGGTGCTTACCAGGTATCACCAAGAGTGATTAGGCTAACATTTCAAAGCATATAAAAAAATTTAAAATCCAATTGAGATAAATAAGAGAAAAGAGGAAGAATAGCAGTAAGAAATAAGTAACAAGGGATTAGCACATCCAACCTTGCATTTAAGAGATTAACTGAAGACCCGGAGTGTTAGGTTAACTGCCTTAAGGCCATCAGTGGGTTCATAGCACTGATGGTGGTATCGGCAGAATTCTGTGCCCATTCATTCATAGTTGGGTACCATTATCACCTGTATATCATCTGACCAGATTATCATGAAAACCCTGTAGCACCTTTTAGATGAACACTTGCAGATTTACCACCTGTTTTTTATTTATTCAAATGTAACACTTTGAACATTTGAAGTTTGCATTCAGAAATTTTGAAAGCTTCACCTCCTCTAAGAACTCATTGTCCTGTTAAAGATAAGAAGCTTGTTAACTAAGAAGCACAGCCCAGCCTGGCGTCGATAGAGATGGTTTTCTCACCTCAATCCAAGATTACTGACCGACAATTTAAATCCTGTGAGGCTCCATGTCTGTTCACGGTCCTGGCTGCATGCACAGGGTCTTACTCAGATGGTTATGGATCTGCTTGTCTGAGCTTGTGAGTGATACAAGAGGTAGAATGAATTGTAGTAGAAAGTAAGGGCCATTGGTATGAGACAGATCTTCGTTTGCTGATTGTTATCCTTACTTGCAATGTGATTCCGGGTATTTTTAAGGTTTATCTGTAGTATAGATTTCTTGTATGTACAGTAGGGATTATCATGCCTCTTCCCAGTATTGTTTTAATGATACTCTATTATTTTGTACATTGTCTAGTAGAAGACGCACAAGAGAATGAATTCTTCCAGTTATAGTTCCTGTTCCTTTGTTAACTTAACCACTGCTCTCACATTGAATTCCTACACTGAGTAACAACAGTGCATTCCCTCCCCTTGCTCTGACTGTCCTGATGATTTGAATGCTCTTATGTTACTCTGGAAGCGTTTGGTGTTTACTATCAGTGTGCCCTTATTTCGTTTCACTTTTTAAAAAATATAGTTATTTTCAAAGACTACCATTCTTAACATTCAACATGACATCTTTGAGTACTTCAGTTATATCTTTTAATATGTTATAATAGTGCATGACTTTCTGGAAACTAAGAATATTCTAGTGGCCTAGGAGTGAAAGAGCCTACTTCTGAATAAGTGTGATTAAGTTCTTGTGTTTTAAATGTGTTAACTTCAGCATAGCAAATTTTTCCCTTTCAAAAGGTTGGAAAATGGGTTTTTTTTTTCAATATTTTAATTCTTATTCTGATGATATGCAGTACTTCAGATTATGATTTTTCAAAAAACTTGGTAAGTTTACAAACATCGAATAGTAACATTTGGTTACATTTGTATATTATTTTAATTAGTGATAACAATATATGTTTTATAGGTTATTCATAATACTTTGCCTTATGTTCGTATTGTAAGCAACAGAAATAGTAGAAAGGTTACATTTTCACATTATCATAATAGTATAGGACAAATTATTTGATAAAGACTGAATAATACACAGTGTCTTTCATTTATTGGTGTTCTATTTCATGCAGCATCATTAGAATTCCATATTATCTCATTGTGAACATTTTCTCCTTGATGTATTTTACCAATGGAAAAATATTTTAAACCCATAAACATCAACATATTAATAAGAAATTGATAAAGTAGAGGTTTGTCTCCTGTCATTTAACTACACTAAGATGAATACACATTTTTTTTTATAACCTATTGCAACAACAGTGTTAAACTGCAACCATTTTAAACCTGTGGTATAAAATTTTTCCAAGTTTTTTGCTGATTCATTTACAGTGACAAAATACTGTACTTACAGATTCAGATTTTTACTGAATATATATTGCAGTTGCAATTTACTTTGTTAATAACCTTGAACCAAGATTAATGTCCCAAGTACAAGATTTGGAATGGAAAACTCTAAAATATACCGATTCTCTAGCCTTGAACAAATTATGCACCTTCTCTTTGGGGTATTCAATTTTGAGCCTACATTGAAATAATTAACCATCCAAGTCATTACTATTACTGTGTTCAGCTATCAGGGAAACAGATTATCCTATGTTACCAGGGAAATAATACATATGAAGTTCAGGAGAGAGAAAGAGGTAGAGAGAGGGTGGGGGGAGGTTTATGGTAAGGGTAAGGTATCGGCTTGCATGATGGTAGACTGGAAAGTCCAAACTCTGCAAGTCATGCTGGTAGTCTGGAGACCCAGAGAAGAGTTCACATTGCGGCTCTGAGTCTGAGGAACATCTGGAGGCAGAAGTCTCTATTCCTTGGCAGAACTCCTGCTGTTTTCTCTCAAGGCCTTAAAGTAATTGGATGGGACCCAACCATATTGTGGAGGGTAATCTCCTTTACTCAAAGTCTACATATTGAGATGTTAGTCTCATCTAAAATATGCCTCCACAGCAACATCTAACAACAGTTTAACCAAAAATGTGGGTACTGTGACCTAGCCAAGTTGACACATAAAATTAATCATCACAGAGGACAATCAAGAGTGCAATATTGAATAAATTTCCAGGGTGAGCTCCCACTTGGTAGCTTTGAACACAGCATAGGTCTCATTTTAAGGCCATCCTAATTAGGGAACCAGTTAATTCTCATGTACCTGTATGAGTAGACAAAGCAGTCCCAGTAGTCTGAGAACATTTCTGTGACAAGGAGCTCCAGGTGCTGGCTATGGGACTGACAGAACAGCTGGAGCCAGTGTGTCCCTCAAAGTAAAGAGACTCAGTGAAGTATGTGTCCTTCACCAACAACATTTGCATGTGTATAAGGGGTTATGGAAACAGATCAGGTTTAAGAGGTAGCCCAGGGCTAAATTATGAAGATTTGTGGGACATGTCAAAGAATGTGGATTTACTATAAAGGTAGGTTAGTGGTAGGCTCATCAGTGTCAGTCTTGCTGAGGAATTATTACTTGAAAGAAATTATTTAATATCACTGGAGTCTCTAAGTAACAAGTTCTGGGATTAGGCTCTATAACCTGGTTTAGAATTGGTGTTTCAAGGGGGCCTGGGTGGCTCAGTAGGTTAAGTGTCTGACTCTTCCTTACTTCGGCTCAGGTTATGGTCTCAACGGTTTGTGAGTTTGAGCCCTGTGTAGGGTTCTGTGCTGACAGTATGGAGCCTGCTTGGGATTTTCTGTCTCCCTCTCTCTCTGCTCCTCCCCTGCACACTCTCCCTCTCTCAAAAATAAATAAAATAAAATAAAATAAAATAAAATAAAATAAAATAAAATAAAATAAAATAAAATAAACATTAAAAAAAAAAGAATTGGTGCTTCAGGCTTAGGGACTCTTAAAATGTCACATAGGGTAGAACATGATTATCTTATACTTCACAAAGAGAACATTTATACTAGCTTGAAGGAAGGCAAACCTGGAGGGAAAGATGACACTTTACTACGTTAAAGCTACAAGTGTGCTTCTGTGAGAGGGGGTTCAGGATATATTTAGGTGGCAAATTTGACAAAACTGTCTAAAGTTGAACGACAAAAAAAAAAGATTATTAATGATAATTTCTGAGTCACTGGCATGGGGGATGGAAGTGACAGTGATGTCAGACCCTGAAATACGGAACATGGAAGCAGGAATTGATGGTGGAAGAAGTGAAAGAGGTTTGAAGGGTCAATGAAACATCAAGGAAGAGAAGGCTGTTAGTCAATGTCTTAGTCTCTTCAGGCTGCCAAAACAAAATAGCACAGACTAGGTGTTTTTAACAACAGAAATTTATTTCTTACAGTTCTAGAGATGGAAGTCTGAGCTCAGGGTATGACATGGTCAAGTGATAGCCCTCTTGTGGGTTGCAGACTTCTTGTTTTATTCTTACTTGGTGGAAGGGGCAAGAGAGCTCCCTTGAGCCTTTTTTTATAAGGGTATTAATCTCATTCATGAGGGCTCTGCTCTCATGACCTAATCCCCTTTCAAAGATCCTACCACCTAATACCATTACATTGGGCATTAAGATGTCAACATATGAATGTGGTGTAGGGGGACAAACATTCAGACCATAGCAGTCAGTTAGAAAGAAAGTGAATAGAAGCTTCTAGACTGCAGATAAATGTTTTTGAGTTCATAGATCAGGTATTGACAAACTGGGCCTTCTGACCAAACCCATACTACCAAGGGTTTTGCAAATACGATTTTATTGGAACACAGCCATTCTCATTTGGTTACATATTGTCAATGGCAGCTTTCACTCTACACAGCAGAACTAAATACAAATAGCTCTGTTGTGACAGAGACCGTATGGCCTGCACAATCAGAAATATTTCCTTTCTGGCACTTTTCATAAAAAAAAAAAATTGCAGACTTCTGGTGTAGACGGATATTGGTTGAATTTTTGAATGTGGATAAATTGCCTAGGAAATATGTGTGGTAAGAATAGAAATTGCTAAGCATAAATAAGGGAGAGAAAGGAACAAAAGAACAGGACTAAAAACTGAAGGCTTAATGACAAGAAGGGGGGGAAGAAGGCAGTACTCTTAAAATCTGTATCTCTGCATTATCCAATCTACATTTCCTTTGCTAGTCATCAAATAAGCCAAAGAGGAAGAGCAAAACAAGTAGAATGTTTCTTCCCATTTTCTTTTCTCCTTGGTCTTGCTTTTCTCTCTTTTACAATATGCTTTCAAGGAAGAAGTCATTTGGTGGAAGAAAAAAAGAACAAAGATGATTCTGGAAAAGTTCTAACCCTCTAAGAAGAAGTAGAAAGAAATGAATTCTCCTCTGAGGCCTGGAGCCCATTCAGTGTCTCAGCCAACTGAAAGTCTTGCACGTGTGTATCAATCACACGTTCTGTTTTGCTCCCACATTTCATTTATGCTTTCCTGTTTCCTTTTTGTTTAGTTTATAGGAGCTTTCCTCCCAGGATAAAAACAAAGCTCATAGCATTTTGCCTAGGAAATAATATTCTGTTTTCTTTGCTAGAAGCTGTGTACTTGCAATGGTAATATAAATGTGCTGCCCAGACTAGATTCCCACCAAACTTGTCACTTGTTTGAAAGGGAGCTCTCTCTTTGACAAGAAGAGACAAGGGCCAAATGAGCCTGATTCTTTCCTATGCCAGCCAGCAATGCAATTACAAGAATGGGGGCTAAGGAAGGACAAAGCAGTCACTCACCTCTGCACACAGGTGCTGTGTCCTTGAAATAGTTGATTGTACTTGGGGCCCTGTCCTGGCCTGTTAACCAGACACTGCAACATGGGATTTCATAAATGACTGTAATTCATTGGTGATTTATAGAGGCTTCTAAACACAATTTTTGAAAGGGATGATTCTTTTTTTCTTTATGTCCCCAGATAAGGTCTCATGGTTTCTATAATCTTTAGAATTCATAATCTTTAGGTAATACACTTTGTAGAAACAGCAGGAAAGTGAGGTTTTGCAAACCTCCTTTTCTTCACTGATGAGTTTAAAAATGCTGTCGTTTACTTCAACTGTTGAAAATGGAACTCTCCCCATATTTAAGCAGTGGTGTTCTCTTTTTGCGCCGAAAAGCAATGAATTGTCACAAACGGACATCTTGCTATGAATAAAGATGACAAATGAGTAAGTGACTCAGAAATATGCTTGACAAGTGAGAAATGGTTTGAATATAAAGTTTATATAGTCTTCTCCCATCAATTTAGGAGACTGAACTGGTCTGGTTGCAATGGGTAACCAACAGGTACGTGGACGGTAGCTCGCAGAGCGTTCTCATCCTCCTCAAATTGCCAACCGAACCTTTGCAGTGTGCTCCTGTTTGTAATCATGATTCGTTTCTCTATTAGCCTGGGCATGATTTCATCCTGCTTCAAGTTGGCAATGACTCTGCAGCCCTCTACCATGAGGATCCTGATCCTAGGAAACAGTCGGGAGACCATTCCTAACAATTGTCATGTCTGGTACTGGAGTTAAGTGTCCTGTGTCTCACTGATACGCTTTTCCAGAGACACTGGCAGCTGAAAGCTGATTCTGAGATCTGAGAAACGAAACGGAAATTGGAGAGGAAGCCTCAGAGGTTCCCCTACTCAGAAAAACCCCATGTTTTCTGAGGGGGTCCTTGTTGGTAACCACTGTAGTCCCCACTTTTCACATCATTGAAAGTTGCTGAATGAATGAAATAATACGATGTAGAATTCCTGACAGTGTAAAGAGTCAACAGTGCCTGTTATTACTGTAAGCCAGATTGCTAATATTTATAGCACACGCAAAGTGCCTATTTTTCTACATTGTTAATGTGAATGTGATCATTGCCCTATACTGGATTTGTCTTTTGATTTTGTCATCTGCGTCATTATTAGATCAGTATTCAGACAATGGTTTCTTACTTCATTCTCACTCACGTGCAATGCAGACATATTGCACTATTCACTTTTCTCCATCTACCCTTGCCTCTTTCCTTATTAAAAATTTATCTATGAGTAAATTTAGAGAGGAGATGGAAGTCACTATAAAATCGCATGCCCAAGAACAGTGATAATTTCGAACTGCCACATCCAGTTAAGGGTGGGTCAGGACAACACTAACCGTCACTCACAAAGGGCTTTCACACCGATCGCGGGTTCTGAGTTTTCCCCACATGTTGCCATGAATCTTCTTTTACTTTCACTTAAGAAGGTGCTTAGAAATGCAAGGGTGTAAGAATGATGTTACCAAAGGCTAAAGTCATAACCCCTCTATTTTATGGAAAAAGCAATTGTTTGTGAATTTCTGTCACACTTGGCAGTTGGCAGAGGCACGTGAGGGCACAGCTGCCTGGACACCGAGAACCTGATAAGGCAAATGAAAAAGGAGACACCTCAGTGCAGTGATGGCAGACACGTGTGCCAATTTGGGTAACACTCTTTCTCATATACTTTCTGTTTTTCTTCTGTCTGGGAACTAGTGCAGGAAGTCTAAAAGAGGAAAACAAACTCGTCTTTCCTACTTATTTTTAGTTAACTAGTGCTTGCACCGTGTGCCTTTTCGACTGTTACAGAAGTATCTCGTAGGCACGTCATTTTTTATTCACTCATTCATTTATTCATGTAATAACCAAACTTTTCTGAAGATTTTGTTGTTGAGGGAGCTACAGAATTAACTACTGCAGCATTATATTAGGAAAGGTCTTGTTCCCCAAGAGTTTACAGTCTTAATATGTTTTACAAAAACTTGTCCGCCCACCTTAATCTAAACCAATGGTTCTCAGTGGCGGGAGGGTGGGGAGAAGTTGTCCCCAGGAGACATCTGTCTCCAATGTCTGGAGACGTTTTTATTACCTGGGGGAGTGAGTGCTTTTAGCATGCAGTGGTTAGAGGGCAGGGGTGCTGTTAAATATCCTTCAGTGCACAGGACAGACACCACAATGAAGTATAATCTGGCCCCAAATGAGAAATCCTGTTCTAAACTCTTGCTTTGACCAGAATTTATTCTTTACTTAGCACAATCCTTTACATATAGTAGAGGTATCCGCTACTTTGTTTAGCAACTAATAGAGGTTCCTAACACGCAGTATAGCATTTAATAAATATTTGTCAAAAGAATTAATGTACATCAATCTGGATTAAATTTAGTGGGAGTAGAACTGAGTTTGAATCCTGTCTCCCAAATTAAATGTCTGTGTAACCTTGATCAAATTACTTAACATTTAAGAGGCTTAGTTTTGTACTGATACAGGACATTAGTACTTGCTACTTAGAATTTAATGAAATACCATGTATGTAAAGCCTCTGGCACACAATAGTTCTTATAAGACTGACTCTCTTCTATGTCTGGACAAATTTCCCAAGGGTGAATGGATTAACTTTTTAAACTGATAATCCTATATTAGTTATTCTACAAAAGACTAGTTATTGGATTGTATTCAGTTTTCTTTGAATGTCGTCTTTTGTGAAATCAAGGTGATTCTGGCTATTGTTTCTGTTTTTCTTTTTATTGTTGTTACAGCCTTATAATAGAAGGATTGAGTCTGAATGTGGGACTATAGGCTCTTACCTGTTCTTTGTGTGCAAAAAGTGCTCCAGATGGTACCACAGATGCAGAAAGGTTAAGGGATGTAATCAATTGTCATACCAGGGAGGCACTCAATGTGATTTGGAGTTTATTGTGCGTCCCTACTGACTGAATTAGAATGTCATGTTCTGTGATGGGATAGTAATAGATTAGAAGCTTGCTCCTCTCTGCTGTCCTGGATAAATAAAGGGGAAGTTCAGTTGTGAGCCGCCTCATTTGGTGGCTAGGACTGCCATGGTGGTCTGATAGGTGCGCTCTGGTTCTTTACCCCAAAGTATTTATGCTCACGCTCTCATATCTGCCCTGTGGATTCAGCAAATGAATTAAAGTCATATCAGAATGTGCTGGAAAACTATTTATAGGAGAGAATGAAGAGAGGGAGAAGGTTTCAGTTCTGAAGGAGCTAGGTCTTTATTTGAGCAGGAATGTGGTGCCTGGGGAGGGGTCACTTAGTAATAGGGTTCTTCCTTACATAAATTGGGGAATTCATAATTTGGGAGTTTATTTTTTTTTAAAGTTCTCTCCCACAGATAAGAAAGAGTAATATGTATTGTATAGGAAATCTAATAACCTTAAACCACCTAAAGCTTTTTGAAAATTATTCATTTATAGCAAGTCTAGGTCATGCCATTTCCTTCTTAATGGCTATATTTTTACAACGTAATTTAGTACACCTGTCTCAATATGGTGGTATTAGAATATCCAGTGGTATCAGAAAAAGTGAAAAAAAATAGAAAATTCAAAAAATGAAGAAAGTGTGAAAAAGTTTCGGAAGAGAGAGGCGATGATAAATTATTGTTCTCACAAATACATATGAGGTAATCCCACTTTAAAACTGGTTTTACAGAGTGTTTCACTTGGCATCACACTGTGATAACTGAAAGTAAAAATTCTGGATTAGAAGTATTGCCAGTCTTCAATACAGCTCTCATGTGCTTTCATAGCAATCGCTCTCAGCTAGTATGCTCAGATTTGATGAACTCCTGCTAGTTTGCAACCCAACCTAACATTGTGATGTTACAGTTAAAAATAAATTGGTTGCACGCTGGTGTCCTATATGATACTGTTTGTTGATAATCTGTTAAAATTTCCCTGATAATCAAAGAAAAGTGTAAAGTAGCTTGAAAGATTGATAATTATTTCAGTAAAAGGTAGGTGTACATGTTTTTTTTTTCTTTTTTACCGTAATTCCCTTAGAATACCATTGTTATTAAAATTTTAAAGAGCCTTGAAGTGAAAATGCATGAAGACTTAATTGCCTTCCCTGGTTTTCTTGAGCTTATAGAATGTATTTTCATCTTTTAGTCATAGTTCTGTTTTTAAATAACTCTGTTCTGCTCCATGAGAGACATTTCAGTTCTAAATGTATGCAACCAAATTATCTTTTAACCCTCATTTTCAAACTGCAGTTCAATCAGTATACTCCAGATGGCACACAATGATGATAAAATTATGCATATGTTACATTGAGGGATTGAATATGCAAACAGAAGGAGCTGGTTAACTAAGGTTTTCAAATTGCCTTCAGGACTTTACCATTCTCCTACATAATGACAAAAAAAATGCAGATACTGTTTTGCTTGGTTTTAGGATTTGACATTTTTTAATATGGCAAATGAAATGCAATTGTAATCCATAATAGTCCACATGAAACTTTGCCAATGTCAATATAAAAGCAAATGTTTTCCTCCACAAGTCAGTATGTAAGGAATGCATTTTTACCTTAGTTTATTACCAATGTTTTGCAGATAATACCATGCTCATGAGAAAATATATGGGGGAAACACAATCAAAATGGATATTTCATTCATTAATAGGCTTTTTTGTTTGTCTATTTAAAGCACATGATTAGGGAAACAGGTCATCCATTTTTATTTTCATCACTTTAGGAAACCATAATGATATTGGGGGAAATAAATAGAAAACAAAACAAAAAAAAACAAACAGGTGATTCCACTCTGATTACCAAAGAGTTATCAACTGCTACACTACTGAATAGTTCCTTTATAGCTCTATAGTTCTAGAATATGAAAGCAACTCAGTAGGCTCCTTATTTTTAGATAGAAGCACAATTGAAGAAGTGATATATTTGTCAACTTATCCATTACACTATTCTCAAAAAATCTTCTCAATTCTGATGTCAACAATTCTTCAGTAAAAGGTTATGTTTATATGTTTTAGTCATTTTTATTCACTTTATCTAAAAAACAAAAAAAAACAAAAAACAAAAAAACAATCCACCCAATGCTCCCAGCAGGTATTCCTACATGTTTTAGATGTCTGTTAGTTTTTAAAGATTAAAGAAAATTGATGGTGGCTCAGTGGTAAAGTCTTTTACATGAGGGTTAGTTAGCACACTGTTTTACACTTGATTTCAGCTAAAAGGCCGAGAAGCGATAGCATGCTATTTTATTAATATTAGTTGGGAGCCTAAAAACAGAGACATTTCTTTCCATTATATATATGTATATTATATATACAATAATATGTATATTATTATATCTATAAATTTATATTTCTACCCTCAACTTCCACCGGCAAGTTATTATTTGAAAATGTTTAATACTACCGCCTAAGGTGGATTTGTGTAAATTGACGACACTTTTTTTTTTTCAGTGATCTAAATTGGGGAAGTCTTTTATTCTGGACTAGGTGTTCCCTGCTTTTTTTCTTTTCTTTTTTCCTATAGCTTCATGCATTGATTTTGATGAACATTTCATGCTAAAGGAGTTTCCAAAGTAGAACAATTCAGAATCCACGAATAGTAATTGAGCCCTTTAGTTTTGCTCTAAACTTAAAACCATTATTCTCTATTTAAAGCAGACAAATCATGTTGCTCTACAGAACACTGTTCTGTCATTTTAGGTTATGTGTGTGTGTGTGTGTGTGTGTGTGTGTGTGTGTGTGCGCGCGCGCGCGTGTGATGGTTGTTTCCAGTGAGCTGGGCTGGAATATTAAGCTCTCTTTGCTTCCTATGCTCTCTCTTGCTGTGCTGGGCACATTTAGGGTTCTGTCTGAAATGGGCAAAAAGCAATTCTGTTGCTCATAAAGAATAACTTGTAAGCTGGTGTGGATGCTTGTACATTTTTATTTTGTGAAGAGAATGCACTATTTTCCAGGCTTTGAATCTCTGGCAACTGGCTTGCTGAAACTCAGCTTAAATGTATTGTCGTGCATAAACAATCAAATGTAGAACATAATACGTACGTCTCCTCTTCTGACTGCAACTCTCATATGAAACACATTGGCTCAATACATTATTCTATGTATATGGAGTTGTATCTGTCAGAAACTAATTTAAGTGTCATGTGAAAACAAAAAGTTAATAGAAGTTTAACATGGTAAAATATTGCTTTTAATATTAAAAATGGACTTCTAGCATTTGAGAAAATGTAGCTATTATCGTGCTCACGGAGTGATGTGGCCAAATACCCCTGTGCTGAAAGCCCATTGCATGGCGGAGATGATTATTTTCTAGCATGAGCTGTCATGTTACAAAGGTGAATACATATTTGGATTCTCATGGTCTGGTCTGTTTGCCTGGTGGGGGAAAAGTTTAAGTAGTTCTTAACAACAAACATGCTTCTTTATCCAAAAGAATAATTTGTACTAGAAGCAATATGGTAGAATGATTTTTAGGCTTACCCTAGTAAAAATCTACTTGTCCAAGTTTTTGTCCTCCTACATTCTTGTTCTCTTGCATTTAAAATACTATATGTAAGTATTCACTAAAAATATATTATGTATTTTGGTGATTATTTATGTCAAGACATTTCTATATAAATTAACATTTTATATCATTAGTATATATCCATCATCTGTATTGAATACTATTTGGAAAATAATTATAGCTCTGAATATTAGAGTTCTGAAAGCTCTTTTTTCTTTCCTCTCTCTCCCTCTCTCCTTCCCTCCCTCCCTCCCTCCCTTCCTTCTTTCCTTCCTTCTTTTCTATAATTTCCTTTCCCAGCAATGTGATACAAAGTGAAGTGATATTTCTGGCAACAAGTTAAAGATATTATGGAAATTACATAAAAAACAATTTTTGATGACCATAAGGAGCCAAAGGCTAAGGACCTATTTCTCATACAACATCACTTCAACATCAAGCCTCCCCATTCATCTGATGCTCAACAACAACATAATAGCAATGTCCTTTAATGCAGCAAGAAAACCAGACCATAATAGATTTGCTGAGAGACTATATAAGAGCTTCTGTGACATTCTAATCAATCTTTAAGTGTGTTTATGACTGTTAAAGAATTCTGCCATAGTTGGTGGATACAGAACCTAACAACTCTAGTACCATGTGACTCCACAGTAGAAATAAAAGCATGAGAGATTTATCTAGTGATTTACTTTGATGGCATAATATGGAAGTAGAAAAAGGAAGTAGAAACTATGCTGGGGACTTCTGCCATTCTGCATGAGTGAGGTGGATAATGGGAAAAGGTTAAAAGCAGTTGTTTTCTTCATGCAACAGATTCTTTGAATGAATTTGGGCTACACAAGAGGGTTGTCAGATAAAATGTGGGACATCCAGTTAAATTTGAATTTCACCTAAACAAAACAAATAATTTTATTATAGATGTCACAAACATTGCACATAGTACACTAATGTTACAAAAAGTATTCATTGCTTATCTGAAATTCAAATGTAATTGGATGTCATGCATTTTCCTTTACTAAATCTGGCAGCTGGAATATATGGACATCCTTGGGGTGGAAGGGAAAGGAGGAGGCGATAAGGTCTAGACTGGTCCTCAGCCTCCTCTGCTAACTACTGTTCCTTGTTCCACATTCTGACATGAGACAAGTGGAGCCGGGGCCATGAGCCATCAGTTTTGGGGAGGACAGGCTGAGGATCCTTATATCTATGAGCAACTATATGTAAGACTTATGGAGATAAGGGTCAATAAGATGCAACATCAGCATGTGACTTATTAAATTACCAAGGATGTTGAAATAATATGCATGTTCCACTCTCGAAGAATTGTCCTATGCTAATCAGTTGTGCACCTAACTAAGGAGGTAGTATGAGTTGGATTATGACTAAAAAGTGAATAAACTAGAAAGAGAGACTCTAACTCAACCACTTTTTTGCAATACTCTCTACTCTCTTCTGTTGCTTCCTTGAAGAATTTTTCTTTCTTTCTTTCTTTCTTTCTTTCTTTCTTTCTTTCTTTCATGGAGGAGGAAGAGGTAGAAATTTCTAATTTGGCACATTTCCATTTCTCTTGGAGACTACATCCCAGTAAAAGTTCCATTACTGTCTTTGTGCTAAGTTACATAGTACTTAAATCAAGTTAATTCTATACTAAAAAGTAACTATTTTGAGTGCCAGGCATAAATTGAGGTGGCTTGTAAATGCTCTAAACTAGGTACCTTCATTTTCACATGGACAGCAAGACCTAGAAAGGTTAAAATATGTCCAAGGTCATAAATCCAGAAAAATGAAGTAGCTGAGATTAGAATCCAGCTGTAATAAGAAGACTTTTACTGCTGTTAAACTACATAAGAAAAAAAAAATTCTTCCACCTCAGCTTGAACTATATAGTGTTTAAAATGTTTCTTTGGCCACTTTTTTGTCACTGTCTGAAGTTACCCAAATATGAATCCTAGGCCTTAAGTGTAAAATTCCTAGAATTTAACCTAAAACAAGAACCTTGGACAAAGTTCTGGGAAAACATTCCTATTTAGTTGCTAAGTTTGCACACAATTCGCTATCAAAATTCATATTCTACTTATCAGTTACTCTATTTAAACAATGCAGGTGGTAATGCTGACTATCCCACTGAGATATTTTAGGAATAACAATGCAATCAAAAAACATACCCCCAAATAATGCAAAGCTCCTTTTGTATGTATGAACTATGAGGAGCTATAGGAAGATGAAATACCAACAATAGCTCTCTGATAGACATAAATGTAGATGTTTCTATCCATTCACCCACTCTGCAGATAATTACCAGGAAAAAACGTGGCTTTTATCCTTAGTGAGAGGGCATATAAATTCAAAACAGGCAGATGTGACTTTTTTTTAAGAAAATTACTGAATTCATACATTTTTTAGCAACAGAGAAGTTAGATGAAGTTACTTTAAAAATTAGTTAAAATGCAAACCCTGGCCTGCCGTACAATCAGTTTTTCAGAGAAGTATGAACAGGACTTTAGAATTTAAAGATTGTAATTCGAATGAATATTAATGCTCAAGTGTGCGGAGCGCAGAGGTAACTGACCTCAGACCTCACACAGTGTACAAAGTAGCTGCTTAGCTGGGAAAACCAATTTTTCACCTTTTTTTTTTTTTTGTCAGAAATAGGAGACACTCCACTATAGGCTGGATTTTGTTCCTTGTAGAGGTCAAATCAGTGTCTGCTTGAAAAATTCATGATCCAGAAAAGGTAATTTTTAATGAATATTTATGAGCAATGTCCTTTCTTATCAGAGCTGTGCAAGTTTTCTGAAGCTCGCCACTAAGACTGGCTTGTGATTTTTAGCAAAAAACCTCTGAATCAAAATGAGGAAAATGGACCTGATATACCATCCATCGTCTGACTCATTTTGGCTTCTTCTGTTATGCATCATCATTGCATAGAAAACAACATTGTTCAAGGCTGTTCGTATCACTACTGTTGCAGTATTCTTCCCCTTCCTTTTAGGATCCAAACACCAACATAAAAGAACATTTAAAGGACATTATGCACGTTCTATATATTTTTTTTAACCCTAAACACATTTTGTCCGTAAGGTTGCTAAAGATTCAGACCAAATAATAATAGAAGTGTGGAGTTTTCTCATATTTGGTATGTAAAAATAATAACTTCAGAATACTGAAAAGGCTTTTTAGCCAAATCATGATTTTTCTTGCATTTTCTCTTAAAATCAGTACAAGTCAAGAGACAAGTCTCTAACGAAGCATCCATTCAAATTTTCCAGAATTAATACACATTTGTAATGATGTATATGCATATTATTATGTTAACATAATTAATACATGTATTAATCATGTATACACCACTGTGTATATACTCATCAAGAAAAAGTGTTAGATATTAATTTGTAAGTATAAAATAACTTGTTCAAAGAGTAGCAAATACATTCAAATGTTTATGCTATTCTTGATCAAATTGTAGAAATGCAACCACACCACGAAGCAATTCAACCTGCCTATGAACTGGTAACGGTTTCAGTGTTCAGCCTCTGCCATTTTATAATATGAAATATCTATATAGCACGGAAGTACTACTTATGGATTTTCCCCTCAAGGTAGCATGTAATAGACACATTATCATAGCATTAGTCTTCGTGTGGTTTCATGAAATGTTGCTCTGATGAATTAGGATGGCAACCTATTTATCATCATAAACATTAGAGGAAGGCATGATGACATGGGATACAGTACCTTACAGAACCAAAACTTTGTCAATGAGGATCATATCATTTGCTTTCGTGAAGATGAAAGTGTCTATTGTAAATGCCGAATTCCAAATATAAGTAAGTCTTATTTTCAGCGTCTATTGCTTTCAGCTTCCTGAAGTGTTGGAAGTCAGGCCTACAAAATACCCAAAAAGTAAATCTATCAAGGGAATTGGACTGAATCTAGTGCTGTGTGCCTACCTCTCCCTTGACTCTAGGTCTTTGCATCAGCTGTAATGCTTTGCCTGGAATGCTCTTTCCAGTCTAAGCACAACTCAACCACACTCCAGACATAGCCTCTTTAACTCCTTCTCATCTTCTCGGTCTTAGACTAGATGACATTGCCTTTGGACAGTCTAATTTTGGAGCCCCACATCATTGGAGCTCCCCACACTTGCTCCATTTATAGTGCATTTTCCTGGTATTATTACACTGTGATTGTCTAATGGCATTGTCTTCCATACTGAGGGATTGTTCCATGAAGGCCAGGACTGAGGTTTGCTCACCACTCTCAGGCATATGCACACATTAATTTGATCAATCTTTATTTACTGAAAGCCTACCAACTGCCAGGCAGTATTTGGGGCACTAGAAATAAAAACATTTACCAGACAGATAATGTACAAGATATAAAAAATGGGTTAAGAAAAAAGGAACAGCATAAGTGCAGATTCATATGTTTTTTCAAAATATTTTCTGAATAAAGAACATGGATTAATACAAGGTGATTGGATGCAGGTGTGATGATAAATTTTGATTGATGGCAGTGTTAATTAATGGGTAGCAATGAAGCAGGAATCAGAAGGCCAATGAGTCAAATAGCCACTCTTCTGTCTCCCTATCTGTCAGCCTCTCCCCCTTTGAGATAGCTCTTTAGTGCTTTTCGGATTCTTATCTTTCTGTCACCTCCAGCAGATTACCCACTGAGTGTAAAATTTTAAACTTATGTTTCTATATGAGTAAACCCTTTCAACTGGACTCTTGAGTTTTAGAATATAGAGTTAGAAATAATTTACACAAAACAAAGTTCCTGATTTAATTTTTTCTTTTTCTATCTTTTAAAATAGACTAGTTCATTGGTAGAATCAAACATCTATATGATATCTCAAGTACCATGGTACCTAATAGAAAATTCTTACTGGATGAGACAATGTTAATGTACTGGTGAATACTAATGACCTCGTAATTATATTTTCATGGAATCTCCTTTATCTTATTACTTCTTGGTCACTTTTCTTATTTATGGACAATATTAGAATTTCCACTTAAGGGGACATAGGAGTGTCATGCAATAAATAGAGTCCTGGAGCAAATGTGTTCATGGACCTCTCCAGGTTTCCTTTTCTCAATCCCAAGTGCATAATTGGAACGTACATAGTTGGTGGTTGGCGAAACCCCAACGTCATTTTCTTTGCCTATTGTATGAGAGCTGACACAGTAAGCAAAGCCAAGTGGAAGTCTTTCAAACTGAGCCCACAGCTAATATATTAAATTAAAACTAGTAATGTATTAGTGACACTTTTAAAGGACTAAATGCAGATACAGTGGTTCGCATTCTACTTTCATTTAATTTACTAGTCTGGCTACTACCCAAAGCAAACAGATCCTGAAGTATGACAGTGAACAAACTCACACGAGTATTTGCCCTTATTGTAGCTGCTGTGTGTTACATGTGATATCTTGGTTAGAGCAGATTAACGTGGACTCAAGTCCTTGATATGTGGCTATAGATTCAATAAATGGATTACTTTCTATCCTTGTGAGTAAGGAGGACTAGAAGTGGCTTACATTTAAATGTGACCGAGAAGAGGATGCATCTGTAATCTTGCCTTAGGTCTAGCTATACTCTCCCTCATCCTGTCATACTGTAGTTTGGACCATCAGGACATTCTGAAAGTTGATGTCTGGCAGTATCTAACATTGGTCAACTCATTTCTGGCAGAATGGGTGCATGAGGAGATAGCCATGGTGACAGGGATGCAAGGTATGCATGGGTCCAACAACATGGGCTTCACACACCAAGGCTAATCTGGCATTGCTAATATCCAGTCTTCTAGCAAAAGAGACCAGTCCTGAGCCACCAATGGCACCATCCTTTGAGGCCAACTAGCCACTTGGTAGCAAATTGATTACATTCACTTCTTCCTCCCTGGAAAGGGCAGTGATTTGTTTTGCCTATGTGCTTCGTTATGGATTTATTATTCCTGTCTTCAGTCTATGACTAATTTCATGGGCGTAAGACCTGTGTAAGTCACACAGGGCCCAAGCTCAGAAGGCTCCCATGCTTGGTTTAATGTTATTCTATTGCCACTTTGGAATTCTTAATTTTCAAGCAAGGGACCCCACATTTTCATTTTACACGGGGCCAATCAATTATGTAGCTAGCCTTGCTGCAGTCTGGGTCAGTCTCTCCATCTGAAGCCTTGCAAAGTGTTTAATTCATTAACATACAAAGATCTAGTAACCTGCTTCACAGCAAAGAAAGTGGCATCCACTGGTCCTATCATTTACCATACCACCCAGAGGCTGCTGGTTTAATAGAATAGTGCAAGACTAAGGTAAGTATAGGGAATGGGGCACTAAATTTCAGTGTCCCACTGAAAACTTTTCACCAATTTATGTGTGTGTGTGTGTGTATGTGTATATATATGTATACATGTATATGTATATATGTATATGTATATATAAAGTATATATATGGTATCTTTTTCAGATACTATAAAAATTCCACATGTATGTATGTGTGTATATATATATATACACACACACATATATATATAAATTTAAATAAAAATAAATAAAATTTATATATAAATTTCTACTTTTTAGTTTATTTTATATATATGAAGTAGATGAACATGAAATAATTCAAGATATGCATACTAGTGACGAAACAGGCAGAGAGGGTGAGATTCAAAGAAATGAGAAACTGAGTAAAACAATGAGAGAGGTTTCAGAGACAGAAGACAGAGTCTTTAAATGCTAGGGACTGAATAAATTCCACAGGGATAAGGATCTTTGCTTGGTTCATTCATGTACCCCAAGCATAGAAAATAGTAACATGTAATAGGCATGTAATAGGCACCCAATAATTATTTGTTAAATGGATCAACTTTAGGTTAAAACTAAAAGTTTGAGCATGTATGAATGAATACATATATTCATTGTGTGTATATGCAATGGATATAAGTGTATTACATTTACAGAGAAACAACTTCCAATTATACTATACTTTGCACCTATTATGTAACTAGCCCTTGCTCATTGCTAGTAACATCAGCTTTAGTAAAACATGATTTCTGCCCCAAAGGAGATGAAAAGGTCATGCTAATGTCATCTAGAGAGGCCAGTTGATTTCACAAACATGTCTTGACTTAAAGGCTGCACTTTCATGGGGATTGTTTTTGCTTCAGTGTCTGTTTTGAAGTTTCCAAAACAATTGTCTATCAATTCATGTAAAGCTGATGTTGTATAGGCAAGGAGTGACTCACATTAATACATTGTACAAAGAACCAATGAATGAATCAGGCTTATCTCATATTAATCTATGAGAATCTTTCCAATTCTAAGAATATTTGCCTCTACTACTCTTATGTATGCCTTCCTCAGTCTCAGGCTTCTTTGGAACTGCTAAATGGATACATTTGGAGTCAAAACAAAATGGAGGTGAGTGTTAGGGAGGAATTCTCATCCATATAGGTTAACGTCTAGTGAAACATCCATGATCATAACAGAAAATGCCTTTAAAGTCATCTAAATTTTCATCTCCCTTATCCAATGAGTTTCTCCTACCTTCTGGAGAAGATAAACACAAATAATATCTTGCTTACTTGTTTTTCTAAGCATCATTTTGACCACCTGCTTCCTTGATTATCAATCACATGTCAGTCCTGCAGTTTGGCTATTCGTGGATCTAGTTTTATTTTGAAACCTCTGATCACCATGGTAGGGCTTGGGTTTCTTCCTGTGTTCTCAGCCCTACGTTTAACAATATTCCATTCAGTTATTTTTTCAGATTTGTTCCTGTTATAAATTCTCTAGAACTTGTAAAAATTACCATTATTGACTTGCTGAAGAAAAACCTGCTGTGATGGCCCCAGTTATGCATCATCTAATATGTGATTTGGAAACTTATGAATTGATATTTACATATAAAAATTATGAAGAAACACTATCTCATATAGGGCAGAGATCATGTGAGCATTCTGCATAGTGCAGACTTGATAAATATCAAATGACTACATGCAAATTAAAATAGCATTTTCTCACATCCTGGGTCTATATAGATAGGTGTGTTTTGTTCTTTCAGATGAGAGGTTGACTTATGATTATGAACTTTGACATCTTTCTGGCTGATTGAAAATAAATTGTGCATGTCAAATGAGCCCTTACGTAGGTATGAAATTTAACATTTTCCTGTCACTGGCTATGGGAACAGAAGAGTTTGTTTTTGTTGTTTTGGGCAATGCTTATCTAGTAACCTCTGGTGTTACTAATAACTACTTACTAGTAAACCAACTAAGCTCCTAGAGATTTTTGCAGCTGGGGAAAGGGAAGTATAATTTACTTGTCACTAAAGATACATTACTACACTGTATATTTAAATTTTAGTTTTCTTTATTAAGCAGTAGAAGTAAAAAAAAAATGATGTTTAGATCCCAGAGATAATTCTGATCTTGGTGAGGAGCTAAACGTAGAAAATGCTTAATTACCTACTTATACTTCTGAGCAACACATGAATAGGCAGCATGGCTTTTGCTGTGATTGAAAGATGTCAGAAAAAAAATGTTTTTAGGGTGCAGAACTCTGTATTAGACTTACAGTCAGGAAAACTACCACATTTAGTGTTTCAGATACTATAAAAAAATCCCCAAAACCCAACTCTGAACATGTCCCAATATATAGAAAATAATCCCATAGTCACTGTAGTTTTTCAGAATGTGGGATATTTGGTATTCATTTTAAGTTTAGTTTTCACTTAATTTATTACTCTTTTTTCTCTCATGAAAACTTATCTGTCTGTGGTTACTTAAATCATCTATACCTTTATTTAATAAGTCCTAATAAGGACTTATTTCCCATAAGTCAGTGGCTGGGCAGGAATAACTTACTCAAATTATCCTTGGTTAATGATGATAACTTTCACTTTATCCAGTGATGTATTGAGTATGTTAATTTAGTTCCATACAGGTAAGTAATGTATAGTTACTTTACTTTGCTTACTGAGGGGAACAGTCCACTGTCTTCAACATGGCATCTATCAGAAGAAAAATCAGGATAAACCTGAGGATTTTTGAAAGCTGTCCTAATTCCAAGGTGTCTGATCTATTTTTTTTTAAGTCTTTACAGCTAACTGTAAGCTTTGACAAAAGATTTACAAGTCTTTGAGACAATCATCACGTCTTTGCTTTAACAAAACAAAACTAAAAAAAAAAGCCAATGGAATCTAATTTTAAGTACAGAAGTGAAAATTATCGATCCCAACTCCATATGTACTAAATTATAAATTGACATATTTATACATACATTGATAAAATGTGAAAGCCTTTGCAACACTTTCATAGTTCCTCATCTCCCAAATGTTTGTTATTGTAAAACTGAACTAATCAAATGATCAAGAGATATTCAAGAGAATACAAAAAATATTGTGTGTATTGTGATTAAAAATGGCTTTCCAAAAGTTCAGATATCTGCCTCAATAAAGGCAGATAGTTTTCTGAATTTGGATTAGAAAAAAAATAATCATACTAAACAGTTTGTAATCCTGAGAGAAAACAATTTTATGGAAAGTAGTTTAAAATATATTCATTAACCATTTCATATATTTTCAAATTTCCCCAAATAATCATTTCTACAACCTAAATATTATGACACTAACCTATGGAAAGATCTCTCAGGTATGCCATTGTTCATTTATGATAACATATGAATTCCAGGTGCAGATGTGTGTGTGTGTGTGTGTGTGTGTGTGTGTGTGTGTATGTGTGTGTTCATACATATACAAATTCATATTCTCATATTCTATGAGAAAACTATTTGCCACTTCTTTTCAGATTTTCTATCCTTCCAAGTATTTCTTTCCATTCATATTTCCTTTTTTATGACATTATTAATTTCCTCCTCCTCATTGTTTTTCTGTCATTAAAACCAATAAAAATTAGAAATAGTAACTAAACCATTTCTAAAATGTTAATATTAAAAAAACTGGAACATGTAAAGCAAATATTAAAAATGATGTTCTCTCTCTCTCTCTCTTTCTCTCTCTTCCTCTCTCTCTAATGGGAAAGGCCATGAAAAATTGAGGTAGAAGTGAAGCATCAATTTCCAAAAAATTTAGTTTTTTTTCAAAATGCTGGAAAGTCAATTCAACAAGTATTTATGGAGCTTCTCCCCCTGCCCTTGGGGACGCTGTGATATAAAATCAAAAATTTTTCCCACAGGTAACACTTGATTCATTTTGATTTAAAACTGGCAGCTGAGAAAGTCTACTCAAGGTTGCATTTACTCTTTATATATAAATATTATTTTACAGTTTGAGGTTTTACCAATATCAGTGCTTGAGTTTTAGAACGCTTTGGAATCCCTCCCCCCCGCAGCAGATCATTGTATAAATAAATGAAACTTTGAAAATAGTAGTGATTAAAAAGTAATCTACATGACAATCTGTTGATTCTTTGTAATATAGAAAGAAGTATTTTAACTTGGAAAAAGGGTATATTCTGTAGATATAGACACTCAATTATGTTTTTCTCTTTTTTGAAGCTTAAAAATATTATTTTGCTGATTAAATGACAATGTTTTTATTTTATTTTTTTGCTATGAAGTAGTTTCCCATGTCAACATAGTAGTTTACTATTGCTATAGTATATATAGTTTATTTATTTAATAAAAAGCACCCACACTTTTCCAGGCATTATACTGAAGGCAGAATTTCCCAAATAAGAATGTAGCCTCAAATATAATATAAAAGGGGAAGAAACTAGAAAACTAATGGAGAACTATTTTAATATAGACAATATAATAGCATCCTGATTAAATATTTGTTGGGAAATGAGGAAAGTTGATTTTGCTTGAGTGAAAGAAAACAGGATGGTTGGAGTTTTTCTTTTGATGTATCAGTGAATATATTAGCTACTGTGGTTGAAGAAAAAATAGGAGCGATGAAGGTGTGTTCTCTTTCTTCTTTCCTATCAAAGGAGGCAGGAAAGACAATAAATAAGAACATTGGTATGTCTTCTAGTAAAACCATTAAGAGAGAATCAGGGAGGAAGAATAAAAAGGATAAGGATTAAATGTATTTGAATACAGGCTCAGATTAAAAACAAATTATTATTTAAAACCAAAAATAAAAACATTCATTACCTTTGAAAAACAGCACCTTTCCTGCAGTGTGTTTTTAAAAAAGCAGCCAATGCGGAAGAGCTGGAGGTATGGGTGGAGCAGTGGATAAGAAGGCCAACTGTCCAAAGGGGAAGAGGAGAAATTGAAATAAGGGCCTCTCACACATTGACGAGTGCAGATTCTGTAGTTTTAAGGGCAGTGAGGAATTTGGAACATTCAGAGGAAAATAATCCTTTCTAACCCCATGTGATCTTATCTCTGCTTATATCCCAGTGGTTCTACCATAATCTCAGGAAATTTTTATCTAATTTGAAGGAAGATCTTAGGATAAGATTGAGGTGAAGAGGAACATAGTTCATGTGGGAGTCCATAAGAGGTAAGCAGGGGTTCAAGGTTCCAGAGAATGGAATGGTCTATGGAAAAGTGAAGGCAGCTAGAGGGACTTTAGAAGCCAAGCAGAATTTCTAGCATTAGGACTGGTAAACTGCGAATGGACTGGGGAGAGACTGCTGCTTGGTAGGCGGAACACAGATCCAGGAATACCAAGTTTAGGATGACGTTAATTCCAGATTTACTACCACATCCCCTCAAGCCCCCTGCCAATCTCATCCCCAGTGACAAGCCTCGCTGTGCCTTGATGCTTGGTTAAGATGGAATCAAGCACCATGAAGGTGAGACAGTGAAATTCAATAATACATAGCATGTTCTCTGAAATCAGCCTGCTTGGGTTTGAGTCCCTACTCCACTTACTACTTATTTACTTACACTTACTTACCTAGGTCAAGTTTCTCAACTCTCTAAGACTCAGTTTTTTCTAACACAGGATGGGAATAATACTAGTACCTACCCTCTAGGACTTTTGTGAGAATTAAATGTAATGTATTTAATCCATTAAAATGTGGCGCTGTGCCTGGTCCGTAGCAAGCACTTCATAAGTGATAACTTACTCATTTTGTCTAGGGAGAAAAAGCACGTCAGGAGGCCAGATATTGAGAACAAATGGGTTAACGCCTGTGTTATTTTTGTACTCTTCAAATCATAGCCGAGGTTTGACATAAGGAATAATAGCTTAAGTTTTACACAATGCCAGACACAAACAACACAAGATAGATCATCTGTTGTCCTTATTGACAGTCTTTCCTTGCATTTCATAGAATTAGGTCACACCTAAACAGAGGAACCATTGACTCAGATATTGTTTATATCCTTAGTAACAAGGTGTGTAAATCTTAAGAATATTGATACAAGTTTTTAACTCTTTTCAAAATGCACACCACTGAAGATATGTATGTTTGGCATCCACTCCAGGCTCTGAACATTTGGGTAATGCATAAGGCAACCTGAGCCAGAAGGGTTGGGGGGATGTTAATTATTGAAAGTGGCTAACTGTTCTGTTTTGAAGTAGATAAATGGAGTTTATGAGTACTGAGACATTGGCTTATTTCAATCCACATTGTTGGAAATTTTCAATCATATCCTTGAATTCTGCAAACAGAACTTTGTATTTAGAAGCATTTTACATTCACATGCAAGTAACAATACAGGATACTTTTGGGTTCACAAAAGTGTAGAGAGCATACTCAAGTTTTTTATTTAAGAGTTTGGGGAAGTAACATAACTAATAAAATCAACAGTGATAACTATTAATGTAATCAAGTGCATATATTGCTTTAAAATCAATAGGATTAATGATTAGAAGAAAACAGCCTTGGGAAAAAAAAATAGAACACAAGAGCAGTGATAAAAAAGAAGCCAATTTATTATCAACCAGTGTCTTTAAGATACCAAATCATAAAATATCAAACCAGAAAATAAAGTTCTGGTTCAAGCATAGTTTTATGTCATAGAAGTATATTATGTTTTATGTATATATTTAGAAATAAAATAAGTGATGTTAGGAATGTCTTCAAAAAAATAAAAATAAATGACTGTGATGAGGTGACAGGGTGGCCAAGGATACCAAATCACTCCCTGTAAGTGGTACGTAAGATAAGTCTGAACATGGAGATGGACAGTGGTTTGGGACTTCACTGTGGGAAAGTATGATCAAGATTTCTCTGAAGGAAGCACTGAATTCAGACCTGGGTGGCATAAAAAACACACAAAGAAAGAGATGGTTTTAACCTATGTAAACATTGTAAATCCAATCATGCTTGTTTGAGGACTGCATGTGTCAGGAAGGGTGTTAGTTTACTATCTGCTTATTGATTACTGCAAGTGAGTTTCAGGGGACTGGTAGTGTTACCTTTCCAACTTATCAACATTTTTACAATAAATAGATATCCAATGTATTAGTTCACTTGCTTGGTAGTACTTATGAATTGAATTAGGATTATAATAACCTGCTGTTGTAACCAAACTGCTTTCCTTTTCTGCTAACGTAAATGTGAAAACTATCATGGTAGAAGGTAGAGAGGAAATTAACAACAAAATCGACATGCAATTTCCACTCCTTGTGACTGTAAGAAATTGTATTCTCTCTCTGTAACCTTCCTTGAGATCTACCAAGCCCATTGTGTGAAAGTGTCTGATACAGACACACCCGGAGATAAACATGTCTGCCTGTGCATTTGTAATGGGAGGTGGTGATTTGCTCCTATCAGTGGTCACACATAACCAATTTTTGTTGTTGTTATCCAGAGTTAGTAATAAGTAATTTCATGCATGTGAAGTCACAGTGAGAGAACAGGAGTGAGTGCTTCCTAATCATTATGTCAGAGAAGAGATGCTTGGGCTGTGGTGCCTAACTAAGCATATGGACACTGGGATATGACAGCATACATGTCACCTAGGTAGAATTTCCTGATGCCTGTCACCTCTTCACACTCTTCTTAGGAAGGCAATACTATCTGGTTACTACTGTTCAGTCAGTTTAAGCACAAGCTTGCAAGAGAGTAAGAACACCTGCTCACTTATTCCTGAAGAATCTCCAACAAAAATCTCATAGAATCATGAAAGAAAGTCTTGGCCAGAGAGTGGGGCGGTTTGAGTCTCGACTGTTCTAAACTTCGAATCAGGTAGCCAACTCCCTCTTTGACACTTTTCCTCCATCTTTCACTAAACCTGAAAGCATTTGCACCAGCTCTGGGCAATGCTACACCCGACTAATAAAAATGAGGTGCACTACTCAATTTATCCAGGCCCGATTATGTTGGAAGGCAGCTAACGGCAAAAGTGATTCCTGTATACTGAACAGCACTGGAGCCCCTGTAATCTAGAGGGGAAAACATTCAAAGGGCACTGTGAAGCTCAATTTACAGAAATAGATCGAAAATTGCTGCCAACTGGCCCAGCAGACAATGCTTATGCACAGCCATTGCAGACCAGGTTGTGGCTCAATTTGGGGGGTGGGGGAGAGTTGTACAGCATCAGGCATTGATGGCTTCTGTGCCATCATCCCGGAATACAGAGAAAAGTGACCTGGTCATCAACACTTGTCTTAATTAACCTGGCGCCAATCTAAGAGTTTTAAATATTTTCTCTCCACTGATCATTTCTACCCATATTAGAAAACACCACCTTTAACATGCTCAGGCTAAACTAATCAGCTCTACTATCAATTCATAATTGATCCCTGTCCATAAACAATCTCAGTATGAAATTCCTTAGACGTTTTGCTCAGATATGTCTGCATTGTGCTGTAATCTTGTCAAAACCCTTGGCTTCTGAATGAACTTATTTTCATCAGAGAGATTGGGAAGGGGTTATATGTCGCATGACACCAACACCTTCTGGCCACGCATCTTATCCCTTTACCCCTAATAAAAATGTCTGAGTCTTATGTCCCAAGGAACTGTTTCAAAGCTTTTTAAGATGACCTTTAGTCAAATAGGTCAACTACTTTTAAAGCTTCCTCAATTAATGCCTTCCTGGGATGTCTTGTTTTGAAAATCACATTTGACATTTTGACAGAATTTAGCTTTGATATTCAAGCCGATTGCCCTCCTCCAGCTTTCTCAGCTACCAGGCACTTGAACTTTCACTCATATTTTTCTGCTAAGCTTCTGCTGACGGGCCTCTCTAGATACCATTGAGTAGGCTGACTGAAATATAACCTCACTCCAGGTCAAATGCCTTTAAGCTGAAAACCATTTCCAGGAAGGATGAAAATCTTAGATATTTCAAGTCTGTCTATTTGGCAGTGTTGAGATAAGAACAATGAGTCTTGTTTTTGTTGTTTTCTTTTCTTTTTGCTGTTCTGTAGCAGTGAGAAGGAAGAGCTCAAACGTTCAGCAACAATTATTGCTGTGCATACACAAAGCATAGAATGGAAAATACAATGGGGCAAATTGAGTAACCATTATAGACATGGGCAGGTAAAATCTAATATTAAAAGTTTGAAGGTGCAAGGTGTATGTCATAGGTTTTTTAAATTAATAAATATTTTATTTTTATTAATGTTATTAATATATTAATATAATGATATTAATAATAAATATTTGATTTTAATTAATAAAAATATAAAAATAATGTAATTTTGACTTGAATATTTGGGTCAGTTTCAGAAGCATGAACTCTATTTGATTTGCACTGATGGGTGAAAAATATCATGTGAACTAATGCCCAGTGAATTTCCAAAAGACTGCCCACTGAGTAGATTGCCTCTTATCAGATTGTCTCAGAATCTTAACAAGAGTGTCTCCACTCTGTTCCAATCAGGCATTGTCCTCAAAAAGTCTACTTAAAATAAATCCATATTATCTGTAGATGAAGGGATAAAGGAGTTCCCATTTCATTTGCCTTATATAATAGGGAATCTGCTTGGCTAAAGACTACCTTAAAAGCTAGAGACAGTTTCTTGGGAAAAAACTCTGGCATTTTTACTGCAGAGAGACAGTTTCTTGGGACATAAGACTCAGGCATTTTTACTGCATAGAGATAATTTTTGGGGACATAAGACTCAGACATTTTTACTAGGGCTAAAGAGACAAGATGCATGGCCAGAGTGAAGGTGTTAGTGTGATTTGACATATAAACTCTCCCAGCATCCCTGAGGAAAATAACTTCGTTCAGAAGCTGAGAGTTTGACAAAGATTCCAGGAGAATCTTGACATATCTGAGTGATTGGCAACCACCAGAGGCAGATGGGGTTTGGCTGGACCGGCTTTGCTGAAAGGGCACAGCCCCAGCAAGTGTGATCCAAACAGTGAGGGAAGTTCAGAGTCAGTAAAGATCGTGAACATAAATAAACATCTTTTCTAAATAGTTTTCTTAATTTTTAAGTTTATTTATTTATTTTTGGAAGAGAGAAAGAGCACAAGTGGGGCAGGGGCAGAGAGAGAGGGAGAGAGAATTCCAAGCAGGCTCCACACTGTCAGTGCAGAGCCTGAAGTGGGGATTGAACTCACGAACTATGAGAGCATGACCTGAGCCGAGATCAAGAGTTGGGTTGCTTAGCTGAGCCACCCAGGTGCCCCTGCAACCTCTCTTCTAATTTTATGTTAGCTACTCCTGTCTTCTTCACAAAACCCCTTTCTGAACATCTAACTCCCTTGTTTTATTTATTCTCTGTATTGACTTCTCAAAAGAGCCCAGATTTCACAAATGTTAAGAGGTGATGGCTTGTTTCACACTTTAAAGTCATGGCTATTTTGGTTCACAGGAGGGGAGAAGGGGCATCATAAATCAGACTGTAATACATCCAACCTGAAAGGTATATTTATTAATTGACAATATTATTATGTGCAGCTTAAAATCTAAGTTTAAGAAATAACTATTTCAGATATTAGAATTAGTCTTTTTTTTAAGAAAAATGTGTCTTAAAATATTAAATGAGTTAAAATGGGAAGCTTTTTACTTGTGATTTTGTTCATCCTCTACTTGCTCCCTAGTTTTGTTAAGCAATTACTTAAATAATTTGTATTTCTCACTTCTAGGTACTTTCTAAGTATGAGGTTTATCCCCAGGCATGACAAGAACTGTTGTTTTTTTTTTTTTCTATTTTAGAATGCTAAATATTCTACTTTCTCTTGAGACTAAAGCAGATTCTTTAACCCCAAATGCTCATCATCAATAATCATAACATTCACATCAATTCCCAAGATTTTGACTGTCTTTCTGTGCTTCCTCATTATGGACTTTCACCCACTGTACCAGTGAAACTTGCCCTAATTTCTCCTGCTCAGTACTAGATCAGTCAGTTCATGATGAAGAAAACTTCATCATTAAGTGGATTAATGCACTGAACGTGGTCACAGTACTATTTTTTGTGTGGTTGAATTAGTTATAGGCTAAGATAGAGAGTTAAATATGCAGCACCTCACACAAGCTAGAACTTTACTTTTTTCTTACCTGTCTAGAGTAGAAATTAAGGTTCCTTCTATTTCATTATTGTGTCTTCTCAAGGGTGTTGTAGTCAATCAGGATTGAGGCTGGGTCATCACCATGCTAGCATTTTAACCTCCTAGAAAAAGGAATGAAAAACCAAAGGGAAAAAGATATCCCTTTATGGAAGTTATACTGCAACGTCATATTCCTTTGGAGAGAACTCAGTCACATGGCCACACCTAGCTACATGGCAATTTGGGAATTACAGTCTGTAGCTGGGACTAAAATGTGGGGGTGGGTTCTGGCTCTAAAAAAAGAAGGAGAAGGAGAAAGAGAAGGAGAGGAGGAGGAGAAGGAGAAGGAGGAGGAGGAGAGGGAGAAGAAGGAGAAGAAGAAACTAGAAATTGCCATAGCTTTAAATATTAGGCTGGTGACGTTGATATTACATTTTTTTTTTAATTTATTTGAGAGAGAGAGAGAGAGCAGGGGAGAGGAGGAGAGGAGAAGAGGGAAAGGGAGACAGAATCTCAAGCAGTTTCCATGCTCAGCACAAAGGCCATTCCAGGGCTTGATCCCACAAACCTGGGATTGTGACCAGAGCCAAAATCAAGAGTTGGATGCTCAACCAACTGAGACACCCAAGTGCCCTATATTACATTTTGATGCTTTCTTTCTTCCTAATCTTTTCTTTTCTTTTGCTTAAAGCTAGTTATGTATTCATTGCACTTCTTTCAGAGAATATGGAGGGCACATTTCAGAGAATATGGAGGGCACATAGCACTAGAGTGTAGTTGGATGTTAAATGATATTACTTTAAGCACTAAACTGAAAATTATTTAATTTACAAAAATGTGCTTTACCCTAAATGTTTAAAGACTATATCTGTGGTCTTAGGGAAGTATGCAGTGTGTGCTTAATTAATTAGCTTTCTAATTCACCAAATCATTACTCTGTACCTACTACATGAAGAAAGCTGAGTGCAGTATTTTGGAGATGCAAACAATTTGAACACAAAGAAACTTTCCTGAAGTAATTTATTAACCATCTGAGGAAACCCAAAGAAAAAATCACCAAACAAAGCAATGGTACAAGAGCTATCATAGGACAGAAGAGATGAGGGATTTTTTTTTTTTTTTTTTTTGGTTTGTTTGTTTGTCTTGTTTTGTTTTGTTTTGGCTACTTAGTGTGTATTTGATGGAACCTCTTTCATCACATGCCATTTTCAAAAACTTCTTTTTTGAATTAGTGTTTCTATTTCCTGTAGTTAATGAAATATCCCATTGTAAACATATATAATTATTATATTAGGAAATAAAAATAATGCTACCTCTATTCAGGGCTGTTCATCTAAATTATATTATATAACCTTTGTTCTTTGATTCTGTTGATCATGAAAATGGCATAATTATAAAGTTTATAATGTCATATTTTTTCTCTTCTTTAATGAGACAGAAAGAGTGACTCTCAAAGTTTAATGTTTCTAATCAAATGGGAAGTTTGCTGAAAATTTAAAGACTCTATGGAGAGATTCTGACTCTGAAGTCCTTGTATAAAGGTCCAGGAACTGTCATATTCCACAAGCACCCTATTGATTATTTTAGCTGCTCTTCCTCCCACTTTAAAAAATTCTTGGTTTACAGAACACACTGCGAGGAGATTATATGAATAGATGTCACTATTAAGAACTTTCTTTGCATAGTATAAACACCTTTGTTGTGAAATTGTTTCTGCCACCAGGATCGTCTCTTGCTAGAGAAGGCAATTATTCCCAGTGGCCATATTATGACAAAAATCAATGTATTTAAAGTCTTATGTGTTAATGAAAATGTAATCTCACATAAGCAGTGTAGTTGACGTGGTCTCTTTATATCTTTACCAATTTTTAATGAGAAAAAGTTAAAGTGGGACAAACTGATACTTATACCTATTATTAGTAACATAGATAGTATTATCTCATCTTTCTTGATTATGTGCTTTGCCTCATTGCTTCTGGGTTATAACTTATGTCTGAGGTTAAGAAAAAAAAAAAGAAAGAAAGCAAGAAAAAGAAAAAAAAGGAAGGAACAAACAAGGAATAAAAAAAGGAGGAAAGGAAGAAAGAAAGGGAATAAAAATAAAACAACAAAGACTGACCTTGAAAAAAACAGTACTTTATCTTGAGAACCATATGAGAGTAGCCTCCACAGTCCAGCTAGGTCCGTACAAATGATAATGAGTGAAGACACCTTTGATAATTTTAGCCCTCCCCTCCTCTCCCAACTCTGGCTGTTATCACTGGAAAACACCAGTGCCCGGCTTTTTACTGATTGTGAACACAGTTTGGAAGATATCTTATTTTATTAAAATTGAAATAGAAGTGATAACCTTGTATTCATTTAAAAAGTATGATTTTTCAAATTTGAAAAAACACATTGTTCTTGACTTTCCAGACCTGGCTCTGCGTTTTCCCAAAGCATAGTTGGTCTAATTTTAACCTTTAATTTCATTGAGTAGATAATCATCTTATAACCACGAATACCATGCCGATTTCTTGCCAAGTCTCCCCACCTTTAACACTACCGTCATTGATGTTTATTGATTTGAGACTCCTGCATCACAGTACTTAATTAATTTCAAACACAGAAGAATATTTTGGGATTTTATATTCAGGATCCCATTGATTTCTTGTCCTGACAGTTTTAATCAGATTTGGGAAAAGGGAAGATTATGTCAAGGCTGTCTACTCATCTATTGGTTAAAAATGTTATAAGTGCAATCACTAGAGAGCACTTCATTTGAATAATGTTATCTAAGTCTTGAAGTGATCAATTCATATACACTGGACATTAACATAGCATTTACTTTAAACATCAGAAAGAATGTGTGCTTTAAAGATACAGCATGTAGCTCACCTAACTGAAATAAGTATTTAAGTATATAATCATATCTTTATTTTACATCTCTTTTGGGTCAGACTTCCACATCGAAATGCCTAATAGTCTGAAATCCATGGGGCCTTGGTGTGGCTTTCTGTGCTCTGTTTTAGTGATTAACCACATAGTCAAATACATCATTTCAAACTTTGTTCTTTAAAGGCAGTCTTTTGAAAGACTAGTACCTGCATTTCTGTTTTGTGGTACAACAGTGACAACCAGTGGCCGCTGGATTTCACTGACAATTTATTTAGGCTGACAATTTATGGCTAACATTGTACAGATTGACAAGGGCCTGAGTCCACCTTTAATAAGTAGCACTCAGAAATAACTTGCTTCTTGCAGAACTTTGTTTGATCTTTTACTAAAAATAGGTATGTATCCACCACATGTCTATTTGAAAATGTTTTATTTTATTAACCAAGCATCTGAAATGTAGTTTAAAATGTACCAAGAGGTCACTGCAAATGCAAATATGGGAGGTGACTGGAAGATTCTTAGTGGGTTCATTCTATGTGCTATGTAAGCCAGAGTCCTTAATATTTTATTTTTCTCTTACCTGCAAGGGAAGGGAAGGAACTGCTAGGTATATGTGAAAAACAGGTCAAATCGCTGTGTGGGCAAACAGTTGGGGATTGTATAATTACTCACTACCTGAACATCCCAGACCGTTCTCATCTTCCCTTCCTAAAAAGTCCATTATTCCTTTCAAATGGAGAGCTTAATGGAGTAAAGCTTTGCTAGATGTAATGAGCTGAATAATGTGGAGTTCAACTTTGGATTATGGACTTTGGGAGACTCCAGGCAGTTAAAACTAATGATTTAATCCCTGTATTTGTTTTAAATTTCTTTGAACAGATCTATTTATATATTCTAGAAGCTCTCTCTGAGACACAGCAATCTAGAAATACCCTTTCCCCTCCCTCTAGCATCCATGACATTACCACTCTGTCTCAAACTGTCTTTTCTCTCTCTCCCTGTCTCTCTTTTTTAGCATAGCTCCAAACCTTCATTTCCTCCTCACTGGCACTGCTGTAAGAGTGCTTATGGCAAATTTGCTTCTGTAATCATAACTTGAACCCATCTGGGGATGAGATTGGCTACAAGCTTAGTATTTCCACTTAACATATTCATGATTAGCATGCACAGAAGGAGTAGAATTAGGATGAATGTTTTTGGAACAGTACAGATAAATCCTCATAAATGTAGTACAACAGCTCTGGAAACGCACAGTGCGGAAATGTAATGAAGCTGAACTCTATAGAGAGTTTGGTATTCTCAGTACCATGCCTCTCCTAATGAACTCATTTAGATTAGAAAATGGATTTAATATTTTATTGGAATTAACCTGAGCCAGTAAAGAGGATTACAATTTCTTTCCATAAATATAGTGATATTACAGGGTGAGGTAGCATGTTACATGAATATTAAGCACTTTATGAACATTGTCATGAAGCCAAAAGGTGTAAGGTGATTATATTTTAATACAGTGGTACTGTTCTTACAATAATTAAATTTAAATAGCAGTAAAAGGATATTTTAAAAAGATTTAAATCAAAAATTTGTTGCATTTTCTGAGCTAAAATGCCATGTGATTCAAGTTAAACCCAGGGTAGAGCATTTAAGTGATCAGCCTGGGCAGAAGCTCTATTTTCCCAAGTGGGATCTAAACAACAAAGGAACTTGGGGTGGGGAAGGGCAAGGAAGATTCTGGGTTTGACTCAAGAGAAGGATTATTTACTCACCTGTGACTCCTTTGGTAAAGGAGCTAGACAAAAATAGAGCTCTACTGAATTATGGGCTAGGTTCTTCTTTCCTTTCTGTCCTCTTCGCTTTCATTCTAAACTCAGGTCCTTTGTCCATGATGGGTAGATTTTTTTTTTTTTTTTTGTATGTAATTCATATAAGGCACATATAGTCTACAAAGGAAGAAATTCATGAGAGATCAAAGGACATATACTCTTTCCCCCTCCTAACACTCTAGCCACAAGCTACTTCTACCATTAATTTTTGTAAATCTAGCTGATGTATTATAGGCAAGGGAACTAATATCACACTTTTGTAATCTTAAGGAAAGAAAAAAATACCTGTAACATGAATCAGATCCAGCCTTAAACAAAGGGCAAGCTTTGGCCCTGGAGTGCCATTTCTACCCATTTTGTAAAGTCAGCTACTGTGCATATGTGCACCCGAGCGTTCACTGATTTTACAGGATAAGGCGCAGTGAGCACCGCGTGCTGGAGGCCGAGGTTAGGTCTTGAGGCTGTGCAGAAATCTGATTAAAGCTGAACACGCTCTGTAAAGTTGCTCAGGCATGTACACAGAGTTAGTTTAAGAAAAGCTTCCCACCCCTCCTTTGTTCCACCTACAGGAGTCAAACTTCTTTTGCTTTAGCTGGGGAAAGGCATGTTAAGTGTGGGTTTCAGATTTCTCCAACCCATATACGCAAACAGTTCCACAGCTGATGCTCTTTTAAGCTTCAGTCACACTGGGGCTTTGAGATAATGCTATTAAACTGGAGTTAAAAGAAAATCAGCTGCTTGCTGAGTAGGCGGGGATGAGGTGGGGGGGGGTGAGGTGGTGGGGGGGGTGAGGTGGGGGTGGGAAACAGGCCCCAGACAAGCCGCGACAGCAGCAGTCCCGAGCAGCTGGGGAAATTCTGTGGCTGGAAGGCTGGGGCGACCTCACGGAGTGGGGGTGGCGTGGGGTGGGGACGAGGCCCCTTCGAGGGAGTGCGTCCTGCCCTCAGTGCTGATGAAGGAAGCGGGCTGAGGAGCGCCAACAGGAACCCAAGGAGGAGAACACTTGCTAAAGAGGGCCGAGGAGGGGAAACCGCCAGGAGCTTGGAATTTGAGGGTCACAGACGAGCAAGCCCTTTCGCTCTACTTTATTTTCATTTCTGTGTTTTTTCTTACTTTTTGTTGGCTTTTTCATTTCATGTGTCTTATTTTATTATTTGATAGGGTAAGACGTTGAGATTAAGATTCTTAACCATAATTAGCCCAGGTATCCATCTCCCTGCTAGGATGGAGGGCGGTTGAGTGGGCAGTTATTAGCAATGCTACAGAAGTAAACAGAGATACCCAGAAAATGTTTCACTTTTGCATTCCCTAAAAGGATCTGGCAGCAAGACATAGTAGGTTTTTAAACCAGGCAAATTAGCTTGGAAAAGGATTTTCTAAATTTCCTTATTGACTTCTTTAATATATCAACGATTAGTCTGGCTGACTTAGTTCAGAGAGCTCTCTTGGTGTGAAGAGAATATACTCTGTGTCTACAACTTTCTATTTTCTGGTAAGAGGATAAGATACAGGAGATAAATAATCTCCCAGCAATTTTCATACCCCTGAGAATGAGGTGCTCGATGTGAAGTGATATTTTAGTTGGCGCAAGAAGCATACAATTAGGAAAGTAGAGCCGAAGCTAGAAGAGTGTCCCTACTTTCTCCTCTTCAGGCTCATGTCCAAATAGAAGCCTCTGCATTAAGTGTGCAGCCTCTCTCTAGCCAGGATGCCTTTTTGGATTCCAGGAGAAGCTGATTTGCAGGCCATCTTCTAGGCTATGAGTCAGCTTCCACAAAGGAAATTTGGCAGTTATTGGTAAACAGACCACACAGCAGATGAGAGAGGGGTGGGTAGCTACTAGATAACCTAAGGACTTTGCCCAGAAACTAGAGGAGAGAAGACGATGCCTGAAGACTCTGCCCCTGTTTTTTATGCCAAGTTCATTTAAATCACTCCCTGTCCTTACTCAACCTGTAGTGGGTTTAATGGTGACCCCTTCCCCCCAAAGGATAGTTTTAAGTCCTAACCCTGGATACTTGTGAGTGTGACCTTATTTGGAAATAGAGTTTTTGCAGATGTAATTAAGAATCCTGAAATGAGATCATCTTGATTTAGGGTGGGCCTTAAATCCAATGACTGTTGTTTTTATAAGAGAAAGGAGAGGGAGGGATTTGAGAAACATGGATGCTGAGACACAGGGAAGAAGGCCATGTAAAGATGGAGACAGAGATTGAAGTTAAGCTGCCATAAACCCAAGGAATACCAGGAGAGTGCTTTGAAATCAGTCTATTTGTTTATTTTAGAAATTTCATATTTTAAATCTTTTGTAGACAGAGGATTTACAACAAATTCTAAAGTACACAGAATAATAATAGAGTGAACATCCATGTATCCACAGTCCATCATCCAGACTTTAGAATTATCAATTTGACCAATCCTGTTTCACACATAGTCCCTGTAACATACAATCCTTGCAACATGCAGAGTAGGTTTCTTAATTCCTGATTTGTGTGTTTCTGACTCTCCACTCTCATTTCCAAGACAGTGGTGCCTGGGAATTTGCAAGTTGCTGAATGGCTCTTGAACAATTACTGACATATGTGGGGCATGGAAGCATAGCTCCTATGTATTGGGTCTGGAAATGTCAAAGGTTTAATTTGTACTACTGACCTCCACTGCAGGATCATGTTATAACTACTTTCTGTAGGACATTCCATGAAATCTCACCTGTACCCCTCATTCTGTTTTCCCTGGCTAGCAGTGCTAACTTGACAAAAGGGGACCATAAATCCTTGTCACCAGGTCTGCCTAATTTGACCTAATACCCTCACCTATGAAGACCCTACTGTATTATATTGAAATAATCCCCAGCATTGTAACATTTAAACTTTATTTCAATACATATCTCTAAAAGTTAAGGACTCTTAAAAAATGCATTACTGTCATCACACTTGAATATGACAAAATTCCTTAATACATAAGATACCAGTCAGTATTCTAACTTCAATTGCCTCATAAATATAATTGTTTAATTGTTTGATTCACTTGATATGCAAACAAGGTTTTCACAGTACATTTGATTTGAATTGTCTTTTTAATCTCTTAATTTAGAGGTTTCCTCTCCATCTTTTCTTTCTTTGATGTTTGTGTGTTAGAAAAAACATTGTGATTTTTCTTTAGTGTTTCCCAGTCCGGATTTAGCTGATTGAATCTTCATGGTGTCTTTTAGCATATTTGTCTAGCCCCCATATATTGTGTGCATTGGTAGTTGAATTTAAAAGCTTGATCAGATTCAAATGTAATATTTTTGCTAAATCTCCTTCGTTGGTGGTGTATGTCCTTTCATTAGGAAGCACATAATTTTCTTTCTCTTTCTGTTACTTAATTGCCATTAATAATTAATGTCTCTATTCATTAATATTTCAGGGACTGAAAACTGGTTATACTTTGATTCTTTTAATTCCTTTTTCATCTGTTACCTGGATTAATTCTGTAAAGACTAATACTTGGTTTGTCTATTTGGTTATTGTTCAGTAAAATTCACATAGAAAAAGCAAGATGAATATTTACTTTTATTCTTTGGATCAGTTTTTAAAATAGTGGGTTAATTAGTATACGTCAATGGTGACCAATTTGTTTTCTCCTTTAGTATAATTATGAATTCATTAATTTAAATGTACTTGAAGTGCTTCCTCCATTACAGTAAATATCTTTCTTGTCCATTGTTTGGCCAATGGAAGCCCAATCAAATTGACTTGTTACTCCTTTTGTTATGACTAGAGTAGTTTTTGATATCTTCCTTGAGACTTATGAACTTCCATGATCATTTTGTATGTATTCAGCTCCATAGCTGGAATGGACATTTTTCCAAGGTGCCCTTTAATTTATATGCAAGGGTAGGTCATTAATTTTAGGAGTCATCAGTGAGTGTAGGTAGGATTATTTTTTTAAGGTAAAATATATTATGAGTTCAACTGATTTTTTCAATTATAACTCAAAACTACTGAATTTTCATTTAACTGATTCTAATATTATTTCAAATCCCCTTTCTGCCACACACACAATGCCAATTCCCAACAGCGCTAGCAGTGATAGATTATTATCTGCTTTATCCCACAAAATATACAAAATTCTCCATTGATATTTACAATTTCACCAACAGTATGATTATGGAAATCAGTGTATATTTTTATTTTTGTTTTAGTTTCATTGCTATGTTAAAAACTCATGAAATATCTACCCCCTGGGTAGTTATGCCACCAACAAGTTACCCAATTTTGTTTATGTGTTTATTGTTATTTGTTGTATAGTTTTTATTTTTTTCAGGATTGTGTGTGTGCGTGTGCATGTGAGTGTGTTTATGTGTATCCAAAGATATATTGCTCCTATTCGTTTGCCCACGATCCTAAACCCTTGGTCTACCTATTGGTAAACATTTTTTTTTTAATCTCAGTTTTTCATCCCATTGCTTGTTTATCAAATATAAACATATATATTCATGTCCTTCCTTAGGTAAACTGTAATATATTCACTCTTTTTCTACCTTGCTTTTTTCAATTAATGATAGATGTAAGAAGTTACACTAAGTAATATATAGAAATTTCCTCATTTATTTGTAAAGTAGCAGAGAGTTATACCTTGTGGCACATATAATAACCTATTAAATAAGTCCCATATTGATGGATATTTAGGCTAATCATCACTATTTTTTGGCTAATATAAAACAGTTCTTCAAAAACGTTGCCCATATTGCTCTTCATATTGTTTCTACTATATCTTTGGGATATATTCCTAGAGATGGGATTATAGGTCAAAGGGCAAATGTATGTGTAATTTCGGTAGATATTATTAAATTTTTCTTCATAACAATGACACTGCATTAGGCAGGTCTATTTTTGTCTACTTAAAAAAATTTCTTTGAATGTCTTTATTTTAGGAGAAACAGTGTTTTATTTTGCTTTATTTATTTAAAGTTTATTTATTTATTTATTTTTGAAAGAGAGAGAGAGAGAGAGAGCATGTGTACGCATGAGCAAGGAGAGAGGCAGAGAAAGGGAGAGAGAATTCCAAGAAGGCTCTGCACTGTCAATGTGAAGTCAGATGGGGGGCTTGATCTCACAAACCATGAGATCATGATCTGAGCCAAAGTCAAGAGTTGAACACTCAACTGACAGAGCCACCCAGGTACACCAAGTTTGCTTTACTTTAAGTAAATGAGTTACACTTATTTGATATGTATTGATAAGAACAATGGATTTAACCTTAGCTCTGTCTTCATATGTTATATGAATAAGCTTTGTCTTTTTCTGACCAATGAACTAAACAGGACATCTAGTGCCTTTGGAACATAATAAAACATTTCCACAAATATTTTGTCAGTTATAATCGTATTTTGAGAGTATACTTTTTTAGAATTTCTTGGATAAAGAAGAGAATTTAACCACATATTCTGTATGTTAATGCTAGTATAAACTGTAAATGCTTGCTAATAGATTGTGTAAACAAGAGAAGAATGCAGTTGGGTGATTCATGGCTGACAAGAAGAAATTAGTGAACTGCCTCTAAGTACGATCAACCTACTGTAGATCAGAACGCTTCTTCCATCTGTTCCTCATATTTCTGTTTCAAATTCTGCGTGTAGCAGTGTTGAAAGCAACAGCAGGAGTTTTCACCTGGTTGCTGTATTTCATTGTGAGGCTGATTTTATGATTCATATTTTGGTCCAAAAGGATCCATATTGGATGAATCTCTGGGCTCAGATTATCCTTTGTCATCAAATACATTTATTGCCTGATAGGTATGACTTACCCCTTGCTGAATGTAATATTTGTTATGACTGAGGCTTTTTACTTTGACTTGGTATTTGGAGCATGAGATTAGTTCTGTTCTGCAGTTCTATGTTGTGCTATCAGAAAATTTCTTTCTTTGAATTTGGTACTTTAAAATGGTTGTTCTTTTCATTGTATTATACAAATTTTGAAGAGAAAAACAGTTCTATGTGTTGTTTCTAGTATTTTCACATTTGATAATAGTATCTGCATGCAGGTATGTAGCTTATATGAACTGGGTATTTGCAATCCACTTTTTTCCCCATTTTATTGTGTTAGCCCACCTTTTAGGTAAACCAATATATGGGCATTGAGCAAAACAGACACAAAACAAAATAACTTTTAGTGTAGGAAACAAATATACATTGGATTCAGCTTCCATTTACTAATTTTTTAAAATTGTCTCTCGAACAGGGTAATGATTAAAGGTGACAGAAAACAAACAAACAAACATGTTTTCTTTAGAAATCCTCTGCACAAGATAACTTCAATATTGCTATTGGGTAAAGAAGGATTCTTTAATGAATGTATTTATGTGATGCCTTTTCTGTAGACAAAATGACCTCATGACTATGCTAACAATTAATGGAGAGTGGGACAGTAAAGCAAAGGAGTACCTGATGGGTGGTCCAGCAGCCCACCAACAGTTGATAACAGCATTTGAATATGCCTGAAGAGAGAAAGAGAGAGTGAGTGAGAGAGATCAGTGAAGGCAGCTGTGTATATATTTGTAGCTCCTCGTGTTTAGGTGAGACGAGGGTGAAAGGTGCTCAATGGTTTACATGGACTAATCCATGAACATTTTTCTGGATCAATAAATGGACAAAGAGACTAAGTTCCTTTTTTCCCTACTTATCCTTGCTATTCCATACTAGAATTAGAATCATGGTACAGCATAGCATCTTGGCCAAGAAAGAAGTCTTCAAAGTTATATATGATCCCGGATAAAGAGGACTGTTCTTCATACACATGTCACTATCACTTGGAAACTTTGTGAATATTATGGAGGGGAGAGCACAATGCCTTAGGCATAGCCTATTTAGATTTTTGATTGCTTTAATTGTGACATACCTTTCATTATATTTTTCTTATATTTTCTTATATTCCCTTTACCTTCCCAAAATAAATTCTAGTCCTGCTTTCTCGAGAAATTCAATGTAAGACAGGAAAGTCCTTCAAATATCTGGGGAAGAATATCAAGTAAGACTTAGGCATTTTTCCCCTTCATTCTCCTTGAAGGTCAATCATTCTGCAGGACGAACTCTGCTTATACCAATACAAGCTTTAAAAATGTGGCATCCCAAACTGACATATACTTAATATGTTGAATGATACATCCAGCATTTGGTTAATGTACTATGTCTTTAAGTTTTGACATCTTATTTTCTTTAATCATTTACTATTTTAGCACTGAGTCATTTTGCTAATTCCTTTCATAATATTAGTCAACAAAAACTCTTAGGCATTTTTCATATAAACTACTTTTTGTCAAGATTTCCCAAGAATATAGTCATAAAATTGATTCTTTGAGCCCACTTGCAGGGTAGTTATTTTGGTTAAATTGATTTGTGTTAGTTTGGGCTCATCATTTACCCTGCCATTTTTATTTTTGAACCTTGATAATATCAATTGCATTAGTTAATCCTCTCAGATTTGGATCATTTGAAAACGTAATCAGCATAATTTTTCTTTCTATATCTAAGGCATTAATAAAAATGTTAACTGGCTCAGAGTCAAGGACAGAGTACAAAACTATGCCATTATAAGCATCTTTCTAGTTACATATTGATCCATGGTTCAATGCTTTTGTGTATTCATTTAACAAGTATCTATTGAGTTTTTATTATGCATCAGAGGCTAATCAAGGTGCTGAGGATATGACAATAAAAGCATACTAAATGTCTGTTCTCATAGAGAGGGCTGTTGATGGCCTATATTGCACCATTTTTGCAAATTATTTTTAAAAAATGAAACAGAACAAAGCAACCTGTTAAGTGAATTCAAGCTTTTTAAAATTAAATAAAAAGTATCTCTTTTATTGGGAAACAGTCAGATGCCAGTTGAATGATTTGTTAAGAAGAGCCGCTGGACTTCAGCTTCCAGGTGATCTGCAGCTGTCAACTTTATCCAGTGTACAAACTGCACAGTTTTCCATGATGAGCCCTAAACAGTCTGGTATATTCATATTTCACTCTTTTCTTTGCCTTTATTAATTTTTACCGATTATTCACTGTTTATGTTTGTTGGGTTTCCTTATAATGCTCTTGGAAGAGGGCTATGTAAAATGAATGAAGAATGATTAATCTACTTTATAAGAATTAAAAGAACAAGGAATGGAGCAAACTTGAAGGTGGTTCAAGATGATGATATGTCCTTCCAGGGACACAAGAAATATATGTGTGTGTATATTTTGTGTGTATATATACACACACACACACACACACACACACACACACACACAAATCCCACCAAAAATCCCACCACTCCATGCAACAACTGGCAATTATAAGGGATCTCAAGAAACAAAGACTAATAAAACAAAGATATGTATATATCTTCTCCCTAATGAAATAAGAAAAGGTTTAGTACTTCACACCAGGCAACCGAACACTCAGGTCCTGCCATGGAGAGATAAGCCCCCAAACATCTGGCTTTGAAAACCAATAGAGATACATTTGGGGAAACAAAGGGTTGTAAGGAACAATTCTGCTCTTTTAACAGGCTCACATAAGGGGTGTCTGGGTGGCTCCATTGGTTAAGCATCAGAATTCAGCTCAGGTCATGATCTCATGGTTCTGTGCTAACATCTCAGAGCCTGGAGCCTGCTTTGGATTCTGTGTCACCCTGTCTCTCTCGGCCACTCTCCCACTCACGCTCTGTCTGTCTGTTTCTCAAAAATAAATAAAAGTTAAAAAAATTACAAATAAATAAATAAATAAAAGGCTCACATGCAAACCCACTTGACCAGCACAAAAAACCAGTTTGAAAAGAGCCTATAACTATAGGTGAAGGAGATTTACTTGCTAAACTTATAATGTCTGCCAGAGGGGCAGAGTTTATTGGAACTCTCTCCAGGGGCAACAACAGTGGTGGACATCATCTTACAATCTCTTTCTACCTTGCTGGCACCGGAAGGTGCCACTTTTGCACACTCATTCTAACCACCTTACAATGGCAAGTAAACAATGAAGAAATCAAAGGGGAAATTAAAAAAAATATTTTGAGACAAATGAATGGAAACATGGCATTCTAAAATTTATGGGATGCAGCAAAGGTAAATTTAAAAGAGAAATTCATTACAGTATAGACTTACCTCAAGAAACAAAAAAATTTTTCAAGTAAATAATTTTATGCATAAAATAGAAAAAAGAAGAATAAATGAAGCTCAAATTAGTAGAAGTAAGGGAATAGTAAAGGTCACAATAGAAATAAATCGAGGCAATGGGGTGCCTAGGTGCCTCAGTTGGTTGGGTGTCTGACTTCAGTTCAGGTCATGATCTCACAGCTTGTGGGTTCGAGCCCTGCATCAGGCTCTGTGTTGACAGCCTGGAGCCGGCTTCAAATTCTGTGTCTCCTTCTCTCTCTGCCCCTCCCCTGCTCATGCTGTTTCTCTCCTTCAAAAATAAATAAGCATTAAAAAAAATTTATAAAAGAGAAATAAATAAAGGCTAAAATATAGAAAATAAAACCATTAAACTAGGGCTGGCTCTTTGAAAAAAGAAAATTGACAGACCTTTAACAAGGCTTATGAAGAAAAAAGCGAAAGGGCCCAAATAAAATCAGAAATGAAAGAGAGGTTACAAGGGTGCCTGGGTGACTCAGTCAGTTAAGCATGGGGCTCTTGATTCCAGCTCAGGTAATGATTTCATGGTTTGAGTCCCATGTCTCTACACTGACAGTGCAGATCCACTCTCTTGCTTGGGATTCTCTCTCTACCTCTCTCTTTGCCCCTTCCCTGGTGGCTCTCTCTCCTCTCTCTGTCTCTCAAAAATAAATAAACTTAAAAAAAAGAAAGAGAATTTATAGCCGATACCACAGAAATACAAAGGATCATAATGGAATAGTATAAACAATTACATTCCAACTAGTTGGACAACCTAGAAGAAATGGATACATTCCTAGAAATACCCAATCTTCTGAAACTGAATCATGAAGAAATAGAAAATCTAAAAAGACTGATTAATAGTAATGAGATTGAAATCAGTAATTAAAAAAACCTCCAACAGTGACGTCTGAGTGGCTCAGTGGTTAAGTGTCTGACTTTGGCTCAGGTCATGATCTCATGATTGGTGAGTTTGAGCCCCATGTCAGGCTCTGTGCTGGAGAGTTCAGAGCCTGGAGTCTGGTTTGGATTCTATGTCTTTCTCTGCTCCTCTTCTCTTGCACTCTGTCCCTCTCTCAAAAATAAATAAACATTAAAAAAAACAAAAGCAAACAAACAAAAAAACCTCCAACAAACAAAAGTCAAGGACCAGATGGTGTCACTGGTGAATTTCATCAAACATTCAAAGAAGATTTAATGTCTTCCCTTATCAAATTTTGAGGGAAAAGGAGGGAAACATTGAAGAGGAAGGAATTTTTAAATCATTTTATGAGGCTAGCAGTATTCTCTGATACCCAAACCAGAAAAAAATACCACAAACAAAGAAAATTATGGGCCAATATACCTCATGAAAATAGATACAAAGCTCTTCAACAAGATTTTATCAAACTGAATTCAACAATTCAGTGAAAGGATCATACTCTGTGGTCAAGTAGGTTTTATTCCATGGATGTAAAGATGGGTTCAACATCCAAAAATCAATCAACATGATATACTACATCACAAAATTAAGGATAAAAATCATATGATCATCTCAACAGATGACAAAAAAAAATCCCTTGAAAAATCAATGTCTATTTATGATAAAAACTCTCAACAAAGTAAATATGGAGGGAACAATAATAATAAACGCCATATATGGCAAACACACAGCTAACATCATACACAATGGCAAAAAGTTGAAAGCTTTTCCTCTAAGATCAGGAAGAAGACAGGAATCCCACCTTCACCACTTTTATTAAACATAGTATTAGAAGCTCTAGCCATAACAATCAGGAAAGAAAAAGAAATGCAATGCATTTAAATTGGAAAGGAAAAAGTAGAACTGTCACAAGTTGCAGATGACATGCTACTATATATAAAAAACCCTAAAGAATCCACAAAAAAACTATTGGAACTAATAAATAAATCAAAGTTGCAGGTTACAAAATTAATACACAGAAATCTGTTGTGTTTCTATATACTAATAGTGACCTATTAGAAAGAAGTTAAGAAAACAACCCCATTCATAATTTCATCAAACAGTATAAAATACCTAGGAATAAATTTAACCAAACAGGTGAATGACCTCTACACTGAAACCAAAGAGAAGTAAGACACTGATTAAATAAATTTAAGAAGACACAGATAAATGGAAATATATACTACGCTCATAGATTAGAAAAAGTAATATTGTGGGGGTGCTCAGTCAGTTGAGCATCTGACTTCGGCTCAAGTCATGACCTCATGTTCACGAGGTTGTGCCCCATGTCTCTCAGGGCCTGGAGCCTGCTTCTGATTCTGTGTCTCCCTCTCTCTCTGCCCCTCCCCCTCCCTCTCTCTCTCTCACTCAAAAACAAATTCACATTAAGAAAAAAAAAAAAGGACTGCTTTAAGGAGGGCTCAATTAAAAAAAAAAAAAGAAAGAAAAACTAATATTGTTAAAATGTCTATACTACCCAAAGCAATCTATAGATTGAATTCAAACTTACCATAATACCAAGGCATTTTTCACAGAACTAGAACCAAAGGAATCTAAAATTTGCATGAAATCACAAAAGTTTCTAAACAGCCAAGCAATCTCATGAAAAGAAAAACAAAGTTGGAGCCATCACAGTCCTTGATTTCAAAGTATACCACAGAGCTATAGTAACCAAAACAGTATGATACTGGCACAAAAACAGAGCCATAAATCAATGGAACAGAATAGAAACCCAGAAAAAAGTCCATGTATATATAGTCAATTAATTTATAACTAAGGAATCAAGAATACACAATGAGGAAAGGACAGTCTCTTCAATAGATGATATTGGAAAAACTGGACCACCATCTTATACCACGTACAAAAAATAACTCAAAACATATTAAAGACTTAAATGTAACACCTGAAACCATAAAACTTCTAGAAGAAAATATTGGCAATAAATTCCCTGACATTAGTTTTAGTAATATTTTTCTGACCTGACTTTACAGGCAAGGTCAATAAAAATAAATACAAACAAATGAGACTATGCAAAACTAAAAAGTGTTTTCACAGAGAAAGAAACTACTAACAAAATAAAAAGACAACTTACTGAATGGGAGAAAATATTTGGAAATCTTATTGATAAGGGACTAATATCCTAAGTATATTAAGTATTTATACAACTCAATAGCCAAAAAAAAAAAAAAAAAACCATGCACAAAAAAAACACAAAAAAACAAACCCAGGCAATCCAATTAAAAAGTGGGAAAATCTGAATAGACATTTTCTCAAAGACATACAGATGGCCAACAGACACTTGAAAAGATGCTCAACATCACTAATCATCAAGGAAATTAAAATCAAAACCACAATGAGATATAACCTCACACCTGTCAGATGGCCATTATCAAAAACAAAACAAAGCTAAAATAAACCAACAAAAACAAAAACAAAATCAAAAGAAGAGATGGCAAGTGTTGGCAAGGATGTGGAGTAAAGGCAACCCTCCTATACTGTTAGTAAGAATAGAAATTGGTGCAGCCACTATGGAAAACAGTATGATGGTTCCTCAAAAAAGTTAAAAATAGAACCACTGTGTGATCCAGCAGTTTTGCATCTGGGTATTTATGTGAAGAAAATTAAAGCATGAAGTCAAAACGATATGTGCACTCCTATGTTCATTGCAGCTTTATGTACAATGGCCAAGATATGGAAGCAACCTAAGTGCCCATCAATAGAAAAATGCATAAAGAATATGTGGTGTATATTTACAATGCAATATTACTCAGCCATAAAAAGAATGAGATCTCATCTTTGTAACAACATGGATGGATCTTGAAGGTATTACACTAATTGAAATAAGACAGAAAAAGATAAGTACCATATGATATCATTGATATATGGGATCTAAAAAACAAACAGAACAAACAAACAAAAGAAAACAAATCCAGACTCATAGGTATGGAAAACAGACTGATATTTGCCAGAGGTGAGAAGGGTTGGGGGATTAACAAAATGGGTGAAGGAGATCAAGAGATTGATCCAGTTAATTTCCAGTCAAAAAATAAATAAGTCATAGGGATGTAATATATGGCATAGAGAATATAGATAACATTTTATTAACTGTATGGTGACAGATAGTAAATGGAGTTACTATCATGATCCTTTTGTAATGTGTGTAAATGTTGAATTACTATGTTGTATACTTGAAACGAATACAATATTGTATGTTAATTATACTTCTATTTGGAAAAAAAGTAAATAAAAAGGAATGGAAGAAACTCAACTAAGACATGTTTATGTTTAACTTTCTATTTAGATATATCTTTCCAAGAGAATCATTAGTGTTACTATTGGAAATTGTGGAAGGGACAGTTATCTGTCCACTAAAGATTTCTGTTCCTGTTTCCATAGCATAGAATTGTAGCTCTGAGGTGGCTGATGGACATTGACTACATTTCCCAGAGCCTTTGCTCCTTTTATGCATGGGTCATGTGTTAGTACTCAACAAAGGATAGCAACGGAATTGATGTATTCCACTTTAGAGTAAAGAGATTTAAGATATGGTTGTGACTACCTCACTCTCTTTCCCCAACTACACATGAAAGGAAAATATATGATGCCCTCCTGTAGTAGTTCTCAACATTTTTTATCTCAAGTTCCCATTACAGCCTTAAACAATATTGAAGATCTCAGGAACATTCATATTTATGAATTATTTTTTAAATTTATTTTATTTTGAGAGAGAGAGATAAAGAGAAAGAGAGCGCAGGGGAGGAGCAGAGTGAAAGAGAATCCCAAGCAGGCTTCTCACTAAGAGTGTGGAGCCCCACGTGGGACTCAATCCCATGAACTGTGAGATCATGACTTGAGCTGAAAGCAAGAGGCAGATGCTTAACCAAATGAGCCACCTAGGTGCCCCCATGTTTTTAAATTATATCCATCAATATTTACTGTATTAGAATGAACATTGAGAAAAAATTTAGAAGTATTTATTTTAATACATTTAAAAGTAAAAAAACATTATATAAATAATCGATTTTATGACAAAATATATTTTCCAAAACAAAAATATAGTGAGCAAATGGGCATTGTTTACATTTTGAAAAGTCTTTAATTCTTCATTCAAGTGGCTGTGATATCACACGTTATATAGTTCTGGAAAATGCAATTATTTACTTATGGGATTAGAATAAAAAAGACATATGACATTTTATTATTATCATAAAACTAGTTTTACTTCATGGATCCACCGATAGGGTCATGGGGATTTTCAGGGATTCTGGATCATTGCTGTCATATGGGAATCCTTGGGAGTCATCAAATAGAAATAGTTAGGTTTTCTGAATCACCATATGGAAATCCATATTGTACAAGGAACACAAGTATTGAAATGTTACATGAGAGAGAAATAAAATGCTATTATGTTAAGCCATTAAGATTTGGGAGTTTATATATTACAGAAGCTAGTATTACCCTGTATAGAACAGAAATCCACAGAATATACTAATTCTAATATATTAGGAAATTTTACTTTTTATGATGTTTATCCAGGAATTGTTCTTTTTTATTCCTAGCATACATGCCCAGCAAGATCCAGCAAATGAAAACTGACATACAATATCCACAGGAGGCCCAAGAAATAATGGGATTTATTTGGTTGGGAAAAGAATTTTAACAGGAAAACTAAAGGCATTGATCTATTCTAGAAATGAGATGGCCCTGGGAGCTTACTATTACTTTCTAAGCTTGTGAAAGCTTATCTAGATGGTAGCTAATAATGCTGGGTGTGTGTGTTTGTGCGTGTATGTGTGTGTGTGTGTGTGTGTGTGTGTGTGTGTGTGTAGAATGATAGAGGCTGAAATGATAGTATCTTGAATTTGGGTTAATCACTAGAAATGATAACATGATCGTTATTGTTTTAAGACAAGAAATTGAGCTATTTGGAGCTCTAGAGAATGTTATTCTTTAGAAAGATGAGTGAAGATGTGCTATGAACAAGTCTGCTTCAGAATGGTTAATACAGAAAAAAACATTGAGTATGTGTGTATGTAATCAGGTATGACAGTAAAGTCGCAATAACAGTGATTATCCGGTGGGAATTATTGTTATAACCAACCCCAGACGAGGGGACAAGGAGGGAAGTGGAGGCCTAATTTATTTGTCTTTGAGATGCATGCACTGTGAAGGGAGGAATTTGTCATTTGAAGTCCTTTCTGGACCTGCGTTTCAATGATTTTTAAAATCTTATTAGAAAGTTGTTATTTAAACTCCAGTTAGTGAACATATGGTATAATATTAGTTTCAGGTGTACACTTTAGTTTCAACACTTGGATGAATATCTGTAAAGTATGGTGTAAGCTTGACTGGCATCTATTGTTAAGGGAAAAAATGTTCTATTTCTAATAACTAGTGTTAACACTATGAAAATTTTCTTTCCCCTCCATTTCTTAGTTAAGAAAAAATAATCAGTAATTATATTTGTGGAGCAACCCATCATAGTGCTATGATTAAAAATCCTGTTGGAAATGACAACGCTTGGCATTAAGAAATTAAAAAAGAGAGCTGTATAGCATTTGACAATTCAAAGAGTGATATATAATTTATTTTTGGTTATTTATTATGTGGTAAAGGACTGGAAAAATTTACTGATAAGCACTGATTTAAGGATACCTATTGTTGCCATTAGATATTACACATTTTCTTTTAGGTTTTGGCTTGTGGCTTAAAAAACTTGGAAAAACAGAATTATTGATTTCAAAAAGTATCGTCTCACTTTCCTTTAAGCCACTTTTCTCCCTGTATTCAGCACATGCACTATTATTTATAAGAGTTAAGACGCATACTTACATACTCCACTGAACACAAAATTAACTACAGAGAACAGAAAATGGCTTATTTATCCCCAAGCAAGTGCAGATTGAAATAGAACATGAAGATGGGAAAAGAGAGTCTATTTTGATTTATTGATCCTTGGTCTTTCTTGTTATTCTGTTGCTCAAATACTTCCTCTGTCCTGTCCTTTGAGCACCAAGGACTTCGGATGTATCTCTTGACTTTCTACGTGCCTACTTTTAAGAAGTACTCTCTCATTCTCTCTCTGTTTCTGTGTCTTTGTGTCTGTGTCTGTGTCTGTCTCTCTTTTCTTCCACCAATTTAGTATTCTACTTTCTTCAGGGCTTCTCAACACTTGAGATAGGTCACTTGGTGTGATGTGTTGCATGGGAATTCCGTGCTTCTTGTGGTAAATGACAAACAAGAACAAAAAGCCAGAATGAGAATGGGCCCAAAGGTCTAATGCAAATTTTGATGGTGAGACAGAGAGTAGAGGGACATTCAAGTAGCAAATAATTTAATAGACGCACACAGATATTCGATAAGAAGATGTGAGTCCTGTGTCTAATTCCCTGTTTTGTGCATTTGAGTTGCTGATCCAGTGGCAGTAAGAAAGGTAGACACAGAATCCTCCTTTTATTTCCAATTAGGTGATACTCTTGGTACCTTAGCCTGGACAGCTCACAGATGTACAAACTAAATGTATCCCACTTCCTACAAAATCTTGATAAATGCAAACTTGTATAGGTCCTACCAGTAGATTAACCAATAATTATGGTGTAGGCTATTGTCAGCTCTATATTTTGTGTCCTTGTTTTCACATACACCTTACTGATATGTTGGGGGATGTTTTGTAATGAACCAGGTGACAGATGCTATTTTCAAAGAGAAATTCTCCCCTCCATTTGCCTTCGATCTATAGACCCGCAAGTTTCAGATGCTAATAACTCTTTGATCTGGTCCTGGCAACCTCTTTTAAAATGGTTTCTTCTGTAGGAAAACTTCAAAATAATCAGTGGTGATATTGATGATCAAGAATATTTGGCTTCTGGCTTAAGAAATTCTTGAGATTAGTACTACAATGATTTGAAAATGCTGTGGTTTTTCTTTTAGAATAAAAGCATAATTTAATTTTATAAATAATAATAATGTCCTTTGTCATGCACTCAGTGAAACTTTCTTTGACAAAAAGTTGCTTAATTCAGATGCACAAACAAGACCTATAATTATGAGACCAAGTCCAGCAATTACTCTGAGTTGATTCTTCTATTTTGGCAGCTCCGGGGAAAAAGAAGAAATTCAATGTTAGCTACTCAAGGGGAATCCAGCACTTTTTCAATCACTGGAGTTTTCCTGGGGATGAATCTGAACCTAGTTTTAAGGACCACAAGGTTCAACACTATTCATTATTCCACTGTTCTGCTTCTGAAATCAGATGTGCTGTTTCACTTTCAGCTGTGAAGTTTTTCCAGTGTCTGAGCTTATTACCATACATGGGTTTAAGCAGATTCTCATTTTCTTATATTCTGCCCCTCTCCCTTCCTTTTGGTTCTTCTGCATGATTTCCCTATCCTCACTGTGTCTGCTTTGTGTTTCCTTGCTCATCTTACAGCAAGCTTGCCTACTTGCAGCATATCTGTTCTCCTCGGGAGGCATTTAAATGGCTTCTTGTTTGCAGCCCACTGCACTCGAGGGCTGCAAATGGAAATAAGAGGAGGGCTTGTGGACATTTCCCATTGTCCTTAAATATCCAGGGAGCTCCACTGTGATGAATTAACTGAAGATTGTAAGAAACATAGGGACGAACAGATATGGTCTTCTTTTCTAATCCGTATTATACAATTTTTTTGATGGATTTTTTCTGTGATTCATCTAGTTCCCTTGTTGCTCGGTTTTGTGAAACAGGCTGAAACATTTTATTTTCCTGCTGCGAGGCAGCTTGCACAAAAATGAAGCACAAATCATTTGTCTGGTGTCATACTAAAATACTGCAATTAAACATATATAATAATTTAATTAAGGTTCATTCAAATCTGCTGCCTTCCTATTTATTCGGTTTTCAGGGAAGGATCATTAAAGGGCCCAGAAATGCCAGTTCTTGTTGCTTTCTGGTTTTTCTCTTAAACACACAATAGAGGATTAATTGCTGCATTGTCTTGAATATTCTGAATGCTATCAACAATATCACTTTCAGTCTTAGAGATGGGTCATAGGGAGCACGCCTCTTAGAAATCCTCAGCTCTCTTCTTTTAATCCCACCAGTTGACTAATTGAAGTGAGTAACATTTCCTAGCAGCACTTCCAAAACCTGAGTTTCAGCCTACCTGCCTTTGACTGCCAAGTAAAAGAATGCACACCCTGTAAAGGAATACAAGAGTCCCTTTTTCCTCCTACTCCCACTCATACAGCCTTCAGAAAGCTATAATCAAAATTCTGCAGCTTCCTCTCTGATGTTATGTTCTTTACATGACATCTAGAGGCCAAAATTGATGTGAGCCGTAATTAATCTTTCCACGTGGCTATGCAGACCCTTGGTATATCAGGGATACGAATCACACCGTCTGCATACTTAAACTTACAGAACATCCGAGCACCAATCTATATTCTGAGCGATGCCCAGTTTGATCCCATCATCCTACGGATATAAAAGATATAGGAAAAGAAAGCAGCCTTATGAGGAAAGAAAAGACTTAAAAGAACAAAACTGCTTTCTTCTGAGTTTGCATTTTCTATGCAATAATGTCTGCTGTTAATTTCCACACAAATTGTGAAATAATCTAATTAGTGTTCCTGACATTTACCCATGACAGTCAAAATCCTGCTGGTAATCAATAATGTAAATGTAAAGTGGCTGATTAAATTTCCTTTTTTTTTCCATCAAAAATTTTAAGGGCAAAATTCATTTTACTGTCCCTTATGTGTTCTGAGAACACTCTTCTGACTCCAGCTTTAATCTGCAAATTCACAGAAGGCATGGAGAAGAATTTAACTCATGTGAAGGATAATTGATACTGTCACTACTTGGCTATGAAGCAGTTCTCTGCATTTTTTTCAATAGTCCTCCCCAAATAAGTATCAGAACCATGCAATCACTATAGTTGTAATTAAGGAAATATTCCAAGCTTCCTTTTCTAATATTTTAATATCAGAAAACTTAAATCCTGCCATTTTATAATTGAATCATGAAGATAGATAAAAATGTTTTGTTTAAAATCCTTCTCTATTGTGATGATGCAGTGGAATGAATGTTTGTATCCTTGCTCCCCCAAATTCATATGTTGGAATCCTAATCACCAATGGGATGGTATTAGGAGGTGGTGCCTTTGGGAAGTAATTAAGTCTGAGGGTGGAGCCCTCATGAATGGGAACACAACCTTTGTAAAAAGGATTCCAGGGAATCGTCTTGTTCTTTTCTTTTCTTTTTCTTTTCTTTTCTTTTTAAGGTTTGTTTATCTTGAGAGAGAGAGAGAGAGAGAGCGCGCATGCAAGTATGTGAGTGGGGTGGGGCAGAGAGACAGTGAGAGAGAGAATCCTAAACAGGCACTATGCTCAGTGCAGAGCCCAACAGTGGGTTCCATTTCACTAACCTTGAGATCATGACCTGAATCGAAATCAAGAGTCAGACACTTAGCTGACTGAGCTACCCAGGTCCCCCTCCTCATTCTTTTCCCACTAAATGTGAATAAAAATAAAGTTGCAGTTTGTAATCTGGAAGAGGGTTCTTACCAGAACCTGACTATGCTGGTACCCTGATCTTGGACATCTAGACTCCAGAACTGTGAGAAATAAATCTCTGTTTTTTATAAACCTCCCATTCTGTATAGTACTTTCTTATAGCAGCCTGAAGTAAGAGGATGACCTTAGCTATGACTTTTAAAAACATGTTTTTTAAACTTTTAAAAACACACACAGACACACACACACACATGCATATATATGTATACACACATAGAGCCGATTAAGTCTTCCATAGATATTTTGTGATATTTATTTTCAAACATATATATCTGACCTAAAATCATATTCCAACTCATTGAAACAATGTAGTAAATAACTACTTTTGTGTGTCGATCTGTGTGTGCACACACATGTGGATGTGTGTGTGTGTGTGGTGACCCTGATCAATTTCCTGCCTTGTGCAATGCTCTGTTTTTCAGCCATCTTTGTTGCTATTTGCACATGTGGCTCACTGCATCTTAATGCTGCTTTATGGTCCATGTCCCCTACATTTTACTGACCAATTCCCTGGTAATGGAAACCTAGGATGCCCATGTTTCCTATTACCGTAAAAAGTGCTAAAATAAGTCTCTCTATAAATATCACTACACTGATTTGTGCATGTACAAGACTGAGATTTCTGTGTCATAGGAAACACGCATACGTAATTTTGCTAAATATTCCCAGATGGCTTTCCAGAATGGCTGTTGCAGTATACACTGCCAGCAGGGCGTGAAAGTTCCTGTCTACCCGCATCCTTGCCAGCAATTGGAATTAACCCATATTCTGAATTCAGCATTCTGATGAATATGAAATTCTATCTCGTTGTTACAATTTGTAATTATTTCATTAATAGCAAGTTTGAGCAACTTTACATTTGCTCATCAGATGTTTGGGTTATTCTGTGAGTTGCCTTTTCAAATCTTTTGTTCATTTTCCTATCAAATTTTCTTTCTTTTTCTTGGGGAATTGCAGTTATTTGTATATTTTCTTTTTAAATCATTTATCAGTTTTATTTTATTTTATTTTATTGTATTGTATTGTATTTTATGTATGTATGTATTTATTTTTTAAACATTTATTTATCTTTGAGAAACAGAGAAAGACAGAGCATGAGTGGGGGAGGAATGGAGAGAGAGGGAGACACAGAATCTGAAGCAGGCTCCAGGCTCTGAGCTATCAGCACAGAGCCCGATGCGGGGCTCGAACTCACTGACTGAGATCATGACCTGAGTTGAAGTCGGATGCTTAATCGACTGAACCTCCCAGGCTCCCATTTATCAGTTTTAGATGTTATAAATATATTCTTCCAACTGCCCTCTATTAAATCGTCCTTAATTTTGATGTGGTCAGTCTATATTCTCAGTTAGTGGTTTTTGCTTGAATATGTTAAATATTGATGTCCATAAGATCATAAATATCTTCCTCAGTAGCTAAATTAGCTTTATATTTTCTTTTCTGTAATTGGTTTCTTAATCTGGAAGACATGTTTATCTATTTGTAAGTTAGGGACCCAGATTTAACTTTACATATAGAGAGACAATTTTCCCTGCAGTATCACGAAACAAATGTCTATCCTTTTGCCACGATTTTGTGATGCCATGTTCTCCTTCCTCAGCTTTTTTGAGATAAAATTGACACACAACATTATGTAAGTGTAAGGTATACAACATGATTTGATGCACATTTTATTGCAAAATAATTATCACAGTAAGGTTAGTTAACATTTCCATCTCACATAATTACAGTTTTTTTGGTGAGAACATTTAAAATTTACTTGTTCTCAACTTTCAATTATATAACACAGATACAATATAGTATTGTTAACTCTAGTCACCATGCTGTATTTAAGGTACCCAGAAATTATCTTTTTAAAAAATGTTTGTGTTTTTTTTCATGTTTGGTTATTTTTGAGAGAAAGAGGGTTGGGGGGGGAGAGAGAGAGACAGAGAGAGTTCAAGTGGGGGGAAGGGCAGAGAGAGGGAGAGGGAGAGAATCCGAATCAGGTTCCATCAGTGCTGTCAGGGCAGAGCCCGGTGAGGTGCTCTATCTCACAACTGTGAGATCATGACCTGAGCCAAAATCAAGATTTGGATGCTTAACCAACTGAGCCACTCAGGCACCTCCAGAAATTATTTATCTGAAAACTGGAAGTTTACAACTTTTAACCAACACCTCAACCCTGGCAACCATTATTCTATGCTGTTTCTATGAATTTGGTTTTGTTTTGATTTGTTTTGTTTTTTATTCCACCTATAAATGCAGTATTTGTCTTCTTTCTGACCTATTTCACTTAGCATAATGCCCTCAAGTTTCATCCATGTTGTTGCAAATAACAGAGTTTTCTTTTTTTTGATGTTCAAATAATATTCCATTAAAAATTTTTTTTAATGTTTATTTTTGAGAAAGAGAGAGAGTGAGATATAGAGCGTGAGCAGGAGAGGGTCACAGAGAGAGGGAGACACAGAATCCAAAGCAGGCTTCAGGTTCTGAGCTGTCAGCACAGAGCCGGACGTGGGTCTGGAACTCACGAACCATGAGATCATGACCTGAGCTAATGTCAGTCGCTAACCAACTGAGCCATCCAGGCGCCCCTATTCCATTGTTACATATGCTACATTTTCTTTGTCCATTCATCTGTTGATAGACACTTAAGTTGCTTCCATATCTTGGCTAGTATGAATAATGCTGCAATGAATATGGGAGGGCAGATATCTCTCTGAGATAGTTACTTCATTTCCTTCGGATGTATACCCAGAAGGGGGATTACTGGATCATATGGTAGTTCTGTTTTCATTTTTAATTTTTTGAGGAAACTCTATAGTGTTTTCCATAGTGGCTGTACCATTTTATATTCCTATCAACAGTACATAAGTGTTCCCTTTCCCTGAAATCCTCTCTAACACTTGTTACTTCTTATCTTTTTAATAATAGCCATTCTAACAGTTATGTCTCATTATGGTTTACATTTGATTATTAACATTGAGCATCTTTTCATGTATCTGTTGGACATTTGTATGTCTTTGAAAAATGTCTATTCAGGTCCTCTGCCAATTTTCAATCAAATTAGTCTTATTGTTATTATTTGCTTTTAAGTTGTTTGAGTTCCTCATATATTTTGGATACTAATCCCTTATGTGATATATAGCTTGCAAAATATTTCTCCCATTTTTTTAGGTTGCCTCTTCATTCTGTTGATTGCTTCTTTTGCCAGGCAGAATCTTTTTTAAATCGATGTAGCCTATTCCATTGAGTATTGCTTTTGTTGCTTGTGCTTTGAGTGTCATATGCAAATATTTTTGCCATGACCAATGTCAAGTAGTGTTTTCTCTATATTGTCTAATAGGAGTTTTATGGTTTCAGGTCTTACATTTAAATCTTTAATCCTTTCAAGTAAATTTTTTGTGAGGTGTATAAGATAGGGGTCTAATTTCACGTATGCAAAAGTTTTCCTGTTATAATTTATTGAAGAGACTGCATTTTCCTTATTGGATATTCTTGGCTCCCTTGTCATATATTTGTTGACCATGTATATGTGGGTTTATTTCTGAATTCTCTATGCTGTTCTTTTGGTCTGTGTATCTGTATTTCTGCCAGCAACATACTGTTTTGATTATTCTAGATGTGTAGTATAGTGTGAACTCTGGAAGTGTGATGCTTCTGGCTTTGTTTTTCTTTCTCAATATTTCTTTGGCTATTTGGGGTATGTTACCATTCTATATGAATTTTAAGATTTTTTTCTATCTGTAAATCATCTCATTGAAATTTTGATAAGGATTACACTGAATCTGTAGATGGATTTGAATTGTACAGGTATTTTAACAATATTAATTCTTCCGATTGTGGTGCCATGTTATTGTGTATCAAGTACCACATGCACATCGTATTTATTTATTTATTTATTTACTTATTTATTTACCTGTTTCTCACTGGTCCTGCACCCAGGTTTTGTGCGAAACTTTCTAACTATGTATTTTAACTGGCTAGAAGAGTCATATATCTTTGTTCTTTATCACGATTACCCTATTTGTATGTAAACATATTCAATGTGAATATTAGAATTAGTTTGTCAGGTTTGAAAAACATATTTCTCCTTGATTTAGAATATCATTGAATTTGTAGATTGGAGAGGAATTTAAGGGCTGCCGTATACATATGGATACGCAATATCTTCCATATATTTAAACCTTCTTTTGTGTCTTTTAATAGAAGTTATAAATTTTCTCCCGAAAGTTCTTATGCATTTTTTGACTGAATTGATTCCCAAATATTTAATCATTGTGTTGATAGTGGGAATGATGCCTTATTTTCTATCATAGTTTCTACTTGGCTTTTGCTGGTAAAGAAATATCATTGATTTCAAGCTTATTATGTGTCCAGAAAGCTTGCTGAACTTCTATAATAGTTTTAATATTTTATTGTTTCTGTTGGATTTTCTTATGGCTTATTGCATCAACTGGGGCTAGATTCATTGGCCTGAGGAGATACGTTGGATATTCATTATTTGTCCCTTTGGATTAACTTCTCATCATTCTTCGCCTTCCTATGTGCCCTGAGAGGCTATATAACAGAATCTACTAGCTGGCTTCTTTGCCCTCTGGCTTCTGATTGGATTCAGTTAATTAGACTTGCTGGCAGGAGATCAGAGGGTATCTGTCAAATGAGTCTAGGGTATTTATTCCCCTGGTTCTTTCTAAGCCTTGCCACTATTCTAGTAGTGGTTGAATTTCTCTACTGATGATCACAGCTTCTGCTAATAGCTGTTTTTCCTATAGCTATAATTCTTTCTCTGGCTTTGGTAAACATTTATTTTACTGTTCAGTCTTAGGTGTGGTAACAGCTTCCATTATTGCCAACCCTGAGGTACTATTCCATCATTTGCTAGTTTTTATTAAGTCTGTTCACCAAATAGGAAGAAAAGAGTCAGTACTGGGCAATGTGCCACCCTGAGAGGGAACTGGTGCCAATTCCACAAATGCCAGACAACATATACTTTTTCTTCTTACATCTAGTCCAATGTTAGAGGATCCCAGACATGCTAGTATAAGGAGGATGAGAAGGAGAAGACCAAGTTCTGGGAGAAAGGAGGACTCAGGCTTAATACTCTACCTAGTCCTGACTTCTGTGTTGAAATCAGTAAAATACTGGATGAGAGAGAAGCTTTATATTAGCTGGATATTTTATTATTTAATTGAGATTGTTGTTGTGAATGAAAGCAACAAGATTAAAAAAAAAAAAAAAACCTAAATGTATCCAGGAAAAGTTGGCTTTGTCTAAAACTTCTTATGTAGGCAGAGAAGAACAATGAACAATCATGCAGACTGTGATTAAGAGGACAGCTTTAAAAGAATTAAAAGAATGCATTTTTATTTGTTTTCTCTGAATCCCTCTGAGTTCAACTCATTCAATAAAAAGGTTACTTATATATTACAAAGTATAGAAGTTCATTTGCATGTATATTTCACACACATATATCTGTTCATAGTATTAAGATATGAAAAGAGGGGCTCCTGGGTGGCTCAGTCGGTTGAGCGTCTGACTTCAGCTCAGGTCATGATCTTATGGTTTGTCAGTTCAAGCCCTGCGTAGGGCTCTGTGCTGACAGCCCAGAGCCTGAGCCTGCTTCGGATTCTGTGTCTCCTTCTCTCTCTGCCCCTCCCCACTTTGTGCTCTGTCTCTGTCTCTGTCTCTGTCTATGCTGAAAGCTCAGAGCCTGGAACCTGTTTCAGATTCTGTGTCTACCTCTTTCTCTCTCTTTCCCTCCCCCACTCACACTCTGTGTGTGTGTCTCTCTCTCAAAAGTAAATAAACAGTATTTTTTTTTTAATTTAGCAATGTATATTGGAAAGAAAGAAAGAAAGAAAGAAAGAAAGAAAGAAAGAAAGAAAGAAAGGGGAAGTTTCAACAACAGTTGATAGAATTTCAGAAACTATTTTAAAGATCCCATAGAGCTCCCCTCAGACCTTTCTATGTCCCTCGGCCAAAGATGACCAAGAATACTCCAATAGCTGAACAAATTTGATTTATTGCTTGTTGCAATGAAAAACCAAACACCCCAGAGAAAACAATAGGGACATTTCCGTAATAGTGTGTTAGAAGCTACTTATTACATGATTTAAGTCCATGTTAAGTAATTTTAGATTGAGAAAGCAAAAATTGGCTCTGGATTGAGCAACATTGTGTATGTTCATAAATCTTACCTAAAAGAAACAGGACTAGAATGAGGCTAATGTTGTCATTAGTAAAGAGGCAATAGTTATTCTTATTATGCAGGTAGAGGGAGATGGCTGGTCACTTTTGCATCCTGGACAATGTTCATGATTTGTTTCTTTGTCATCATCCATCACAGTTAGAGTATTCTTGTCTGATGTTGATGTTGCCTTAAATTGTTTTTGTCAAACAGGAGAACACTAAAACCTGTTTGTTTGTTTTTTTTAATGAAAAGGCATTTTAGTGACTATTAATCTTAAAGCCTTTTTTTAAGTTCATTTTAATTTCAGTTGGCTAACATACAGTGTGATATTAGTTTCATGTGTATAATTTAGTGATTCAGCACTTCCATACAGCACCCTGTGCTCATCACAAGCACATTACTTAATCCCCATCACCTATTTCACCCATACCCCCATCTACCTTTCCCCTGGGAACCATCAGTTTGTTCTCTATATTGAAAAATCTGTTTCTTGGTTTGTGTGTGTCTCTCCTTTTTTTTCCTTTGCTCGTTTATTTTGTTTCTTAAATTCCACATAAGTGAAATTATATGGTATTTCTCTTTCTCTGACTTATTTGTTTAGTGTATATGTATATATAGTATATACAACATGGATGGAACTAGAGTATAATGCTAAACAAGTAAGTCAGAGAAAGAGAAATACCATATAATTTCACTTATGTGTAATTGACACAAAAAACAGACAAATAATCCAGTTAACTATGGGCAGAAGACATGAACAGATATATATATATATATAACTTCTCTATCCATTTGTCAATTGAGGGTCACTTGGGCTGTTTCCATATTTTTGGTTAGTGTATATTATACTGCTGTAAAGATAAGGGTGCATGTATCCCTTTGAAATACTGTTTTTGTATTCTTTGGTTAAATACCAAGTAGGCAATTGCTGGATCATAGTATAGTTCTATGTTTAACTTTTTGTCCAGAGTGGCTGTACTAGTTTGCATTTCCATCAGCCATGGAAGAGGGCTCCTTTTTCTTCACATCATCACCAACACTTGTCGTTTCTTGTGTTGTTGATATTAGGCGTTCTGAGAGATGGAGGTGATATCTCATTGTAGTTTTGATTTGCATTTTCCTGATGATAAGTGATGATCATCTTTTCATGTGTCTGTTGGCCATCCGTATATCTTCTTTGGAGAAATGTCTGTTCATGTTTTCTGGCCATTGTTACTGGATTATTTGCTTGTTTTTTTGGTGTCTAGTTTCATAAGTTCTCTATACGTTTTAGATACCAACCCTTTATTGGATATGCCATTGGCAAATATCTTCTCCCATTCAGTAGGTTGCCTTTTCCTTTTGTTGATAGTTTCCTTCATTGTGCAGAAGCTTTTTATTTTGATGAAGTCCCAATAGTTTATTTTTGCATTTGCTTCCCTTGCATCAGATGACATATCTAGCAAAAAGTTGCTAAGGCTGATGCTGGAAAAGGTACTGCCTGTGCTCTCTTCTAAGATTTTTATGGTTTCAGGTCTCACACTTAGGTCTTTAATGCATTTTGAATTTATTTTTGTGTATGGTGTAGGAAAGCAGTCCAGTTTCATTCTTCTGCATGTTGCTGTCCAGTTTTCCCAACACCATTTATTGGAGAGACTGTCTTTGTCTCATTGGATATTCTTTCCTGATTTGTTGAAGATTAGTTGACCATATAGGTAATTGTGCCTTTATTTATGTATTTTTTAAATTCTGTTCTATTGATCTACATATCTACGTATCTATTTTTGTGCCAGTATCATTCTGTTTGATTACTACAGCCTTGTAATATAACTTGAAGTCTGGAATTGTGATACCTCTAGGGTTGCTTTTCTTTTTCAAGATTGCTTTACCTGTTCAGGATCTTTTATGGTTTCATATGAATTTACGATTGTTTGATCTAGTTCTGTGAAAATGATGTTGGTATTTTGACAGCGATTGCATCAAATGTGTAGATTCTTTGGGTAGTATAGACATTTAACAATATTTGTTCTTCCAGTCCATAAGCATGGTTTGCTTTCCATGTCTTTGTGTTATCTTCAATTTCTTTCATCAATGCTTTAGTTTTCAGAGTATAGGACTTTCACCTCTTTGGGTAGGTTTATTCCGAGGCATCTAATTGTTTTTAGTGTAACTGTAAATGGGAATCTTATCTTAATTTCTCTTTTCCTGCTTCATCATTGGTGTACAGAAATGCAACAGATTTCTGTATGTTGATTTTGTATCTTGCAGCTTTATTGAATTTGTTAGAAGTTTCTTGGTGGTGTCTTTTGGGTTTTTTATGTATACTATTATTTCATCTGCAAGTAGTGAAGATTTTACTACTTCCTTGCGAATTTGTATGCACTTTATATATTTGTGTTGTCTGATTGCTGTGGTTAGGACTTCCAGTACTATGTTGAATAAAAGTGGTGAGAGAGGACATCCTTGTCTTGTTCCTGACCTTGCAAGCAGAAGAGTTCTCAGTTTTTCCCCATTAAGGGCAATGTTAGCAGTGTGTTTTTCACATATAACCTTTATTACGTTGAAGTATGTTCCCTCTAAACCTACTTTGTTGAGGGTTTTTTTTTTTTTTTTCCATGAATGGATGTCATACTTTGTCAAATGCTTTTTCTGTGTCTATTGAAAGGACCATAGAGTTCTTATCCTTTCTTTATTGTTGGATTTAGTTTGCTAGTATTTTGTTGAGGATTTTGTATTTATGTTCACAACAGATATTGGTCTATAGTTCTCTTTTTTTCTGTGATATCTTTATCTAGTTTTAGTATCAGAGTAATGCTGGCCTCATAGAATGGATTTGGAAGTTTTACTTCCTTTTCTAATTTTTGGAAAAGTTTGAGAAGAACTCTTCCTTAAAAGTTTGGTAGAATTTACCTGTGAAGACATCTGGTCCTGGATTTTTATTTGTTGAGAGTTTTTTGATTACTGATCCAATCTCTTTGCTAGTAATTGGTTGATTCAAATTTTCTATTTCTTCCTGTTTCACTTTTGGTAGGTTATATGTTTCTAGGAATTGTCCATTTCTTCTAGGTTATCCAACTTGTTGACATATATTTTTTTTCATAGTATTCTCCTATAATTGTTTGCATTTCTTTGGTGTTGGTTGTTATTTTCCTCTCTTACTTGTGATTTTATTTGAGTTCTTATCTTTTTTCTTGATAATTCTGACTAAAGGTTTATTGATTTTATTGATTTATTTCAAAGACTCAGCTCCTGGTTTCATTGATCTGTTCTACTGCTTTTGTTCTTGTTGTTTTTTTTTTTTTTGGGGGGGGAGGGTTGTTTTATTTATTTATTTATTTATTTATTTAAGTTTATATCTCATTTATTTCTTCTCTAATCTTCAATAATGCATACTTTTGTGTACCAGGCCAACTCCAAGTTCTAGCTGATATATCAAGCAACTAATGGATGTCAGTGGATACTTTTCACTTTCTCATACCCCATATATTCAATAAGTCCTGTTTCAAGTGGGAATACTTCCAACTGTATGATAATAGAAAGGTAATAGGATTCTTAAGAGTTTTCAAGTGTATGGAGAGAAACTTTGTCTGAAAGCAGATGTGTTTTCTTCTAGAGTTTTGTCATTGTAGGAGCAATTGAATAGGAAGAACATCTCACTGAAACACCCAATGAATGAGCAATGATAGTGACAAATATCTAAAATGTATATTCTCCCATACCAATCAAATAATGGCAGCTCTTCATATGTCAATATATCCAAATATACAGACTCCGTTTCTCACCTACCTCCCTCCATTTACATAGGCCTAGGACTCAGGAATTTCACAGATTTTTAACAAGGATTGCAAACACATAAATCCACTTTGTGAGTTTTGTAGGTCTCTATAGAAGGAAAGTATAATATAATAAGTTATGATGAAGTGTACCAGGACATACAACAAACTTTTATTCTCTGAAGTTTCTTCTTCATCATGCTGTCATTTTAGCTCTTTAACTCCTTTTTTTTTATAAGAATGACTCCAGATCTTTTATTGCCTTCGCATGTTTTACATTTTTCTTAGGACAGTGAAATTTATTATCTCTACTCTTAAGAAATCAAATAATATAAACCACTCTTTGAGAAGAAAAGTCATATAATCATAGATCTGACTTTTTTCAAAGAAAGGATTCACCTTTAATTAAAAGAAAGCAATAACATAATCATATGCAATTTTTGTTTTTCCAAGTACATTACAGAACATTTTATTGTTTTTGAATATTATGGCTATATTTTGTGTTGTGCAAACTTGCTAGCTCTTTATTGAATGAAGAGAAATATCACTTTTTTTGTATCTTCTTTGGTTTTAACAATTTCATGGTATACTCAAAAATGCCACTTAGGTTTGTGCAGACTGTGAGCTAACCTCTAATAAATAGCACTTTTAGGTTTGTGCAGTGTACAACCTATATAACCATACATGGGTGTCCTGGGTTTACTGATACTCCAAATCTGGGGAGATAATATCTCTCAAAGATTACTACAGGGACTATTATTATAACATAAATATATAAATACATGTTTATCTTATGTTTGTATGAACATCAAGTCTGAAAAATATGCTTTAGATAATAGCTAACAGAAGAGATGGCAATATTTCTTAAATTATGTATGCTTTTAATCACTTCAGGTATAAATAGTTATAGACAATTCATTGAGATATTAAATATATATATAGAAGTTAGTTAGATGAAGGATGAAGGGATAGAGTTTAAAGTGAAAGTCTGAGTATATGAAAGCTTAAAGGGAGAGAGGGTAATATGATGATTTATGTATGATAGAAAATATAATGCTGGGAATTTAAAATATTTAATTTGTTTCTCATATAACAGAGAATATGAGGCAGATAGTGGCTAGACATGAAAAAAAAAATTGAGAATTTGAGTGATTGTAACCAGGGTCTAGATTGTAACAGCTCTTCAAACATACTAAAATTTTAGAATTCATCACATGGTAAATTCTAATTATTTGCTTTTTTTTTGAATGTCTTAGTTTTATTTTATTTCTCAAAGGAATAACTTATAGATAAGAAAATACTCAAACCATAGGTATATAGCTTAAAGACTTTTACATATGTGTATACCCACCAACTAGATTAAGTTATTAAACATATGCAGTATCTCTGAAAGCTTCCTTTCTGATATTTATATTTATAATTTATTTTTCTTACAACATTCCACTAGTAATGTGTTCAAATAAAATATTGCATAAGTTGTTCCCACCCAATCTTAGGGGGAGCATTCAAAGATTCACCATTAAGTTAAATAAAAGATGTGAGTGTTAGGGGCGCCTGGGTGGCGCAGTCGGTTAAGCCTCCGACTTCAGCCAGGTCACGATCTCGCAGTCCGTGAGTTCGAGCCCCGCGTCGGGCTCTGGGCTGATGGCTCAGAGCCTGGAGCCTGTTTCCGATTCTGTGTCTCCCTCTCTCTCTGCCCCTCCCCCTTTCATGCTCTGTCTCTCTCTGTCCCAAAAATAAATAAAAAACATTGAAAAAAAAAATTTAAAAAAAAAAAAGATGTGAGTGTTAAAACAAACAAACATGGGAGGGGGAGGGAGAAGAGAGAAAGAGAGAGAGAGAGAGAGAGAGCGAGAGAGGCAAACCAAGAAATATACTCTTATCTATAGAGAATAAACTGTTACCAGAGGGAAGGGTGAATGGGGGGGATGGGTAAAATAGGTGATGGGGATTAAGGAGGGCACTTGTGATGAGCACCTGGTGCTGAATGAAAGTGTTGAATTGCTGAATTGTGCACCTGAAACTAATATTGCACTGTATGTTAAGTAACTGGAATGTAAATAAAAACTTTAAAAAAAAAGATGTGTTTTGTAAATGGCTATAAGAAAAAATCTGAATCCATTGTTGATATTTGGCAGTGGGTAGCTTTTAAGCCCCACACTCCTCTTTCTTTTGTCCCACTCTGGGAGAGATGGTAAGAAAGCTTGATTACTCCTCTTGTGCTGATAGAAACGTCATACTATACATGTAGGAGCATGGGGAGGAAACTGCGTATTTGATTTCTTAGATAAAAAAGGATTATTAAGATTTTGTTTCAGATTTATTTTTTTTGAGAATACTGTTTCATTAAGTTTCAGCAATTAAAAAAAAAATCTCTGTCACAGCTTCTATGATTTGGATGTTTCTCCATTGTGACATCCACAGGGGTACAAGAGCTCTGTATGGATTATACCACATAGCAGCAAAAGACTGACATTTTTTTAAATTAGATTATGTATCTGCAAAAACGTAACAAGCCAACCTTGTAATGAGAAGGTAACATGGCTCCTGGTCTGTGTCAGAGGTCATTGTGCATGAGTGCTCCTAGGTCTGCAAAAGGACTGCAGTCAGAGTTCGGTCACCATTTCTGATTCACACTTCCTCTTATGGACTCCTTGGTGTGTAGTCAAGTTTTTTTGAGCTTTACTTTTATGAGAATGTGTCTGTCTCATTTAAGTTATTAAACCTATTGATCTCAAGTTGTTCATAATATTCCATCATTATCCTTTTATGGTGTGTAAAGTCTGAAGTAATGTGCCTATGATATTGATAGTGTCTAGTCTCCCTAGGAGCTCATTAGTTTCCCTGTTGTTTTTCTCCATTGTTTGACTGTTACTTATTTAATTGATATCTACTTTTATTACCATTACTTTATTTACTCCTATTTACTTTGATTTTAATTTGCTCACCTTTTCCTCTCTCCTTAAGCCTGAAAATTAGATCACTAATCATTTCAAACTATGTTTCTTTCTGAGCACTGTCTGCATGTTCAATGATCCTTCTGAAGTGCCAAGTCAATATATTTGATGTTTCAAAATTTTGTTGTTGCTGTTCTAGAATTTACTTTTTATTTTCCTTGGAAGTTGCATTTCTCTTTTTCCAATTCTTAACCAATTATATACATTTCTTAAACATATGTGTAATGAATGTATTGAAGTCTTTCCTATGACCAATATAAGGTTCATTTGTAGATCCACTTCTATTAGAATTTTTAAAATTGTGAATATTATTTCTTGCTTCTTTGTATATGTACACCATATCTTTTAAAAAATATATACTCTGAAAATTTTGATAAAAATCCAGTAAATCTTGAAGCAGATTTTACCACCACCTTTAACTCCAAAAGTGTAAGCTATTTCTTCCATGCAGCAATTATGATAAGAGATCGATTTTTCAGATTCTTCCAAGAATTGATTTCAACTGTTTCCAGACTACATCTTGAATTAGATTGAGTTTATTTACCTACACTCCATGCTGAGTCTCTGGTGTTGCTACCACTGTGGTTCTGATTGTTCTGATGCTGTCAGTATTTGAGTTGGCGGTATAATGGGACCATAGTTTTAGATGGTTTTGGTTTACCAAATGTATTTTATGAGAGTAGGGACCTGGAATCCAAGCACCACATGATATATGGAGTGGTATGAATTTACTCTGTTTTCCAGACCTTTCTCAAGGGTCTCAACAAATTTCTGAGACTGGAAAAGTGAGTAGAAGAAATTATGACTTTAATAATGATTACTTTTGCATTTGGGGCTTTTCCACTTTACAACACCTGACAATAGTGTTGATAAAATTTATCTGGTTTCTCTTAGTCCATGTTGGTGCCCAGACCAAGTGCTTACCTTTGGAATGAAAGCTACCATCACTCTTTGTTCTTTGAGGCATTTCTCATTTTTGCCGCATTTAGTTCTTCAAGAGTGTCTTGCATTTACTATTCTTTGATATTCCATATATAAATATTCATTTTTAATCCATCATTTTTTTCCCTTTGTTGTTTTCACAGGCAAAGAGACCTACTCTCTCTTTGTTCAGCTAGAAATGGAATTCTCATTACATTGAAGAATTTATGCAGGTGAGCAACAGGTTTAGTTCTTTTTAAAAGTATCTTTTGATATGTGGAGAGTGAGTGAAAGGAAGGAAGACAGCTGAAAGAAAAGTTAAGAGAGATACCAATAGTTGTGGACAAAAGTTATTCTAGCATATACTTGGGTAATGCCAAATCCAGAATATTGGGGTTATTTAAGACAATTCTTTCCATGGTAGCATGGAAAGAATTTGGTTATTGACTGGGTACTAGGGTGAGATAATAGCAGAATCACATTTGGTATTCAGATGTTTGTGGCAGTAGATAGATTTCTAGAATGTAAATTCTATGAAGGCAGGTATTTTTGTGTGATGAAGGCATCTGTTTTGTTCATGATGAATCACAAGTACTTAGAACAATGTCTAGCAAATAGCATATGATCCATAAATATTGATAAATATGGATGAAGAAGAGGTTAGAGCTATAGGGAACATGGTGGGTTCACTTATCTTGACTTTAAATTCAATTAAGTGTTTCAATGGAAGTATACGGTAGGTATGTCAATCTGTAAGCTAGAAGCCCAAGCTATAGACAGATGTGTTGTATAATAATCACTCAAGCCTTTTTAGATCTTTAACAATGGCTGACAGATATTAGAAAGCAATGAACATATTACATTTACATGTTTATTACAGCTAAATAAATTCTATCCTATGAATGAAACTTTGGCATAAGTATCCAATTACAAATAGTGGCTTATTTTGTTATTCATAAGGTCCACATAGTTTTATTCATGGAATTGTTACCATGTTATAATAGTTTCAAATGTCTTCTTTAAAAAATCAGTATTATTCTATACCCTTTTGTTATCAGTTTCTGTAGAGTTTCAGATAAATGCCTTGAAATGTACATGTTAAAGTTTTGATGAGTCATACATATTCATGAAATCAAATATCTCGAACAGTAGAATTTGCAGCAGTAACTCTTATTTTGTGAGGGACACGCTTTATCAATGTATTAGTTTTGATTAGAAAATCTAAAAATAGGCTGATGGCTTCAGTGAATCTTGGAATATAAATCTACATTTCCTTTGTAATAAAAGATAAAAATGAAGTTGGATTTTAACATGATAATGTGGAGTTTACCAAGAATTCATTTGCACTTATGATTCTTTAAAAGTGGTAGGGGATATTATAGTACTTGCTCAACTGTCCTAGATTTAAAACTATAAAGCCAGAAATGTATTGAAAATAACAAAAATCTTTCAAGTGCCTTTAATATCAACTGGAAGGGTATGTGTGTATGTGTCACACATATACCTCACACTTATTCCTGCCTTTTTTTTTTTTTTTTTTTTAATTTTTTTTTTTCAACATTTATTTATTTTTGGGACAGAGAGAGACAGAGCATGAACGGGGGAGGGGCAGAGAGAGAGAGGGAGACACAGAATCGGAAACAGGCTCCAGGCTCTGAGCCATCAGCCCAGAGCCTGACGCGGGGCTCGAATTCACGGAGTGCGAGATCGTGACCTGGCTGAAGTCGGACGCCCAACCGACTGCGCCACCCAGGCGCCCCTATTCCTGCCTTAATAAAGTTTCAAAAGTTTCTAGAGTAATAATGAGTGAAACAGAAAATTTTACCTTTTTTGGGGGAGAGAATTGTATACAATTATTTATCATGTATTGTGCTGTATATTGATTATAATACTGCTTGCTGAATATTACAATTGATATTCAATTATTTCTCATACACACAGAATTTTATAAGTAGTGTTTTGAATATTATTTAAAGTTAATGTTTTAATGTTTACTTATTTTTGAGAGAGAGAGACAGAGTGTTAGCAGAGGAGGGGCAGAGAGAGAGGGAGACAGAATTTGAAGCAGGCTCCAGGCTCTGAGCTCTGAGCTGTCAGCCCAAAGCCCCAAGCAGGGCTCCAACTCACAAATCCTGAGATCATGACCTGAGCTGAAGTTGGATGCCTACTGACTGAGCCACCCAGGCTCCCCTTAAATTTAGATGAATGTTAGTGTGTGTGTATGTGTGTGGTGATCGAGATTTCTTTTTAAATACCCATATTTTATTGATCATTTTGAGTATGATATTCATCATTGCACTTCTTTAAGGACATACATAATAACAAATTATAAAGTAATATTTTCTCCTTTTTTTATTGGCTCCCTTATATGAGTGATATAAGATTATAATATCAACAGCTACAAATAACATTGTACTGTACATTTTATAATACTCATTACTGCTATATCTTAAGTTATATTTCTTTATTTCCATACATTAAACAATTTGTTTCTTTTTGTTTCCACTTCTTAATAAATAGAATTATTCTGATTAGATAGAAAGATATTTTACATTGTATTTTCAGTAATCAGCATAGAGAGTTTTCACAAAGTGAAAGTAAGTAAGTGGTTCTTACATAGGTACATAAAACTTAAGTCCATCAAGTATCCTTCTAAATGTTTTTATTTTGTATCATTAATATCTCATATTGTTTAATTGGATAGCTTACAGAAATAGAATATATTTCTATTATTAATCAATAAAATTCTTTAAGCCTGAACTCTCTTTATCATTGTATGGTATACTTGTTACTATATTTTGTGTTTTCTTGCTTCATTAGGGGATTTTTGGTAGATCATTCCCAATTGAAAGCCACAACAGCTTATATCTCTTTCCATTACATGAAATACCAAATTTGACAGTAGTAAGCTGAGTAACTTAGATTCTAAATATCACTTTTGCATTCTTCTTTCCCATATAACTATTCGTTTCCCTTACCAACCGAAAAATCTTCCTTTCAGTTTGTTCTATTTGTTCTCACTAATGTTAAGTGTATTATTTGAAAGACGGACTTTTGGTGGGATTAGGGCCTAATAATGAAATTATGGCACCTCACTTACATGAAAGCAAGCCGATGTAATAATTGCCTGTTCTTTTTATTATTTGGGAAGTATAATATGCCTTTTGGTATTACTATAATTTGACCACAGAATTTCCTTAAGGAAAATGCTTACCTGTAACTTCATTATATACTAGATAGAGAGACAGAAGGTGAATAAGATAGATGAGTCAAATATATTAGAATATGTATTTTAGAATGTGGTGAATGCCATGAAGAAACACAAAACAGGAAAGTGATAAAGTGTGTATGGGGTGGGGAGGCTGAAGGTTGTAACTTTTTATTTTTTTTTTTAAGTTGTAACTTTGAATAGTATATTAGTTTCCAGTGGCTGCTGTAACAGATGAACACTGACTTGGTGGCATAGACCAACAAATGTATGCTCTCACAACAAGATGTCAGCAAGGCCAAGATCCCTCCAGAAGCTGGAAGCTCTTCCAGCTTCTGGAGGCTGTGAACATACCTAGAGACTGCATCACTCTCTTATTCTCTGTTTTCACATTGCCTTACTTCTGTATCCCCTTCCTCTTCTGTCTTAAATCCCCTCTGTGTTTCTGTTATAAGTACTCTTTCCATTGGATTTAGGGCCCTCTTGAGTAATTAAGAGTTACCTCCTCTCAAGATTCTTGACTTGACCACATCTGAACAGACCTTTCTTCCAAATAAAGTAATGTTCACAGATTCCAGGGATTTGATGTATCTTTTGGGGGTGGCAATTTTTTCAGACTACCACAATGATAAAACCCAGCAGATTAGGTTGAATCTGAAATGGAGCAAAACAATGCTTGCAGTGAGGAAGAGAAAAGAATCAGTCTTGAGACATACTATTTTGCAGGACTCTGAAGAAATAAAAGTTTATGCCTTTACTATTTAATTAATTGGGTAATTAGAAATAATTATGGAAAATGTGTCTGCCAATGTGTATGCTGGGAATCAGGCTCTCCAGTCACCATTATTAATTATTATATTTTTCTAAGGGAATGACTAGCCAGGAATCATTAGTACTGCAGAATAGTAGACAGTTTTAGACCCCACACTGCATAGCACCATTATTATAAACATGAGAGGCCAGGCTAAGGGTACTAGAAAGTCTTTAAATAAAGTTGGAGGTAAAAGGCATTTTGAGATACTCTTCAATGACAAGGATTCTTTCATGTCACAAGGGAGGGTGAAGTACTTTCTAGAGAAGCAGAATACAAAAGGAACTCATACACCAGGGAGGAGACAAATTGCAAATAATTATATTTAATTAAATTACGATATAGCAAGTGCTACATTTAAGATAACTATATGAAGTGGATGAGTATGAAGGGCTTTGTAAGCCAGGGAAACACAATACAAATCAAGTAGCAATAAATAGCACATCATTTAGTGGTGAGGGGAATGGTGGTATGAAATAGATTGATTAGAATGGATTTTGCTGAAGAAGGAAAGATGGTATATGCTAAGGATTTTGGAGATTCTTGCAGAAATTAGTTAACTATGTTAAGGCTTTGACACTTCGAGGAAGCATCCCCAAAGAAGCATAAGTAATAAAGCTGTGCTTGACTGCAAATGAAGCTTCAGAGGAAGTACAATAGCTCCATTCTCATCCTCCTTTCCAAGCTGAGAGAAAGGGAGATTAGCTCCCTGATGATGATCAAAATCTTTGGTCTGACCATCTTTCCTATAAATTGTGACAGCTCTGCGTTGGTGAATTGGACCCTAGAACTGTGATGATGATGGCTGGCCCAGGAGTTTTTCTTTTTTAGTTTTATAGGAAGAGAAAGTATGCACGAAGGCAGGAGAGGGTCAGAAGGAGAGAGAGAATTGCAAGGAGGCTCCACACTCAGCTCAGAGCCCTAGGCGGGGCTTGATCCCACGACCCTGGGATCATGACCTGAACTGGAATCAAGCGTTCAACGTTCAGCCCACTCAGCCACTCAGGCACCCCTACCCAGCATTTTTTACAGTAACACAACAGTATCAGGACAAATTAGACATACAAGCTATGTTGGAGCTTTTAAATATCACTTCCTAAACTAACCTATGTCTACCAATAAAACAACATGTGAAGAGACAAAGTATCTATATATAAATTCTTTATGTCTCACCCTCTCTCACCTCAACCCAAACTTCTTCAAGTATGGATTTTTCTTTTCTTTTTCTCATCAGAGAAGAGGTAAAAATGAGAAAATAACAAATCTAAATCATCTACAGAATAAAGTGATTGGATGGCCACAAAGCAGGTTTATTTAGAGTAGGGGAAGAGGGAGGAGAGGAGAAGCCAGATGGAAGCAAGTTGCTAAGTATGAGATTTGTAACTTTAGGAAAGAAGAGTTTTGAGAAATTTTCTTATGCTATCTACAGTCTATTTCTACATATATTTCTGATGCATACAAACATACTGCATGAAGAAGAAATTTCAGTAGAGATCTATACAATTGTTTGGTGCTTTCATAGGGAGATGCATCCTTTTCAATCATATTTTCAATATGCAAAGAGTTACGAGTATAAGAACAATTATCAAACTTTGAATTTCAAAAGTTATCTCCTCTGCTGATGCTGGAATGGTTCTAATTTCTGATATACCTATTACAATATTTTAAAACTATTTTTATCCCCATTTTGGATTCTATTACATACTAGGCTATGAGTTGTTGAAGGTATGAATTTAGTTTTCTACCTCTGTGACCTTATCATCTAGAAATACCTGGCACTAGATTGTGTTGATAAATGTATATTGAATGCATGAGTGAGAGAACAAATTAATGAATATATGACCTGCTGTTAGAAACAAATGTAAAATAACCCCAAACATTCTTTTATCTTAATAAAACATTCTTTGATCTTAATAAAATTTTCTGTACATACTTCTCCTAAATCATAAACATATTTTATTAATATTGCTAATAATTTTTACTTTTAGGAGAGTTGCTTTTTATTTTAATTTAGCAGTACTAGGGGCTTCCATTTTATTATTTTATTTTATCTTATTTTATTATTTTATTTTATTTCTTTGCTAAGCCCCTTATAAACTTATATTAGAAAACATGTAAGGATTTTTCTTCTTTGTACAACTTTTATTTTTAAAACATACTTTAGCAAGATTATCTTTATCTTACCTTCTAGATGATATCCCAGTTCAACTTTAATTCATTGTTAGAAATCATTTTGGCTTATTGGAGTATTTTTAACCTATTTTAAAGTTGTGATTTGCCTTTAAATTATAAATTTAGCAATGCTACTAGATGCCTGATAAACCTGTCATTTTAAAAATTATACTTTTCTAGGGGTGCCTGGGTGGCTCAGTCGATTAAGCGTCCGACTTCAGCTCAGGTCATGATCTCATGGTCCGTGAGTTCGAGCCCCACATCGGGCTCTGTGCTGACAGCTCAGAGCCTGGAGCCTGTTTTGGATTCTGTGTCTCCCTCTCTCTGACCCTCCCCTGTTCATTCTCTGTCTCTCTCTGTCTCAAAAATAAATAAATGTTAAAAAAATTAAAAACAAAATTATACTTTTCTATCTTTCAATTCTATATGCTGGACACCAAGTGAGGTAAGAGTGGACAAGGAAATATTATCATTTTCATGGCTTTTTATTTATCATCTTCTGGGTACCTACTTGTTTCTATTCTGAGCCTTAGGGTATGTTCTTTATAACATCTGCTCTACTATTTACAATTTATTTTTATTAATATAAACTTAGAATTTAAACATTTTCCCAGTAAATCTTGTTTGTTTTCATAAACCAAGTGTTGGTACTTCTCTTCTGTGTCTGATATATCTCATCTATAAGGATATGGCTATTATTCCTAATGAAGTATATATTCCTGTATTAAAAATAAAATATTATCTGTCTTCTCCCTCAATATTAAAATCTTCAGGAGCATCTGGGTGGCTCAGTCGATTAACCATCCGACTTCTGCTCAGGTCACAATCTCGCGATCTGTGGGTTCGAGCCCCGCGTCGGGCTCTGGGCTGATGGCTCAGAGCCTGGAGCCTGCTTCCGATTCTGTGTCTCCCTCTCTCTCTGCCCCTCCCCCATTCATGCTCTGTCTTTCTCTGTCTCAAAAATAAATAAACATTAAAAAAAATTTAAAAAAATCTTCATAACCTTTTAAAATGAGAACATAATCTACATACAATTACAACACCAATATATACACTTAAATTTAAAAATTATGGATTCATCTAATTACATTTTCCATCTATATTTTCCTCACATCCATCTTTTAAGTGAGCATTTATCAAATTAGGAAGTTAAACAGAGAATAGGTACCTTTTCTTATTACTTTATACAGTGGTTAAATTGGTTGATAAACTATAAGGATAGAATGGAAATGTTATTTAAGGAATTTAATGTATACAGTATCACTTATTTTATTCACAGGTTTCCAAATCCCAGCTAATCTTCAATTAAAATTGGTTCTATCTGTACTCTATAGATACTCTACATTTATTATGTATTTGAATGCTAATAGCAAGTAGCTTTATTTCTTGATAAAGAAAGCTTATAAGGCTTATTCTTGCCTGTCTCCATGAAATTCCTTACCCAGTTATTCCTCATCACAATTCAGGGCCAATCTTTCTTTCAGAGAAGAATCCTAGGGACTCTTTTCTATGCACAAAGGTAGTTACTCAGATAAACAAAGAGTAACAGCTTCAGTTTCAAGGTTTAGTTTCAGTAATAGCTTCAGATATAGACTAATGGAATATTTATAGAACTGTAATAAATAAAAATATAGAACTGTAATAATAAAAATAATAACTGTGTAACTGTACTCAATATAGTGGGTGAAGAGAATGGGGTTAGATGACTTTAGAGGGGTAGGCAGAGACCAGTTGTAAAAAGCTGTTAAGCCCACTAGACATTTTTTAAACATCTCATACTAAGGAAAATGGAGACCTATCAGACAATTTTAAGCAAGAGAGTGAGTTCGTGCAGAGAATGGTTTGGCAGAAAGTAGCAGTGGAAATAAGAATGATAGATAGGAAGGTATTTTATTTGTACTTGAATGAGACCATGACTAGAATTGTGATAGTGGAGACGGAGAGAATGAAAGGACTTAACACATTTTTTTTTTTTTTTGGATTAGAATCAAGAAGCTTTATTAACAGGTTGAATGAGAGAAATAAGGGAGGAGGAGATGTCAAAAAAGATTAAGTTTCTGGCTGGAGAATTTGAGTGGATAGAGGTGCTAGTACATGAGATGGGGGACATCGGAGGTAAACTAGGTTTGAAGAGTGGGCAGGGATCATGATGTGAATTTTGCAAATTTGTTTGAAAATCTATGAGAGAGTTAGGTGTAACTGTCAAGTTAGTTTGGAGGAGAGGTTTTGGCAGAATATTTACGTTGATAGATTGGCAGACTGATAATAATGCAACTTATCGGATATAAATAAGTTCGTCTAGTAAGATGTACAGTGATGGTGAAAAGAAGAGATTCCAGGACTGATTTTTGAGGACCTCCAACATTTACAGCTCAAACCGTCCCAAAAGAATCAGTGAAGTATACTGAAAAGCTCCTGGAAGTGAAATCTATCAATAAACAGAGAAAGTTGTAGAGTTTAGTTTTTGTGAGTGTCTGAAGTGAAACTATGAGAATGCATACCCTGGGTTTCACATTAATGGGGTTCAGGTTTGATGTAAAGCTAGTCATGTAACCTCTTTGTTCTAGTTTCCCATTGATAAACAGTGATGCCATAATGCCCACTTCACAAGGGTCACTGGCAGGCCTAAAAGAAATATATTATGTTAATTGTTATATGTTCAGTAACCTTAATATATAGAATAAACTGAGCATATGATAAGACCTCAATAAATGTTGAAGTTACTGTTATTATTACTGAAAATTGTTCACCGGTGTTCATTGGTGACTTCAGCTAGAAAGAATATAGTGAAATTTGGGGGGCAGAATTAAGAATGGAGATGCTTGAAAAATGAATGAGAATGAGAAATGAAAAAGAATGTACAGTCAGTTATTTCAGGAAGTTTTATGTTGAGTATAGAAAACTAAGACAGTAAGTGGAAGGAGGTGTGACTAAAGAAAATGTTATTGAAATATGGGATAAAGTAGAGGATATTAGAAGCCTAAAAGGGATGTTCCAGAAAATATAAAATGAGGGTAACAACACAGCAAACTTCTTGGAAAGATAGGGGGTCCTCAGTGCATATGGAGACATGTATTTTGGTTTTTTTTTTGTTTTTTTTTTTTTTATTTTTTAATATATGAAATTTACTGTCAAATTGGTTTCCATACAACACCCAGTGCTCATCCCAAAAGGTGCCCTCCTCAATACCCATCACCCACCCTGCCCTCCCTCCCACCCCCCATCAACCCTCAGTTTGTTCTCAGTTTTTAACAGTCTCTTATGCTTTGGCTCTCTCCCACTCTAACCTCTTTTTTTTTTTTTTTTTTTTTCCTTCCCCTCCCCCATGGGTTTCTGTTATGTTTCTCAGGATCCACATAAGAGTGAAACCATATGATATCTGTCTTTCTCTGTATGGCTTATTTCACTTAGCATCACACTCTCCAGTTCCATCCATGTTGCTACAAAAGGCCATATTTCATTTTTTCTCATTGCCACGTAGTATTCCATTGTGTATATAAACCACAATTTCTTTATCCATTCATCAGTTGATGGACATTTAGGCTCTTTCCATAATTTGGCTATTGTTGAGAGTGCCGCTATAAACATTGGGGTACAGGTGCCCCTATGCATCAGTACTCCTGTATCCCTTGGATAAATTCCTAGCAGTGCTATTGCTGGGTCATAGGGTAGGTCTATTTTTAATTTTCTGAGGAACCTCCACACTGCTTTCCAGAGTGGCTGCACCAATTTGCATTCCCACCAACAGTGCAAGAGGGTTCCTGTTTCTCCACATCCTCTCCAGCATCTATAGTCTCCTGATTTCTTCATTTTGGCCACTCTGACTGGCGTGAGGTGGTATCTGAGTGTGGTTTTGATTTGTATTTCCCTGATAAGGAGCGACGTTGAACATCTTTTCATGTGCCTGTTGGCCATCCGGATGTCTTCTTTAGAGAAGTGTCTATTCATGTTTTCTGCCCATTTCTTCACTGGGTTATTTGTTTTTCGGGTGTGGAGTTTGATGAGCTCTTTATAGATTTTGGATACTAGCCCTTTGTCCGATGTGTCCTTTGCAAATATCTTTTCCCATTCCGTTGGTTGCCTTTTAGTTTTGTTGGTTGTTTCCTTTGCTGTGCAGAAGCTTTTTATCTTCATAAGGTCCCAGTAATTCACTTTTGCTTTTAATTCCCTTGCCTTTGGGGATGTGCCGAGTAAGAGATTGCTACGGCTGAGGTCAGAGAGGTCTTTTCCTGCTTTCTCCTCTAAGGTTTTGATGGTTTCCTGTCTCACATTCAGGTCCTTTATCCATTTTGAGTTTATTTTTGTGAATGGTGTGAGAAAGTGGTCTAGTTTCAACCTTCTGCATGTTGCTGTCCAGTTCTCCCAGCACCATTTGTTAAAGAGACTGTCTTTTTTCCATTGGATGTTCTTTCCTGCTTTGTCAAAGATGAGTTGGCCATACGTTTGTGGGTCTAGTTCTGGGGTTTCTATTCTATTCCATTGGTCTATGTGTCTGTTTTTGTGCCAATACCATGCTGTCTTGATGATGACAGCTTTGTAGTAGAGGCTAAAGTCTGGGATTGTGATGCCTCCTGCTTTGGTCTTCTTCTTCAAAATTACTTTGGCTATTCGGGGCCTTTTGTGGTTCCATATGAATTTTAGGATTGCTTGTTCTAGTTTCGAGAAGAATGCTGGTGCAATTTTGATAGGGATTGCATTGAATGTGTAGATAGCTTTGGGTAGTATTGACATTTTGACAATATTTATTCTTCCAATCCATGAGCAGGGAATGTCTTTCCATTTCTTTATATCTTCTTCAATTACCTGCATAAGCTTTCTATAGTTTTCAGCATACAGATCTTTTACATCTTTGGTTAGATTTATTCCTAGGTATTTTGTGCTTCTTGGTGCAATTGTGAATGGGATCAGTTTCTTCATTTGTCTTTCTGTTGCTTCATTGTTAGTGTATAAGAATGCAACTGATTTCTGCACATTGATTTTGTATCCTGCAACTTTGCTGAATTCATGTATCAGTTCTAGCAGACTTTTGGTGGAGTCTATCGGATTTTCCATGTATAATATCATGTCATCTGCAAAAAGCGAAAGCTTGACTTCATCTTTGCCAATTTTGATGCCTTTGATTTCCTTTTGTTGTCTGATTGCTGATGCTAGAACTTCCAGCACTATATTAAACAACAGCGGTGACAGTGGGCATCCCTGTCGTGTTCCTGATCTCAGGGAAAAAGCTCTCAGTTTTTCCCCGTTGAGGATGATGTTAGCTGTGGGCTTTTCATAAATGGCCTTTATGATCTTTAAGTATGTTCCTTCTATCCCGACTTTCTCAAGGGTTTTTATTAAGAAAGGGTGCTGGATTTTGTCAAAGGCCTTTTCTGCATCGATTGACAGGATCATATGGTTCTTCTCTTTTTTTTTGCTAATGTGATGTATCACGTTGATCGATTTGCGAATGTTGAACCAGCCCTGCATCCCAGGAATGAATCCCACTTGATCATGGTGAATAATTCTTTTTATATGCTGTTGAATTCGATTTGCTAGTATCTTATTAAGAATTTTTGCATCCATATTCATCAGGGATATTGGCCTGTAGTTCTCTTTTTTTACTGGGTCTCTGTCTGGTTTAGGAATCAAAGTAATACTGGCTTCATAGAATGAGTCTGGAAGTTTTCCTTCCCTTTCTATTTCTTGGAATAGCTTGAGAAGGATAGGTATTATCTCTGCTTTAAATGTCTGGTAGAACTCCCCTGGGAAGCCATCTGGTCCTGGACTCTTATTTGTTGGGAGATTTTTGATAACCGATTCAATTTCTTCGCTGGTTATGGGTCTGTTCAAGCTTTCTATTTCCTCCTGATTGAGTTTTGGAAGAGTGTGGGTGTTTAGAAATTTGTCCATTTCTTCCAGGTTGTCCAATTTGCTGGCATATAATTTTTCATAGTATTCCCTGATAATTGTTTGTATCTCTGAGGGATTGGTTGTAATCATTCCATTTTCATTCATGATTTTATCTATTTGGGTCATCTCCCTTTTCTTTTTGAGAAGCCTGGCTAGAGGTTTGTCAATTTTGTTTATTTTTTCAAAAAACCAACTCTTGGTTTCGTTGATCTGCTCTACAGTTTTTTTAGATTCTATATTGTTTATTTCTGCTCTGATCTTTATGATTTCTCTTCTTCTGCTGGGTTTAGGCTGCCTTTGCTGTTCTGCTTCTATTTCCTTTAGGTGTGCTGTTAGATTTTGTATTTGGGATTTTTCTTGTTTCTTGAGATAGGCCTGGATTGCAATGTATTTTCCTCTCAGGACTGCCTTCGCTGCATCCCAGAGCGTTTGGATTGTTGTATTTTCATTTTCGTTTGTTTCCATATATGTTTTAATTTCTTCTCTAATTGCCTGGTTGACCCACTCATTCGTTAGTAGGGTGTTCTTTAACCTCCATGCTTTTGGAGGTTTTCCAGACTTTTTCCTGTGGTTGATTTCAAGCTTCATAGCATTGTGGTCTGAAAGTATGCATGGTATAATTTCAATTCTTGTAAACTTATGAAGGGCTGTTTTGTGACCCAGTATATGATCTATCTTGGAGAATGTTCCATGTGCACTCGAGAAGAAAGTATATTCTGTTGCTTTGGGATGCAGAGTTCTAAATCTATCTGTCAAGTCCATCTGATCCAATGTATCATTCAGGGCCCTTGTTTCTTTATTGACTGTGTGTCTAGATGATCTATCCATTTCTGTAAGTAGGGTGTTAAAGTCCCCTGCAATGACCACATTCTTATCAATGAGGTTGCTTATGTTTATGAGTAATTGTTTTATATATCTGGGGGCTCGGGTATTTGGCGCATAGACATTTATAATAGTTAGCTCTTCCTGGTGGATAGACCCTGTGATTATTATATAATGCCCTTCTTCATCTCTTGTTACAGCCTTTAATTTAAAGTCTAGTTTGTCTGATATAAGTATGGCTACTCCAGCTTTCTTTTGGCTTCCAGGAGCATGATAAATAGTTCTCCATCCCCTCACTCTCAATCTAAAGGTGTCCTCAGATCTAAAGTGAGTCTCTTGTAGACAGCAAATAGATGGGTCTTGTTTTTTATCCATTCTGATACCCTATGTCTTTTAGTTGGCGCATTTAATCCATTTACATTCAGTGTTATTATAGAAAGATATGGGTTTAGAGTCATTGTGATGTCTGTATGTTTTATGCTTGTAGTGATGTCTCTGGTACTTTGTCTCACAGGATCCCCCTTAGGATCTCTTGTAGGGCTGGTTTCGTGGTGACAAATTCCTTCAGTTTTTGTTTGTTTGGGAAGACCTTTATCTCTCCTTCTATTCTAAATGACAGACTTGCTGGATAAAGGATTCTCGGCTGCATATTTTTTCTGTTTAGCACACTGTAGATATCGTGCCAAGCCTTTCTGGCCTGCCAAGTTTCAAAGGAGAGATCAGTCACGAGTCTTATAGGTCTCCCTTTATATGTGAGGGCACGTTTATCCCTTGCTGCTTTCAGAATTTTCTCTTTATCCTTGTATTTTGCCAGTTTCACTATGATATGTCGTGCAGAAGATCGATTCAAGTTACGTCTGAAGGGAGTTCTCTGTGCCTCTTGGATTTCAATGCCTTTTTCCTTCCCCAGTTCAGGGAAGTTCTCAGCTATAATTTGTTCAAGTACCCCTTCAGCACCTTTCCCTCTCTCTTCCTCCTCTGGGATACCAATTATGCGTATATTATTTTTTTTTAGTGTATCACTTAGTTCTCTAATTTTCCCCTCATACTCCTGGATTTTTTTATCTCTCTTTCTTTCAGCTTCCTCTTTCTCCATAACTTTATCTTCTAGTTCACCTATTCTCTCCTCTGCCTCTTCAAGCCGAGCCATCGTGGTTTCCATTTTGTTTTGCATTTCGTTTAAAGCGTTTTTCAACTCCTTGTGACTGTTCCTTAGTCCCTCCATCTTTATGGCAAGAGATTCTCTGCTGTCCTGTATACTGTTTTCAAGCCCAGCGATTAATTTTATGACTATTATTCTAAATTCACTTTCTGTTATATTATTTAAATCCTTTTTGATCAGTTCATTAGCTGTTGTTATTTCCTGGAGATTCTTCTGAGGGGAATTCTTCCGTTTGGTCATTTTGGAGAGTCCCTGGCGTGGTGAGGACCTGCAGGGCACTTCCCCTGTGCTGTGGTGTATAACTGGAGTTAGTGGGCGGGGCCGCAGTCCGACCCGATGTCTGCCCCAAGCCCACTGCTGGGGCCACAGTCAGACTGGTGTGTGCCTTCTCTTCCCCTCTCCTAGGGGCGGGATTCACTGTGGGGTGGCGTGTCCCATCTGGGCTACTTGCACACTGCCAGGCTTGTGTTGCTGGGGATCTGGCGTATTAGCTGGGGTGGGTAGGCAAGGTGCACGGGGGCTGGAGGGGCAGGCTTAGCTCGCTTCTCCTTAGGTGATCCACTTCAGGAGGAGCCCTGTGGCAGCGGGAGGGAGTCAGATCCGCTGCCGGAGGTTTGGCTCCGCAGAAGCACAGAGTTGGGTGTTTGCGCGGAGCGAGCAAGTTCCCTGGCAGGAACTGGTTCCCTTTGGGATTTTGGCTGGGGGATGGGCGGGGGAGATGGCGCTGGCGCCTTTGTTCCCCGCCAAGCTGAGCTCTGCCGTCCGGGGGGGCTCAGCAGCTCTCCCTCCCTTTGTCCTCCAGCCTTCCCGCTTTCCGAGCAGAGCTGTTAACTTATGACCTCCCAGACGCTAAGTCACGCTTGCTGTCGGAACACAGTCTGTCCGGCCCCTCTGCTTTTGCCAGCCAGACTCGGGGGCTCTGCTTGGCCGGCGAGCCGCCCCTCCGCCCCGGCTCCCTCCCGCCAATCCGTGGAGCGGGCACCGCCTCGCCGCCCTTCCTACCCTCTTCCGTGGGCCTCTAGTCTGCGCTTGACTCCGGAGACTCCCTTCTGCTAATCCTCTGGCGGTTTTCTGGGTTCTTTAGGCAGGTGTAGGTGGAATCTATGTGATCGGCCGGACGCGCTGTGAGCCCCGTGTCCTCCTACGCCGCCATCTTCCGGAACCCCCCCCCCCCACATGTATTTTGATAAAAGGTGAGGGAACTCCTCTATCCTAAGACTAGGCAAGAAAAAGAGAATGGGGTCAGATGAAAATAAAATTTTCAGATTTGAGGACAAAAAGATAACATGGTGATTTTTTTCTGTTTGATAACATCTATTTGTATCATCATTTAACAGTTTTCATTGAATGTCTGCCATATATCATGTATTGTATTAAATACTGAGATATAGGAATGCACAAAATTAACTAGAAATTTTTTTCTTCAATTATAGAATATATATTATGAGGTGGGGAGACATAAAAAACTCCAAATAAATAAGTAAAATATGTAGTATTTTGGGGGATAAAGGCTATGGGAAGAAATAAAGCTGGGAACAGGGAGAGAGAATTCTAGTTTTTGAACCTTTGAATAGGATCATCATAAAAAAAAAAAAAAGGTGAAAAGTTCTCACAGAGAAGTTGAGATCTGAAGGAGGTAAAGCATGATGTAGATATCTGGGGAATGGACATTCCAGACTGAGGGAAGGGAAAATACAAAGTGTCTTATGTCGAATGTGCCTAGAGTGTATAAGAGGAATCTGTGGTTCCAGCATAGGGAGTAGCTTTTGTTCCAACTGACATAGGAAGACATTAGAAGCATTTGTACAGAACAACAACATGATTTTAATATATTTAACAGAAACCCTCTGGCTGCTATATTAAAAGTAGAATGAAGTGGGCAGGCATGGAATTAATAGGCCACTAAGAAGAAAAGTAGAAGGGATTTTTGACTAGAGGTACAAATGAACTAAATGATTAAAATAATCCAAGTTTGATCCAGGGTGGTAGTAGTGAATTTAATGAGATATATGATTCTGGATATATTTTGAGAGTACATGTAATGAGATTCTGCATATATTTTGAAGGTAGAACCTATAATATTTACCAACTAATGGAGTGTGAGTTGTGAGAAAAAATAAGAGACAAAAATGACTCTAAAATTTTAGAATGAACATCTGAAAGAATGGAGATTTCATTAGTGAGATAAAGGTTTGGGGGGTACAGGTCAAGAGAGAATGTGAGGATTGTATGTATTCTCTTCTCAAGTATGAGATATTTATTAGTTATTCAGGTGAAGACATGAATGGCCATATTTAAATATAGGTTTAGAGGACATTTCTAGGCAGAAAACAGAAATTTATAAAGTAGCATATTAATGGTGCTTAGAGTTGTAAGATTGGATGAGATCACTGAGGAAGTGAGGGCAGACAAAAAGATTTAGGACACTTCAAGTTCTTGAGGTCAGGGAAATGAGCACCAACCAATAAAGCAGACTGAGAAGGAACAGTGATTTTTTTTTTTTTAAATAAACGGAAGAAACCAGCTAAGCATAGTGCCCTTGAAACCAAACGAAGAGGTGATGGATAATGTCAAGCATTGCTCATAGTTAAGTTAAGATGCTAACTGAGAACTGATCCTTGGACTTAACAAAGTAAAAGTAATTGGTAAAAACTTGAATAACTTGAGTTCAGGAAAGAATGAGATTGAGGGAATTGAGGAAAATTGTTTGAAGAATTTAACTAAAAAAAAAAAAAGATAAAATGGAGAGGAATTGGGATCACCCTATTTATGCTAATAAAAACATCCAGTACAGAGCGGTTGATGATTGATGATGACAAGAAGGGGGATAGGGACCAGTGCACAGATTACTTATGAAATATGAGGCAAGGTTTTCTGTGGAGGTGGACAGGGAAGTCGGCAAGTCTGAACATGAGCTCATGGAATATATGCTACAGAGAATGTGAAAAATATTTCCAGAGAAACATCATAAACAAACAAACAAAAACAAAAACACAACTGGACAATGTTGAAAGTCTAGATGAGGTTAGAGATCATGAATTATGATCCCAACGCCACTAGTTATGTGAATCTTCTCCCGTGATGTTTAACTTTTGGTGTACAATTATGAAGAAGACAAATTGTTGGGTTAATTGAAGGCTGTTATTGTTATTATTATTATTATTATTATTATTATTATTATTATTTGTAATAAGAAGGAAAGAGGGTGTAGGAAAACTGAGGATGTTTATTAGGTAGTGATTGTAATGATATACATGATATCTTAGCTGGACATGAAGAAAAGTCAAGATAGAAATGAGATGATGGTAGGTGGACATAGAAGGCTCATTGTAGTATATGATTATAGTTAAACATTATTGCAGTGAAACTTGAGAAAGTGAGCAAAAAGGCCAGACAGTTTTTGCGGGAAACTAGGATTAGTGAATTAATGGCTCCAGAGGGGGAACAAGTGAGGATTGCAGAGTTCAAGGGGTCATCGTGAGACCAAGTGCAGGAAAAGGTGACTGGAGATGAATAACACAAGGAATTTAGAAGGCAAGATAATCCTGGCATTTTCAGAATTATGGCAGCATCAAGGATGGAGATGGAGGCTATTATCTTGGTGATGAAGTTTTCAGTACAGAAGAAGAAAACATGGGTTCACAATATAATGGCGGTGAGGGAGAGAAGAAGTAGTGATGCAAGAGCTGAATTTCCAAAGACAAAAATGGTTATTGTAGGTCAAACAAAACTCAATGGGAGGAATGTCCCAAGTATATTTAGACCTATGGTTACTTCATTTCATGGCCAGGTAGTGTTGTCTGCTACAATGGATGTACTTGATGTTTCTCAGTATTGATTGCATATTGAATCATCTGGGTGTTTTATTTTGTTGTGTTATGTTATGTTATGTTATGTTATGTTACATTGCTTTATTTTATTTTATTGAAGCATAGTTGACACACAATGTTACATTGGTTTCAGGTGTACAACATAGTGATTCTGGAAGTCTATATGTTATGCTGGGCTCTGCACAAGTGTAGCTAGTAGCTACTGTCTGTAAACATGTGATGATATTATAATACCACTGACTATATTCTCTGACCTTCAATTTCATGATTTATTCATTCCATAACTGGAAGCCTGTATCTCCCACTATCCTTCACCATTTCACCCATCTTCCCATCCCTGCCTCTCCAGCAACCATCAATTTGTTCTCTGTTAATAAGTTTATTTCTGCCTTTTTTTTGCTTCTTTGTTTTCCTCTTTAGATTCCATATATGAGTATAATCATGTAGTATTTGTCTTTCTCTGTCCGACTTATTTCACTTAGCATAATACCCTCTAGGTCCATCCATGTTGTTGCAAATGGCAATATCTCATTCTTTTTTATGGCTGACCCATATTGTATTGTGTGTGTCTATAGATACATCACATCTTTCTCCATTCATCTGTTGATGGACACTTGGATTGTAGGTAAGTCCAAGCCAGGTCTCATTACCAAAAAAATTGATTTAATTGGTGTGAGGTAGGGCTCAGGGTAGGTGATTCTAATATCCAGCTAGTGGGAAACTCCCTTTGTGCTTCATGCCACCATGCACTGCTCCATTTTCTCCTTCAGAACTTTGTGTTCTTCTGGTTAGAAATGTCAGCTGAGGCCTTAAGTATAGTGGGTTAGAGATCAGATAGGATTTGCTCAGGCTCTTTCTTCCTCCTGGATTGCCTTTCCCATCATTTCTCATGTGTGATCCCTTACCCTATTTCCTGGAAGTTCTCTCTCTTTTTCCCCAGGGGATTTCCAAAGTGATTTATTGACATCCCCACAAATTGTCACAATTATGGTTTTCCACTTCATATTTCCTTTTTAATGTTTACATAAATCAACAATGAAAACATATACTGAGGATATTAGATTCATCTTTGATTCTCCGAAAACCCCTAGAACAGTATTTTTACATATAAAGTACTTATTAAATATTTGCTGAATGAGTAAATATATAGATTAATATAATAAGTTGCATGTGATTGTTATAAGTAGTTGGCTTTTGGGATGAAACTTTATGTGTTACTAAATTGCATTAAAATCTAACCACCTGTTTGGTTGTTTTTCAGCTATGTGGAACAAATCTGTAGTCAATAAATGCTTAAGTTATCTAATTTATAATTGCAATACATTTTAGAGATCTTTATTAGATGGGTGTGATTAAAAAATATATTTTAACTGATGAAGTATCAAGTTCCATAAAAAACTGATGGGCCTAAAAACAGTCCTACCTGTGAAATTAAACATTTAAATTTGAGTTCAATGGTCAAAATTAGTTCACTTCCAGTTTTCTAAGTTAAGAATTCTGAGATAAAAGTAAAATTTTGGGATGTCAGAAGTTTGGTCTTTGATGTGCTAAGCTATATCATTTGTGCAGGCTCTTAGGATAATACCAGCAATATAAAACTGATATTTTGCTTCTTTAATAGTAACTCTTTTGTCAGTTTCTAATGAAATTTAAAGGGATTTAAAATGTCTTAATTCCAATCAGAGTTTTTATATTTAGCTTTACCTTTGAGCCCAGATAACTACCTCCTCTGTATGTGGACAAGGCCAATATGAGAATGGTCCTGTCAGGAAAGTATTAAAGATGAAACTAAATTTCCTAGCTTTTTCTTTTTAATTCTGTTTTCAAAACTGCTTAGAGGCCCTTCAGAAACACTGCTGTTTACAAGATTACCAAATTGTTGGAAAATACTGAAACATTAAAATGTTGAACTGCTATAGTGCCTCATAAACACATTCATAAAGAAAGGCAGAGCCAATTAAAAAAATAAATTCCTCATGTACTGTAAGATAAATTGCTGCAAGCCAACCAGTAAAAATAATAGAGCTGTCAAAACAATATAATTTCTGTGCACAAACCAAAGCATATCCAATATAATAATAGAATGAAGATTTCCTGAATAAATACCTAGTCAGGAATGAACTGCCAAGGAAAATACATTTATTTAGAGCTCACTTAGTTCATCGAAACAAATGTCTGCTTCTAAGTTTGTAATATTTGACAGGAGGAAGATTATGGCTCAGTCATGGCCTCCAATAACTTAAAATATTAGAGGCTTTAGACCTTGCTCAGTTAAATGAGTTACCCAAATGTTCACCTTTCACAGATTGATAATCTGGATATAGACTGGGACACTTCCCTATCTGTGAACTGATGAATGATCAAGGCATTTAACTTGATAGATCAGGGTCTTTTGCTAAATAAATTAAAGTAAATAGAAGTAACTGAGCAAGCTGTTGGATGGTCTAATGGGTATTTGTCAAATTAATCTCAGTCAGTGGTTGTGAAAAGATGTGTTCTAATTCCATCCTGTTCATTAGGGGACAAAGTCTATTCTTGAATTCTGAATGGTCACAGAGCCTTCATTTAGATAAGTGAATTATATAAGAGCACACAAAAGCAGAATTCTACGTAGAAATGCCTTTTACCCACACAGAACTGTAAATATGTGCTCGAATAATACATAACAATATCTATAATAGGAAACCAGTTGTGGAGGCACAATAACAAAATAACAAAATAACAAAATCATTCATGTAGATCCTTTGATTTATGAGGCAAAGGGGCACAGCGCACTTCATTGAGGTTGAGGTGGACACCAGGTGAGGATTTTTGGGAGTCATTTTTGAAGCTTACAGAAACTGTTCACCAGAGATACCATCTTAATTTGAAATCGGCAGAAATATGTAGGAGAATTACAATTATTTAGAAAAGAGATTATGAAATCAGTTGTGTCAAGGATTATTTCTGGAGCACAGGAAACTTCAGATATACTCAGTGATTTAGCAGTGAGAAAAGAATATTCATAGAAAGAGTAGGGTTTCTTCTGGAAGCCCAAATATAAATAAGCAAACAGGATGAGTAGAAGTTATTATTTGGGACAATTTAGTATGAACAAGCTGATTCAAGGTAGTTACCTTACCACTACTTCCTATGATTATTAAAATGTGAGAAATTGCTTATCCATTGCAGCCAAACTTCACTTGTGTTCTTTGTAAGATGTCTTTAACTCACTGATATTATCTCACTTTTCCATGATCTTATATGATCAAGTAACTCTACTTCCAGTGCTTTCTTCTTATTGCTTACAACCAAAGCTAATTCCTGAAACTCATGCAATTGTAAATGTCATGACTCTGCTTTGTGTTACAAAGGGTCTTTATTAGTGTTGAAAAACAAACGGAGACATATTAAATGTTTTTAGAGTTTATTTGAGTTAGCAGATAGTAAGGAGCTCCGAGGATCTGTACAAAACGAGACCTTTATAGGCGGAAGGGAGCAAGACAAGGAATTTATACTAGGTCAAAATGTGGATTGGATTTTGCAATGTTACTTTTGTTTAGAGGAATGGCAGGAGTCTATCACGCAGATTACCTAACTAGTGCTGGTCAGGTGATTCCTGATCCACTGGTTTAGGATTCCATTTCTGGGAGAGCTGAAACCAAGTTAACAAAGTTAAATCTAAGGTTGGTGATATGGGGCTTAGCATAAGCAACTCCATTTTTTGCCTGCTGTCTTTTTTTTTTTTTTTGTAAGTAGTTCCCCCATGTTGATAAGACTTAGCCTAACTGAGGGACATAATCAGAAATATAAGGCATTCACATTACTATCAGCTACAATTCTGGAGTTCTTTCAGTTTTTGCTCAATCTCTGTGTGGTATTCGTACGGCACTACACTGGGGTCACATTCTTTAAGTTGATCTTTTATCCTTTGCCTATGTTTTGTTTTTAGAAAGGTCATTTGTTTGGTGGTTAGTGGGTATGAATATGCACCTAAAGCTTTTGGGAGATTATAATGTACCAGGACTGTGGTGTACTGTGATAAGTATGATAATTCCCATTGTCTGTATACACATTGGAGCCCAAACAAATCAGAATCAAATAAATCCCTGTTGAAGGAGCCACTTTCTTTCTTTTTTTAATTTTTTATTTATTTTATTTTATTTGTTTTATTTTTTTAATATGAAATTTATTGACAAATTGGTTTGCATAGAATACCCAGTGCTCATCCCAATAGGTGCCCTCCTCAATGCCCATCACCCACCCTCCCCTCCATTCCACCCCCTATCAACCTTCAGTTTATTCTCAGTTTTTAGGAGTCTCTTCTGGTTTGGCTCCCTCTCTTTCTAACTTTTTTGTTTTTCCTTCCCCTCCCCCATGGTACTCTGTTAAGTTTCTCAGGATCCACTTAAGAGTGAAAACAGGGGCGCCTGGGTGGCGCAGTCGGTTAAGTGTCCGACTTCAGCCAGGTCACGATCTCGCGGTCTGTGAGTTCGAGCCCCGCGTCAGGCTCTGGGCTGATGGCTCGGAGCCTGGAGCCTGTTTCCGATTCTGTGTCTCCCTCTCTCTCTCTGCCCCTCCCCCGTTCATGCTCTGTCTCTCTCTGTCCCAAAAATAAATAAAAAACGTTGAAAAAAAAATTAAAAAAAAAAAAAAAAAAAAAAAAAAGAGTGAAAACAAATGGTATCTGTCTTTCTCTGTATGGTCTCTTATGAAGAGCATAATACTCTACAGCATAGGGGCACTTGTACCCCAGTGTTTATAGCAGCACTTTCAACAATAGCCAAATTATGGAAAGAGCCTAAATGTCCATCACCTGATGAATGGATAAATAAATTGTGGTTTATATACACAATGGAATACTCCTTGGCAATGAGAAAGAATGAATATGGCCTTTTGTAGGAGCCACTTTCTTAAGCCAGTTGGCTTGTTCAGTGATCTTCTGTAGCTGAGTTTCACCTTCCCCTGAAGTATTGTTCCAAATATAGCTAGTGATGTTGGCTACAGCAAAATACCTATTTGCTTAGCTAAAAGATAATTGAGGATCATCCTATTATCAAGAACAACTTTGACCAGAGAGTCTAGGGTTGTATATGTGTATGTATATATTCTTAATCCGTTCATCATTGGATGGACATTTAGGCTCTTTATTGTTGATAGTGCTGCTATAAACATTGGGGTATATGTGCCCCTTCGAATCAGTATTTTTGTATCCTTTAGATGCATTCCTAGTGGTGCAGTTGCTGGGTCATAGGGTAATTCTATTTTTAATTTTTTGAGGAATCTCCATACTGTTTTCAGAATCACTTCATCGTTTGCATTCCCATTAACAGTGCAATAGGGTTCTCCTTTCTCCACATCCTCACCAACATCCGTTGCTTTCTGAGTTGTTAATTTTAGTTGTTCTGACCAGTGTGAGGTGATATCGCATTGTGGTTTTGATTTGTATTTCCCTGATGAAGAGCGATGTTGAGCATCTTTTCATGTGTCTGTTTGCCATCTGGATGTCTTCTTTGGAAACGTGTCTATTCATGTCTTCTGCCCACTTCTTCACTGGATTATTTTTTGGGTGTTGAGTTTGGTAAGTTCTTTATGATTTTTGATACCCTTTATCTGATATGTCACTTTCAAATATCTTCTCCCATTCTGTTGGTTGCCTTTTAGTTTTATTGATTGTTTCCTTTGCTATGGAGAGCTTTTTATCTTGATGAGGCCCCTATAGTCCATTTTTGCTTTTATTTCCCCTCCCTCTGGGGACATGTCAAGCAAGAAGTCTCTGTGGCTGAGGTCAAAGTTGTTGCTGCCTATTTTCTTCTGTAGGATTTTGAATGTTTCCTGTCTCACTTTTAAATCTTTCATCTGTTTTGAATTTATTTTCGTGTATGGTGTAAGAAAGTGTTCCAGTTTCATTCTTTTGCATGTTGCTGTCCAGTTCTCCCAGTACCATTTGCTAAAGAGACTGTCTTTTTTTCTATTGGATACTGTCTCCTGCTTTGTTAAAGAGTAGCTAGCCATATATTTGTGATTCCTTTTCTCGGTTCTCTATTATGTTAAGGAAGGAAATTTTTTTTTATGTTTATTTTTTTATTGAGAGAGAGAGAAGGATAGAGAGCAGGGAAGGAGCAGAGAGAGAGGGAGAGAGAGAAATACCAAGCAGGCTCTGCACTATTAGTGCAGAGCCTGACACAGGGCTTGAACTCACCAACTGTGAGGTAATGACCTGAGCCAAAATCAAGAGTTAGACACTTAACTGACTGAGAGACCCAGGAGCCCCTAAGGAAGTAAATTTTGAATTATCAATACCTCCTGGTAATTCCCATTTGAGTGTATGGCTTGGAAGTAAAAAGGTGAGACATAGAGGCCAGTAAAATTTAAGGATCTGTTAACCTACCCAGATGGTTTCATTTTAGTTATCTTAGCTTGTGTCCCTTTCTTTGTACAGAGCCTGGATGCATGCTTCTCTGGATTTGGGGTTGTTAGCCAAAGACAGGGAAATTGACCTTCAAGTTAGGGACTCTAACACAATAGAGAACAGAGTTAGTTTATTCCAGAAAAAAATGGAATGTTACTAACATAGCAAATATAACAGTTATTAGGAGGTTGGATTAGTTACTTTGCAATGGCCTGAGATATGTGAATGATAGCATTATTTTTCCATGACACAGCTAGGCAAAATGGTGAACAGAATAATCATAAAGACTTTACTGGTGTAAGAATTAGGAAAAGGATGGTCAGAGAGGGAGGGAGGAATGGGAAGAAATGTTTTTGATCTGACATCTTGGGAAGAAGCTGTCTACCTTTATAATGGCTGCTTCTTTTCTGAGTCAATTTGATTTTGAGGTCTCCAGCATTTACCAGGTATCAGGTGGAGCCTTCTTTAGTTGTAAAATATGCAGCACTGTCATTGGTCAAGAGTACTTGGTAGGGTCCTTTCCATGAATCTCACTTTTTTAAAGCATTAGGATAAAATAAGTCTGTAAATGACAGATGGGTTTAAAATGTTCATAGTTAACGATGTGATGAGAGTTCATTATGATGGAATTGACAAAGAAATTGGATTATTTCTGTGACATAGAATATTTTAAGAATAATAGCTGGCATTATGACTGATAACTTTGTACCAGGATATATTAGATTGTTAGGGATTTTTATACAATATCTAGGACATTTATGTTAATAACATACATAAAATATATCCTAAGAAGGTTTATCACTTATTTGACAATGGTTCCCATGTAATTTAACATATCAAATAAATCTAATTAGTTTAACATGTCTCTTTTACAAGGTGAAAGATAATTTTTTTGAAAAATTTTTAGGAGCCTTCTGGGAAATCTCAGTTACTTTGAGGTCAAAAAGACTCCAATTAGAATTTGGTTTTGGGAAGTTACCAACATGTCAAAAGTTCTAAACATTTGACTAAATAAGATCACATATCATTACGAAATAATACTTAATTATGTATTTAACAAACTGCAATAGAATATTTTAAAAGCAATATAGAAGGTTACATAACTGTGAACAAAACTTAACTATTTTAACATCGAGAAGATTGGGGTTTTCTTAAGTAATCAAAGATCTGACAATGGGAGGCACAGAAAATTCTTTTGGTAAGAAACAAGATCTTTGCTTAACCCAAAAGGTTAACCACACACACACACACACACACACACACACACACACACACCTTTCACAATCTCTAATCAAAAGCATACCAATAGTCCAAGAACTGTACTTTTAACAGACAGAAATCCAATTCTAATTTTTCACCAGTGTTCTTTTGATATTAAAATTCATTCTTTAAAAACTTAAATAAATTAGTTCCAGTTTTAGCTTAGCCACACATAAAATTTCATTTCAAAGATTCCTTTTCCACAAATCTTCTACAACTATTTTATATCCATTAAGATTTTGTGATGCTTTTGTTTTTTTCTCATTCTGGAACAACTTAGTCATTTATTTTCTTTCCTACTTTTCACACACAGTTGTTTCCTTTCACTCTTAATACTTTTTAAAATTTATTTATTTATTTTGACAGAGACAGAGAGAGAGAGAGATCAGGGGAAGGGAAGAGAGTGGGGGAGAGAATCCCAAGCAGGCTCTGTGCTATCATCATGGAGCCCAATGGAGGGCTCCATCTTAGGAACTGTGAGATGGTGACCTGAGCCAAAATTAAGAGTTGGAAGCTTAACTGACAGAGCCACCCAGGTGCCCCTCACTGATTATTTTTAATAGTTTTAATTGTGTATGTTAATTAGAATTGTTTTAATTTTGTTTGAGAAAGAGAGAGAGAGTGAGAGTGAGCAGGGGTGGGGCAGAGAGAGAGGGAGAGAATCTTAAGTAAGCTACACACTCAGCTTGGAGCTCAATGTGGGGCTTGATCCCATAACCCTGGGATCATGACTTCAGCTAAAATCAAGAGCCACCCAAGTGCCCCAAGAATATTTAGCTTTTAGAATATTTTATTCGTAATGAAAAAAAAAATGAAGAAGTAATCAATTGTGGATTGTCTGCTATATCAGCATACTGTAGATTGACAACTTTATAAATACATTTCATAATTTCTAGAAGTACATTCTTTCTCACAGTAAATTTTTCAATGTGACATAAGACATGTTTATTAATAATACCAGGTATCTTTAGTGCATTTGTAATAAGATAAATTGATAAATTTGTGTTCAGTAATTAATATTTCAGTATTTTGTCTGATTTGGAAATGATCTAGATATTCAGTGAATATCCATCATTTAACTTCTCTCAGTTTAACCTTAGGCTTTCAAGCGATTAAGTGTTTGTGGACTATACAGGTGGTTTTATTCTAGTTATCTTTCTTTGCCCTGTGTCCCTTTGTACTAAGTTTGGATGCAAGACCCTATGGGTTTGGAGTTGTTAGCCAGAGGCAGGGGAATGGACCCTCAGAGTTAGGGAGCCTGACACAATAGAGAAGGCATTGAGTTTACTTCAAAAAAATATTTTTTTTTTGTATTTTATTTTATTTTTTTAATTTACATCCAAATTAGTTACCATATAGTGCAACAACAATTTCAGGAGTAGATTCCTTAATGCCTCTTACCCAGTTAGCTCATCCCGCCTCCCACAACCCCTCTGGTAACCCTCTGTTTGTTCTCCATATTTAAGAGTCTCTTATGTTTTGTCCCCCTCCCTGTTGTTATATTATTTTTGCTTCCTTTCCCTTATGTTCATCTGTTCTGTGTATTAAAGTCATCATATGAGTGAAGTCATGTGATTTTTGTCTTTCTCTGACTGACTAATTTTACTTAGCATAATACCTTCTAGTTCCATCCACGTAGTTGCAAAAGACATGATTTCATTCCTTTTGATTGCCAAGTAATACTCCATTGTATATATATACCACATCTTCTTTACCCATTCATCCATCGATGGACATTTGGTCTCTTTCCATACTTTGGCTATTGTTGACAGTGCTGCTATAAACATTGGGATGCATGTATCCCTTCGAAACAGCACACTTTTATCCCTTGGATAAATAACTAGTAGTGCAATTGCTGGGTTGTAGGGTAGTTCTATTTTTAGTTTTTTGAGGAACCTCCATACTGTTTTCCAGAGTGGCTGCACCAGCTTGCATTGCCACCAACAATGCAAAAGAGATCCTCTTTCTCCGCATCCTCGCCAACATCTGTTGTTGCCTGAGTTGTTAATGTTAGCCATTCCGAAAGGTGTGAGGTGGTATATCATTGTGGTTTTGATTGGTATTTCCCTGATGATGAGTGATGTTGAGCATTTTTTCATGTGTCGGTTGGCCATCTGGATGTCTTCTTTAGAGAAGTGTTTTTTCATGTCTTTTGCCCATTTCTTCACTGGATTATTTGTTTTTTGGGTGTTAAGTTTGATAAGTTCTTTATAGATTTTGTATACTTTAACCCTTTATCTGATATGTCGTTTGCAAATATCTTCTCCTATTCTGTCGATTGCCTTTTAGTTTTGCTGATGGTTTCCTTCACTGTGCAGAAGTTTTTTATTTCAATGACCCAGTAGTTCATTTTTGCTTTTGTTTCCCTTGCTTCCAGAGACGTGTTGAGTAAAAAGTTGCTGCGGGCAAGATCAAAGAGGTTTTTGCCTGCTTTCTCCTCAAGGATTTTGATGGCTTCCTGTCTTACATTTAGGTCTTTCATCTATTTTGAGTTTATTTTTGTGTATGGTGTAAGAAAATGGTCCAGGTTCATTTTTCTGCACATTGCTGTCCAGTTTTCCCAGCACCACTTGCTGAAGAGATTGTCTTTAGTCCACTGGAAAGTCTTTCCTGCTTTATCAAAGATTAGTTGGCCATACGTTTGTGGGTCCATTTCTGGGTTCTCTATTCTGTTCCATGATCTGAGTGTCTGTTTTTGTGCCATGGAATTATTTTTAAGTAGAAATGTCATAAGGTATAATTAATGTTGAAAAGTTTGTAAACTTTTATCTTACTTACATCGATTTAATTTACTTGTTCTCTAACAATTATGTTTAGATTACTTATGGAAATTTCATGAGATGTTAAACAGTCAACTATCATCTAAAATTTTTTTTTTCTGGAAAATTCTATAACACAGATAATGTGAACTTATTTGACCTTTAGTAAACCTAGAATTAAAAAAGCATATTTAATGCTGATAACCCTAAAGACATGCCTATTTTAATTAAATTAACAAATTTAGATTAGCTTTTATTTACTGAACAGTATTCTAGATCATATGAACTTGAAATATTTTGGTTATTTCCTATATTTCTAAGTGTATACTTGATTTAAATGACACCTCTTTGTCTTTAATGCAATTAAATAGAGTTCTTCACAAAATAATTTTGGCATACCATCCAGAGGTAGAACAAAATCACACATCTGTAACATACATATATAGACGTACATAAGCATAGAGATAAATACAAACAGAGATCTGAGTTTTTGTTTAAAAATTTTAGCCATGGGAAAGATACAATGATGCAAAACTCACTAGCTTATAAAAATGATGGATCCAAATTAAGTTTCTGGCAGATAGGATAAGTTAAGGTTATCTGCCCAGACGGATAAAGAATTTACTAATATTTGTGGAAGACACTTTTACTATTTTTCATAGGCCTAGTTTTCAAACTAACTTTTTCTTTTTCTTTCTTTTTTTTTTTTCCTTGTTTTTCCTCCTCTGACAAGAATTGCCTTGTTTTGGTGCAGAAAGAATGCAGGTTAAACCAAGAACTTTTATTTTCTAATTCCCTATCTTTTACAATATCTTCCAAACCATTTGAGACAAATAAAGAAGGTTTGGCAATTGGTAAAAAGGATAGGTGGGCTTTGAATTGGTTTTGGAGTTGCATTTATGTTCTCGTGGAGACTTTATTTGTACGAAAAGTACAGTTGTTCTTAATTCCTCAGAGAATTGGGTTACAAGCTGAATTATATCAAGGCTGGCCCATACATCTAACTACATTACCTTCAGTTTACCTCTTTATATCAGGGAGAAGTTCTTCAACTAAGTTGGAAATCAAACAATTTCTGTGTTCTAGATTTAGAGCTGTGTGCCTTTGGAATGTTTTAGTAAATTCTTCTACAAAGGCTTCAGAATGCCCCTCCCCCCCAAATACATTGTTTCATGTATCCTAGGAAAGGAGACTTTAAAAACGTTTCTATCAGGCACCTAACATCAGATTCCAATTGGGCCAACTCTTTACCATAGAGTTACTTAAATATAGATATAGATATAGATATAGGTATAGGTATAGATATAGATATAGATATAGATATAGATATAGATAGCTATAGATATATTTATCTATATCTATTAGATATATCTATTAGATATACATATATCTAATAGATATATCTATATATATATAGATTATTTTATATATATAAAGATTTTATATATATAAAATTTATATATATAAATTATATATATAAATTATTTATATATATAAATTATTTATATATATAAATTATATATAGATAGATATATATATAGATATATCTTTTTTTTATATCTTATCCAGTTTCAACTAGGACAAACAGTAAATAATCCTGGCAACATTGAGCAACCCCATGGCTACAAGAGGCATCTTTAAAGAGGATGCAAAAGACACCATCCTCGTAAGATATAGTGTCATTACCAAAGATAACCAAAGGAAGGAGGACTTAGACAATTCCCCTGAGAGCTGGCAATAGTCAGTAGAATCTTAACTGTAAATGGAGTGCAATTCATACATCTTTCCAGCTTTATTTTTAGAGGCCCAACCTGATAGTTGCCAAGCGAAGCAGTCAGGACACAAAATGAGACAAGAAGGTAATAATAACTGACTAGAAGAGAAAGGATCTACAACCGAAAGGTACTTGAAAGCAAATTCATGAGTCCCAATTCAAAGATCTGATTATTAGTTTTTTGTTGTTGTTGCTTGTCAATCTGAATTTGGAAAGGAAAGGACCACATTAAATTTTATGTTCCCCTCTTAATCAGGCAACACAGACTGATATCTGGGGGAGCTGACTTTGGTAAGCATTCTCATTTGCTGGCTTCTGCTAGCTTTCTTAGGATCCTGTCTACAGTCTGTGGAATGCATGAGATGTCTCAGTCAGTCTCATCCTAGTCGCTGGTTATTGTAGATGGGGAAAAATAATTTCCCTCTACTCTTTATTTTTCAAGTTTATTTATTTATAGAGAAAGAGAGAGAGAAAGAACAAGCAGAGGAGGCACAGAGAGAGAGGGAGAAAGAGAATCCCAAGGAGGCTCCCTCTGGGCTCTGCCAGTGAGATCATGACCTGAGCTGAAATCAAGAGTTGGATGCTTAACTGACTGAGCCACTCAGTCACCTTCCTTCTACCTTTTATGATGGGTACTTGACTGAGACTGTTTTTTTTTTTTTTTTTTTTTTTCCCTCTAACTAAGGTAAATAGATAAGATTACCTAGGTTGAGAATTCTCTACTATGGCCACTGTAATTCAAGATTTGATAAGGTTAGACTTCTTGTTCAGATTAAAATTTTAGTCACTTGAGGCCTCACACTGGACCCAGTTTTGTTTTTTAAGTCAGACCCCCTTTGACTCTGTGCCCAGTTATGGTCTCTAAGTAAGAACTATTGGACTCTGGACATAATTCAGTTTCGAAGTTGAACTCCAGCTGGTTTCCAGACCCAGTATGAAAAATGAAATGCTCAAATAAAGTCTGGAAGTACATAACACAAAAACTACACCTAGAATCTGAGAGAGACTTACCTACTACTTCCAGAGGCACTGAGAAAGCAGTGAGATCAAGGGACTTAATAGGTATCTATGCCTGCTTGCTTGCTGCTCCTGGAGCCTGCCAGGGGTCAGTTTTCCCTTTCGACACTAGAAGTGTTAAAAGGTAAACTGAGACATATAAAATTTTTAAATTTATTTGGGAAAAAAATCAATCTGAATTGGGCAGCATCTAATCTAGTAGATAGAACAGATCTCTCAGAGTTGCTGTTCAAAATAAAAGACTTATAGGCAGAAGGAAGAGGGAACAAGGAAGTTTATTAGGTGAAAAAAGTGGGTTAGTTATTACAAGATTACTTTCCTTTAGGGGAAAAATTCACCAGGCAGATTACTTAATTTTGCTTAACAGAACATTCCTGGTTGACTGGTTTAAGATTCCATTTCTGGGAGAGCCAAAACTGTAAAGTCTCAGTTTGGTGACATGGCGCTTAGCATAAGTGACTCCATTTTGGATCTGTTATCCTTTGTTTTTGTTTTTGTTGTTTGCTTGTTTTTAACATTAGATAAACCAATCTGTGATAGCTAAGCATCTTCTTACTCACCGAGGCAACATTATTTTTGAAAGTAGGTTAAATTTATTTCCGGAATAGTACTTAATCAATGGCTCTATGAGAGAAATTTCAGATTCAAAGGTCATTTAACAAGGAAGATATCTGGGGTGAAGAAAGAGTCTTAGTATTACATAAATTTGATCTGCTATCAACTATGTCTACTTTGTGTCCTTTTAACATTAATTTGAACTATATAATGAAGTCAGAGGTAGAACTACTGATTCAGGAGAGAGTTGGAATGCTACTCAATTTACCATATTTTCTGCTGCTCAGCATCTACTTCTAATCAGCTGCATGCTGAGCGAGACATTATTATCTCTGAGACTGATAAAGGATAGTCCCATCTCCTGTTGTCTGTTTCCCGTTAAGCTCCTTGTTCATATGCAGAGAGCCCATAGAGAAAATACTGAACGACCTACAGGTGTCTGCAGACCAAGCTGATCACTGGAGTGAAACGTCTTAATGGCTGAACCCATTCCATTCTGTGTTTCTAATTGGCTCCAATATGCCTGTTACAGTCTTTTTGCCTATTTTTTTTTCCTAACCTTTTGTGAGTTAATTTGGTTTTGTGGTACTTATAAAGAAAGATTGCATGCACTGTGTTTCAAGTCTAAAGATCACCAAGCATATTAGAGCTCTGCTTCTTTGACTTTCCTAAGAGGGCATCTGGAATAATACTTGTTTTCTAGAAAGGCTGATGTTTGCTAGGCAATCTTACCACTATGAGATGATTATTCTTCAATAATATTCTCTGGCTAATGACAATACATATTTTATCTCTGTGCTTGTGCTGATGGTTCTTTACACTTAATTGCTTAATTTTCTTTCACAGCTCATTAGAAACTGTTTTTCTCCTACTAGTAAGTATTGTTACCCTATTATGCATTCAACAAATATGTACTGACCACATTCTAACTGCTAAGAACCACCCTAGTCCCTAGGCTTACAATGATAATAAGCAAATGTAGACTCTGTTCCTATTGTAATGAAGTTTTCATTAGCCCAATTGTTATTTAAAAATGTAAAATTGCCACATTTATATGTGGATAAGGAGAAGTATATATGGACAAATATGTGTGAATTTTAGTAGATTTTACCACATCTGGAGATCAAGCAAGGCCTCACTAAGAAAATGACTATTGTGCCAAGCTCCGAATGCAGAGTAAAAGTTAAATAAGTGGAATGGAGGAGGAAAGGGCATGAGTAAATGCCCTGTTGCGGAATGAAACACGTATTATTTGAAGAATTTACGGAAAGCAAAAGAAGAGCTAAAGGTGGAAAGATTAGTAGGAATAAGATCATGAAGAAATGAACTGTAGAAGGATTTGTAAGTCATGTTAAGAGTTTTAGTCTTTTCCCTGAATTATAATAATTCAATGAAGCACTTTGTTATCAGTTTGGGGAACATAAGCAAAAGATTGTTCTGCCTACAGCATGGAGACTAGGAAAAAGTTTAAATGCAGGGTGCCCAGTTCAGAATCTATTACCATAGGAGAGAGTAGACATAAAGGTAATTTAGAATAGGCTAGTGAGTGTAGAACTTACTGGAAAGAAGGAGGCATATTCAAGGAATATATACATGTGGGGATCGATTGGATATGGGTGTGAAGGTTTTGATGAGGGAAAGGATGGTGTCAAGAATATTGCCTGGTTTTCTGAGCTGAGAGAACAAAAGACTTTGGAGAATACATCATGAGTTCTGTTTTGGACTCTGTTGAGTTTGAGATAATTTTGAGAGATTTAAGTTGAGATTAAAAAGGAAAAAAAGGTTGTGTGTGTTGGTTTCTAGGAGAAACAAAATGTCTAGACCATTGAAAAGCAAGTGTGAAACATCTGCTCACATGTGGTACTGAAATCTATGTTCTTTTGTATTAGTGATTTACAGATATATACTCATTTAATCTTTGTGATAACTCAATGAAATAAATACCATTTTAATCACCATTTAATTTTTTTAAACTTATTTTATTTCATAGAGGGAGAAAGAGAATCCAAAGCAGGTTCCATGCTCAGTGTGGAGCCCAACGCCTGCTCAATCCCATGACCCTGCGATCATGACCAAAGCATGAAATCAAGAGTCAGGCACTCAACTGACTAAGTCACCCAAACATCCCTATAATCCCCTTTTTAAAATAAATAGTAAAACTGAGATAAAAAGAGGTGAAGCTCTTGCCATGATTATAAAGCTCATAAGTGTCAAAGCTAAGATTTGCATCCAGGCAGGTGGGAAAATGCATTCATATTCTTAATCATTCTCTTATGCCACCTGTCATGAATTAGATTGTTTAAGGAGTAAAAATAGATTGATTAAAGAACCTATGATTGAGCTTTGAGGGATTCCAACATTCAAAGGCTAGAAGATGAGTCCAAAAAGGAGTCTAAGAAGAAGCCAGAAAGTTTGGAAGAAAAACAGGAAGATGTGATGTCTTGAAAATTAGAGTGTTGCAAGATGTAGAGCATATCAAATACTCCCAAGAAATCAGCTCAGATCAGATCTAGGGAGAAAACACAAACTTGGGATTTAGAGTGCTATAGTTTATCGATGACCTTAGTGAGAGTCTCCTTCAGAGCACTAGTGGCTGTGAACCCATTCTGGAGGGAATTGAGGAGTGAGTGAAAAAGTGGAAGAAGAGAGAAGAAACAACTCTTTTTAAAACTTTGACTTTAGCAACAAGACAGCTAGGTTTATAACTGGAGTATGGGGCGGGGGGAGTGCTTGCTTTATTTTGCCTTAATAGAAAGGTTTGGAATACGCTTCCAAGTCTAAGGATCTGTCTGAAAGGGAGAGGTTGAACATGGCTTCCAGGAAATCCCACCCTTCTGCATTTTATTCTTCCTCACCACTCAGTCTCACTTTTTTCTCCCGGCTTCTTCTCAGCTTCCTGGCTTTTCGCTGTGAGAGTGTCCTAGGGATCAGACCATGAACAGTTCTCTTCTCATTCTACAAGCAACCCCTTGGTGGTTTCATCCCGCTTTTCTAACACATCTAGAACTGAACTCCTAATTTTTTTTCTCCAACGTGCTTTGCCCATACTCTTCCCTATATCAGTACATGGTTATTTCACCATTCTATTCGTTCCAGCCAAAATAATTGGAGTCATTCTTCACTCTTTTGTCTTTCTCTCCATTTCCAACTCATCAGTAAAACTGATAGTTCTAGCTTCAAATCTAAACAGAGCTGTGACAAGTTTTACCATGTCCACTAACACCACCATGGTCAAGGTCCAGCTATCTCTCATTCAACTTACTACAATAGGCTCCAAGTTCTTCTTGCTTCCATGTGCCCCTCCTTGATTAAATATGGACAAAGAAGCCACCAGTGATCTTGTTAAAAGGTGAGCCAAGTCATGTCACTACTGTTTAAAAAGTTAAGGTATAATTTACAGAAAGTGAAATGGACCAATCTTAAGTGTGGAATTGGATAAGTTGTAACAAATACAGTTGTGTAATCCATACCCTTACCAAGAAATCAATTATTTCTATCCTTTAAGACTTTTTGCATATGCAGTTTAGTGTTCTGGTACTGATACAAGGGGTCCTGTATGCAGAATTCTGGAGCTCCTCTTCTGTACCCCTCTTTTTTCAGTGAGACTTTCTTTCTGTCTTTGGGCTTCCCTCCCCCACCTGGTGTATAAAGTGCTTCCATGCAGAATGATGGGAGAATAGTGGAATCACCTTCATAGTTTGCCTTCACTCAGTTCTGTGTTGCCTGTTGTGTAACATCTGAAAATATAGTTTCATATATTTTGTTTACATTTGCGTTGCTTAGAGAGGGCAGAGGGAAGGTTAGTCTTGTGTGTCAGTTACTCCACCATAACCATAAGTGGAAGATACTTCATTGTTGACATGTCATGTTACCTTACCACCTTGTAGGCCGAAAAAGTCTCCATATACTTATGTTACTCAATTATTTTTAAAAATTTTCCTGACTTACATTGGTACTTATTCTGACACGTGGACTTCTGATAAATAGTATCTCTGCCTGTACTTTGAGCCATAGTTCTTCATTCATGCTTGTCTCTTGGCACTTAGCTCATTGGGGTAGCTAGTTATATGTGTTTGTGTTAGCCTTCATACAAGACTGTAAACTTTTCAACAGTAGAAAGCAGCATGCTATAAATATTTATAGGAATGAATTGAATATATCAGAGAACCAAGTGAATTAGAATGAATTTTGATGATTATGATTTTATGGTGAACTAACTGTAGACCCAGGAGATGAAGAAATCTGTTAAATTTTTAATTACTTTTAGGATGTTGTGGGTATCTAATACATATTTATTGGCTGACAGGCAGGACAGGCACCACAATAAGGAACCCATGACAGTTGAGTTAAATACCCAGAAGTTCTGAGCATTTGCTGACATTCTATTCCCATATTCATGGGAATCCTATCCAAGTCCTATCCAAATATTCTCCCTTCTACAGTGTGAGTTAGTGTGAAAATAACCCCACTGTTTCAGCCAGTGTGTGAGTGACCTCTGCCAGGTTAATTTAATGGAAAAATGATTACAAAGGAAACAAATTTTTATTGTTGTTGTTGTTACTTTTGTTTTGTGTGGAAGCAAAATCCTGTATGCCATGGAGGGGCTTGATTGGAAGTTGATAGAATATGCAAGAATAGACTATTTAAATTGCTTTCTCAAATGGGTTAGGCAATCTCAAACAGAACAAAAACAAAGCAAAACAAAACATATACACTAATAAGAAAGAGAATAGAAGGAAATTGATTTTCTGACAGTTGAGCCTAACCAGGTACTCATAAATTTAACAAAGTGGTCTGTGGGGCCAGCTATACAATTGATTCTGTAACTCTGATATCAGTAATGTAATACATGAAAGAAATCAAATAAATGCTTTGATCTGGTGAAGTGCCACAAAATGAAATTATCTTCAGGTCTGCTCTGATGTGGCCTTTGCCCCATGGTAAATTTTGTAGTATTCACGGTTAAACTACTAGTCAATGCCTTTAAAGTTTATGCTACTTCATTTTAAGTTGTAAATGCTTATTATTATTACTTTTTTACAACGCTGGATAGGCAAATAGTACTGTCATAATAAATGTATTTGCTTCCCAGTTTTAAAGGTTACTAAGAATATCTTAGAGATAACAAACAAAATCTGCCAGATTTGTAAATGAATGCTTTCTAGAGAAAAACATTGTTTGAGACATCTTGGAAGCAATAATGTGAGAAATATATATGTTGCTATTGGCTATGCACAGAAGTTTTTTTTTTTTTTCCAATTCTGGTGTAGAAATAAACGAATAAATATTGAAATTACACTGTTCCAGAAGTGCATTTTATTTATAATGCACACTATACGTCAGGCCTTTGTTCTTTAAGAGACAGAATTATACACAGTTCTTTTGTGTTTGGGGTTGCAGAGTTATTCTAGGCCTCTGACCCTACTAAAGTACTCACAATTCTTGAAAGATAAGCAGTAGTCTGATCTCTAGAGCAGTAATCTGACATCTAAAGAGGTATTTAAGCAAAAAGAAGGGGCATACTTTAGGAAAAATTGGTGTAATTATGGTTAGATATCCTTAGTTGCTCCTGATGAGCATATATACTTGAACCCTTCCTAAAGCTAATGTGTTTGGTTGCGTCTCAATTATTATCAGTGCAAGATTCTAAACGACATTAACTGTATTTGTGTTGCTTTCTAGACAATTACACAAAAATAGGATCCATAATACACGCTTTTGTTATTAATGCTATCATAGAACTAACCTAATGTGGTTGTACCTCAGAAAGGTCAACAAGTTAATACCCACACAACCAAGTGTTGGAAATCCCAAAGGAAAGGGAAAATGAAGAAGCCAAAGTGCTTTTTCAACATAAGAACCTCATTAACATTGAGCAATGATTTCTACAAATTGGGGAAATGACGAGGAACAGATGGGAAGATGAACAAAATGGAGCACCTAAAATATCAAATTCTAGCCATGTAAGTCAGTGGTTCACAACCTTACGGATGGGAACACTTCAGGGAGATTTTGAAAAATACCTATGCAGCAAAGGCATTCCCCACCCAGTTATGATTTATTTGGTCTAGGTCCAGCTTTGGCCTTACAAGGCCTTAAGATCACCCCCTGGTGATGTTAATGAACCACCAACTTTGAGAAGCAGTAATTCAAGTTTCCGTGATGAAAATGTTTCATGCTAAGATAGAAAACTAGAGAAAGATTTTTAATTTATTTTAAATAAATACATAAGTATGTATCATTAGATAAAGCCAGACTTAAAAAAAAAACAAACAGCTTTCCCTTTTCCTAGTTAATATATTGGAACTAATTCTGGCCTCCTCCTTTTTTCTCATTCCCTCCCAGATACATTATGAAAATGAAGGATTCAAATATCTGGCTGCTGTCAATGGATTCTAGGGCACCGTGCCAAGCTAACCCCAAATTACACAGAACTAGGATTTTCTGTTTTTATTACAGCTCCTTGTTAATTCTTTCTACATGGTGAAGCTCTTATAGAAAGGGGATTACTCATAATATTGAGACTCATTGTCTGGTTAGATAGATCTATGGGATTATACATTAGTGGAGGCATATTTTTTTTTTCCATTCACCTTTAATTTAAGGAGAAAAAAAATCGAGTCCACATAATGCAGATTAAAGTGGTGATCAAATAGAATTTTTCAACTTAAGTGCTTGCAAAATAACATCACCACTTAATTGGGCTGATGGCTAGTGATTCATTAAATTTATTTCTGTGATAGTTAAAAATGAATGAGACTTTTGAATGACATATGGCAAAGAAAATAATCTTCAGGTAGTACATCTATTGTTTTCTACAGACTGGAATTGTCTATTAATTGTGCTTACTTGGTGAGAATTGCTGGACTATAATGTTCACTGTAGGCAACCTTCCTCCCTGATTTTAGCTCTTAAATGAGCTAATCTTACCACTGTATAGGCAACGAAAAGTTGTCCTGCTTTGTTATCAAGTTTACCTTAAAGGCAGTTAGCAGAGGAGAAAGTGAATGTCACCCAACCCTGTGTATTACTTGATGGTTATTCATCTGACATGTTTATATTTCTCCCTGGGCATACCAATTAAGAGAGTTCACCTGCTTCTGTTAGAAAATTGAGAATGGGCTGCTAAAACCAACCACAATGCCCAAGGTCATTGTCTAATAGAGTAAGTGGTCCAATTATAGAGTCAGCTGCATAAACAATAGGGAAAACATGATAAAAATACTTTAATTCGTGCTGTCTCACTAATAGACTGGCTCCTTCCCACACTGTCTGGACAATAAGATTTAGCTGATCTTTTCATTTCTTCAGGCTGAAGTCTTGGCAGGATCATTGTTGTGGAAGGGTCTAACAACTATTCCAAGGCTGTCCATCTCACACCTACAAAATGCTTACAATAGCAAAGAGCTATTCTACACACTAGACATCTACCAACAAAATCCGCACAAAATTCTGAGAGGGTAGAAGTTAGTATTGTCCCCACATTTTATAGATGAGGGGACTAAGTTATTGGGACCAGACTAGAAAGAAATACTAGTTCAATTATTTTTTTAACTGAACTGAAATGATTTAAGAGCATTTTTTTCTTTGATAAATATTTATTGTTGTAGTGAATTTAATCGCTTCCCCCAAAAGATCTGTTCAAGTCCTAAGCCTCAGGACCTTATTTGCAGATAGAATCTTTGTGTATGTAATCAAGCTAAGATGGGACCATATTGGATTAGGGTGGGTCCAACATCCAGTGACTTGTGTCCTTATAAGATAAAGGAGAGGGACATTTGGAAACAGAATCATGGAAAGGGAGGATGGCCACCCTTTTGTGAAGATAGAGACAAAAACTGGAGTGATGTACAAAAAGAATGAAATCTTGCCACTCGCAATAACATGGATTGAGCTAGAGTGTATTATGCTAAGTGAAACAAGTTAGTCAGAGAAAGACAAATACCACATGATTTCACTCATATATAGAATTTAAGAAACAAAATAGATGACCATAGGGGAATGGAGGAAAACAGAGAGGGAGGCAAACTATAAGAGACTCTTAACTATAGAGAACAAACTGAGGGTTGCTGGAGGGGAGATGGGTGAGGGGACGGGTTAAATGGGTGATGGGTATTAAGGAGGGCACTTTTTGTGTTGAGCCCTGGGTTTTGTACGTAAGTGACAAATCAACAAGTTTTAGTCCTGAAACTAATATTACACGTATGTTAACCAACTGGAATTTAAATAAAAACTTGAAAGAAACAACAACAAAAGAAATTAGAGTGATGTAGCTATAAGCCAAGGAATACCAAGGATTGAAGACAACCACAACTTGGAAGAGGCAACAAAGGATTCTTTCCTTAGAGTCTTCAGACAGATCATAGCCCTGTTGACACCTGGATTTTGGACTTCTAGCCTCTAAAAGTTTGTGAAAATAAATTTCTGTTGCTTTAATCCACCTGGTTTGTTATGGCAGTCCTAGGAAATTAATGCAATGTTGTTATGTTGTATAGTGGTGTTTTTTATTTTACACGTTTACCAAGATAAGGAGTTGCATGGTATGTCCATACTCAGTCCTTTACTCTTTCATTCTTCTTCTTATTTACCTGTCTCATTTCCTTCTTTTTTCAAAAATTTAGAATCAGAAAAATTTCCCCTGTGAAATCTAAATATACATGCAATTTACTTACTGACTTGTTTCCTTAACGTTCAAGAGTCTCCCTGAGATAAGTGACCTAAAGGATATTCAGGGAGCACTTCGGACATATGCAAACCTAGTACAGAAGAATAAATTGTTCAATTACATTTCCCTGCGCTGACCATAAAAACCCAATAAGATAAAGGCTCCCAGATCAGGAAATCTTCACTTTCAACTACCCTCTGCTGCTCTGATAATGGCAACATGCTACATTTCTTTGCCACTGAAACTCAAAACTGATACAACGGGCCAAAAACATGGTGCCAGGAGTTGAATTAATAGCAACATAGCTTCATACCCAGATATTAGATGGAAAACTATGGTCCATTTTTCCCCTATGTCCTTTCTATTTATCTTTTGACTCTAAGTAATCTAATATTACCATTAAAACTAAATTATGACTTTTGTGCCTATTGCCAAGACAGCTTCTTAAATTCTTTTACTTTACTTCTACTTTCACACCTATACTGGTAAATGGTTTTGTTCCTACAACATTGGTATCCATGTAACCTCTCAATCTGAGGCTTTTTATTTCCCTCTAACCCCACTATCAAGGGGCTAGTTGGAGGTGTCCAACTCCTGGTTCTCCACTGTCTTACTCAGATCGTTGTTTTCCTCCATCCTATTCCATCCTTGTACCCATACACCATCTGGCTTTCAAAAGATTCTCTTCTTCAACATACAGATAAGATTAAGTTACTCAAACCTTAGAAATCATCCTTGCTCAGATTCTCATTTTTTTTTTTAAATATTGATTAATGTTTATTTATTTTTGAGAGAGACAGAGACCGAGCATGAGTGGGGGAGGGACAGAAAGGGAGACACAAAATCTGAAGCAGGCTCCAGGCTCCAAGCTGTCAGCACAGAGCCCGATTTGGGGCTTGCACTCATGAGCCATGAGATCATGACCTGAGCTGAAGTCAGACACTTAACTGACTGAGCCACCCAGGTGCCCCATGATTCTCATTTTTTAATAGCATCTTTTCTCACTTTCTAGAAGTCTTCCACATGAAGTTCCTTACCTTTAATTCATCTCTCAGTTCATATTGTTCTCACTTCCCTTCCCCACTTCACCAATACCCCTCCTCAGAGTGCTTCATCTCTTACTCTCCTGGTAGGATTCCTTTTTTTCCTTTGTACTCCTTTCTCTCTGTACCATGCATCTGTCCTTATATACAGTGAAATTAAGTAAAAAAAATGAGGTATTATGAGAGAAGAGAGAGATTAAAAGGGATCTCATTTGGAAGACAGCAAGAGGAAAGACAAAGTATTAAAACCTGAGTGTGTTTTTTCCTAGTGACCTCAGAAGGAGATCTACATCAGTGGCCCTAAAAGTATTGGTCAATGCACCCATGCCTCTTGAGGAGCTGGCAATGATAAATTAAACAGAGGAGGCACATCGGATATCATACCCCTGTCTACTCCACACGTGTTTCCAGAAATGACTCCTTTATTTAAAAAAAATTAATATTTATTTATTTTTGGGAGACAGAGAGAGTGCAAGCAGGGGAGGGGCAGAGAGAATGACAGACACACACAGAATCTGAAGCAGGCTCAGAACAGAGCCTGACATGGGGCTTCAACCCATGAAGTCCCTGATCATGATCTGGGCCTAAGTTGGACGTTTAACCAACTGAGCCATCCAGGTGCCTGATGACTCCCTTATTTAAAGATTTTGTACCTTCTGTGCTGTGCTGTGTGTGTGTGTGTGTGTGTGTACGGCATGAGGTGATAATATGAGGGTTTTAATAATAGGCTGTACTGTTATGCTTTGCTAGTACTATACTATATTTTAATTCTGTGATAAATCATGTCTCTTTATGCTTTAAACTACCACCTGCAATCTGATAATATCGACATATATGTCCCTAGCCACACCTCCCTTCTGATTTACAAACAATAATGGCTTTTTTGATGTGGCAACTTAGCTAGGCTTTTGTATTCAAACACTAATCTAGTTGTTACTTTGAAGGGATTTTGTGGATGTAATTAAAGTCCCAAATCAGCTGACTTTGGGTAAAGGATAATATTTTGGGTAATTTGGGTGGGCCCTACTTAATTGGTTAGACAGGAGACTGAGAGACAGGAAGAGAGAAAGAGAAGGGATAAGGGGGAAGGAAGAGGGAGAGAAAGGACATTCTATGGATTTTGGCTTTTCTTTGCCACCCCAGTTCTTACAATGACTTAAACCAATTTCTTATAATGAATCTTCCTCTCTTTCTTTCTCTCTCTCCTTCCCTCTCCATATATGTACTGTGATATCTATATCTGTATATATCTATATATACAGCAGATATAGATATATAAGATATATATATATATATACATATATATATATATATCTTACATATATATAAGATATAGGTAGCTATGATATCCTATAGGATATATATATATATATATATATCTCCTACTGGTTCTCCTCTGGGTGAACTATGAGTGATTCACTTCCTAAAATCTCCACTTGAATGTTCCATAGATGCCTCAGGCCCAATATATCAGCATTTAGCATTGCTCCTGGAAAAGAACATGTGCTTATATAAATCTTTGCTGAATTAGATGTGTTAACAAAAGTCCAATGTTACATCATCTTTCTCTCCAATTCAGTCTTCTCTAGTCTCTATCTCATTATTGGTAGAATCAACCGAAGACCCATGCTTCATATTGAAACATTTCTTTTCTTTCCCAAGCCTGATCATTCAAGTTCTAAGTCCTAAAGAGCTCCTATAGTTTTCATCTATTTTCCATCTCTATTGCCTTAGATCAGTTTAAGCAATAATGCCTTGACTACTTGCTTCCTCCAGGAGGACATTCTCTTCTTTGAATCTGAGTGTTCTTTCTCAACTGCAAATCTAATGAACCTACCTTTACATTTCAATGTTAAATAGTTCCCCAAAACTCATTTGAAAATACAACTTGAACAACAAATGTGCTTTTAAATTTGGCTTCTGAGTGCCTCTAATCTTACTTATACATTCCTCACTCAAGTTCTAAGCTCCAGCCTTATAAACAAATTCCATTTTTTGAATTCCGCATGCTGTTTTCTAACTTTGCCTTCAGTCTTGCTGCTTTTTCTACCAAGAACACACTTCCCAATTCTTTGCCTACATAAAGCCTCCTCACCCTTAAGACTCACCTTTCAGCTTTCTTTCCTTAGGAAGAATTTCTTCTTTCTCTTCTCCCCATGCATTCTGTTAGCATTCCTTCTCTAAGAAGCTCCTGTTCCCACCTCTACTATGGTACTTATTACACAGTTCCCTAATCAGTGGTTTCCTTTTTTGTCTTCCTTATTAAAATGTAAGCACTTTGAGGTTAGGAAACATGTCTAATTCAATTTTGTGTTTCCAGTTCCTATCTTAGTGTTTGGAACTTAGGGTTCATAGGTATTTTTTGAATAAATAAATAAAATCTTCACCTTGAAAATGACTCTCTTCACCTGCCACACAAAACTGTGTTCATTATTCACTGAGAGACAGAGTCATCATTTCTTATCTTCCCTTTCATCCACCATGGAGCGTCTCTGGCTTTACCTTGTCTTGGGGGAAGTGGTATTTCAATTCCTTTTTAAGCTTATGAAAATTGTCTTTTTTTTTTCTTATTGTAATGTAATTCTCTTTCCCACTGACATTCTTTATCTCAATTTTCAAACATCTGGAGGTAACCTCTAACCTCAAAATTAGTCTCTGACCTGTTTCCTTGTTACGTTACCCGACTTGTGTCCTTCTTTCTTTCTCCCTACAAGAATGTTTTGGAATGATTTTTCTGTAGCTAGTCTCCATTTCCTTGAATCACTTTTATTTCTCAACCAATTACAGTCCAGATATCCAGTTGATTTGGTCTTTGGACAAGCTGACATTTCCAAAATACCTAACCAAACTAAAAATTAGTATGAAAAAAGCCCCTGAGAATTCTGTGGGTTGTTCCCCTGTCCTTCTCACTGTCATTCTGTGTATCACAGCCTGCTCCCAGCTGTCGTCTCATATCTAGTGAGTTCTCCTAGTCACGTTCCAGGCTTCCTTTCTTTGCCTTTTCTGATCACCTTTCACCAGTAATTCACATTTATGTTCATTATTTTGAAATATTTAACTATGAGTTCCTTCTGTTTCCAGACAGTTTTTAAATACCAATAAGGAATTTTCAGTGTAATTCATATAGGGCACTCTGACTTATATACCAAAGAGTTAAATTACTACCTACCTTCACTGCTGAACCTACTTTTTCTCATGTGTTCTCTGCTCAGGTACTATTGTACCTCCAACAGGTGATAAATCCCAAAAAGGCCTTTGAATTTTTCCTTATTTCTCCAACTTTCAATTAACCAAGTACTCTTTGTTATTTCACCTGTAAAATGCTATTCAAATGTGTTTTTTTTTTCTTTTCTTTTTTAGCTGCACTTCAAGTCCCCATCATTTCTCACCTGCACAACACAATAATCCTCTTATTTGACGTCCCCTGATATATTTCATCATAACCATATTTGCTTTCTGAATTTGTTACTGTAATTGGACTCATTTAAAAATGTTGTTGCCATTGTTTAATATTTATTTGACAAAACTAATTTTCTTTATGTTCTTAGAGTATGCTAGACGGTCAACTCTGTAGATATTCCATAACCATTTATTACATTGTAGTTGCTCAGAGAAAGTAGAGGTTTAGTCTCTAGTTAGTACAACTCCAAAGTTTATTCTCTTTTCATTCTATCAAAATAAGAAAGTTATATCAGAGTATTAGAAAGGAAACTTCAGTCTATCTTCAGGAAAGAATAAATATTTAACCAATTTACAATCTCTTTCACAACCTTAAAGCTCTATAATGAGAAATGAAGTTCAGAATGGTAACACTGACATTAATAATGATAGCAAACATTTTGTTAACCCCTACATGGTGAATACTGGACTTTATATTATGTCATTTAATCTGCAATACAGCTCTATGTGGCAGGTAGCATTATATTACCTTGTGGCAGAGACTTCTGCCTATTCAATAAATTAATTTTCTCTTCTTCCTAGCCACACAGCCAGAGCCTCTCAGCCTCCCTTACAGTTAGGTGTGGTCACTGAATTAAATTGTAATCAGTGGAAGATGAGCAGAAGTGATATGTGATTAACACAATTTCCACACTTGATTCTGCATTCCCTTTCCTGTTTTCATAAGACTGGGAAGCAGTATGCAAGCAATATTGGCAGGTACAAATTGGAGATGGAAGATACTACTATTCTTCTGTCACTACTCTACCAATTCATACCCCACACCCTACTACTCCTCACTACACACTCCTAGCTCACCAAAAGTATTTACTTTAAACTTGTGCTGAGTAAGAATTAAAAGTATAGTATGTAAGTTCAAACAGACTAAGTGGTGAAGCCTTAATTTGAACCCCAAATAACGTTAGCTATTTTAATTCAATTTCCTTTCATAAAGTCTCTATTTCATTGATGTCTTCATTACCTCTAACCTCAATTTGTGTGCAATTCAACACATTCCCACTTGCTCTTCCATCCCTCCAACTATAGTCATGACACTAATCTCCTAAACAGTGTCCAGTGGAAAAGGACAGAATGACTGCATCTGACAAGTAAGATTTATCTGAACTATTCAATCTTGTTATTGATACAAATTCTCCCTGGTTCAAATTCTCCACTGTAGTAGCAGTGATCATCTTAGGGTTCTCCAGTCATACCAGCCTTAAGCTACCAGCCTGAAGTCGTTGTACATTCCATATTGTATCTACCTGAGATTTTCTCTTTGTTTCTCCTCTCTGGATTTCCAAAATTATTCCTAAAAGAAAGCAAAAAATCTCCTTTCTCCATAAGCCAATTACAGTGCTATTTACATGGTAGCATTTCTAAACCAATATCTTTAACCTTTGGAACAAAGATCTAAGAGGAGGAACTGAATTATTGAAAGGAATTACAAATCCATAATATATAGACTATATATAGACTATATAAATAAACACCACACAAAATTATACAAAAATATTTAAAATACACATATATTTTATGTATATGTAGGTATGACTTCTTTATTTTATTTATTTTATTATTCTTTAATGCTTTTTTTTAAAACATTTTTATCTACTTTTGAGAGAGAGAGAGAGAGAGCATGAGTGGGGGAGGAGCAGAGAGGGAGGGAGACACAGAATCCAAAGCAGGCTCCTGTCAGCACCGAGCCTGACGTGAGACTCAAACTCACAAACCGTGAGATTATGACCTGAGCCAAAATCGGACGCTTCACCAACTGAGTCACCCATGCATGCCTAGGTACAACTTCTTTAAAACATATTTTATAGTCATTTTTAGTTAAGAACATTTTTTATGCAAAATATAGTGGTTTCTTAACTCCTCTCATCTAACTATTCAAATTTCAAGGATATAAATTCTACTATTCTTTAACAATTAATGTTGGCTAAAATTTTGTTTTTAAATTCAGGCTGGTGATTCTGGGATAAAATACCAATGAATCATCTTTTCTTCTATAGATAAAACATCATTTCTGAGGTTAGATTCCTTGGGCAAGATATAAGGAACTTCTTTTAACTTCATGTATTAAACAATCTATAGCCTTAATCATTTTATGAAAAATATTTTCTTGAGGAAAGGAATATCTGACAAAAAACTTGGACATCCAAAATTATATCAAACTTTATTGGTCTATAAAGCATATTATGAAACTCAAAGGATGACTTAGGCAATAAATACTAATATTTGCTCTATTTTCAAGTTTATGTTATTGTGTACCCACATCTATCCATTATCCCATTTTATTTTAAATAAGAGGCATCATTTTAGTTTTATCTTACCAAGGCCTACACATACACTGACAAGTGAAGAAAATCAGAAAAATATAAACCATTCTAAATCCCTTTGAGTGGCAAAAGGTTACCATTATTTATCTGGTCTTTAAAATACAGTATGTAGGGGGTATTTGTATTTCGAAAAATACAAATGACATTAGCTGAGAATGTTTTGTGAGACGAAAGTAGTAGTTTAACATACACTAGTCCAGTATTTTAATGGATAAAATGAAAGATGTAATAACAGATATCTACATCCTCAACATTTCTTTCTGATGTCTATGAATGGTGCCAAAATCCAATATCCAAAGAAATTCATCATGATTGAGACATTTTTTAAAATTTGACTTGTTGACAAAATATAATCAACCAGATCAATTTGGATCACATTTTTGAGAAGAAAGCCTCAATTCTACCTAAGGGTAGAGTCTACACTTAGATGACTTCAGATATGGAATGCAGAAATGGAATGATCTTACAGGCAATAAAGAATGATAATTTATTCAAGTCATCTTGACTTAGATTAAAACTCTTGGGCAAGGCTGAACTTGCCTCTAGAAGGGTGCTTCAATCTGCAAGGAGAAAACACCTAAGATCTTTTCAACTGGGAGAATGATAGTAGAATTAACATGAGACATCTTTCCATTTTGAAGAAGAGTGCATAACCTGTTGTCTGACCACTCTCCAAAGCAAGTACTTCCATCCTTTATTCACTAATGAAAATGCTTTCTACTATGTACCTTACTTCTGAATAACTCCTCTAAAGAAATGAGCATCAAATAAAAGCGAAAACATGTGAAAACGAAAAGAAGGTCTGGGTCAGCTGAAAGATGTTTTTTTTCTATCTTTTAGATGGATTAAAAAATATATATATCAAATATCGGTGCCTAGAATCTCTTAACTAGAATATTAGGTTCCAATCTTTATCAAAATACAACTTTGGTCCAACAGCGCTAGTGAATTCGCTAGTTGGTTATCAAGATAGCTATCTTTATTTAATGATTTCTTTTAAGTTTTTAAAAAAATTTTCCCTAGTGAGAACACAAAATTTTCTTGAAAATTTGTGCCAGTGCACCAACATAAGTCACTACATAAGTGTTTACTAAAATCCTGTTATAAGAAGAATGTGAACCAAAATGTCTTTTATTTTGTAAATCTGTGTTACTTGATTTTTCATTCAGATTAATGATTTATTAATCACTTTGGCTATGTTGGTTGGTTACCTGTCTCTCAACTTTCTGAATAGGTTTTATATCCAAGCTGAATAACTTACACTGTTTTCACCTTTAAGAGGACATCATATTATCTCATCTGGTGTCTAGATGTTCACAGAAAATATGGAAATGAACTGAATTTTACTTGAAAACTATAGTTACATAGAAAGTCTGATTTGATGCTGCCCAATAGAATATTCTGCAATGAGGGAGAAATTCCTTATCTGCACTGCCCATTACTGTAGTCTGTAACAAAGTGGCTATTGATCACTTGAAGGGTTGGTAGTGTAACTGAGGGACTGAATCTTTAATTTAATTTAATTTTAGTTATTTTAATTTTTATTTCAATAGTCATGATAGTGACTGTCCTATTGGACAGTACAGATCTAGAACATTCTATCAACTTTTTGACCTTCCTGTTTTTCATAATATTTTACTAAAATTATGCAGATATTTTTCTAATTAGCATGTCAAACATGACTGTGAGTAATCTACAACTGTCACCAATATAATTTTAAAAAGAGATCAGAGTTTGAATTACAAACCATGAAAACTCAATACTTTTTTTCTTTAATATTTGTTACTGCAACGAAGTTCTATTTTCAGATAAGTGACTCAAATGATGATGAATATAGAAGGACACATAAGATTATGTTATCCAAATAATTTTCTTCCATAATTGTTTTTTTATGATCAATACATTAAACTTTTAATGGCATTTCTTTTTTTAAATGAATGACTTTTATAAAGACATCTATTACACTTTCTAGAACCAATTGACTTCTTGCTGGATGCCTATTTTTAAAAACACATTTTCAAGTATTTATTTCAAAGCTATTAATGATGAAGTCTTTACTTGATTAAAATATATGTTTCATTTGTTGGTATTTTGAGAGTGACAGACACAGTTTTATATAGCCAAAATAATTTATAAAACCTGTCACAATATTTAGACATTTATTATTATGTATGTAAGGAAATTCCTATCATAGGAATTGTCCCAAAGTGCTTCTGAACTGTGGGTAGAGTAACCAACATGCTATTATTTGGAGCATATTCCCCATATTAGTGACGGATGACATATATTAGATATAATAAAAATAATTTAAATTGCATTCTTAGAATTTTTAGACCATATTTCCTCTCCATTGTGGTTTATTGTGGTCATGTTATAATGCACTATTGCTACCTATTTTACTCCACTGATAAATTCTAAGGCTTCTATTTCTAGAGAGTGGAAACACAAGGGAAAGAAAATAAACATATTGTCTCAAAGATGGAAAAATAGGAAGAATCACTGTCTTTAGTCATGCTAAAGATACTTATTAGATAAGGAATTCCTGTTTTTGGTCACATTGTATATACTTATCATATGATCTTATTTGCCCAAAAGAAATATAAAAAATTGAATCTAACATTGGAAGAATTTATATTTGCTATTTTAAATAATATACATTTTCTATTAGGGTAAAAATTTTCTTTTTATCTTTTGTTATTTAAATAAAAATTGTACACATGTATGTTGTACGATATGATGATCTGGTATACATATGCTTAGTTAAGTGATTACTGCAGTCAAGCTGTATATTTTCAGGGCACATACACATGTATATAAACTATTTTACATATGTATTATTTAGGACATAGATTAGCTGAGAAATATTCAGAAATCCTGGAAATAAACTTTCATATAGTGTATGTAAGAGACATTAGAAAAATCACATTCTGTACTGCATTACTTCATGCTGTTAGTGTATTTTCAGTTGGGTTAGTAGATTTCTTTTAGCATTCAGGGCTGACTCTTCCATGTTTAATTCTGAAATGACAAATAAAAGAATTGCTTACTGCTATAAAATGTCATATTTTTATAAAGTTTGATATATTAGCATTAATGAATAGAAAGCAGTCATTGATCCAGAAAAGTAAACCATATTAAGTTGGACACACACTGATATTTTAAAATAATTATCTGTGTTCATAGGTTTATATTAATTTTTTTTCTAATTAAAAACATACAATATGCAATCACGGGGAAAGGTCAGTTGTATTTTTAATTATTTTCCCCATGTAATTAGACATTTATTCTCTGCAGATTGGAGTTTGCAGGATTAAAATACTTATTGTTTAAAGGTCATGATTAAATATAAGCAAAGGGCATTATACATTAGAGTATATTACTAATATAGGTCATACATATATTTAAGTTGTATATAACAGAAATGAGAATAAGTACACTAAGTCTACTGCAAAAAAATAGACTTTCTAATGCTTTTCATTTATCTTCTATTTTTATCGAAAAAAGGCATGAAATAAAAGTAAGCAAAGAGTAAAAATCAAACCAACATCAGGAGTGATATGGTGAAAGATATTTTAATTATATATACATATTAAATACATATATGTAATAATATTGTTTGTTAATTATATGTTTATTTAACTATATAATACTAATTGTTTCTATTTATTTCAGTACATATTTTACATATGTGATTTTTGAGCCCTCCCATCTATGCTGGTTATCTGTAGAACCTGACATTACAAACTTATACATTTACCTTCTACATCTGAAAGATTTATCACAATGCGAAATACATGTTCATATGGGCAGAATTTACAGTATGAAGCTTACATTTCTGCAATGAAGTTTAATTAATCCTATCCTGAATCTAGGAATGTTAGATATAGTATTTGTGGAGAATTTTGATTGGAATGTATCTTTAGTAAGCATAACTTTATCTTCTGTGTTAAAAGCTAAAACCATTTTACAGTTGGTACTAATAGGAAGCAAGAGGTTTTAAAGGCTTGATTATCATCAGGCCATGGGAAAAGTGAGTAAAGAGTGAGGATAGATAGATAACAAAAGAAGAATCCAGAATCTAAATGATAGAGTAGAAAATTTACCTCATTAGGAGTACACATGGGAATAACAAGGGGAAAAAAGGAAGGTCAACACCTTGGGAGGATAAGATTGGATTGTTGACTTTGATAAATTGGGGAAGTTATGAAAAACAAATGGAACTGACATTCAATAGGAACAAGTGTAGCATAATGCAATTAAGACAGAGAAAGGAGTTGCGTGAGAACAATGAGCAGTAACGTAGATTGCTGCATGTAACATTCACAGCATTCGCAAATAGGAAGGCAAAGTGAAGGGCATTTTACAGAGGAATAAAGAGACATAGGGAGCCTTCACAACTTAGCAGTGGAAGAGCCAGGAATATTTTAAGTGCCTCTAGGTTTTCAGCCCAGTAATTTCCCCTCAACATCATATTGTCCCTGAATCTAACAGGAAGTGGTTCAAGGTGTCATAATTGATCGATAGAATGACTCTCTACTCCCCAATATCTAATCCATCAACTGATCTTAAAGCACCCCTAAAATGTATTCTGAATTTCATTACTTTTTGCATTTCTAGTATTTCTGTACTAGTGCAAGACATCATCACCCCATCCTGCCCTAACATCCATTTTCTAGATGGCAGACCAAATGACTTTTCACCTGATGAATCATATCATGCTACTGTGTCTATAAAACCTACAGTGGGTTAATGGCATGAGAACAAAAAGCAAACCTCCAAACATTACTAAGAGTCATTCATATGATTTTACCCCCTCCTCCATCTCTTTGCATTTGCACCAGCTTTCTTTCTTTCTCTTCCTAGAACAAGCAATGTTCATATCTATCTTATGATGATATATTTTCTGTTCCCTACTTTTAAATGGTTTGGGATATATACAGTAAGTTCTAAGATTCTAATAACATCTTTAAATTTTTGCATATTTTAATAAAACATTTTCAGGTTTGTTATGAAAAATAATATACCCAAGTGTTTTTTAAATATTGAAAATCTATTTTTTTAAGTTTATTTATTTAAAAGGGACAGAGACAGTGCAAGTGGGAGGGGCAGATAGACTGGGAAAGAGAGAGAATCTCAAGCAAGCTCCGCCTTGCCAGCAGAGAACTCAACGCAGGGCTAGGGCTCACAAAACCATGAGCTCATTACCTGAGCTGAAACCAAGAGTCGGAGTCTTAACCAACTGTGCTACCCAGGCACTCCTTAAATATTGAAAATGTAAAACAAACTTATAAGAAAACACATCTGCCTGTGTAACTAAGCTATCTGGGTGACCGAGAAGAAAGAGCAGTTTCTTTACCCAATATGAATACATCTGTATTCAAGGTCACATTTTGTTTGAGCTTTGTCACTTTTCACATGAAATTAATTTTTCTTTGCTGACTATTGTCACAATAATTGGATATCCACTCCATGGAAAGCAATTCTCCGATGTTCCAGTCAAATCTCTGCATTTAAATAAAAACCTAACAGAGCAGAAAACAGAAGGAAAACCTGCACACTGAAGAGGTGCTATGTGCTGGCCTAAGTTCGGGTGAGCCAACATTCTGCAGAGTAGTGTCAGCTCAGTGATGCCTACAATTCCTTTTTTTTTTTTTTTTTGCCACTAAAGGTGGCAATTATCAGAACCAATTTCCCTTTTCTGCCTCCTACTATATCTTTGCTCAAACTCTCAAAACCTTAGAAGCTGCTCAAGGTAGCACATGTCTGGGGGAGCTGAGTGATACTCATTATATAACCAAAATAGATCATTAAAAGTAAAGTGACTGTAGGACTGTGGCTGCATGCAGCTGTCTGGTCATGCTTTGCCACAGCCAGGTTATTTTAAAGTTGGCGTAAATGAAGTGAGTTCCTTTTATAGCAGTATCTTCTGGGCTCAGGCATCTTTCAAGAAGGCAGGAAAATAATTAATTTTGGATTCGTACATATTCAGTACACCTGTGAGAACTACTTGGTAAGCTTTTATAGAAAAAAAATTTTCCACAGTTTTCAGTTGGATGGGTGGGTAACAGCACTATATATAATTCTAGAATTGTCAGCAGCTGATTTAGACAGATAATTTATATGCATTTTGAAAAAGTGCATGAAATCACTACTTAATGAAATATAACACATACTTTTGGTCCCCATACTAATATGTTATACTGAGAAATGTGTTTTTGTATGAAACATAAATGTTATATAAAATTGGTGACCAGATGAGTAAGAAAAAAGTTTCAAGGAAAAAACAGTTCTTTCGTTGTTGTTTCTGTTACAAGAAAGTCCCAGCATTGCTTAGTATATATTATGCAAGAATGTTGCTAAATATGGAAAAATTGTGCCAAGTTTGTGATGCAAAAATAAGGGTGGTACAACTTTTCTACTCAGAATGATTTATTTAATAAATTATATACTTTTATACCTGGAAGGGACATTAAATATCATTTAGCCCATTATTTCCCGAATTGTATTCTGTGAAGTGTCAAAACACTGAGCAGAAAATAAAAATAAAATTGTCTGTAGTTAAACAGGTTTTGGATATTTGGAATTCAACCATTTACACTGGTTTATCTAATGCATGATTTCACACAACGTTTAGTACCATGATGTTCATTGAATCAGCACCATTTCCTAAATTGATTGGCTTGGTGCTACCATTAATATCCTTAGGAACGTAACTTTTCTTGTAAGCAAAGATCAGTCAGTAAAATACTGATAAATTACAAAATATTCCTACACTAAAGGAAGTAAGTACAACGAGGCTAAATGGCTGTGCCAATGCCACAGACAGCTTACTGGTCATGCCAGATCTTTGGTTTCTAGAGCTCTGCTCTTTCTACTACACTACATTACTTTTCATCAGCTGAGAAGACCAGCATTTTGCCTCAATGTAGACACAACCTCTTTCCCACTAAACATAAATATCATGCTAATAGATAGCAAGATGCACCAATGCGAGGAAATCCCTCCAAGGATTTTGATTTGGGCAGCAGAGTGGTTAGCTTGTCAACTGCCCCTTGGTGTCAGATCAGATATTTCTCTAGTGGGGAATTTTTTATATGAGTTCAAAAATAATTTTCAGCTGTCACATAGGATACTTGTCCAAAAACACAAAGAAAAATTTTATTTCCAGGAAAGCATTTAACTCCTATGGCAATTTCAAAACACTTCTTCCTGTATGATCTATGTTGATATGTGTATAGCACATGCACACACATAAATCTTCTGCAAGGAAATGGAACATGTAAGTTCCTCAACAAGTGAGAAGAGGACAATAACAAGATTCTACATGGATGTTCCAGAAATGTTCCTTTATGCTTCTCAAGTACTGGTTGTCAGAAACCATATACAAGATTAAACTGTCTATATTTTCCTGCAAAGGTATATATCAGAGTCAGATTCACTAGCTTGAATGTTTTGCTGGTATTTTAAACTGTTCATTTGGAGTTAAGAAAATTAAACATTGTTTTCTTATATCATCAAAATTATACATGTTGTCCTAAATATACACACAGCTTATTTGCCAATAATGTTAGGTGGATTTGTTTATTTTGAGGAGATTTTAAAATAAGCTTGTGGCTAAGTGATGACTTCCTAAACTATAAGGCAATATTTAAAAAAGCCTCTTCTTTGACTGGATAATTAAATTGTATTAATATATCAGTATGACAATTGTTTTTTGTAGTAATTAACATGATAATTATTGTTATGTAGCATTAAGTTATTAAAAAGAATCCATGATTTTCTTTGGGAAACTACTATTTTTACTTTAGTCCTGGACTATTCTTGACTATTCAAATGTTTGTAGTTCTGTCAAGATAATTTTGAAAATGGTCAGATGTGCGTTATGGTATCTTTTACTTTAAAGGGGGTTTTATTCAAAACACAGATGAAAGAGGGTAAAACAGTATGAAAACGTTAAAAAGAAAAGCCTAATTTTGTCTCTCCACTGCCAATGTTGTGACCTAAGTCTTATGAATATTCTCGTACGAATATTCTCAGCTTTCCCAATGCTGATAGAAAGGGTTGATATTTAACTGCGTAGACTTTTCTGTTTTCTTTCTGCATCCCCACATACACATCGTTTTACAGGAATGGGATTATACCATATAATCAAGGACTTTTTAACAACTCTACTTTCTATTACATACATGCTCTTCTTTTCTCACCAATCAGTATTTTCCTGATTCCAGGAATAATGTATGTTAATAGATGCTTCCTTTTTTCTCTGTCTATGCTTTATATATGTTTCCCTTCCTTCCTTGTTTCAAAAAGTTTTTGACTATTAATGAGAGATAATCATACACCTTTACATGTTATTACTTTTTATTGTTAATATCTATATCATTTTGATATTTCAAATATTTCAGTTTTTAACTTTGTATTTCATGAATTTGTATTCCTGAAATGTACTTCACCAAACTCATACAGGGAAGTGCTCCAGGAATATGCTCAATATTTAGTAAAAGTATAATTATGGCATTAGAAATTATCTTAATCCACAAAAAAACATATCATTCATATATAGATAATTGAGATTACTTTCATATTAGTATTTCTTTAAAACTTATTGTTTTATAATTAACAGAATATCCATACTATCAAATTGTTGTTAATATCTATCTTTGCATATTTTCGTTAATTGATGTTAAATTCCATATTGTCTGGTATTCATATTTTCATATGTGCTTTGCATTTATGTTAACTCAATATCCCTTTGTCTATCTATTGATTTTCAGATTATTAATAAAATCTATTGGATTTTCTACTTTTTTTGGGTTTTTCTATTTTTTTATGTTTACTTTTGAGAAGGAGAGAGAGAGAGAGAGGGAGGGGCAGAGAGAGAGGGAGGGGCAGAAAGAGAGGGAGACAGAATCTGAAGCAGGCTCTAGGTTCTGAGCTGTCAGCACAGAGCCCAGCGTGGGGCTCAAACTCACAAACTGTGAGATCATGAACTGAGCCAAAGTTCAATGCTTAACCAACTGAGCCACCTAGGTACCCCAACTTTTTTTTTGTTTTCTTAAAATTTTTAAATTTATTTTGATGGAGAGAGAGTTTACACAGACAAGCAAGAGAAGGGCAGAGAAAGAAAGATGGGGAGAGAGAATCCCAAGCAGGCTCTGTGCTGTCAGTGTAGGGCCCCATGCAGGGCCTAAACTCATGAACCATGAAATCATAACCTGAGCCAAAGTCAAGAGTTCAATGCTTAACTGACTGAGCCACCCAGACATCTAATGATTTTCAACTTTTAATGGAGAATTCAGCATAATGACCTATATACTTGGTATTCGTTCCACTTAAATTTATATTTAGGTTTCATTTGAGTTGGTTGTTGTCTTTTTCTTCTCCTTATTTTATAAGATATAATAATATAATTCTTCTTTTTATGCCTCCATGTTAATTTGGGAATTTTCCTCTATTTTTTCCCATTATTAATGGATATTTTCCAAAGTTCATAATCAAACACAGTGCTCTTTACTCTTGTATGAAAATAAAATTCCAACCATTGATCCTGGCAATATTCTTTCTTTCTCAACTCTTTCCCTTCTGCTTCCCTTCTCATCACCTTCTAAGACCTTCACAATATTTGCATGTATAAATTCTTTCTGCTTTACCTCTTCCCCAACAGATAAAAATGTTAGATTACTTTTGATCTCTTTTCTCTAAGTTTTGCTGTCCTAGATTTAATACATTTTTTTTGTAAACTAACATAAGCATTTTTATTGTTACATGTCTCTTCCACTTTAAGGATATTTCAGCACTTATATTAAATATACAGAGATTTTATTTCATCCATTTAAAATTAATTCTCAGGTTATAAGAGGGGTCTGTTTCCTTCCAGTCTTTTATCTCTTCCTTATCTTTGTCTCTATTAAGATTTCTGTGCTTATTCATTTCATTATTTTATTAATTTATTAAAGTCATTTCTTTATTGTTTACTCAGAACGTGTGGGTGGAATTTTTTTTCCTTTTTACATAGCAGATTCTTTCTGTTTGTAATACATTCTCATCTAACTTATAGTTCAGGAATTTTATCACGGTATATATATGTATTTTTCTTTCTTAAATTAATCACAACTAGATCTCTATGAATTTTTTCAATCTATAGAACCAGGTCTCTCTATCTCTTTCCTCCATATTTTTTCTTTGTATTCTTTAAAGTCTCTTATTTACCTATATTTTACCTCATGTATCTATCCTCTGAGTTAAAATTTATGATTTCTATTTGGTTATTTCTTTTCTGAATTTCAAATTTCTTTTAAGCAATATGAGACTGACGTGCTACCTACTGCGCTGAGGCATCTTCTTTTAATCAATATTAAATACAATCCAACTCCAGTGTAATAGAAGAACCATAACATGAGCTCTAGTGATATTGGTTTTAATCTGGACTTTAATGCTATTTTGTTATCATTTTGAGGCATAATTCTAAGACAACGAGACTTGTCATTCTGCATTTTGACTCCATTTGCACAGACTTTCGATCTTTTTTGGTTCTATTCTTAATGTATTTCTTTTCTTTATACAAAACTATTTCAGTGTACTAAAAATAAGAGAAAAGCATATAAAATTACAGTGAGATATCATTTCTTTTCTCTCAGGTTGACAAAAAATAGGAATTTAGCAACACATTCTGCTGGCAAGACTGTGGCACTTTCTTTAACTGTTGGTGGTAATGCAGATGATAAAACCCTTGCAGTGGGCAATTTGGCAATTTATAACAAAATTACATATGCATTTCCTTTTTTTTAAACTTTTGTCTATCTATTTATAATTCTTGTATGATTAACATACAGTGTTAGCTTCAATTATACAATATAGTCATTCAACAATTCTATACATTACTCAGTGGTCATCATGATAAGTGTACTCTTTAATCCCCATCACCTTTTTCACCCATTCCCCACCCCCCTCTCCTCTAGTAATTGCTAGTTTATTCTCTATATGTAAGAGTCTGTTTTATTGTCTCTTTTTTTCTTTGTTCATTTGTTTTTTTTTTTTAATTCCACATGAGTGAATCATATGGTTTTGTCTTTCTCTGACTCACTTATTTCACTTAGCATCTAGATTCATCCATGCTGTTACAAATGGTAAGATTTCATTCTTTTTGTTGTCTGAGTAATATTCCTCTGTGTGTGTGTGTGTGTGTGTGTGTGTGTGTGTGTGTGTGTGTGTACGTACCACATCTTCTTTGTTTATTCACCCATTGGCTGACACTTGAGTTGCTTCCATAATTTGGCTATTGTAAATAAACATAGAGGTGCATACCTTTTTGAATTAGTGAGTAGTTCTCTTTTGAAAGTAAATACCCAGTAGTAGAACTACTGGATCATGTGGTAGTTTTATTCTTAATTTTTTGAGGAAACTCCAAACTGTTCTACAGTGTCTTCACCAGTTTGCATTCCCACCAACAGCATATGAAGATTCCTTTTTCTCCACATACTCACCAATATTTGTAGCGTCTTGTGTTGTTGATTTTAGGCATTCTGACAAGTGCTAAGCATCTTTTCATGCGTCTGTTGGACATCTGTATGTCTTTTTTGGAGAAATGCCTGTTCATGTCTTCTGCCAATGTTTTAATTGGACTGTTTGTTCGTTTGTTTTGGTCAAATCGTATAAATTCTTTATATATTTTGGTTACTAATCCCTTATGAGACATATCATTTGCACATATTTTCTCCCTTTCAGTAGGTTGTCTTTTTGTTTTGTTGACTGTTGCCTTTGCTGTGCAGAAGCTGTTTATTTTGACGGAGTTCCAAAAATTTATTTTTACTTTTGTTTCCCTTCCCTTAGGAGTCATATGCAGAAAAATGTGGCTACTGCTGGTGTCAGAGAAATTACTACCTGTGCTCTCTTTGAGGATATTTTATGATTTCAGGTCTCACATTTAAGCTGTGAATTCATTTTGAGTTTGTTTTTGTGTATGGTGTAAAAAAGTGGTCCAATTTTATTCTTTTGCATGTAGCTATCCAGTTTTCCCAACACCATTTGTTGAAGAGCATTTTTATCATTGTATATTCTTGCCTCCTTTGTTGAAGATTAATTAACCATATAACCATGGGTTTATTTCTGGGCTCTCTATTCTGTTTCATTGATTTTTGTGTTTAGTTTTGTGCCAGTACCACACAGTAATTTTGATTACTAAAGATTTGTAATATATCTTTATACCTTGGAGTTCAGTAACATTTCTCTCCTTCAGAACTCAAACCAGAACCCTGATGCTTCACTCATACCTTTTTGCCCTACCTGCCTTCTCAGGCCAGCCTTAGCTTGATTCAGAAAAGGCAACAGTTTGGATTTGGCAGTAGAAGGATGCTAAAGTGTCATTTTACCAGAATCTTCTTTAAATTTCTTTTAAATCTATAACTTTGATAGATTACATCTCTATCTCTATCTATACACATATATCTATATCAATCTATATCTGTATCAGCTATATCTACAGATACCTTTGGCAGTATGTAGTATGTCTATAGTATCTATAGATTTATACAGATGTAAAAAAATGAGAAGCTCTCCACAATCAAATGATATATCTCTACAATGAGACGAAGAATTTCTCATTTTATTTTCTTTACTTAGAATCTCTAACATTTGTTGTTTCCCATGCTATTGTATTGCTTGTGTTTTTTTTTTTTTTGATTCTTAAATAATCTTTTATTTTTCTATTAGCAATATTATTATAATGGAAGATAGAAAAGAGATCATTAGTATGAAGAACATGTATAAGACTTTCACTTTCATTTACATCCATTTAATATTTTCTCATGTGTAATAAAAAAACGCTTTCTTCCCCTTTACTTTTTGATAGTAACAAAATATTTGATAACGTTTTTTAGTTTTCAGGTTTATTCATACAATAAATAATTAAAATTATCCTGGGAAATAGTATTGTTATAGTAAACATTTTAAAGATTTGTATGGGTTAGTCTGTCTTCATAGATAATATGTTACTGAAATAGAATTTGTTTTGTTAAATATAGACATATGGTGCAAATAAAACTTGTGAGCTCTACCTTATCTTGCAAATGGAAGAATTGACAAACTGTTAGAGTCTAAATATTTACCCTTTAACATGTAAATTTATCCTCTCTGAGAGAAATTGACTGGCCATAAGCACCTTTTTTGAAGGTTATGAGTTGAAAATAAAACCAGTTATTTATCTAAGACCAATAAATGAGTTGAGCAATTCCTAATTCTAGTTGTCTCTGAGAGATTATTTTTAGAACTATGTATTAGGAAAAGCTTTTCTTCATTGAGAAGTTGAAATGTGTTATATTGACAATGAGCATTTTATAACTGAGAATATTTTCCTTTCTCTTTGGTCAATGAGGAGCTACGATCCAAAGTATGGGTTAATTCTAGAAACCTTGTTGGCCTTTAGGTCTTGCACATTTGTTTACTAGGATTTCTCTCATCCCATAGCACTTCCTTTCCTCCATACCAATTTTTACTTTGACTTCGTAGTTGACTATACTTTTCTTTATGTTGGTTTCCTATATGTTGTGGAATGATAGAGTATAAAAGCTAACTAAATAGATAAGTAAAGTAGTTATTGAAAAACAAAAATAAAGATAAATTATGGCTTAGCATTTTTACCTATAAGTTATATTTTATCTATTACACTCATTAAATGAAACTTCAAGGACATATTAAGAGTGGAAAGATTTTAGAATAGGTAGGGAACATTTCATTAATCATTAGTCCAGTCTGTGCTGGCAGATTGCTGGTTAGATGTCTGTCAGGTAAAGAATGCCTGATAATGTGCTATAGATAAAGTCTAAAGTCAGGGTGTTAGATTTATTGGGAAATTACCACCAAACAAACAAATGAAAAAAAAAAAATCATTGACAATCATTGCATTGTTTTTGGTGTGGATTTTTTTCCCTATTGGAACACACACAATCATATATCCATGTTTTCTAACAGGTACATTGTAAGAAGATAAATGAAATAAATCATATTCTTCTAGGTTTTGTTCATCTTGAGATGCTAGGTAATTCTGTCTTCAGAGATTTTTAACTACTCTTGACTATTCATCTCTTACAGTTAAGAGAGGATGATCTTTCTAAATTCAAATTTAAGTCATGTAAGTTTTCTGCTTAAAATTATTCACTGTATATTTTCATATATAATTTAAAATCCAGAATTTTCATTGTATAAGTCTTCCATTAGTGGGTACTTGCTATCTGTCTGGGTTAATTTCTGAAACTCTCTTCAACAAACCTTGTAATCCAACAATAACAAATTATATGCCATTCCCAATACACAACACATTCTGTCTTACTTTACCAAAAAAAAAAAAAAAAAAAGAGTCATATTATTTTCTGGAAGTGTCTTTTCTTTGCTGTACAACCTGGTATACTCATCCTTAGCTCATAGGGACAAATTTTTTGAATTTCGCAAGAAATATCAGTTGTCTGTGCTTTTCTGCTACTGTAACTCTATATGTACATGTTGAGAAATGGTTGATGACCCAAACATATGTCATCCTACCCCTACATTATCATAAAATAACTTCAGTCTCTTTGCCTTCCGTAACTTGTTTTTTTTAAGGTTGCAGTAGATGTTAATGTAATGCATAAATTTTTAGCTGCCTTGAATATGGACACATATAAGGCAAACATTATTAAAAAAAAAAGATGCTGGCTTTGGGTACAAGACAGTGTGGGGGAGGAGAAGGAACATGACAGCAAGAAGATGGGTGAAAACATATCCTCCACACCCAGAAAATTATATAACAAAATAAGGTACATGAAAAATTACCACTATTGCTGTGCCCCCAGAAGGGACAGAAAATGAAAAACAGGGAACCTGTGTAAAATCAATGGAATCAGAATTAGAGGAAGTAGGGATGGAGATGTACATTTTGGTTATTGTTTTTGTAACATGAACTACTCATCTCTAAACACAGTTTTGATGCCATGACTTGGAAACAATACTAACAAATGTCATAGACAAATTGGACTCTAAAAAGATTGAATGTTTCTGCACATGGAGATGGTCCTATACCTGGGGAAATGCAATAGAGAAGAGACTCAACTTACCTCTAGATAGGTCTTACAATTTTGTATTAAAATTAGTAGTTTGCATCTCCCTTTATATAGTTCCTTTAGGGAGAATGCCTTGACTATTTATTTTTACATCCTTAGAATCTTGTATAATATTGAAATGTTCAGTGAATGTATGTATGACTGAGAGAATAAATAATAGTTGAATAAAGGCTTTGCATTTGTAATTGTTTCTGCCAGTGGAGGGAAAAATATTAATGTTTGCTAAGAATTGAAGCACTTGGGGTATTTAATTGTTAGATTGCACTGCAGAAGGGATGTGGATCCCACTCAGAAAAGCAGAATTTAACATAGTGTAGAATAGTCAGCAAGATAATATAAGAATAGATATTTCATATTATCAAGTCATTGATACTTCTCCATCAATGGAAATGGTATTTAGGACTTCTGCAAAGCTTGAAACATAGCTACTAAGATACTATTAAAATTCCATCATGCTATCTGGAAAGGAAAATTCAAGTTAAGTATTAGATGCTGGGTTGATAATTTAGTTTCATCATACTGAGAAATGTGCATAAATAAAATTCCTTTCCCTGTCATATGCATAAACTGCTTCTGCTAAAAGCACATGAAGAATAAAAGTGTTATTAATTACTGACTGCATTAATGTCTTTGTAGAATACTAGAGGATTTTGTCTTTTTTAAACTTGATTATTATTTTTTAATGATCTCTAATGTGAGTATGAATTCAGATCTCTTACTGAAAGTACTGATTTGGAGGACTGAAGTGATGATGTTAAATACGGCACACACTTAAATCTCTTTGTGTAAAGTCATTCTTTGTAACCATAATACTAGCTTTTGACAAAAATGGTGTTCTTCTCAGTTATTGCTTTTTAAAAAAAAATTATATCTAGATAACCAAAGTAATTCTCTCACTGTTTAACATATTGTAAACTTTGCAAGTAGTCTACCTTAACTTCATGTTCTGATTGCTTTTTATTTTTATTTTATTTTATTTTAAAATTTTTAAATGTTTACTTATTTTTGAGAAATAGAGAGACAGAGTATGAGTGAAGGAGGGGCAGAGAGAGAGGAAGACACAGAATCCAAGGCAGGCTCCAGGCTCTGAGCTGTCAGCACAGAACCTGACGTGGGGCTTAAACTCACCAACCATGAGATCATTGCCTGAGCTGAAGTTGGACGCTTAACCAACTGGGCCACCCAGGCACCCCCCTGATAGCTTTTTTAAATTATCATTATTGAAGAATAGTTGACATATAATTCTATATTAGTTTCAGGTGTACAACATAGTGATTTGGCAATTCTATACATTATACAATGTTTGCCATGATAAGTATAGTCACCATCTATTTTTATATGCTAAGTAGGATCATGCTGAGATTATGGAGGCAACCACAGAAAATGGGAGATGTAATATATTAGTTGGGAGTTACAGGACCAGCCAAACTGTTCACCACTCACATACCAGTAATGCTGTTTGTTTCTTAAAGAGTCTCTAACTAAAGCAAAATTAACATTAAAACACATTTTAATGTTTATTTCTTTTTTGAGAGAGAGAGAGAGAGAGAGAGACAGAGTGTGAGCGAGGGGCAGGAGGGTGGGCAGAGAGAGAGGGAGACACAGAATCCAAAGCAGGTTCCAGGATCTGAGCTGTCAGCACAGAGTCCAATGTGGGGCTTGAACTCAGGAACCATGAGATCATGACCTGAGTCAAAGTCTGATGCTTAACCTATCCAGGTGTCCCAAAATTAACATTTTAAAAATAAGTGTCACAACAAATATTCTATTATATTAAAAAAAATGGGAGAAATGGATTCTTCGGCATCTGAACGATGCATATTAGAAGCACATTTAATTGTAGTGTGATTCTGAAAGTAGTTACAATAAAGTGAATTTCTATGAGAAAATAAAATAAAAAGAACAGTTTTCATCTACAGATGAAATAATATCTTTAATTATATCTATATTCTAATTTTACTATGAATATAGAGTAATAATATTTTGCTTCTTTAATTATTATAACTCTTCTTTTGATTAGAATATGCTTTAAAAGAAAGACATTGCTGGGGCGCCTGGGTGGCTCAGTCGGTTAAGCGTCCAACTTCGGCTCAGGTCATGATCTTGCAGTTCATGAGTTCGAGTCCCGCGTTGGGCTCTGTGCTGACCTCTCAGAGCCTGGAGCCTGTTTCGGATTCTGTGTCTCCCTCTCTCTCTGGCCCTCCCCCATTCATGCTCTGTCTCTCTCTGTCTCAAAAATAAATAAACGTTAAAAAAATTAAAAAAAAAGAAAGACATTGGTTCCTATTTTTCTTTAAAATCTTAACTATGAAAATATCCAAATACATATTATAGTAGAGAAAATATTTAATAAATACACATATAACATATTTAATACCTGTTAACATTTGGACTTATTTTGCTACTTTTTTGTTGTATTGATGTATTTATAAGTAAAGATATCATGGTGAAATAAAGAATGTTATAACTGACTGTATGTATAACTTCAGACTTTCAGCTACACTGCTTGTAAAAACTTGTCATAATCAGTCCTTCTCATTTTCCCAGTGAATGGTTTTGGAGAAGTCCTTTTCTTGTGCAGTCTCCTGTGTGCTGCTTTCTCTCTCTCTCTCCTCTCTCTATGATCAGAGCGCCCTCCCCTCCGCAGCTCCTTTGACTCCTTTCTCCCCCAAATCACATCACCATACCTCCTACCTTCCATAATGTGGCCCCTTGTCTCCCTCTAGTTGTGCAGTTTGTTCACTCAGTCCTCAGATCGATTTCTTGGGTGTTCAGAATGATTGATAATTATCAGAATGATTGATTATTATATGTGTTTGAGGGATGAGGCAAGAATAAGTTCCTCCTTCTTTCTACTTCACCATCCTACTTTTGGCCAGGGGAATGCCATTTTTAATCACTGAATTAGGGCTCTGTTTGTTTTTCTAATATGTTGATGAGAACAAAATTATATGAAGTTATGAGATAAGCTTCAATTTTTTTTTGTAGAAATACAAAATGTGTGAGATTCAAATGTGCTTTTATTTCCTCATTGGATTCAATCATTCACTCACTCATTTTTCAATGAGTTTATATTAAATTCCTGGACTGGGAAAGATTTACAGTTGGTTTATATACGACTCAATCCTCAAGTTGTCCCATGGAATGAATAAGCTTGGAAGAGGAATGAATAAGCTTAGGAAGTTCAGAGGAACAGTACAGGAAATACATTCAGAGAGACCAGGGAAAGCACCCCACTTTGCTGCTAAACTATTTTGCCCTTTAGATGCCACCTCATCATCCAAGGCCCCAGTAAATATGTGCATCCTGGATTCCACAAAAAAAAAAAAAAAAAAAAACACAAAAACCACCAAACAAAATCAAACCAGAATCTAATGTTAAATTAAGATAGATCATTGAATAAGGTCGTGGACACACATAGCAATCAAAGAGGGACTTATGTGTTTTCCTGTTACTCCACGTTACATGTTGGCTGAAGTTTCCAGAATAAAAGCAATACATCAAGAGGAGAAGATTCTGTGTTTGAAAAGGGTTGCATCTTTTAGAAGAAGTGGTATTTGGATCATCTGTTGGATGCCTCAAATTCAATTAACTGTCTTGAAATTAACACTAAGGTCTGGCATGAACAGCCAAAGCACAAGGCATGGCTGTTACCTGGTATTAACTCCTACTAGAACCTTAAGCTCTTTTCCTGGGAAACAGTAGCCCTCATAGATTTGGCCTTGTAGTTATAAAGCCATCAATCAAGGGAGAACATCTTACTCCAGGCAATTAGTTTTGACAATGGGATAGTAAATAGACCCTAATTAATGATTTTTTTGTAATTATTCTTCCCTATGTGGACATTAGCTGGTGTTCAGGCATTAATTGTGACATCAACATGCTTGCCTATCAGTAAAAAGACCATTTTGCAGCTTAATTATGTATTTCAGAGACTCATATATCTTGTGGATTTCAGGATCATTTTCACCAGACTTTATGTTTTGAAAAGGACTAAGAAGTCTGAAGAAAGTCTCATTCATTTTAATTTTTTAGGCCATGTCCACCCAACTCGTCTTGCTTTATACCCTCCTGCAAACACACATACAAATACTATAGAATCATACTATACAGTATACTAGCTACAGGTTTAAGTTTAAATTTCTTAAAATTAAATACAATTAGAAATTTAACATTTAGTCAAACTAGCCACAATATTAAATGCTCAATAAACATATGTAGCTAGTGGCTAGCTAATATATTGAATGTGCAGGTATATAGAATTTCCATCATCATAGAACATTCTACTGACCAGTACAGCATAGGGAAAAAGCTTCATGAAGGCGAAGTTTTGTCTGTATGTTCACTGATGTATTCCTACTGTCTAGAATATTTCTAGGCACAGATTTGGAGTTCAAGAACTATTTGTTGGTTGATTGAATGATTGCCTTCTTTCTCTTATTTTCTCCTCATTTGTTTTGGGATTACCTAGAGTCACAAAGTTCGGGAATACCTGGAGGCACCTAAAGCAATCTCTGACAGAGATAAGAATGAGTAATGGAAGTACTTACTCATTTGAACTCTCCTTTCTATCTAAACTACCAGAGAGAGTGCACTAATTAGGTTTAATAAAATAAGTGCTTCCAGAAGAAGATGGTATGCATTATTTTACCAAATATGAGAGATTCATGAGAGTAAAAGGGCATGAAATATTGACTATAAAAAAGTCAGCAGCAGGGGCGCCTGGGTGGCTCAGTCAGTGGAGTGTCCAACATTGTCTCAGGTCATGGTCTCAGGGTTCATGAGTTCCAGCACCTCATGGGGCTCTGTGCTGACAAGCTCAGAGCCTGAAGCCTGCCTCAGATTCTGTGTCTCCCTCTCTCTCTGCTCCTCCCCTGCTTGCTCTCTGTTTCTCTAAAATGAATAAATGTTAATTTTTTTTTTTAAAAAGTCAGTGGGGATTTCGTTCAGTTATATCAGGTTACAATAATTTTTTGATGTTTGTTTTGGAAATATATTTGACATACAACATAACATTGTGTAAATTTAAGGTGTACAGTATATTAATGTAAACATATATGTAAGACGATCGTCATTGTTGTGATAATTAGAACCTCCAGTAAAATATATTATTATCAGAAAACAGTTATTTTATCACATCTAGATTGATGTATTTCATATGCATCTAGTATATACTTATAACTTAATGAAGTGAAATGGAGTTGGAAGTGAATTGCAAATAATGAAAGTAAGATTTATAATATGATAAAATAAGTGAGTCATCCAAAGAAAACCTGTTCTTTTTTCCTAATTAGTGTTTGAGAGTGTGATTAACAATTTTTTTAACGTTTTGTTTATTTTTGAGACACAGAGAGACAGACCATGACAGGGGGAGGGTCAGAGAGAGAGGGAGACACAGAATCGGAAACAGACTCCAGGCTCTAAGCTGTCAGTACCAGAGCCCAACGTGGGGACCGCAAGATCATGACCTGAGCCAAAGTCGGATGCTTAACAGACTGAGCCACACAGGCACCCCAACAATTTTTAAATACTGTCCTTCAAAGCAAAATGATTCAGAAATACTATGATCTCTATCAATCAGTCAATACTATCTTTCTACTTTAGAGAAGTTCAAGTCAGATGTTCTTTTTCTATACCACATAAAATTTGTGTAATATTGGCAGGTGATAGATTAACATACAAAACGATGTCTAAATGTTAATCAGACCAGATTCAAATGTGTATGACTCAAGAATGGGATTCTCAAAGTTGTGATTTATGGAAATACTTAGCTCTGACTTAATACCAGAGTACACAATAGCCCAAAGTTGAGAAGCAGTAGTTAATAGCTATCAGCACAAATGGTCTTGGCTTAGAAGAGGATTTCACTAGAAACGTAATTTGTCTCTTAGTCCTCCGGTTGGGCAGCTTCCATTTCTCTGCTTAACTGAATTCATCAAAGAGGTATTGAACACCTCTTTGGCTCCAAAGCCTGTAGGTACTATGTACTGGAGTCCCAACATTGTACAAGTTGAATGTGATGATCATTGTCTTCAAGGAACTTGGAATCTATTGAAGAAGATAGGAAATTCAACATATTAAGATAATTGTACTACTATTTCTAAGGGAGATTAGTATGGTCTGACTGGATGAGTGGGATGGTTGATGTTGTGATTAAGGTAATGAGAGATTATTATAAGCTTATATAAAATATTTACCTATGTGTCAGAATTTGCTTAATGATTTCTAAGCACTAATTGTTTACATTAATTATCTGATTTATAATGGAGGCTAAGGTGCCATCTATTATTTATTTTTTAAATATTTATTTACTTTTGAGAGACAGAGAGAGCAGGGGAGGGCCAGAGACAGACAAATACTCAGAATCCAAAGCAGGCTCCAGGCTCTGTGCTGCCAGCACAGAGCTGGTCGCAGGGCTCGAACTCACAAGTCATGACATCATGACCCAAGCCAAAGTCAGATGCCCAACCGACTAAGCCACCAGGCATCCTGAAGGTGCCATCTATTAAGTGACATTGAGAAATAAAAATCAGGTCTCAAATATATGTGTTTAAATATTTTGAAAATATATTAAAACATTTATCTAATCCTCAATATGGAGTTATCTATCAATTAATAGAGTTATCAAGCAATCATATATTAGATGTTATAATGAAAAATTAACTTGAGTTCCATGGGTATACTAATTTTTAATATTTAAGAAAAATTCGTACAGACTGAGAATTCTTGCCTCAAACAGAAAAGATTAGAAGTTAAACTTATTTTTATTACTTATTAACTTAATGTAAAGTTTCTTATGCTACAATTGACTCGAGTTAATCTTCAATTTTTATAGTGTCTGGTCAATGTAGCATAACTGGAAAATTCACTTATACTCTAAGAATGTCCCAGTGGACTTTGAGGTGAGCAGAAACCTGGAAAGTTCACATTGCATTCCACAACATCACCTCTTAAAGCTCTCCCCAATAAATAAACCCAAAATTTAACTTTAGGAGCATACTAATGTTCTAACACATTAGGGATGAGCAACCCACTCTGCTTAAATTAAGAACTGACCTACACCCTCTCCCAAGGTTGAGGCTAACTATTGGGGATGAGTGATTCCACTGTTAAACCTTTGCAGACCTAATTATATCTTAATTCTAGCCAACACCGGTGCTTAGAGTATACTTCAGTAGACAAATAAAGCAAATTCTTCAGTTTTTCCCCCCTAGATACTTAAGGAATTCCAGAAAAGTTTATTTTCTTTAATTAAATCATCAAATAACATATAGAATAAGTTTTGGCCTCTATTATCTTGACTAATTCAAAATATCTGTGACTTGGGCAACTCGATGTATAAGGGACAAAATATCCTGATTTTTGTATCACTAGTAGACATTTGATTTGTAGTTTTAAAATTTTCCCTTGTATCCCATTACTTATTTGAATTCACGCCCCACTTTACATATGAGTTTTCTGAAAATTCTAGTTCCTATGAATCAAATATTTTAGGAAAAAGTGGATATCTGTTTATGTTGCCTCACACAGACCTCACTTTCTCCAGGCGGTTTCGTGAAAACTGCTCGTGAGTACTGTGAAAAGTTTCTGAGGTCATTTACTCTAAACCCTGGTATCGTTACAATACAGTCATACCTCAGAGATAATGTGGGTTCATTTCCTGACCATGGCGAGAAAGCAAATATCACAATCAAGCAAGTCAAACAAATTATTTGGTTTTCTGGTGCATATGAAAGTTATGTTTACACTGTACTGCAATCTATAATGTGTGTAATAACATTATGTCTCAAAAAACAATGCCCATACCTTAATTAAAAAGTACTTGTTTTCAAAAAAATGCTAATTGTCATGTGAGTTTTTCATGAGTCATAATCACTGGTCACAGAGCAGCATAACAAACACAGTGAAAAAAATTAAAATATTGGGAGAAGTACCAAAATGTGACAGACATCAAGTGCAGCGGACGTGGTTCATGGAAAAGTGGCACCAATAGACTCGCTCCACACAGAGTTGCCACACACCTTCAACTTATAAAAAAATGCAGTAACTGCCAAGTGCAATAAAGTGAAGAACAATAAAATGAGGTATGCCTAAATGTAGTATTACATCACCTAAATCAAGTGGCTTTCAGATCACAGGATGCATGTCACGTTGGTGATTGAAGGTAGAAAATTGAAATATTAGGTGGTTGGGGATGCAGGTGGTATCATTTAAATTCCCTTTCTTTCTCCAATTTCACTTGTTCTAAAGAGTAGCAAATGCCCTCCTAGAACCAAGTCTCATTTCCTCAATAATTATTGGTCTTTGTAATTAAATATTTACAGATTTTTGAGTTCCTCTTCCATAGAACTTCAATATACATTCAGTATGGTGTTTAATTTCTGTCAGTTGCCGACTACCCAACACATCATAAGCTTTTAATGAAATTTGCTTCAGCTCACTTCAAATCAGTTCAGCAAATCACATAAGTGTCTACTGGGTAACAGGTATTAAAACATATGCTATACCCTCATAACTCCAGCTATTATAGAAGCTCAGAAAATAGTCACTGAATAAGTGAATTTAACTGAGGTCATTAATTTAGCAAATATTTTTACATAATAAATGTTTGCATTAGCTAACATTAATACCATGGTGTTTAATTGTTGGAGTTTTTAGTGTAGCCACAACAGTAAATTAAATTGACCAAATGGCTGTACGCTCAAGGTCATAGTATCTTCTCTTTCCCTATCTAAATTGGCACCTCTTATTCTCTTACGGGATTAGATAGAATAGAAATGGTTTCCAAAAGAGCTATAAAAGTTTGAATTTCTCCTCTCCTCAAAATTTCCAAGCATACATGAATGGATGTGTATGGCCTTTATTTCTCGTTGTGGCAGGAAGACCTCATTCTCAGTGTGATTATCTTTCCCTTTAAAGCAGCTAAGTCAAAGTAGAGAGAGAGGGAGAAATGAGGATGTGTTTAGGGAGAGAGCAGTTCTGCCCTCATAAGCAAGACTCTGCAGTAATTTTGCTGTTGTGGTTTTGAAAGGATGCTTACTCATGGTGCAGTCAAACGAATGCCTAAAATTTGATCAACCCAAATCTTAGACTGTCTATCAAGGCCCTCATTGCTGATCCTATTTATTTCAGTGGAGACTCAGCCTCCACAATCACATTTCAATTTAGGTGGGGCTTGGAACATGCTGAATTGTTATCATTAAGACACCTTTTCTTTCCTAGCCCAGAGAAAACAACCAAGACACCCTTTCAAGCCTACCTCTCATAACTCAGCTTCTGAACTTTCATTGCAGGATTAGGGCAGTGAGAGACTTACTCCTCAACCTCCTCCCTCACAGGTCAGACAAGAACATTCACAACCGGATCTTGGAGTGTCTTCTTTTTCACCTGCACCTGCCATCGGGGCCCTTATCTTTCCTTATGCAGTAAACCATGTCTGCTAACATTTTGTCCTTATTGAAGAATTGTCAAGAACTATGAAAACTCTGAGATTTTAGCCTACTAACAAGCTAATAAGTTGGTCTGTTCCAATTTCATCAGTGCTGAGAGAAGACAGTTTTTAGGTCAGGGATAAAGGAATTTATATCTCAAGTCAGGGCAAGCAACATGTGTGTCAGCACATTTCTGTCATATTCTCTGGCCTCCAAATCCTCTAAAAGTGATGCAAAGGGCTTACATACTTGTAACACATGGTATGTGTTATTGGTAGCATAAGACTGTGGTGCTTCAGGAGCCCTGTGATTTGGAAAAGCAAATATTTTATCATGGCTTAAACATGCTCCTTCTTTTCTCTAAAGGAGACACTATCTCTGTCTTCTAAGATTGTTCACAATAGAAACATCATTGAAAATATAGTTTGTGGGGCACATGGGTGGCTTAGTCAGTTAAGCATCTCATGATCTCACAGTCCATAGGTTCGAGCCCCATATCAGGCTCTGTGCTGACAGCTCAGAGCCTGGAGCCTGCTTCGGATTCTGTGTCTCCCTCTCTCTCTCTGCCCCTCCGCTGCTCGCACTATGTCTGTTTCTCTCAAAAATATTTGAACATTAAAAAAATAAAATAAAATATAGTTTGAGACAAATGGCAGAGGTAGGACTCAAGTTTTTTAAAATCTCTTGAAATTTGTGTTATATAAATATATTATGTACTTAAAACATAAATAAAATAAAAGTTGAAAATCCCATGTGAAATTAATAATAGCTTAAAATAATTACTGATATTAGTATTTAACATTTTTCTATAAGAGTTTATATTCCAGAAATGTGTTCCCTAATTGAACAGAATGATGTCCTTGAATTGACATTCCAAAAAGATACATTTACTTTCCTGCTTCTGTTATATCCTGATACCTCAGCAAAGAACCTACTGTATTCTAAGAATACTGTGGTAAGAATATACTTGCATAATTAATGAGATTTTAAGATAAAGCTACCTGTAAATATTTTGCCTACTTTTCTATATATTTATGCCCTAATTGTGTAGTAAATTACATTTGTTTTTATGATTTAATGTAGATTTAAACATCTTATATTACTGTTTTAGTTGTCTCTGTAAGTCCTAAAAAATTTTCCTTACTGATATTGTTATAGGAGGTGATTCATTCTCGTGGGCCCTAACATAGAATGGAAGTAATATTTTAGCATGCAGAATTAGGCCAGTAAAGAAAATACATCTTTTACAGAATACTTCATTAGTCAAACTTGGTCCCGTCTAGGCTTTTTGCTCATTATACTGTATTTTCTCATATCTGTTATTTAGGAATCAATGAAAATTTTGCCTCAGGTACAGAGAAAGAAATTAATGCACATAAGGAAAAGTCTTATTGTTAGAATATGAAATATTTACAATGGCACCTAAAAGTTATGTGACTTCCTATCACTAATAGTATCTATACACCTGCCTCAATGCCAATATGTATTAGAATGATGAAAGTTGTATGAATCAGAGTATAATTGGATAATCTGTCTTTTTGCCCCTACTCTAGTATGTTAAAAGAGGAACCTCTTCCTAATGCTTTAATAATTCTCTGTCAGAACCTAAGACAATGCTTAACTAGATAATTTGTCAAATAATCATACCTGTGGCACAGTCACTACCAATATTAAGGTAAATAGTTACATATGCGGTTAACCTAACAGGCTATAGGACTGAAAATCAGATATAGCAAGATTCTATGTAAAATCTTATATTAAACTGTTAAGAAACAGTGAAAATGGAATTATTGAAATAGCAATTGGGTTTCTATATTCTTACATAATTTCCATAATGAAATTATTTTGAGGAAAAAATGAAGAATTTATAGAAAATATATTTTTGTTTTTTAATTATCCTACTTATACCAAACATTTTTTTCTTTGTTAATAACCTATACGTTTATTCAGTAGTATAAAATAATTTCCTTTAAGGATATTTTCTCAGTGTTTTACCTAGAATTGTGATGTTTAATGTAATTATGAAGAATGCTAAACAAATGATATTGCTTGAAGAAAGTAAAATTACCACCAAATTAATTTTGAACTAAATATTACTTTTTTAGGGTTTATTTATTTATTTTGAAAGAGACAGAGATAGTATGAGTGTGGGAAAGGCAGGGGGAGAGGGAGGGAGAGAAAATCTTAAGCAGGCTCCACACTGCCAGTGCCGAGCCTGACACAGGGCTTGAACTCCTGAAGCTGTGAGATCATGACCTGAGTCAAAAGCAAGAGTCAGACACTTAACCACCTGAGCCACTCAGCCTCCCCTAAATATTACTTTTAATAGTAAACAATTAGCACATGTTATGCCCTTTTGGATTAGATGAATTTTATAATAAAAAATTTGAAACATGAAAGAAAAAGAAAATATAATCTATCAATGTCTACTTTTTTCACAAATAAACCATTTCAGTGGAATATTATGTATTTATGTTTTAAAACAATCTCTAAGGGGCACTTGGGTGGCTCAGTCAGTTGAGCGTCCGACTTCAGCTCAGGTCATGATCTCGAGGTTTGTGGGTTCCGGCCCGCGTCCGGCTCTGTGCTGACAGCTCAGAGCCTGCAGCCTGCTTCGAATTCTGTCTCCCTCTCTCTCTACCCCTCCCCTGCTCATACTCTGCCTCTCTCTGTCTCTAAAAAATAAATTAATTAAAAAAAATTAAAAAAAACAATCTCTAAAAGAAATTATATTTTAAAACTGCAATTCTGATTTTATAAAGATAAAATATATATCATCCTTAATATGACATAAATGTGCTATGTCTGTGTATCATTCACGATGATTCCTCCTAGACATCTGGTTTAGGGCGAAGAGATGTGGGATGTGATGGCTCCCTTGAGTGAAAAAATGCAGGGGAAATATTTAAGCAAGAAAATTGCTTCAAGCAAGGCTAGATTCTAGGGCTCTCACAATGTCTTGAAAATCCATTTTCTTTCCCTCATCTTTTCTCATCTAATCTTGTTCTCTCACAGGTCTTTCTCTGCATACTTCTTCAACTGTCATTGTACTGTAAAGGGGGCAAGTTTTGCCACATGAAGATATACTTCTCTGGCATATTTATAATTTAGGCTGATTATATATAAGAAACTGGAGACACAAAAGAGCTCTGAAAATCTAGTAAACGTTACCCTTTTGGAGGAGACATTTACATGCATAAGGGAAATCTCCATTGGTAAACTTGTCTCCTCCAGCTGTACCAGGAAGCTGGGAAGGACTTTAAATCTTTAAGAATTTATCAATGGAAAAGGTTTGAAATTAAATCTACATAAAAACCTTACTCTTATTTCCTGTGCTTTTTCTGGTAACCTGTCGTAACTGACTCCTTGCCTCCCACATCTTCTTCATCTTCTTTCCCCCAGTATATTCTTTTGTCTTTACTTGAAGATGATACTTCAGGTGATAACTTAAGCCATTTTGGGGAGTTAATCAGATTTCCTGGGTCTCTCCCATGTTATATGGGAGATATACATGTTATTAAACTTTTGTTTGATTTTCTTCTGTTAATCTGTTTCATGTTAATTTGGATCTTAGACCACCTAGAAGAGTGTTGATGGATAGAGAAAAATGTTTCCTACCCAGCAGTATCAGCCAAGCTTTTTTCACATTCTATCCCTTATAGCTTCAGGCGTAAATTCACAGAACTACCAAGCACAGTAGATAAATCATTTTCTCTAGGTTACCCAGCTAAAATTCTAGGAATATGTCTGATTGGACTAACTTGAATTCTGTGACCTTCACTGACCTATAGTCAAAAGAGTTTAGCACCTTGGTTGCAAAAGGGAGAGTCCACTGCTGCTTTCCTCTCTTAAGACGGTGGAGGGGGGGGGTGCGGGGGGGTGACAACAGTGCCATTTAGTGCCACAGTGAGTGGAGAGTTAGGAATATATAATTCCCTGAGGAAAATATAAGTTTATCCATAAGGTGAAAAGGAAATGGGTACTTGACTTACAAAACCTCAAATGTTGACTCTAATTTATTTCTAAAATAGGAAGATTAATGTGTAAGAAATTGGAGAGGGCCATCATTGATGGGGGAAATTAGATAAGAAAATAATTATATAGCAATTCCTGTGGTACATTTAGGTGACAAGGAGTATCAAATCAAACTGGATCTGAGAATATTTTTGCTGAGAACAAGGATCAGGGTGGCAGAAAATTAGATCAAATCTTGATAAGGAAGGCATGGAAAGCTTTATCTCATCATCACAGAGAAACTTTGAACATTTTGTGTATAAAAGTAAAAGATTAATACTATTATTCATTGTTCAAGGGAAGGCAAGGCTTTCTACCTTCCTACCTTACACAGCTGAGTCTATGAAATAAACCGACAGCAGGCATATTAACAAGAAAAAGTCTATGAATTTATTTATTTTTAATATTACTAGAGGAAGGGGAGGGGCAATGTAGGCAACTTAGGGGAGTGTAAGTTATTTTTAGGAAACATGAATGGGCCCTTAGAAAAATAGATGGGCAGATGATAGTTTGTGACAATTTGGGAGTGATGTTGACTTCTCTTTACCGTAAAAAGAGTCAAACTTCCCTTGGTTGATTAAACTCCTTGGGAAGGGACTTATTACAATTGAGGTTTGTTTTTGTTGTTTTTGTTTTTGTTTTGCAGGATCCTTCTTTAAGCAAATAAGGGGCGTTTGGACAAAGTTTGTCCCTGTATTTGTTGTTTTTAAGCACCTTCAGATCAAAATGATCAGTATATCAAAGCATCATATTTTGATGTAGCATGTCCTCAATTTCTTCAATTGACAGTAAAAAATTTTATAAAGTATACAAGAAGACATCTCTGGTTTTAATAAATAGATATATAAATGTCAACGTGATGCCAGGGTGGGTAAAACAGCTAAGTGTTTGACTTATCCATACATGAGAAATCGATAACTATAAGTGTCTTTATTTCTGGTGTTACTCTATTTAATACATTGTGATAGTCTCAAGGCACTGTAACTAATATATTGACTGACTCTTCTCCTCCCACTATAATTTTCTTTAGGAGAAGATACCTTTCTTAGTTTAGAAATGAGATGGAGTTTCAAAAACAGGGTTATGCAAATATTTTAAGATTATTCATCTTCAGGACTGCAAACAGTGAAATCACTTAGGTTGACTAATGGCTATAATTTTCGTAGTGTCTGAACTATGAAGTAAGTGGAAGATAGTAGCATTGTATCTGTCTACAAACCTTTGGGGGAAAAAGAGCCCAAGTGACATGTTGTAAAATATTTTTTTAATTATTAAAGCTGTGAGGATGCTAAATAGGTAGCGCTATGAAGACTATATATATATATAGTCTATATATACATATATGTATATATACACATATATATAGACTATATACACACATATATATGTAATTTGCTTTATATTGGATACACACACACCACATACACACAAATCTAATGGCATTAGGAGTTCTAAAGATGAGCTTATGAGCTGAGCGTTTAGGGTGATAATTAATGGAGAAAACTTTCATTGGATCAGTTATATCAGAATATAGTGCCACAGACCATGCTCATACCTTTGTACATGTTCTGATATTGTAGGTACCTAAATATAATGTAACTTTTGAGCTACAAATAAAATATGTTAGCAACTAAAAGTACAATTGTCTTTCATACATTCCTGAGTATGGCCTGGATCAGAGAAACATTTCTAACTAATTACCGTATAGCAAATAATAAGTGTTTCATCCCTTCTTGCCCCAGAACTTACCTCTAATGACATGATGAATGTCAGCTGGAAAAATCTTCTACACAAGTGGCCAGATACTTAATTGGTAAAGGACAAAAACAGGTGTGTATGTATACATACATATATATGCGTATAAATATATATATGCAAACATACATCTATATACATATATACACATAGTATGAATATACGTGTGTGTGTGTGTGTGTGTGTGTGTGTATTTTCCCAAAAATATAGATTCCTGAAAGAAGGGAAAAACACCTTTGTTCCTTTGATGAGAAGGTGTTTTGATCTCACACTAACTTTTGGAATGTAAATTCATTTTTCCAAGGACTAGATAAATGCCTGCTGTCTCTGGCTTTTATGATCTAGAGATGTCTCTCAGGTCTCTACTTCATTTTTTGGAAATATAAAGATCTAGGAAGATAGCATTCCAATCTCCTGGCACTTGAGGGAGCTTAATGTAAGAACCTAGTCAGGTCTACAATCACTTGACGCTCTTGGGGAGATAAAAGAATACTTATTATCCTTTCAGATAAGAGCAAGTGACCATATAAATGGCAGCTTTTCACACAGAGAAGATGAGTTTTAGGCAAACAAAAAATAAAACCAAAATGTGATATTGGTTTGCTTTGTACTTTTCCTTGCCCTCTACTAATTGTTTGTGACTTAATCTGAAATATATATATGACTTAGGGTAGTGAATGTGTTTGTCTGTTTTATTTGCTTTCAGAAAAAAGGCTAACAGTTTTTCTTATATTTTCTGGGTAATTGATATTAAAATGAGTTTGATGGTCGTTATCTACTGACTTCCTTGCCTTAACCTCTGGACATTTAATTCAAGAACTAAAAAAAATAAATAAATAATATACAGGAAGAAAAAAAGGGGAGACTTGGTAATAAGTTAAACGATATATTATAATATCATAAAGTAGTACATTAGGTTTTATTGAAAGTATGGAAGGAAGGAAGTATGTCAATAAATTTATTATAGTAATATTTGTAATCAAATTAGAAATAACATTAAATAGTATTTCAAGGATAATTTTTTTTCACAACCATTGAGTTTCTGGTAGCACTTTCCCAGCTATCCCATGAAACAATTTGAAATACAACCTTGTGCTAAGATTTTGGCCTCTACTGCTCTAATGCCGTTCTTCACTAAAAGAACCAGGACTCTTAGTAGAATAACTGATTCCGTATTTGAGATAGGAAAACTCAAGGTGAGCCTTGCTGGGAGGAAAATATTTTTTCATGGGTACTGAAGATTGTATTTAGTAGGATCAGATAGAAATTTCAACTTACAGGAAAGAAAACTAGAGGCCAAGAGGGACAAATTGAACATTAAAACAAAACTGAACTCTTGTTTTTGAGTTAGGTATAGTTGGTCTTGGCAGGGCATTGCTTTCTCCGACAACTACTAAAGAAGCCTGGATAAGTTCCAAAAATTGTATTTTTAAAGCCAAGAGCAGTGGAAGCCGTGGAAAGACTAAAGTGAATGAAAGCTCCAGAGAAGGGAGAAATGTTCATATGTGAACTGACAATTGGCAGCTATTATTTTTCCGTGTAAGCATTTGCTGGTGCTAGGCATGGATTGTAGACAAGAGCATGAGCCAAGCCAAGAGCCCCTCCTGGATCAAGAGCCAAATCACCAAATATTTTAATGGTGGTATGAGTTGCTGAAATGACATATTTGGAGATTTAAGGGCCTTGAATATATAGTTCCTTACATCAGAAATTTTCTGAGTCTAAAAGGACAAGCGGAATTAGGAACAAAAGGCCCACCCACTTGGGTAAGGAGTTTGATAGCAAGAGAGGAAGATAGCATTAAAGGTAGGGGTGTGTTGACATTTGGGATTTAGGGTTAGTTTTTGCTGGTACACACTAATATGGAGCTACTTAGAGACTGAGAACCTGGGAATAGTCCTGGTCAAAAAACACAGCTGAGGAATAGAGAACCAGTAGGATCTTTGGCCTTCATATGTCGCTGAAGTGCGATATGAGACACCTTAAACACATACCCATTTTATACCTCAAGACCTTTCCCAGATTTTGAAACTGTGTGAGGTGAAATGTTAAGGATCTGATCTAAAAACCTCTGAAGAGAAAAATTCAGTATCCTGCATTCTTGCAGTAATGAGGAGATAAAGATCTGTAAGCCTAAGAAGAGGGGCACCTGGGTGGCTCAGTCAGTTAGGCGTCCATTCAACTCTTGATTTCAGCTCAGGTCATGATCTCATGATTCATGAGATCGAGACCCATGTTGGGCTCTGTAATGTCAGCTTGGGATTCTCTCTCTCCCCCTCTCTCTACCTCCCCCTGTCTCAAAACAAATAAATAAATTAAAAAAAAAAAAAAGCCTAAGAAGAAAGGTAATGCTTTAGGAACAGAGGTGCACCAGAAGTTGATAGAGTCTTACCATTATAGTGCCCTGCCCTAACTCACAGCTAAATTTAAAGGGCATGACATAATGATAAAGAATTCAATTTGAAAGGAAGATATCAGAATGCTATATCTGTATGTTATGTGACTATTATGTCATCTAGAAAGATGTAGAAAATCATAAAAGTATGAAACAGTACTTAGGGGAGTATTCTAGGGCTTAAAATATTTGAGCAGAATGAACATTCAGTTAAAGTTAAATGTCATATATTTTTCTAATGCCTCACAGTATTCTGAATTACCGGCTAGTTTTTGTCTTGGCATCCAGAACAACAATAACAACAACAACAGCAACAACAACATAAATGGTGGTGGTAATCTAAAAAAAAAGTCCATTTAGAAAATGATAGTGAGAAAATAAGAACATAGGTGAAAATGTCTTTTGTAAAACACATTTAAGCACAGCTATGCAAGTGGCTTGGAAAGTCTAGAAGTGAACGTTTATTGATACCACAGAGGACTATTAATAAGTTCAACAGTAGAGGGGAAGAGTTACAGAGTTTGAAGAGGGAAAACTGGGCATTTTTGCTGTGTTCCTATGGGATATACACTTGATGGTGGTGTTTATTTGGACTGGAACCATGAACAGGGGAACACAGTGGTGTCACTGAGAGGTCAGGTTTGGGAGCAAAATGTGGGGGAGGGGTTAAGGACTAGAAGCCTGAAATATACACAAGCTTATAATCAAGAAAGGAAAAGGAGTGAGAAGTAAGGAGAGGTAGTCAAGGTTTTGGATTTTAGAGAAACAAAAAATGAAGCACATTTTCATCACACCTTCATAAGCAGTTACTTCAGGTAAAGGTAAGGAACTAGTTCATAACATGGCGATTGGTAAGTGTGGCAGCCAGGAAGGGGATTGCTCTCAGGTGACGGTTCACTGAGGAAAGAGAAATGCTTAGATATTCTGAGGATTATTGCACACAGGATTTGAGTTGCCATTAAGATCTGAAGTGTCATTATGATCATTATGGCCCTCCTTTAATGGGGATATGTGGAGGATGGGTGACAAATGTCTTCTTCATCAATATCCAACAGTAGCTAAAGTCCAGTGGTTCCAGTGGTTCTGTGGACCAGTCTGGTAAATGTTTACCAGTTAGTGAATATATAATTGGGGTTAAGATATCATCACACATGTATACACATAGGAGCATATATTATGAATATGTCTAGTAACATATATATATAGATACATATACATATACATATATGTATGTGTGTATATATATATATATATATATATATATATATAATTCTTATTTTACAGAAAAAGAACAAGGCACAAAGAAGCTACCTAATTTTACACAGCTAGTAAGTGACAGAGCTGAGGATTGACTCCAGGCTTGTCAGGCTCAGATGTCTGAGTAGTCAACCCTTGTGAGGCTACCTACTCTGAGAGTACAATAGAGTATCTACTTTTGGGTTCACCAAATTGTCAAGTAAGCATTGAACTTAAACCAGAAACACCCATTTCATCTCAATTCTAACATGTATTATATAGTAAAATAAATAAATAATATAACAAAGCAAGTCATTCTGCTTTATAAAATTGCAGCGATTTTTTTCATCATTCAACATATAGTCTGATTCGGGCAAGTTTATTGTGCTGCTGATTTTGAGTGCCAACGGCCTCTTGAAGAAAATTGGCTTTTGCAAAATAGTAAGTTTTAAAGCAGTCACATTGCAAACCCCTCCAGCAGAAAGGAGTAAAAATGCTATTACATTTCTTTTGTAATTTCTCTTTGGATCTGTTCTTCTGGAAAAGATGAAATTGAGCCAAATAGTTTTCACTACATTGGAGGTCACAGAAAAGAATCCTTTTCTTATGGGAAATGCTCCATGGAGACAGCGCCCAATGGCATCCAATTAAATTGCTGGAAAGGTTGAGCTGAGTCTGCACGACCACCCCTGTATTGCCACATTGCACCCCCGATGAAGGGAAACAATTTTATGACTCTTCCAACATTATGCTGAGAAGTGAAATAAGTGATCAGTTTGCCTCATGCATTTTGTTTCTCTAAGGTGAAACGTTCTCTAAGAAGAAGAATCCCAGATGAAAAAAGAACTCTGAATAGTACCAGCCCTAATAAACATCCAGGTTGGTAGGGGATACAGAACCATAAACAAAGACATTAAAGTAATGTACAAAAAGTGCTTTAATAAGGTTGTGTGCAAGTATCAGAAGCAGTACTGTGGAGAGAATGGTAAACAACCTCTCTTTATATTCTTCCTCTGACCTCCAGACTTTTGCAACTCCATCAATACAAAGACAAAACACATATCAATAATGAAAATTTAAATGGAAAGTGTATTAGCAGCCCAAAAAATGTGTACAAAATAACTGGTGGTATCTAAATTTGAATTTAGGTTGGCCATTACACTTTGTTTCTTCTCTCAAACACCATCTCAAGGATCAGTTTTTAAAATGTTTAGTTGTGCAATAGGTATTTTCCAACTTATACATTATTATGTAACAGTTTTTCATACATTTTTAGGAATAGATTTTTAATTCACAATGTAAAATAATTTCTCAGGATTGTTGCTTAATAATTTCATTCCTTCCTGAATGAAAGGCTTGGAACCTTTAGGGTTTCTTCATAAACTACTAAGTGGTCAAATGACTAAGTAGCATCTTCTGTGGCTGAAGTAGCCAAGATGGCTAGGAAGCCATTTGTAATGTGATCCTGTGTTTTTATTATGCCTTGTCTGAAACATAAACATACCTATGGCAGTGAAAAGACTGAACAAGAGGATGTAATGGACATCTTTTTTCATTTGCTCATCATCATGTCTTTGGGGATAATAAAATAGGAAATAAGCACACACTTTTCCTTTGAGTGAACTGCTTCTTCCTCACCTTTGTTTCTTTTTTTTTTTAAATGTTTTTATTTATTTTTGAGAGAGAGAGAGAGTACACACAAGTCGACGAGAGGCAGAGGAAAGGAAACAGAGGATCTGAAGCAGTCTCTGTGCTGGCAGCAGAGAGCCTGATGTGGGGCTCAAATCCACAAACTGTGAGATCATGACTTGAGCTGAAGTCGAAGTCGGACACATAACTGAGCACCCAGATGACACTTAACTTTATGTTAACCCTGACTAGGAAACACTGACCAGGGGCACCTGGGTGGCTCAGTCAGTTGAATGCCAAACTCTTGATTTGGCTCAGGTAATGATCCCAGGGGCATGGGATTAAGCCCCACATCAGCTCTGTGCTGAGTGTGGAGCCTGCTTGTGATTCTCTCTCTCTCTCTCTCTCTCTCTCTCTCTCTCTCTCTCTCTCAATATCTCTTCCCCTTCCCCCCTCTAAAAAATACATACATACATACATATATACATAAAATGTTTAAAGAAAGAAAGAAAGGAAGGAAGAAAGGAAGGAAGGAAGGAAGGAAGGAAGGAAGGAAGGAAGGAAACTGACTAAATTGGCCCAGTGTAGTGCTGCCATTTTTTCTAGCTGTCTGAAATGCCCTCTTTGTGTCATACTGTTCTGTATTAAGCCCTTCATTGAACCTTTACTTAACTAAATACATTTTTTTTCTTGATGGTTCTCTGATTCCCCCAATGTAATTTAAAATCATACACACACAGAGAAAGAGAAAAAGGGAGACATACAGATAGACAGACTTTGTATTGTTCATTCCTTTATACCTAGACTGAGAACGTGACCTGGAACATAATAAGTTTTTATATAATATTTCCTGAATTAATGGACTGACACATGAAAAAGAATGTGACACAAGATACAATCAAATTCCTTCGCCTGGAGTTTTCCAAGTATAGTAGTTGGTAGGGAAATTCCCTTTTTTCTCAGGTCCTAAAGTCCTGAGAACGTGGTCTCAGAGGCATCAGCTTTCATGTCTCCATGGAAAAGGCTAAACGAATAAGGGGGCTCCAAATAAGAAGCACAGATAAGATGGGAAAGGTAATAAGAGTAATTCTTGGATTAAACATGTGTTTTATATGACATCCCTAGAGGAAGCCCGGCTTCTGTAGATTTTCCTTCAACTCAGTGTTACCTTTTAAGCAATAAGAATAAAGAAGTGCCTTTTAGCAAAACCTAGATTTGAAAATCCAATTTTCATGCCAAACAATCCTGATTAATCAGGAGAGAAGATTTTGGAAAGTGGTTGGATTCATTGAGTCACTGTAGATAGAAGTAAAAACTACTCAAGTTATACTCATAATATTTTCTACTTAGGGAGCACTTTAGAGTATAAATAACACTTTCACATAGAGTTGATAAGTAGATAATCTGAGATTCATTTTTTTTTTATTTTTTTTTAACGTTTATTTATTTTTGAGACAGAGAGAGACAGAGCATGAACGGAGGAGGGTCAGAGAGAGAGGGAGACACAGAATCTGAAACAGGCTCCAGGCTCTGAGCAGTCAGCACAGAGCCCGACGCGGGGCTCGAACTCACATACCGCGAGATCGTGACCTGAGCCGAAGTCGGATGCTTAACCGACTGAGCCACCCAGGCGCCCTAGATAATCTGAGATTCATAACATTTCTGTGAGGAACTCAATGTATCAATGGACTCATTTTCCAGATGAAAGTGGTGATACTCAAGTAATACTTAATACTATTGTAATGATAATAAGAGCTAACATTTATTGAATACTTAGGATATATGCCAAAACTTGTACTAAGCATGTGTATCAATTACCTCTTTAATCCTCATGAAAACCCTGGAGATAAGTTCTATCATAACCTCCATTTAAGAATCAAGAAAGCTATGACATAGAAGGGTTAAGTCCTTTCCAGAAGCACACAACTAGCAGTTAGATGACCAGCCAAATTCAGCTAGTCACTGAGCTAGCCAGGACCCGAACTTATCTACTGTAAAAACAATAATTGAACAATACCTGCTATAATTACTGTAAGTATTATAAATTATTCATATGTGTTTTATGGGTAACTTTTTTGCAAAAGTGATTTTATGTAACATAACTGATTTCTATCTCAAGTGGATTACTTCTATATCTAAATCTCTTTTCCTAATTTCATTTCTGATTTGTAGATGAACTACCTGAACACTGAGTAATTCATCTAGACTGGAGTATAGATTATATGAGATGGGAGGTGTGAGATAAGACCAGGGAGGGTAGCTACTAAATAAGCAAAAAGGGATCAGTGAAGGCCTTTTGAAGGCCTTGTGAAGGGCCTTAACTATCAGGCCACGGGTTGTGTCCTTTATCACCAAGTGTAGGGTCCAGCAGGAACTATGCACTTGCTTATATTTCACAAGACATGGTTCTAAAATAAATGTCTTTAAACTCTCTTGGACTTTGTAACTTGCCTTCTATGTTAATTTAATTTTCCATCATCCAATTTTAAGCTACTACTCCGATCATGTTGTTTTCACAAAGCATCTGTGTCTCTCCATGGCCTACAGAATAAAGTCCAGATACCTTTCCCTGAAATTCACTGACCTGGAACTAAAATTTCAGAGACACTTGCCCTATACTGCTGAGATTTTACATTTGGAGGAATAGCTTCCCTCAGGCTCATTCGATATAACCTGAATTTTTTTAATCTTGGGTATTTCCTATACCTTCTGTGGTCTCTGTTGACTTTCCTTTATGGGAACATTTTCTTCATCTTACAGTGTCCATGGCAAATTGCATTTTCATTATTATACTTGTTTTCATCTTTTCAGTGGAAATTAAATTCTCTAATACATCTTTTCTTATTTGATGGCTCAACAAACTTTAATCTTGTGAAAGAATTGTGCTCTGTACAAATTAGTTTGTAAAATGTTGGGTTAAGCAAACTCTAATCAATGTTTCTTCTGACAAACCTTCCAGAGGCTTTTATATGATAATATGGATGCATCTAGGAGTGTGCCATCCAGTATTTTCCAAATTATTTACCTACAGAACTTTGTGTGTGTGTGTGTGTGTGTGTGTGTGTGTGTGCATGTGTGTGTGTGTGAGTGTGTGTGCACCTCTTAACATTTTCTATCATTACTAGGATACTATTTGGAAGGAATAGCAATATTTGGCATTACATTGTTACATTTATTGTTTGTAATTGTGTCATAATTATTCATGAACTTATATTCCTTCCTTTACTTGATTGCCAATTCTTGAGGGCAAAATGTTTATCCTGCTTACACAGTTGATCCTTGAACAACACAGATTTGAATTGCGTAGGTCTACTTATATGCAGATTTTTTTTGAAAAATATAATACAGTGCTGTCAATATATTTTCTCTTCCTTATGATTCTCTTAGTAATATTTTCTTTCCCCCCACTTACTTAATTGTAAGAACACAGTGTATAACACATATAACACACAAAATATGTGTTAATCAGCTGTTCATGTTATCAGTAAGTCTACTAGTCAATAGGCTTATTAGTGGTTAAGTTTGGGGGGAGTAATAAGTTATAAGTGTATTTATTTTCAACCACAATGGGGGTGGGCAATCCTAACCCTGTGTTGTTGAAAGGTCAACCTTACTTATTTACCTTTAAGAACTTGGCAAAGTTTTATAGCATATGGTAGTAATTGGTAATTTAACATATAGCATATGGTAATTTAACGGAATTTTTACCATATATTTATGTTTTTCAATAACACTATTCTTTATTGACGTATATTTTGAGATAAACACTTTTTATACATGTATCATAGATCATAAATATTTCTTCTACATAAAGAAAGTTTTCATTTGATATTATACCAGAGAGGAATTGAATAGTACCCTAAGCCCACCATTTTTACATAAAAATTTTAAATAACTAATAAAATATTTGGCTTCTACCCTAGAATTATTTAATTATTTAAAAACAGGAGATATTCGGGGTGCCTCGGTGGCTCATTCAGTCAAGTGTCTGACTCTTGATCTCAGCTCAGGTCATGATCTCATGATTCGTGAGATTGAGTGCTGTGTTGGGCTCTGCACTGACATCGCACATCCTGTTTGGGATTCTCTCTCTGCCCTTCCTGGTTTGTGCTCTCTCTCTCTCTCTCTCTCTCTCTCTCAAAATAAATAAATGAACTTAAAAACAACAACAACAACAACAAAATAAAAACAGGGATATTCTTGATTTTCTGGGATATTCAACACTCTGGGATAGCTAGGTATCTCCTTAAAGTGTCTTTATTTTTTTTAATAACCTTCAATTATAACTTCCACGCAAGCTTATGGTTCAGTCTTTTCTCATTCATGCGTGTGCAAATGATATCCTAATTTGAATATTAAAAAATTGAATAAGAGGATTGTTTTATTCTTATGGTAGCATAGAGGTAGATCTAAGATGTGTGGGCAAGTGAACCAAATTGAAACAAACCCCAGATATTTTTTTATTTGATAAATCTCTAGGTGTTTTTAACTTTTTCTGTCCTCTATATCAGTGGTTCTCAGCTGGGGGTTATTTGGCCCTGGGGACATTTTGGCAATGTCTGGAGACATTTTTGTTTGTTTCAATTGAGGGAGACATACTACTGTATTCAAGGTAAAGGTCAGGGATGCTGCTAAACATACTAAAATGCCTGGGACACCTGTCCACCACGCACAAAAAAGAATTATCCAGCTCAAAATATCAGTAGTGCCATGGCTGAGAAACAAGGCTATAAATAGTTTATCAATTGTCACAAATGTTTGCTTGTATTGAAATAGGAATTTTTCGTTATTTTGTCAAGTTTTGTATTCTCGTTCTCATTCAAAAATACTTTGACAAGTGGTGCCTGACATAATTTCTGAACTACATACACATAACAGTGATATAAGAGGGGTGCCTGGATGGCTCTGTTGGTTAAGCAGCCGACTTGGGCTCAAGTCATGATCTCAAGTACATGATTTAGAGCCCCGCATCAGGGTCCGTGCTGACAGCTCAGAGCCTGGGCCTGCTTCAGATTCTGTGTCTCCCTCTCTCTGTGTTCCTCTCCCGCTGGCACTTTTTCTGTCTCTCTCAAAAATAAATAAAGATTAAAAAAAAAAGAGAGAGGGATATAAGAAAATCTCAGTAATAGAAGCCATAGGCAATTTACCAATAACTTACTTAAATCTAAATTTCCAGGGTCCTCACTTAAAGCTGAGCACTTTTGAGACACTAGGAAAGACCCTAGAAACAATGTGTTTATTCATTTATTATTATTATTATTATTATTATTATTATTATTATATTATTGCAACAATAAGGTGGTTTCACAGCAGTCAATTAAAGATTGTTATCACACTCCATTTTGACCTCTCCTGTGTCATACTTAATCTCATGGTGGGTAGCGCTGGAATGACCGTAGTGGTTACCTTTTTAAATTTGTGATTTACTATGATTATTTTTTGGGTTTTTTTAATGTTTATTTTTGAGAGAGAGAGAGAGAGACAGAGACAGAGTGTGAGCAGGGGAGGAGCAGAGAGAGAGAGGGAGACACAGAATCTGAAGCAGGCTCCAGGCTCCAAGCTGTCAGCACAGGCCCGACGTGGGGCTTAAACTCAACGAACTTCGAGATCATGACTTGAGCCGAAGTCAGATGCTTAACTGACTGAGCCACAGGCACCCCTGATTTACTATGATTCTTATTATTTAATTAAATATGTGCTTTCATACTTAACATGGAAGGAGCTGTCAGTACCCTTCTTGTATTCCTGACCCCAAACTTACTCCAGAAGTCAACTGGGTAGTTCCTGTACACTTCCATGGTTGCCACCTTAAGCCCTATGGACTTCCTCTGGTTGTGTGAGTGTGCATAGCCCATGGACATCACAAGCATAAGAGAAGGTCCAAAATGCCAGGGAGTTACTAACCGTCAAGAATAATTTTCAATCAAAGAGGAAGAGGAGAGGTACCGACCCCAGCTTCCTCGCTCATTGATGTGGCATTCTGAGGTGTGACCTAAAATCCCACAGCGAGGTCAAGCCCCACTGCTCAAAGCGATGACTCTATGATTTATGTTCTTTTTATTGGCTTTCACCCTTCTCCATGTCATTATCTCACTTCCTCATTGTGCGCATTGGTCCCTTCCCACATAAATTAATCCTGCCTATGTTTTCCTTTGGAAGTTTGCTTTTGGGAAACCCAAACTAAGAGATCTAGTTTCATATTTGCAAATTATATTATTTTTCTTTAAAAGGGCCCCCTATATTGTGTAAGCTTCAAGCCCTACCCTGGACTCTTCTCATGTGGCACCCTTACTTTGGAAAAAAGAATATCCTTAGCTAATTCTGAAGGCTCCCTAGGCAATGTGAATCACTGTTACAGAGTTACATAATTTTTCTTAAAAAAAAAAAGCCAGAACTTTTCTCTTTTCTTTTTTTTTTTTTTTGATATTATGAGATATCTGAAGAAAACCCTTTAGTTTTATATTAAGAAAAACATTTTACAACTCTGCCTTCATCATTTCTCAATAATAGGGCTTAGGAATTGAAGCAGTGAACTTTGCTACAGTTTTGACCTGATTCGGTCAACTGCCATGCCCCTAAAGCTACTGTTAAATTAAAGAAGTTAAACCAACAAAGCAAACAAAAACAGTAAGTAAATGCCCATTTGGCTTACATTCCCATAAACAAAGCAAGACTTCTATAAATAAAAGCAAGTCAGAATAGGATAGGGATGTCTTCAATGGCTCACCGGATTGGTAATGGGATATGTGAAGCCTTTTCTTTCTGGGTCAGCAGTCTGAATCCAGTCCAGGTCAGTTGAATCCAAAAAAGTCATTTTTATTTCACAGCTGATTTATACACTCTGTGGAATGAGTCTGGTCTCACTCCAGGTTGTGGAAGACAGGTGTCTGCAGTCTAGCACTGCCCCTTACACAGCTCAGTAATTGGCCCCCTTGTTAGCTGCCTCGACAGAAAGGCCAGGGATGAAATGAACATTGAAGCTGAACTGCACTTGTTGTGGCCAGCTCAGGAGCCTCAGTCCACTGGCCAGACAGGATTGATGGCAAAGTAGTATTTTCCTTTTCCTGCCTTGCCCTGTGTGGACTGAAAGGGAAATTCAGAATACCAGACGTCAGCTTGCTATTTATCCAGGGCACTTAAAACATTTTGAAAAGAAAAGGCTTTCAAAGGAGCTTATCAAAAATTGCTTTTGGTGTGGAGCTGTGCTTGACATGCTTCAACGTAAGAGTAAGATGCCATGGCCGAGTTATAAGTCCTGAATACGTAAGTTCATCATCACCACACTTACAAAACCCACACTGAAATAGTTCTCCTTCAGGCACTATTCACTCAGGGTGAAAAGTGGGGCTACATCGGATTTCCTTCTGGTTGCATGATAGGTAATAGAGTGGTCATTTTCGACCAGTTCATAAATTAAGAAGTTAAAAAATGGATTTTCAATTTCCATAATTTTACTTAGGGTATCTTTTGAAGTGTGTATTATTAGTTTGTCCTAATGCAAAACTACCAACCGAAACTAATCTCCCTAATGAGGTTCATTTGTCCTTTGACAATGCAATAAATAGTTTCCTCAAGAAAAAAACTTAACTAATAGTGTGGCCAGTACCTTATAATTAATTTTCTTCCCCAATCCTTGAAAGCATGAAAACAAACAGTAAATTTTTCATTTGTTCATCTCTTTAGAACAACTGTTTAGCAGAGATATGCTTGATTAATGGATTTAATTTGTTCCTTTCTTCTGTAGTCAGTTTTCATATTACATTGGTTATCAGAGGATAGGACAATAATGTGGGCATTCTCATTGCAGTCCACTCCATCAGTGTCAGCACTGGCTTCTAGCTCCGGGTCTGCATCTTTAACCTTTGTCGTCCTGCAGAATCTTTCATCAATCTGTGTTACAGTCACCTTGGGAAGAAAAGGCAGAACCACTCGGTCAGCACTTACAGGTAGTAAAGTGTGTCATTATTTCTAACAAAATGCTGGCAGAGGCGCACCTTTCATTTCCAACCGAAATATGATTTGTGAGATCAGCAACCCGACTGTTAAAAGAGAAAAATGGAGGGTACCTGTCTGGTCACTACCAGACCCTCTATAAAAACCAACACCGGGTGTCTAACGCTCTCCTGAACTGAGCCCTTTCAAAGGACTGGGGCTAGTTTTGCAAATTGAATATTATTGTCGGATAATAGATGTTTGTATGTAGAGGTCAAATAGCATCATAAATATATAATAGCAGACTTTGTAATACTGACCATTTCATAGTAGGAGAGAAATCTCCATGATTCAAATCGGCAGTTCACTTGACTTTTCAGTGTGACATAAATTGCTATAAACTCTACCTTGAGGGGTTTTTATTATGTTTAAAGCTATGTGGAATATAGGCTTTGTAGAAAAAATGAAATGTTTAAGAAACTCTAAGGGATGCCTTTTTGGTAACTTTTCCTTTCGTGAAACTAAAAACTAAAACATAGGTTTAGATATGTTTTGCGAATAACATGTACTTATATATTGCATAATTTTACCAAGGGTGTTGAATTTCTGCACATTAAAAGATAAAGCCCTAAAGTAGTATTTTTAAAATTCAGAAAATATATACTAAAAATACATGCTGGTTGCTTGAAGAAACTTTCACGAATTATTTTGACTTCTGAGTTTCATGCTTTAAAAAAAAATCACGTTTCTCAAAAGGTAGGAACTTCCTGATACTTAAGACAACATTCACAATTTTAGATTTGAATTGATACAGAGTGAAGATCTGTGCTCTAGTACTAGTTTTGTTACATACTATTTTCAAGTTATTAGGCTAGACATTCGTTTACGTGAGAATAATATATTTTTGATAAACCTCTGAGGTACGCAAATGTGAGGTTTTGCTATATTATTTTGCAATACAACAACGTATTAGTGGCTCCTCACTGGGCACTAATTTCATCACCATTGGCGATTTTGGCATGCAGGGTACACCACAATCTAAATTTCTAGCCACTTATCACACCACATACCACATCTCTCCTTTATTATGTATGTATACAACCCTCCAGCCATCCGGAACTTCTTACTTTTATCACTATTCTCCATGTATTGTTATGGCTCTGTCTCTGTATTGTGTCCCTGCTTGGGTAGTGCTTATTTATCCATCTTCTCTCTGCATCTCTGCTCTGTAAATTCATACCTATCTTCACAGCTCAAATAAAATACTACTTACTCCTTGAAATCTCTACCCATGATCCCACTTGGAATTAATTTCTTCCATCTTATAGTACTTTTAGCCTTGTAAGTCTTATGGGACTCTGTTTACCACTCTTCTAAGTACCAACCACAGTTTGATTTGAAACATAGTTGTGAGCATATGTATCTGCCTTGGCTATGTAGGAAGGAAGACCTTCCTCTGACTTATGATCCTTCTAGCTGAATTTAGAATGAAATTGACATGAAGCACATTAACAGGAGAAAATTAAACTTAATAGCACATATACAGGAATCTACACAGATATGGAAATTCCAAAGACAGTGGGGCAACGGAAAGTCTTAAATGAGCTAAGGAGAGGGGTAGGGCCTGAGGATACAAAGGGAAGAAAGACCTTTAGCAGGAAGATGAAAGGAAAAACAAGGTTCCCCTATTATACAGATAAATTTCTTAAGTAAAGGGAAGTCTTTGTTAATAGGCTTTTCCTGTTATAGGCTCTCCTTTCCAATCTAAATTTAGGCATTGAGGGGGAGGCAGAAAGCTTTTCCTGCATCTACCAAGTTTTGATTACTTTTAACTCAAAATAATTTTTATGCCAAAGTGGCCCACCTAGGGGCAGTCTACACTGGCCTTTACAACCACCAACTTGTAAGATGCTGAAGTTTAGGGACACCTGGGTGGCTCATTTGGTTAAGCGTCCAACTTCAGCCCAGGTCATGATCCTGTGCTTCGTGGGTTCGAGCCTTGCTTTGGGCTCTGTGCTGACAGCTCAGAGCCTGGAGCCTGCTTCAGATTCTCTGTCTCCCTCTCTCTCTGCCCCTCCCCTGCTTGCACTCTGTCTCTTTGTCTCCCAAAAATAAATAAACATTACAAAAAAAAAAAGATCCTGAAGTTTAGACTACATGCTTTTCTAATTTCTTCCTCACCTTTGACCTGCCCTACAGGCAGAGCTCAATACAAATATATTGAGTGGATACATAAGTTATTGATCCTAAGTTACAAATTTTTTTTTCTTGCTTTCAAATCACAAATCCATTTTTCCAGATTTTGATATAATGCTAATATGAAAGATAATCCACATAAAATGTGAGAAAGGTCAATAATCAAGAATTTAGTTCAAAATATCATACTCATTACATATAACTTAATATATTTAATTATTGGGATTAAGGTACATGCTTCCTTAATATCTAAATTTAAATCTAAGAATTATCCCAAAAAGGGTACAAGGGATAATTTTTCTAAGGAAAATAATATGCATATAACAGCTCTGTTGCTTTGTATTTCAATAGATATTTTTTAAGTAGATTTGTGTAGCAAAATATTGCATAATTGTTTCATAAATATGTTTATATGCCTGGAATTATCAATTTTTTCCATGGCCATTATCTCTCTTACTCCTGTTCCTCAGATAAATGTTACCAGACCCTATCCACAGTATTTTGAAAATTATAAAAATTTGTTCATGCAGCTCAAATTTAAGAGAGAGAAAGCAAAATAACAAAACAACTTATATATTAATTTTAACTTCATCTGCTACTGGGAATATGAATTTTGATAGTGGATAAGAAAAACAATTTTAGGGAAAAATTATTATTATCTGAAGAAAGTCTTCAATATTTGATTTAAGTCAAGGGAGTCTATGAAATCCCTTCCACTATAGGTCAGTGAACATTTCATAAGTGGTATCGCTAGGCCTTTATCATAATCTCAAGGATTGTCCTTCAGGTCTCAGAACTTTATGGAAACAAAAGAGGTCATAAAAATAAAGTCCATATTTGCCCGGTTCAAGTAAACAGGCTCTCCTTTGATGTTCCCTTCTGCTCTGTCATGTCTAAGGAGACTCCAGTGGTATTTCAGTGATGTTTAAAAAAGTCAACTGTTATTTTTATACAAATGTAAAATGAACATATGTCAAATATTTTTAACTCCTTAGTTAATGAGGAAACTAGTAAGAGTTTAAAATCAGTAGAATAAAAATTTTAATCACAGAGATTTATATCCTTTACCAGTTAAACCTCATTTGCACAAATGAGAACAATTTTATTGCTATAAACAAGAAAAATCTCTACTGTTTTCAGTTTTCTACAAGTTAACATCTATATCTACAGAATTATAAAACAGTTCAGTCAATGACATTCAAAGGTACATATTCTACAGAAATCCCCAGAGATTTTCCACTAGACAATGCCCAGCATTCTATTGAAAGAAAGCCCAATAATCTCTTTTACCTGTTTCTAAGACTTTCACAGTTTTTCCTATTTTTATATTAAAAAAATCCAAATTATCCATAAATACTAAATCGATCACACTTTTTTTTTTAGTTATAAAATGATTTTTTTTTTTAATTTTTGGGAGGAGAAATGTTTTCTTCTGCTTGTTTTCAAAGGACACTTTATCCTTATAGTTAATTCCTTCCCTAGGTATTCCATGCTAAAGTGTTTAAATATCTAAGGCATGTCACATATTCCCTTAAGAAAAAAAAATAAAATCACTCAAACTGAGAAATTTAACATAGGTAACCCTTCCTTGAAGGAGAAAAACTTTGGAATATATGACATTGACATGTTCCCAAACTCTAGAGAGAGTGAGTCGTATTTGTAAGGACAGAAACAAAGGCTTGCTCTGAGGGGACAAAAATAATTCACATCCCTCCGAGTTTTCAAAGGTTTTTTTTTTTTTTTTTTTTAAGTTAATTTATTTTTGAGATAGAGTGAGTGTGTGTTGGGGAGAGCAGAGAGAGAGGAAAAGAAAGAATCCCAAATAGGCTCTGTGCTGTCAGAACAGAGCCCAATGCAGGGCTCCATCTCAGGAAACTTGAGATCATGACTTGAGCTAAAATCATGAGTTGGCAGCTTAACTGAGCCATCCAAGAACTCTCAAAGGGTTTTAACCCCCCTCCCCCGTGAGAATCAGTGTCATAAAAGATAATAAACTCTTAATTGAAGACGTATTAATATGCAGATTAAGCTATGAAAGCTAAATATTTCTTTGGTGTCTAAATTCTAATGGATAAGAGAAAGAAGAAGATGAAAAATTCTAATTCTGTATTTCTTAGATACTGTTCCTGGTTAGTGCAATAGACATTTTTTATTGTTATTATTATTATTTTAATTTTAGGGAGGGGGGAGAGTACAAGTGGGGGAGAAGGGAAGAGGGAAAGAGAGAGAGAATCCCAAGCAGGCTCCACACTCAGCACAGAGCCCAACACGGGGCTCGAGCGTATGACCCTGGGATTGTGGCCTGAGCCGAAATCAAAAGTTGGATGCTCAACTGACTGAGCCACTCACACACACAATAGACACTTAATTATTAAGTCTGGTATGATAAAGGGAGCCACCTTTTGGGACAAAAAGAAGTTTTTGTTTTGTAGTGGTTACTTTATATAATTTTAAATATGTCCTTGAGGCCATACAAGCACTTGAATGTGTTTGTCAAGTTACTGGTTGTCTTGAAATGCATGGATCAGGCAAAATAAGAATAGTAATAGGGCTTTAAAAAAATAGAAGTGTATATATAGCTAGGCCCCTTTACAAGGATATTCAAATCCAGGACAGAAACGGAAATTGCTATGAGATAAGCCCTGGGCTGTTAGGTGTTCAGTGTGAACTAGTTAGAACTAGAGAGAATACTACTGAGGATAAAGTGCATTTAAATGCTGCCTGTAAATAAAGTGGGATGGATTTAATGAGCCACAGGGAAGTCCAGTTCCCTTTTCTAATTTACTAAAAGTTCATTACTTATAAGCATTAGCAAATAACAAGAATAAAAAAGAAATTTAAATGTAAATAAATTTAAAATAGAGTACTTTGAGCCCACTATTGTAATTTCTATCCTGACCCCTGGTGTAAACTGTGTATTAATAAATAGTCACCTTTTTCTGATGACTATTTTCTGATAGTCATCTTTTACTACCAACCATGGCATGTATTTGAGAATTTGATCTTGTCACCTTGATAAATCTAGTAGCTGAAAGGAAGTCATAAGTGAAAAAGATAGATGTGATAAACAGTTCAGGGATATTGTCCAAATCTTATCCACTCAAAATTGAATCCATGTTGAAATATTCGTAGACCTAGGATGTGTATAGATTTAAGAGTTATGGTACTCATTATCATAATGATTGAATAGTCAATGGGTATTTCCATATGATATAAAATACTAACATCTTCTTTAAGGTTAGTTAGGATAAACCAGATATCTCTTTAGTGGAACTAGAGTGTATGCTGATTAATTCTAAAGTCATTTTTGTAAATACAAATCTCAATAAAAATAAGTATATATTTGAGCATGTATTGTGGAGTTTTTCACTACTGTGTTAAAAGATTGAACATAAGACATAACCTTCAATGAGCTTACAAAGAGATTGAAACTATCTGCTTAAAAGAAGGTACTTAAGCAGTAAACAAAGGGCTAGCCAAATGACACTAGCTCTAAATATGAAAGATAATTCATGGTGCTTGGGTGGCTCAGTCGGTTGGGTGTCTGACTCTTGATTTCTGCTCAGGTCATGATCTCATGGTTTGAGATCATGCTGACAGTGTGGAGTCTGCTTGGGATTTTCTCTCTCCCTGCGTCTCTCCCACTCACTTGTGTGCACTCTCTGTGTCTCAAAATAAATAGATAGACTTAAAAGATTATTCAAGTATCAAACCCCTAAATAAAGTTGATGAGTACTCTTTTTTTTAAGTTTATTTACTTATTTTGAGAGAGAGAGAGAGTACAGGATGGGAAGAGAGGGGTGGTAGAGAGAAGAAAATCCCAAGCAGGTTCTGCAGAACCTGATGTGAGGCATGAACCCACAAACCGTGAGATCGTGACCTAAGCAAAGCTCAAGAGTCAGATGCTTAATCTACGGAGCCATTCAGGTGCCTCTACTCTTGAAAGCATCAAAATTGTCCCTTTTCAAGATACAGTCATTGCCCATAATTTTCTCTGTAAGTAACATTAGGAGACAAAACAATGTCATTTATACACATATAAAAGGAAAGGATTAACTTATAAAACTCGAGGATTGCTTTTTAATTATCGTGTGTGTGTGTGTGTGTGTGTGTGTGTATGTGTGCGTGTGTGTGTGTGTGTGTGTGTGTGTATTTTTCATTTCATGGGGATAATATCTCAATTACTATGTTGCTGTTAACAAAGATGTATTGGGAATACAAATTAGTTTACAATGTCTATAACTAATGCTAATTTTCAATGCTTAAAGGGAAGCCAGTAAAGTTTCTATAAAAATTAAGGACAGCAAAAAACCAATATAGATTGATTCATTCCTATGGCTCCAACTTCACAAATTTAACCATGGGTGGCTGCAAATATTCTGTAGATCACTTAAGGTAATAAAGTAAATGGCTAAGTTTTGAAAATCACACACAAATAGTGAGGACTTTCTACATCAGGAAAAGAACAAACAAACAAGTATTCAAAATTCTCTGAGTTAAAAATAAATTAAGAGTAAAGTTAATATGATTTAGACAAGTATATTTCATGACCCACAAAAAGTCTTTTTTTGTTTATTTGTTTTTAACGTTTATTTATTTTTGAGACAGAGAGAGACAGAGCATGAACGAGGGGGGGTCAGAGAGAGAGGGAGACACAGAATCTGAAGCAGGCTCCAGGCTCTGAGCTGTCAGCACAGAGCCCGACGCGGGGCTCGAACTCACGGACTGTGAGATCATAACCTAAACCGAAGTGGGCCGCTTAACCGACTGAGCCACCCAGGCGCCCCACAAAAAGTCTTAATGATCACAAAGTTATTGATTGTATGGTCCTTTAGGTAAAGTAAGTAAATAAAAGTGGTTGTCATTGGTGCTTTAGAAATTGAATCTAAAAATTAAAAAAAAAAGGACTGTCTAAAATTGTTTTATTTTATCACAATTACATGAATTTTCAAATGATGGTTTTCACATATTCCCTTAGAACAAGAAAAAAAAAGAGGTTAAAGGAACTTAAAAGTAGACATCCTGGACAAGATTGGCAAAATAACAATTCAATATGAAATATCTAAAGTGTGCAAAGAAGTGTAGAAAGAATATTGGCTTCTAGTTTGAAGTCTACCATAAATAAGCCATATAACCTTCACAAAGTAATTTCAAAATTATTTTTTAATGTTTATTTATTTTTGAGACAGAGAGAGACAGAGCATAAACGGGGGAGGGTCAGAGAGAGGGAGACACAAAATCTGAAGTAAGCTTCAGGCTCCGAGCTCTCAGCACAGAACCTGACGCAGAGCTCGAACTTGCAGAGTGTGAGATCATGACCTGAGCCGAAGTCAGATGCTTAACTGACTGAGCCATCCACGCACCCCTCAAATTCTTGAAATGCATCTATAAAAGGAAGAGATTAGGCTGAATATTCTTGAAGGCTCTGTCTAGGAATCAAATCATTTTATTGTATAAAAAAGTATAAATATGTTTCTGATTTTATGATTAGATTAATTTCCAACTGAATTACCTATAGTACCTCAGCATAAGACAAACCATAGGATAATATTTGAGCCACACTATTGCTAAAATTTGTGAGACACTTCCACTAATTACAAACTAAAATTTATCCAAATGTACAGAGTGTGCTGATCATGGATGGATCACAATTAAACTTGCTGGCCCTCTTTTGTAGGCACGAGATCTGTCCTATGATTGTAAATTCAAATGCCTGCTAGAGGCAGGTAGGCATCATAAACATGGAAATCAGACTCTATTTTCATCCATAGGGAAAGTTGGGCTCATATATAAAGCAAGTAAATAGCCTGTCTAAAAGCATTCACATAAAAAATAAATCTGAAAGAACTATGGATACCAAATTCGATAACTTCTTTAAAAGTAAAAAAACTCCTGGTCTATAACCAACTAGAAAAGTGCCACTTTAGTATTGGGAGCTACTATCTATGACCTACATTTTGTTTTTCCCCATTTATACACAACCATAACATTATTTTTCCCATCCTCTCTTAGAAATACTACAGATCCAGGGTATAAATGAATAGGCCTTGCAATTTTACATAAAGCATACAAATTGAGTAGTGTAAAGAATGTATGTGGGGAAAATTTGTTGGAAAGCTGGTTGCTGAGAGATCTTGATTATCATTCATATTTTCTCTCCCTCTCTCTCCCTCTCCCTCTCTCACTTTAATAGAAGGAAATCAGACTGTTCAAGATAGCCAGAAAGTCCAAAAAAAAAACAAAAACAAAAACAAAAACCAATATTATTTAATCCAACAACTACACAATATTAAATAACTCTTCCTACTTGGAATTTAGTGATGAGTTGTACATGTCTACCAATTGTCCAGGCTATTACATTAGGTAGTACTTTCTAATATCAAAATATACAATTAGAAAAGGAAAACATTTCACCCTGTTTGTGGACAAAACCCTGAGTACTCTCCTGAGTGGGAGATCTGTCCTGAGTAGGAGAGATCTTTGTGGCTGAAGTACTAGGACACTGAAAATAAGTAAGAGTGAGATCTCTGAACATGTTATGTATCAGAAAAGGAGAAAATAATATTCAAGTTGAAGAGTAACAACAGCAAAATATTTATAAAGCATCTACTTTATGTTGTCAATTAGACTCATAGACCAAAGAGAATGGGGCCAAAAAAATTGGAGAAAGTTCTAGCTATTGGGAAAAAATAAAATTGAAGATAGATGAGATAAAAAAGGGTAAGAAAACTACAAATGAGTAGCATAATTGATATTTACATTAAAAGAAATAAAACAGAGAAATGTTATTAAAAACCAAAGATGGGGAAAAGATAAGAATTAAAAATAACAATAAAAGAGATGATAAAGATCTCTAAAGGAAAACAGAAATCCCAAGTTTACAATTAGTATTCATGTCTAAAGAAGAGAGAAGTTGAGGGGCGCCTGGGTGGCTCAGTCGGTTAAGCATCCAACTCACGGGGTCCGTGAGTTCGAGCCCCGCGTCGGACTCTGGGCTGATGGCTCAGAGCCTGGAGCCTGCTTCCAATTCTGTGTCTCTCTCTCTCTCTGCCCCTCCCCCGTTCATGCTCTGTCTCTCTCTGTCTCAAAAATAAATAAACGTTAAAAAAAAATTAAAAAAAAAAGAAGAGAGAAGTTAAACAAACTCAAATATATAGTAAAAGACAATATTTCTGTACTTATGAAATTCTAGATTCTGAATATAAAATGGGATTGCCAAGTGTAAGGTAAAGTTGAGGTTCAGATATAAAATATGAATTTCAAGCACAAATAAAATACAATTCAACTAGAATAAACATTTAAAAAAAATCTAAAGGAAGAAGAATCAGGCTAGTCTCAAATGTAAACACAACATTAGAAGCCAGAAAGAGAACAGAGAGACCGAGAGGTTTAGAGGTTGTGACAATGTAGTTGCAATGTAGTATACTCATCTGATTCATTATTTATGATAAAAAATATATAAGCTTTGATAGTCAAGAACATATTCCCTATCAGTCAAAGCCTTACCAGATGGCATGTTTGGGAAGCCACACCTCACCCAAAGGCTGCCATTTTTGTGCAAGGTTTTTTAACTTTATTCTGGGAAATATATATTTCTCCAATACTTAATTGCCTTTCAAATAGCACAGAATATTCTGGTATTAGAAGGGTCTTGGCACTTCAAATGTGTAGTGCTTTGTGTCCTTTTATTAAGAAATTTTAAACATTTTCCTGTCATCTGGCCAAAAACAACAGAAATCTCCATTCTAGACAAAGACTACTTAAAATAAAAAGTAAAATCTAAAGCAAAGAAAAAAAGAGAAATCATATTCTATTTATTCCATAATTTGCCATCTCTGTACGATGGAGTTAGTGATCGATATTTGTATGAGAAACAAAGACTTCTTTTCTTTCTCTTGCATGCTGCACTTTTTAGGGTACAAATGCATGACTACTGCATAGAAAATGTTCATCATGGGCTTATATTAATATATGGAAGAGATGTAGAGTCCACAGGTATAAATAAAATAAGGTTTAAATACATAAAGAGTCACAAGGAAGTCAGCACAGTCAGGAGACACAGCAGCATGATCAGAAACATTCTCCAAAGGAGGTGTCAATTTTTGGCTCCCGACATAGCATGACCATGAGATACAAGCTTGTGGATCATGGTCTAAGACATTAAGATGATTTCAGGCCATCTGGACGCTCCACTGCTATCATCCAGGTTCAACCTGGTATGCATTAGGTTGATGGAATTCAGCAGAAGGATGGATCTGGTTTTGTGCCAGGAACTACCTCAGCTGGTCCAGGTACACCTCATAAATCTTGGCATTATGAGATATACATTAGGACTACAGAGTACCACGAAGTACAGTGCACACAGGCATGAAGTCAGCCTGCATTTATCACTCTCAGCTCCCACTGACTAACAAAAGATCCAAGGACTTTCCTGAACTTCACCCAAGAACGAGATAGACAAAAAGATCTGTTATCCAGACATTTTTGGAATTATACTAACAGGCCCTAAGAGCAGCCACAAGTCTTGTTTTATAGCCCCCTTGGGTTTACTTGAAATTATATATATATATATATGTATATATATATATATATGTATATATATATATATATATATATATATACACACACACACACACATATATATATATATATATATATATACACACACATATATATATATATATATATATACACACACACATATATATATATATATTTTTTTTTAAAGTCCTTAAACTCTTAGTGACTGATTGCTAAAACATAGGAAATTCTACTCTGTTAATTATGAACAATTTACTTCTTTGGTTGTCCCTTCCAAATTTTGTAAAATAAGATATTTAAATTTTACAATCAGAAAACATATAAAATATGTTAATGAAACTTTAGCTCTCAGAATATGATATAATATGATATTTGGGATCTACAAAGGTATTAACTTATTTGATTCACTTAATGAAATAAACAGAACTGCACAGTTTAGTTAAGAATGAAAGGCAATTCACTAGCCATTTGTATGAATACTGTATGTTAATGATAAGTATTCCAGTCCAATTAGATTAAATTGTTTTTGTAAAATACTCTGCTAAAGGCCTTCAAACTAAAAGTGCTAAATACTTTATGATTATTTGGCCTATACTATTTATTTTTTTATTAATTTTTTAATGTTTTTATTTATTTTTGAGACAGAGAGAGATAGAGCATGAGCAAGGGAGGGGCAGAGAGAGAGGGAAACACAGAATCCAAAGCAAGCTCCAGGCTCTGAGCTGTCAGCACAGAGCCTGATGCGAGGCTTAAACTCACAGACTGTGAAATCATGACCTGAGCTGAAGTCGGACACTTAACTGACTGAGCCACCCAGGTGCCCCTGGCCTATACTATTTAATAAGAAAACATACAGAGAAGCAAATAGTATGTGGGTTACTTAATTCTCTAACATCATCATGTAAGTAAAGCTCAATGTTTGCAGCAATTTGCGTGCAAATGATCTGTGCGTTTTAGTTCACCACAGCTCAATAGTACTCAAAAACATTCTAAAATATAACACAGACTGAGACTGCACCAATAATTATGTTGTATCCTAGTCATGGTTAGGAATGTTTTCATTACATGCTAAACTAGGCACAAAAGCATTTTGCAAATTGATTTTGAGTCAAGGTAACACATTTTAGGGGGGAAATGACCTAATCGAAACAGAGAGCATCCATGGAAAGAAAGGAAAAGAGTAGACAGTCCAGATTTTATTTAAGAGGAGTAGTTGAGGAAATGAGGTGAGTTTAACTCAGAAATAAGAAGACACAAGAGAAAAGAAAAGAGCTGTGTCTGAGTATGTGAAGAGTTTTCAAATGTAAGAAAGAAGATGCTTAGTATTATTCTGAAATCAAAAATTATAAGAATGCAGATTTGGAGTTGATATACACATAAGTTTCTATGCTCTCTTTATCATTAGCGGTCTACACTGTGTAGTTGGGAGCTCCCACTTGATGATAAAGACATAAGCTGACCATCCATCTCATGAAGGTATCTGTGAAATTGTTGCCTTTGTTCCAAGAGTAGACTAGAAGATATCAAGGTTCCTTTACCTATAGATTCCAAGGAAATTTAGTGGTTAATAAATAATGTTTAGTCTGTCTGGAGTGAACCTTGAGTTATGGATTAAAAAAATCTTCAATGTTAATAACTGTGTTCTAGAAGGTGAGGTCATACCAGTTTTGTTACTTCTAAAAAAATAGTACTAATAAAAAGAAACAAGAGGAGGTATGATCAAGACTCATAAATAAACTCAAACCAGCTTAATCCCAAAAGAAATTTGTAAAGTCACTTAATGGTCTAGTCTTGGAAGTGAGTAGGTAAATTCAGGCATCACTATATCCAAGTGATCAAATAATATTAGAAACCTTCCTTTTCACTACACTTTTTCTCTCTCTCTTTTCTGTTTCTTACCGTGGGTCTTTGGTCTGTTGTGCTTCATTTTCTTGAAAGTTCTCTTCACATGCCAAAAATATGACCATAAATACATCCAGAAATATGCAGTTTTTACATTTCTTGACCTCAGAAAACATAAAGACTCTACTTTCCCAGCATTTAGAGGGATCATAAAAAAGTGTTTTTGTTGGCTCTTTTATGTACTTTTTACTGTATTCTTAGAATAATCACTGTGGTTCATGGAGTAAACCTAGATCAAATCCACAGTATCTCGTGTTTTAGCATTCGAAAAATTGGGTGAAAAAAATCACAAGAAATAAGAAATAGTTCTGGAAAAGAATACAAGAATGTAATAAATAGCTAGTACATTTACAATTTAATAGTTAAAATAAAGCACATTTCCCATAGAGGTGCTCACATGAACCAATCCCTTTCCTATTTATTTCTTAGTCCTTTTTTCCCCTGAACAAATTACTAGGCCCAAATTCCTAGTTTGGGAATGGTAGCAGCAACGCTGTGTAAATGGAAAATCACTTAAAGAAAAACCGAACTATGAAGCATGGAAAACTTTATATAGTACTTGTGTGGAGTTTTCACTATACATACTTTGTCAATATACTCAGCCAATGGCCCTAAAGCAACTTATTTTTTAGTTATTTGCTCATTAATCAAACATCTTTTGAAGGCCAGCTACATGTCAGTGTTTCAGGAAAAGATAAATAAAGCATGATTCCTGACCTAGCAGAACACAGTCATAATGGAAATAGATAGCCAAATATGTAAATGGAGTCAATATTATATATTATATTTTAATGTCCTATCAATATTATATATATCATATTGTCATATTGTGATTGATAATAAGAAATATATATTTGGTCTTCATCCACTGTTTCTGGTAAATAACACTTAAAACCCCAGGAATTTCCTGGATGGTGTGAGGTGTAAAAGTATCTTTTGTCATTTTAATAAGGGGGTTGATTGACACTGTAGCCAACCATGTGATTAGAGGATTGGAACTTTCATTCTTATCCCCAACTCTGGGGAGGGGAGAGGGGTGGAGGTTTAGTTCAATCAGCAATGGCCAGTGAATTAAATCAGTCATGACTATGTAATGAAGCCTCCATAAAAACCCAAAAAGATGTGGTTTGGAGAGCTTCTGGGCTTGTGAGCAGGTGAAGGATCTGGGAGAGTGACCTGCTTGGAGAGGGCATGGAAGCTACACACCCCTTTCAACACTCCTTACCCTATATATCTTAGAATTCTGTCTGTGTGTTTCCAATTTATCCTTTTATAATAAACAGTAATCCGTTAAGTAAAATGTTTGAGTTCTGTGAGTTGCTGTAGCAAATTAATCACACTCAAGGAGTTCATTGGCACCTCTGATCTATAGGTGGTTTGGTTAGAATCACAAGTGACAACCTGGACTGGCGATTGGCAACTGAAGTAGGATTGAGGGATCAGTCTTGTAAGACTGAGTCCTTAACCTCTGGGACTTGTACCTGTCTCCAGGTAGATAGTGTCAAAATTGAGTTAGCTTGTAGGACATCCAACTGATGTTGGAGGATTGCTTCGTGATGTGGGAGCAAACACACACATCAGAATTGGTGTTGGAATTGGATGGAGATATATATAAGTATATGTGTGTATACACACACACACACACACACACACACACACATTATTTCTTGTTTATAGATTTTTAAAGCCTCATATTACTTTAAAAACAGAATTTTCACCTGCATTTGGCTAATATTGTTTATGTTACAAGTTGTGATCTACTCAATCAAAAAATTTTTGGAAAATATAAGTAATTTATGTGTGCCTTATAAGGAACATCAGTACCTTTAGGCAACTGTAAACACTCTGAGAACAGAACTCTAAGGCTTGTTTTTTTGTTTGTTTGCTTGTTTTTTCTCTTTTGTTTTGCACTTTCTCTCATTTAACATTATTTATCGTTGTCTCTTCATCTCAACCAATAAACTCACATTTCCTACTTGAAGTTTGCCTTAAATCGGTGAATAAGGAAACTAGAAATTTGGAGGTATAGCTCTATGAGGCTGCAGCTCAGATTTTCAGGGAGATGACCTTGTGGTAGCATCTCTGAGGCTGTGTCATGAGGCTGATTTTAGTAGTTTGGGAAGTATGATGGTTAATTTTATATGTCTACCTAACTGGGCTAAGGGATGCCCAGAGGGCTGGTAAAACATTACTTCTGCATGTGTCTGCAAGGGTGTTTTTGGAAGAGGTTAGCATTTGCATCAGTAGACTGAGTAAAGAATATCTCCCATTACTAGTGGGGGGGGGGGGGGGCGGCAGCACCCAATCCACTGAGGGCTGGAATAGAATAAAAAGTCAAAAGAAAGGTGAATTCTCTCTCTATCTTTTCCTGCCCCTGGATGTCAAAGCTCCTGGTTCTTGGAACTTTGAAATCTGAGACTTATACTAGCAGCCCTCCAGTTCTTAGGCCTTCAATCTTGAAATAGGACTTGAACCATTGGCCTCCAGGTTCTTGGGCCTTCAGACTTGGACTAAATTTTGCCACTGGTTTTCCTGTTTCTCCCACTAGCAGAGGGTAGGTGATGACACTTCTTGAGAAATTTAAGTCAATATAGGAGATGATCTTTTCAAGACTATTACATATAAAATAAGCTGTGATACTAGATTTTTCACTAATGGTATATTCTGTAGACTTTCCTATTCCTATGTTTACCTCTTTACTCATTATTCATTATGGTAGCATTCATTCTAGATCTAGGTCACTGTAGTAGTAGAAAAAATTCTGAACTACAATTTCCCTGTCATCATTGTGATTTAGGCAACAAGGGCACATCTCTTAATTACTTTCAGCCCCATTTTCTTTCTCCATTATCATAAGAATTTAGATGATATTCGTTAATTTATTTAGTCATTCAACAAATATTTATTAAACTTCTAATATGTATGGGGTTTGTGCCACATGATGAGATATAAAAAAAAAAAATTGGATGATATTGAGCTGCCCTCAAGAGAGGATAAAGATTTTAAAGTGTCCAAAATTGCACTGGAAATATTTCCCAAATGTGCTGTATTCATACCAAATAATAAAAGGAAAAATAATAAGTGAAGTTTATATTTACAGAAAAGCCATAAGCCAAGCTTACAATCATTAGCTAAATATAATATGATGCTTGGAATTATTCTGCTAGATACATACAAATATTACAAATATATGCTTAATATATTTTTAACACATCATCATTATTTTTAACAGAGAAATGCATCATCATTATTTTTAACAGAGAAATGCAGTACCAGGGCAATATAAATTGTTATGATCTAATGAAAACACAAAATAAATCAAGTGCATTAAAAAATGTAGTAGAGTAGAAGAGTTTCACATTTTCTATTAGTCATCAAATTTCTAAACTTATGCATAGTGTAATGAAATATCATTAATGACAAATGGTCTAGAATTGTAGTAAAAATAGATCCCTTAGACTCAGTTTTCACTATTTCCATATGCATTACTAATCCTGCTATATTTCCTTTTTACTCTTAGAGTCACGACCCTTTGTGGCTCTCATAGATGCTAGCATATTAGATATTATTTTGTCCTTTCTTCCATTTTGTTTGGTCTTGGTCATGTGACTTGCTTAGGTCAATAGGATGATGAGCATGCATCCATGGCTTATGCATCCTGATGAGAAGATTTTAGAGACCTTGTGAGTTGTCATGAGCACACTATGAAGGTGCACACACGAGTTGTGTCTTTCCACTATGTCCGTTTTATTCAGTCATAAAACAAGGTTAACATAATTATAAAGTATGTTCAGGATTCCAAGCACAATGACATTTCACTACACGGTTAACATGGGTTCTTGTGTGGAACACGAAGCAGAACACAAGACAAGTCACAGAACAAACAATATAACACAGGGGGTAGGAAGTTAAGGATCCAAACACGAAGTCAGTCTGTGGTGCGCAGTTGAGATAAGGCCTCAGTTTGGTCTGGATCAGCTTTTGGCACTTGTTTATTATATTCAAGTAATGAAGGATCTCAGTTCTCTTCAGAGATGGATCAGGCTGAGACTTCTGTGACAGCTGCCTTTCTGAGTTGCTCAGACATAGAGGGGTCAGTGTCTGAGGAGTCTACAGTTTGCTGCAAAAATCTACCCTTATTAAAGGCAATTAATCAGTTGTGGGCCCTTGCAGACCTACTCTGCTTCTGCTAGTTATTAGTTCTGAGGTATCGTCAGCTGGTGCTGGTCTTGGCGATATCTGGTAACTGCAGTATCCTTAACTACTTGCATCATTGCTTGACAAAGGCCTCTGTTTGACAGGAGTGACTGCATCTTGCTCTCTATACCTGGTAAAAATAAATATCTACAGCATACTTCAGTTTAAAGTCATTCAAAGTCTCCTCCAACACCCCGTTTTCTAGAGTCTAAAAAAAAATGTAGCCCTATTATTGCTTTCAGTTCACGATAGTTGCTAATTCTTGGGGATTAGAAAAGAATCTGCAGACAGTGCCTGTGGGTAATATAGGAAAAATACGGTAAAGGGTACCAGAATATGCCCCCCCCAAAATATGCCCTTTTGGCATAAGTATTATTTTGAGGAAAAACAGACAATAGAAGAAGTTCCGAAAACAAAGTAGAAATTACCCTTTTGTAGGGAGATGTACATTTATAAAGGAGATCTCCATTTGTAAGCCTATCTCTCTCTGTACCAGGAAGAGAAGACAACTGTAAATCATAAGAAAATCTTAACAATGGAGAAGCCCCTGCTTAAATCTGCATAAGAAAACTTACCATTACCTTACCAGAAAAATCTTACTTTTCCTGGTAACCTTACCATAACTGGCCTTGCTACAACTTTCTTTTGTCTTCAGCTGAAGATGGCATTTAAGCTAGTATCTTAGGCCACCTCAGAGACTTATTCATTTTTCCCAGGGTATGTCCCATATATACATGAAATATACATGTTAATAAACTATTTTTCTCTTATTAAGCTTTTATTACAAAGGTTTCAGCCAAGAACTCAGAAGAATAGAGGGACAATTACTTTTCCTCCCCCATGACAGCAAGGTAATACAGCAGGTTGAAAAAGTCTCTTCTCAGAGAAAATGAAGGTAGAACTTATGAAAAGCCATCTTGTGTTCCATAGACATAAGAAGAGGCACTAACATTGGTAGGAAAGTCTCAGAAAAGCAAAAGCTAGGAATATGTTGTATATTGAAAAAAAAAAGTCAACAAAGACACTGAACAGAGGTTTTTAAGGTCAAAATATGAAGGAAAAGGGAGGGATTTCCCACTGCTTTGATAAGTGTGTAATATTGATATGACAGAGCAATGAAAACAATACATTCAATACTTGGCTATATCATTCCTATCACGTAGATATAATGTTCCTACAGAAAAGGAGTATACCAAAATTATGGATTAAGAGAATCATTTTATAGGTTTCTAGGCATTTTATATAATTTTAACTCTTTGATATCAAATTTAATACAATTTAACATATTGAAAGAACTACTGATATAATTAAAGAGGTAAATTATTGCTTCAGTATAAGATTCAAAAAGTGTAAATATTAAATGATATGAAATTTGTTTGCTTTAAAGTCTCTTTTTATAAATGAGAGAATTAAGGCATTGGAAATTTAGGTCCATGATCATAGATCAGCCTGCTGGGCAAATGGCAAACTAGAACTAATATCTAGTTTGAAGTAAAATCTACTAGAAGTAATGTCAACTTCCTTTTATAAGACAGAAAATAAAGCTCATAATGATTGAATTACTAGCCAAATGTCACATAGTCAATAAGTAGAACAGTTGGTATGTTTCATGTATCAAAATGGTACTCTGTTCATATTCCTAACATTATGCATTAGTCTAGTACATTTAAGAAATATAATTCCTCTGTTAGCATGTCAGCCAGCAATGTATGTACAGATTTTCTTATCAGCTTGTTTACTTTTTATGGTATACTGTAGATCACTGATCCTCAAAATTCATTGCACATATGAATCTCTTGGGGATCTTGTTAAAATTCAGATTCTGATTCAGATATGCTGGAGACTCTGCAATTCTAAGTGATGCTGCTGCTGCTGGTTACAGACCATGTTTAAGTAGCTAACCGTTAGTTATGCTATAACACAGGGGGCTGTGGACCTGTAGCAGTCTGGAAAGTATTTTTCTGCAATGAGATAAGAAACTTGTACAAAGATCTAAATAAATGTCCATCTTTTTTCATGGAGAAAGTTGTTAAAAGAATGACAGGTGGACTAAAGGGTGTTCTTAATGACACAATAGATTTATATTCTGACCCAAACTCCTTACTTTAATTAACACCCAATTCACAGAGAAGCTTCTTTCAAAGCACATACGTTGGGGGTTAAGAGAGTATAAGAATTTTGAATGTAGAGGAGGAAGAATAAAATAAATATCTCTGAAAAAAAGCACTACCTGTAGGGAAAAAAAAAGCCATGCTGTGAAGAGGCATGAAGACTGCATACCTGAGATAATACCACCAAGGGAAGGGGGAAAAAAGAGTTTGGGAAAAGGGTGGTTGAAAGTCAATGATAGACTTTTCCTATTAAATCAATTTATCTTAAGCTGTGGAAGAATGTTCTTCCTGTCTTTCTGGCATTAGAGTCTAGGAAATGATGGTGTTAGTAGTTTTCAAGTCAGACTGTACATTAGAACCAATTTTGAGAACTTTAAAAATTATCTCCACAGAGACTGTGACTCAATTGGTTTGCATTCAAGTGCTTGATCATTAGAATTATCTTAAGCTCCTCAGGGGATCTTAATATCCAGCAAAGGTAAAGAGAAAGATAAGCAAAGGTAGAAATATCAACATTTCAGATAATTAGGCCTCTGAAGGCTAACTTGTGAACTTAAGTATTATTTATAACTTCGTTTCTAAAGGAAACAATATTAACTTCCAAAATTTGCTAAAGAATTCGAAGGAATTAGGTTGTGGGAAGAGATGGACCAGTGAGGAGTGATTGCTACAACATGAATTCAGTGAGTACTAGTTGGGGCAAACCAGCCTTATTTACTTTTTTTGGTAGTTATTTCATCTGAGACAAATGGAATTTGCCTGATAATACTACCTCTTATCTTTTTTAGCTCTTGAGCTCTGTGATATTCACCGCAATTCTGATTATTAGGCAAATAACACATTATTGATTTTATTTAGACTGAATTCCTGAGATGCTAAGGGACTTGCCTGCCATGACAGAGTTAGATTTACCAACATTACATTTGTTTTCCTATAAATCTTGGTGCATAAAAACCCTGCTAAGTCTTTTCTTACAACTTTTGGACAAGATGAAAAGCTGTGGGCTAGAATATAAAACAAAGAGGTGGATTTCTGATTAAATATATTTATCCAAAGAGTATTGATTGATGGTAAGCTTGATATAGTTCTACAGTGAAAAGATCAGAGTCTGTCCTGGTTCCACACTTTTAAATATTTATTACTAATCAGTGTGATAATGATATGGAAGTTAGGGTTATCAAATACACAAAGCTGAGACTGACAGCTAGTATTCTGCACACCATGATCCACAGTTAGATTCCTGACAGACTGGAATAAGAATTCAACTACAGCAGGATAAAATTTTACATGAACATAAAATTGTGCATTCGATTTAAAAACTACCAAGTACGATTAAAGAGAACATATTAAAAATTAACTTATTAACAATATGTGAGGGCTTTTTATGTAGAAAAGAAGTTTGATGTAGTTTGCACAGATCGCAAAGACAGAAATAGGAGACTGAACAAAAGATGAAGGTAGTTTGTAGCAGAACATGAGAGGACTTTTTGGCAAAATACGAGTTAACAATTTTAGAAATTTTGTCCATATAGCAGCTTGGTGTTCTGCTACAATTATTCTACTTAACCCTTATAACATTGCTGCCAGGAAGGTATGATAAACCCAAACTATAATGATGAAACTGAGATGATGTAGGTTAAACTTTTGTAAAATTTCACACGTGGAAAATGAGGTAAACTCATAATTGGGACTCAAGTTGGCCTGCTTCCATTTTGTACAAAATAATTAACAAATTAATAAATTCTTCATTATAGGAATTTGTCAGACATGTCAAGGGGACTATTGTTGGGAATCTTCCAGAGAAAAGTTCCTTAACTGGGCAACTGAAACAAATTAATTCAAGTTTCCTAATTTATTTGTAATTGCTGTACTAAGATTAGGGATTGCTTCCTTCTCAATCACATGATTATTGTGGACATTGCAAATTTAATATGATCTGTTCCCTAGCCAAAGTTAGATGCTCCCTGCCCCACCCAAGGCATAGTTAGTTGATTGACCAAAGGATGGATATCCATTGGCTTTATACTGGGCAATGAATTCATTCTATGAGATTTCTACACTTGGAGCTAGAGCATATTATTCTTTTTACAGATTATTCAAACTATAAAATCTGAAACTCAGGAACTGCTAAAAGTCATGTTTACTTTCTAGTTAGAGGGAACTGGTCTAGAGCTAAAGCAGAGAGAATCAGAGATGAAAGGGCGAATATCAGTGGCATTCCAGAACCTGATTGTGTATTTGTGAGACTGAGCTACATTCTGGCCACTAGTTCATGATACCACACTTTGTCTTTGGCTTCAGCTAGTCTGAGTTGGGTTTCTCACCAGTACAATGCACGGTCCCCAGTCACTTTCTGCCAAGAATGCTAGTAAATAAACCTTAACATACAGAGATGTCATAACATATTTAAGGATTAAGTCTTTGCATATAAAAGTCATAATAGTAAAGTAATTTCTGATTTTATTGTTTCATAAACATTGTTGCTTCATAATGTAAAGCTTGATATTTATCCTAGCCATTTTTTTTTCTTGGGAAAATGAGTTTTGTGATCATGTTGTTGAATTTTCACAATAAAGTTGCCTTAGTATTAATGGTGTAGAGTTATGGGAAACCCGAGTTACTAATAAGGTGTATATGATTGACTCCTGTGTGTATGTGTACGAGATCAGAATTCTAATTTTAGTTCCTTATACTACTCTATAAAATTAAACTTTCTATTAAAGAAATAACTGTGACTGAAAGGGTTTTTAATTAGAACATATAAGCTATATTTCCAGCATTTGACAGTGGGGCCTTAACATTAACCTTGCAGTTAATGTATTTAATTAGTTATTTTATATAAAGCTTATTAAAAATGTAGGCTTTTAATGTAGTCTCTGCTCCATTTTACTCTCAGCGTCTTGTACTGTATTCAGAATGGTGAATTAAATGATGATAAAATAGTTTGAATTGTGTCTATAACCATTAACCTTTTAGCAATGGCTTTTAAACAGAGCCATGCACCAGAGTGGTGAATTAATTGATAAGAAGTCACTCTGATGGTTTTTATTCAATATTCTTCTTATAATCATCACTCTTTAATATATTTCTAGAATCACATTTGGGATATGCATATTATGCCAATATATTTATAATTTCCTACCACCTTGTTTTCTAAAAACAAATGTCATTGTGTCAGTTTGGCTGCTGCTGTTTTTTTTTTTTTTTTTAATTTTTTTTTTTAACGTTTATTTATTTTTGAGACAGAGAGAGATAGAGCATGAACTGGGGAGGGTCAGAGAGAGAGGGAGACACAGAGTCTGAAACAGGCTCCAGGCTCTGAGCTGTCAGCACAGAGCCCGACAGCGGGGCTTGAACCCATGAACTGTGAGATCGTGACCTGAGCTGAAGTCGGACGCTTAGCCGACTGAGCCACCCAGGCGCCCCATGGCTGCTGATGTTTTACATGTTTAGTAAAAACAAGTTTTAAGTGGATATAACATATTAGGAAATATAAAGACATTATCTTTTAAGTTTTAATAACAGATACCATGTTGTGAAAAACTTAAAGAGATGGCACAAAAATTTTCCTGAATGCCAACAGAAGGTGGGAAAATTTATCTTGTGGTTGTCTTTCATATACCTGAAAAATGTGAAAGCAAACACTTCCTCCCAGAAAAAGGATGAAAAATGCTTTTATTATTCCTTACTTTTGGTGAAGTAATTGTACAACATTGTTTTGAGAAATGAACCAAAATGAAAATCATAGATGTCTGAAATATAAGTTGCAACATGTTCGTATATTTATATATAAGTAAAATTATTAATTACAAATTACTATTTTAAAAGGTTTCCTAAAAATACATTAACAGTCATCAGCAGCACTTGCTTTTCTTTTGGTGATATAACCACTCTTTCACGGTGGTTATGCTCTTTCCTAGTTGTTTACTTTTTCATAGCACTGGGGGCATGAGGGTGAGAACTGACATGTTAATAAGCAAAATAAAATCTAAAGCGGTATGACTTTCTCTTTCTAGAATAAAAATCTCAGAGTGGTATTTAAATTTAAAGAACTTGAAAATGAGCATTTCTGTTTATAAAATTCAAAATTCTGTACTTTTGGAGATCTGGTTATATTCAGATTTCCTTATGATTCTGTGAACTATCCAGTGACATTGAATTTACTTTTTCACATCTCTTTTTTTTCTGCTTACCCATGTATGCTCAAGTAAGTGTGAAACTATTTCTATAGTTTAACAACAATTTTTTTTAATTAATAAAAACATTTGAAAGATATATTTCAAGTATTGAAGATAGCTAATTAAGTGTTATTTTACTTGTGGGTTTGCTATAGACTTAATGTTTGTGTTCCTCTAAAATTCATGTTGAAGCATAATACCCAATGTGATGGTATTTGGAAGTAGATCCTTTGGGAGGTGATTAGGTCATATGGGTGGAACCCTCATGAATTGGATTAGTGCTTTTATAAAAGAGAAACCAGAGAACTCTCTTGCTCTTTGCCATGACAGTATGAAACCTAGAAGAGGGCTCTCACCAGAACCTGACCATGCTGGCACTCTGATCATGGACTTCCAGCATCCAGAACTGTGAGAAATAAATTTCTGTTGTGTATAAGCCACCCAGGTTATGGTATTCTATTATAGAGGTCTGAGTCAATGAAGACAAAATTACGTATATTTCTTGATGTTTTAATAATGTGTGACTTATATGTGAATGATTTTAGAATTAGATTTTCCTTTCAATATTTAAAAAAAACATAGCACTTTTCACAGAACTAGAATAAACAATCCTAAAATTTGTATGGAACCACACACACACAAAAAAAGCCAAAACAATATTGAAAAAGAAAAGCAAAGCTGAAGGCATCACAATTTTGGACTTCAAGTTATATTACAAAGCTGTAGTAATCAAAACAGTATGGTACTGGCACAAAAATAGACACATATATCATTAGAACAGCATAGGAAACCCAGCAATAAACCCATAATTATATGGTCAATTCATCTTTGACAAAGCAAGAAAGAATAGTCAATGGGGAGAAAGATAGTCTCTTCAACAAATTGCGTTGGGAAAACAGGACAGCAACATGTAAAAGAAGGAAACTAGACCACTTTCTTACACCATACACAAAAATAAATTCAAAATGAATCAAAGACCTGAATGTGAGACCTGAAACCATAAAAATCCTAGAAGAGACCACACGCAGTAACTTCTCTGACATCAGCTGTAGTACTTATTTTCTAGAAAGATCCCTTAAGGCAAGGGAAACAAAGCAAAAAATAAACTATTGGGACTATATCAAAATAAAAACCTTTCAACAGTGAAGGAAACCATCAACAAAACTAAAAGGCAAACTACCTAATGGGAGAAAATAGTTGTCAATGACATATTCAATAAAGAGTTAGTATCTAAAATATATAAAGAGGTATAAGTATCTCAACACCCTAAAAACAATCCAATTAAAAAATGGACAGAAGACATGAACAGATATTTTTCCAAAGAAGACGTATAGATGGTCACATGAAAAGATGTTCATCGTCATTTATCATCAAGGAGATACAAATCAAAACTACAATGAGATATCATCTCACACCTGTATGAATGATTACAATCAACAGCACAAGAAACAGGTATTGGTGAGGATGGGGAGAAAAGGGAACCCTTTTGCACTGTTGGTGGGAATGCAAATTGGTTCAACCACTGTGGAAAAGAGTTTGGAAGTTTCTCCGAATTTAAAAATAGAACTACCCTATGTCCAGCAATTGCACTACCGGGTATTTACCCAAAGAATACAAAAACACTAATTCAAAGGTATACATGTGCCCATATGTTTATAGCAACATTATTTACAATAGACAAGATATGAATGCAGCCCAAGTATCCATCGATTGATGACTGGATAAAGATGTGGCATATATATATATATATATATATATATATATATATATATATATATATATATATAATAGAATGTTATTTAGCCATAAAAAAAGAATAAAATCTTGCCATTTGCAATGACAAGGCTGGAACTAGAGAGTATAATGCTAAGCGAAATAAGACAGTCAGAGAAAGACAAATACCATATAATTTCACTCATATGTGGAATTTAAGAAACAAAACAAATGAGAAAAGAGAAAAAGAGTAAGAGAGACAAACCAGGAAACATATTCTTAACTATAGACAGCAAACTGATGGTTACCAGAGAAAGGGTGGGTAGGGGTCTGAGTTAAATAGGTGATGGTGATGAAGGAGGGCACTTGTGATTAGCGTGGGGTATTGCATGGAAGTGTTGAATCACTGTATCATACATCTGAAACTAATCTAACACTGTATGTTAAATAATTGGAATTAAAATAAAAACTTAAGAAAATACGTAAAAAAATTAAATGAATTTTCAGAAATCTTTGAGAGAATTTTCTGCTGGTATGGAAGATTTAAGATGAAGTTGTATCATGGAGGTTATTTCTGTGGTACCTCTTTACATAGGGATTTGGAAAAAACATTTTTAATTATAATAATATTAACTATATGTTTTGAAAATCTCATGATGGAAAATATGTATATTCATTTTTTTCATTTTAATTTCACTTTATTTCTGCTCTCTAATCTTATCAAGATATAATTGGCATATAACACTATTACTTTTAGGTACACAACATGATGAGTTTATATATATTGAATTGAAGACGACGGTAGGTTTAGTTAACTTCCCATCACCTCACATAGTTACAATTTTTTTCTTGTGATAAAAACTTAAGATTTACTCTCTTAAGCAACTTCCAAATACACGTACAGCATTGTTAACTATAGCCAGCATATTGTACATGACATCCTCAGGACTTATAACTGAAAGTTTATACCATTTGACCACCTTCACACATTTCTCTCACTTCCTCACTCTCTACCTGTGGCAAATCTGATTTCTGTTTTTATGAGGGTTTTGTTGTTGTTGTTGTTGTTGTTGTTTTTATATTCCACATAAAAGTGAAATCATATAGACATTTTGTCTTTCTCTGACTTATTTCACTTAGCTTAATGCCCTCAGTTTCCATCCATTTTGTCACAAATGACAGGACTTCTTTCCCTTTATGAATGAAGAACATAGCACATTTTCTTTATCCGTTCATCCACCAGTGGACACTTAGGTTGTTTCCATGTCCTGGCTATTGTATATAATGCTGCAATGAATATGGGAGTGCAAATAGCTTTTTGGGATATTGATTTTGTTTCCTTTAGGTATATACCAAGAAGTAGAATTTCTGTATTATATGATATTTCTATTTTTAATTTTTAAAGGGACATCCATACTATTTTCCGTAATGGTTATACTAATTTACATTCCCACCAATGGTGCACAAAATTTCCTATTGTCCACATCCTCTTCAGTATTTGTTATCTCTTGGCTTTTTGATAACAGCCATTCTAATAGGTGTGAGGTGATAGATTTGTGGTTTGGATTTGTATTTTCCTAATTATTACTGATATTGAGAACACCAACAACATACCTGTTGGCTATCTGTATATCTTTTTGGGAAAATGTCTATTCAGGTCCTTTATCCATTTTTTTAAAATTTGGATTATTATTATTATTATTATTATTATTATTATTATTTACTATTAAGCTGTGTGAGTTCCTTACATATTTTGGATATTAACCCCTTATCACATGTGTGCTAATAAATATTTTCCCTTTTTCTGTAGGTTGCTTTTCATTTTGTTAATTATTTCTTTTCCTGTGCAGTAGCAATTTCCTATTTTGTTCCTCGAGCTTTAGACGTTATATCCAAACAACCATTGCCACAACCCATGTTAAGAAGATTCTTCCTTATGTTTTTTTTTTCTAGATGTTTTGTGGTTTCAAGTCCTACATTTCAATCTTTGATCTATTTTGAATTAATTTTTGTAATACAAGAATGGTGTCTAGTTTACTTTTTTTTGCATGTGACTATCCAATCTTCACAGCATTATTTATAGAAGAAATTGTCTTTTCTCCACTGGGTACTCTTGGCTTGCTTATTAAATGTTAGTTGAGTTAGAGAGGGAGGGAGCCAAATCATAAGAGACTGTTAAAAACTGAGAATAAACTGAGGGTTGATGGGGGATGGGAGAGAGGGGAAAGTTGGTGATAGACATTGAGGAGGGCACCTGTTGGGATGAGCACTGGGTGTTGTATGGAAACCAATTTGGCAATAAATTTCACATTAAAAAAAAATAAATGTTATTTGACCATATATGCATGGGTTTATTTCTGGCTTTCAACTCGATTGCATTGAATCTACAGATGGCTTTGTGTAGTATGGGCATTTTAACAATATTAATTCTTCCAATTTATGAACACAGGAAGTCTTTCCATTTATTTTTGTCTTCAATTTCTGTCTTCATTGTTTTGTAGTTTTCACTATAGGGATCTCTCGCATCCTTTCTTAAATTTATTCCTAAGTATTTTTATTGTTTTTATGCTATTATAAAAAGGATTGTTTTCTTTACCTTTTTCTGATAGTTCACTATTAGTGTATAGAAACATTATTGTTTTTCATATGTTGATTCTGTATCTTGAAATTTTACTGTACCCATTGATTAGATCAATAGTTTGCTTGCTTTTTAAAACATTTTTATTTATTTTATTTTTTAAAATTTAAATCCAAGTTAGTTAACATGTAGTGTAATAATGATTTCAGGAATGGAAGGATCAAATAGTTTTTTAGTGGAGTCTTTAGCAATTCCTATATATAAAATCATTTCATGAACAAATAGAGAAAATTTTACTTTTTCCATTCCAATTTTATTTGTTTTTCTCGCCTGATGCTCTGGCTAGGAGTTCCAATGCTATGCTGAATAAGAGTGGTGTGAATGTAAATTCTTGTCTTAGAGAAAAAGGTTTAAACCTTTAGTGATTGAGTGTGTGATGTTAGCTATAGGCTTGTCACATATGGCCTTTATTATGTTGAGATACATTTCTTCTATACCTAATTTATTGAGACTTTTATCATAAATTGATGTTTAATTTTATCAAATACTTTTTCTCATCTATTGAGATGAGATGATTATATGACTTTTATCTTTTACTCTATTAATGTGACATACCACATTTATTGATTTGGGTATATCAAACCATCTTTGTAAACCAAAAATGAATTCTCCTTGATCATAGTATATGATCCCTTTAATGTATTGTTGAATTAGGTTGCTAGTATCTTGTTGAGAATTTTTGTATCTATATCCATTGACCTGTAGTTTTGTTTTCTTATAGTGTCCTTAGCTGGATTTAATATCACAGTATTTCTGGCCTCATAAAATGAGATTGAGAGTGTGGTTCCTTCACTTCAAGTTTTGGAAGAATTTGTGAAGCACTGATATCAATTCTTCTTTAATTTTTTTAATGTTTATTTATTTTCGGGATAGAGAGAAAGAGAGAGAGAATGTCTTTGGGGAGGAACAGAGAGGGAGACACAGAACTTGAACAGGCTCCAGGCTCTGACCTGTCAGCACAGAGCTTGATGTGGGGCTTGACTTCATGAACAGTGAGATCATGACCTGAGCTGAAGTCAGATACTCAACTAGCTGAGCCACCCAGGAACCTCTAATTCTTCTTTAAATGTTTGGTAGAATTTATCAATGAAGACATCCAGTCCTGGGCTTTTATTTGTTGGGAGGTTTTTGCAAACTGATTCAATTTTTTACTTGACATTTGTCATTCAGATGTATTTCTTCCTCATTCAGTTTTGCTAAGTTGTGTGTTTCTAGGAATTTATACATTTATTCTAGGTTGTTCTAGAAAAAAACCCTAGGTTTCTTGGTTTTCTAGGTTGACCAATATGTCTACTTGCACTCTTAGGAAATAAATACCATGTTGAAGGTTCCCATTGGAGTAATTTTTAAACATTAAATGATATTTAATATGTCTATCAAGAAGGAGCTAGTTAAATATATTATGGATCACTATAAATAGAATTTATGTACCCATATAAAATTATGAAGAATGTAAGTATTAATAATCTGTTACTAAATGAGAAAGCAAGTTGCAGAACAATGTGATGGTATGTTACTTCTTATATAATAGAGTATTAGGTCATATATCCTTTGTCACTTGTGTAAATACAGGCAGCAGCAAGAAAATAAAGGCAAAAAAAAAAACAAACCCAGTAATAGTCCTTATTTTTGTGTATGTGCAGTTAGATAGAGGTAAGAATGAGATAGATTTTCCACCTAAAACTGTAATAATAATTATGTATAAATATATTTAATGTTTAATATACACATGTATGCATGTTATTTGTACAAATATAAGCATATATATGCTCATATATGTAATGATACATACATATACACTTCACAAGTCCCTGTATATATGTAATGTTTACATATGCAAACCCTTGAAAATTAAATTCTAAAATTTTGTCTGGAATATGAAAATGAGTCATTCACTCTAAATAATATCTTACAAAAGTAGTATCTATGTAGTCAATCTGGCATTCTTTGAGTGGCTAAAATGTAGCTTTGTTGTCTACATTTTACTGATACGGTGTCAGTGTTTTGACACTGGTTCTTGACAATGAAAAGATTGCCCTGGGCTGGAGCCCTAGATTTGTGTATAAGACATAATATTCTGGATGCATTCCAGGAGAACTAGGAAAAAAAATCCATCTGCACAATAGGATCGGTACATGTATATTTGCACATTATGACTAACCCCAGATTTTTCCCCATGTACAGTAGGCTTTTGTACAGTTTATCAGCCATTAAGAAATATACTTGAGCTGGGCTTTTAAGGCTTATTGAAACAAGGGCACCCAGCCCTTGATAAGCATTTATTTCTACAATAAATTATAATCCTTATCAATCATAAGAACCACACTCTTTATTTTTGCTTCAAAAAAAGAAAATTATACGTATTCATTATGTGTGAAATTTGTGAAGGATGCCCCAAATAATGATGCTGTATAATGCAGCCACAATGATGCATTTGACACTGAAAGAATAGCAATGCCAGGTTCTCATAGAAATGTCCCTTGAGCAATATACAATACTTGATAGCATGCTCAGCATATTATATATTTTTTTCTTTTATGACATACTTGATATAAAGAAAATTTTCTATTATAGTAGGTGCTTTTCAGTGATTGCTGTCATAACAATAATACCTAATATAATGGGCTATTTTATAATCCACAAAACACTTTCCTTCATATTATCTCATTTGTTCCTTGTAGAGGTTAATAGCATTTTTAAAAAGGCAAAACTCAGTTAAGGGATGTATATTTCTTGTTCACAGCCAAATATCTAATAAATATAGATGTATAGACAAGCCAGATTTTGTGACATCTTATTTTGTATTCTCTTTATTATTTTTTCTTAGATCCTTAAAAAATTGTGTGTTCCAAAATATCCTAAATCTCTTACGATGGTGCTAGATATCTCACTAAGGTGGCATATACTCTAAATTGTAACCACTCATGTTACTGTGTAAGGGAATATTTGAAATCTATTATATATGGGAATAAGAGTATTAATATTTTATTATTATTGCTATTTTCTTTGTGAAAGAAACTCCATTTTTACCCTACAGTAGCCTGTGGCTGTAAGTACCTTAAGATAATTTCAAGACCCCTGAATGTACACCATCACAAAGTCAGCTGTTAAAACTGTAGATCCCTTAGGAATTCTGGATATCCTTCCCATAGTCCACCTTAGTTGGAGCCCAGTGAATATTGGCAAGGAAATAACCTCCCGGAGAGCAGAACCAAAGCCTGCCTTAGGACAGGGGTGTATGTTAAGCCTGAACAGCTGTATTTGGTTAAATCTATGTGCTAGTAATTTCTTTGTATGCCTTCTAAATGGGAATTTTTTATTACAGACATATTATTTCATCTGCACCATGGCACATTCATTATTACTGAGGACAGAGGAGGTCTTGTCTACTAGCTTCAAGTCAGGGGACTATGAGGCATCATCTACTGTCTTGATGCAAACATAGACAGGAAGTAACACCCGGGGCTTTGAGCTGGTTTGGTAACTGGGTGAAACTTAGGGTCCGGCCCTTGTGAAGAGATTGTGAAGAGATTCAATCTTTCAATATATGGGGATCAGTATATCCCTTAATAGCTAGTTTGCCAAAAGGATGACCTATAAAAGGATTAAAGTTACTTACATAGAAACAGAAACCTAAATTATTGGGGAATTAAGTATCTTCACACACACACACACACACACACACACACACACACACACACACGTTTTCCCAGATTCCACTGCAAATAATTATAGCATTGTGACCATGTTCTAGTCAAAGAGATTTAAGAAATAACTGGTAGTAGAAGCTTCCAGAAAATCACATTTTACCTTTCTTCATTCATCCTATATCCTGTGGAATTTGAACATTATGATCATCTGACTGACAGATCAAGAAGTAGCACTGGAAAATGTGACCAGAAATAGCAGTAACATCAGCAAGAGATACTTGTCCAGAGGTAGCAGGACTGCTGTGGCTACTGTTGTCAAAGATTTTCAGTCCTTTCCAAAGTCCTGCCACCTTCAGTACCTGATTTGTATGCAAATTTGTAAGTTTCATTGCCTAATAAGACGTGTAATAGAAGATATTCTGTCTTTGGGAAAAAAAATGATATAGAAACAACTTTTTTAATGTACAAAATCTTGCACATGAAAAAGAATACTCATAAAAAGGCTAGAAGATAAATGTTAAGAAAAATCTTCCAGAAAATAGAACCAAAAATTAAATAAATGGAAAACAAAAGTAAATAATAGGTATCAATCCAGTAAAGCATATATGAAATTAGTAGAAACTTCTGAAAATCACACAGAAATGCTGTTGGAAGATTATCAGAGAAAAATGTATGAGGAATTTTATTAAAATTGAAAAGCATTAGTTTTCAGATTGTGATGCCTACTTAGTGCCTAGTCCAGTGAATTAAAATAAATAATCCAAAAACCAAAAATAATCTATGCAGAAGTTTATGTTTATGAAATTTTCAAAATTTGGAGATGAAACAATCATAGGAAAGAGAGAGAACAAATGAGAGAAAGAGAGAAGGGAGGGGGGATTTCCAACATGAACCTATCCTTAGCCATTTTTTTAATCATTTGTGATATAAAAATTTTATGCTTATGCAAAGTCTCAAAACTTTTAAATTTTCTACTGGATTGTGTGTAGTTCCGTCAACATTGTTCTTCTCACTGCCATGCTTTCCTATGCTTCTCAAAGGATGAAGTTGTGATCTATATCTACCAGATTCTCTTGTCAGCAGAAATCTGGGTTAGATGCCACTGCCGAATATTACACAGCTTTTGGAAAGAGGGAAAGAGGTGCAGCTGCAAGGACAGAGAACATGAGGTGCGCAGTGGATTCTGTGCGAACTGCCCGCAGGTCCTTCAGGCAACAAACCCCTAAGCTGCAGATCTCCTGAAGGCCAAGAACACGTTTTATTTTGAACTCTGCTCTCCTAGTTTCTCCGTGCTTGAAAATCCAGATTGCTTTCAGTTTTCCTGATGGAGCTCTAGTATGCCTCCCATGCACAGTCGTGGGAAGATTAAAGGAAGAAGAATGAAAGCAAGGGAGAGAGAGAGAGAGGGAGAGATGGGAGGGGAGAGAGACAGTGAGCTGGGGGCAGGGGGCAGGGGAGGGAGAGGTTAAGTGAAGAGGAAAACAAAACAAGTGGGGGACAAAGCAAGTTACTATGTGTAATTTGTGTTAAAATAAACATGTAAAGCTCAAAATGTTTACATGTAAAGCTCAAAATCCTTACATGTACACATAACCAGCATTCTTTTAATTTTTTTAAAAAAAAATTATTTATTTTGGGGAAAGCACAAGCAGGGGAGGGGCAGGGAGAGGAGGACAGAAGATCGGAAGAGGGATCTGCACTGACAGGCTGCCAGCAGCGATCCTGATGTGGGTTTCGAACGTGGGATTTGAACTCAGGAACCAGAAGATCCTGACCTGAGCCAAAGTTGAACTCAACTGAATGAGCCACCCAGGTGCCCCACCTAAACAGCATTGTAAGGAAAAGTGTGGCAGAGTGAGCGCTTGATTCCTCCAGAGAGTGCAGCTGCAATGGGATAAAGATAATAAAGAATGGGATGAAGATGATAAAGAAAACATTGTTTTTCTTTACGCATAGTTGTGCCGCTTGATTTGTTACAGAGATTGCGAATTCCTTAAATTCCTTAAAGCATTCCTTTAATTACATAATGCGAACTTCCAATGTGATTTAAGAATATTTTCCCTGAAAGGATGATATAACTCTTGTTCGTGCAGGCCTTTCATCCTCAATTCACTCCATAGTTCTTCCTGACTTCAGAATTGACTAGAGCATGTACTTCATCAGCACATAACAATGTTTCTAATGGCCTTTGTATAAGAGAGTGATAAGCTCCGGATTAAAATAATATCTAGGTGTATACATTTGGGAGGGAACCCGCAGTGGAATCAGTGGGAAGCAGATTTCACTTATTCAATATACTAAAATTAAGCTATCTAATGCAGGTACTTGGGAGGCCTTAAACAGTGATTGTATGAATTCCCAAACAACACATCAAGAAAACACAGCAAGGGTTTTCTTTGCTGCGCACCTGCAATGCCACAGGGAGACAGAAACAGAGACAAGAACAGAACCCAGTGTCTCCTCGCTGAAGGTTGAGACGTGTTGCCATGATGTACTTCTCTGTTCTGTAGATCGGCTTGTACAATTCTGGAGTATTTGAAATGTTACACGCAAATAGGACATGTTAGTTGCTCTGATAAGGTTTAATCAAATTGTTTCCTGGAAGGTGTATTTTGTTTATTATTATGAATGAACGTGTCAACACGAGGTGTGACAGGAGCAGGGGTAGTTGCGTCTCAGCTTGTGCTGGCAGCAAATTATGTTCACATCATGTTTCTGAATTTCATTTACAGATAAGCACTGTGAGTAATTGTAACATGAAGTGGTAATCTACGGCTGATATATGAAAATAGAGAAACTTAAATTAAAAACATCATTCAACTGAAATTTTAGACTGTACTGGGGTAGGCCAGACTTCCAAATACAAAAGGAATGTCCACCTGAAAAAGAATTTTGCACTCAAGTCATGTGAAATTTTGTCTCAAATAAATAGCAAGTGTTTCTACCAATAACTGATTAACATATCATTGTAGATAATGTATATATATATATATATATATATATATATATATATATATATTATGTTTTGATATAAAAGATTTCATTACCCTACTAAATAGATGCGTTATGTTTCTAATTGTCATTATGCTTTAGAATGTTATATTTTAGGTGATATTTGGCTAAACAGCAACTGCAATGTATTTTGATACTCTTTCTGATCACGTGGCCTAGATGAAAAAGAATCATAGTCAATTTAATTGAATGTAAGCATGTTGGTAAATGAGATTTAAATGTTAACATTAAGTAAGTGGAGAGATTTTTTAAAAGGAGCTTTATAACTAAGGTAAGCTAGTTTGGTGAGTCCCAAACCAAATCTATCTTAATGCACTTTTAGAAAATTCCATGTCCTCACTCTAATCTAATTAAACTGATTCTCTGCATTTGGGCCCGAAAACCTGATTTTTAAAAAGACTTCTCAGGTGACTGATGATCTTCTTTTTCCACATTTCTGAAAGAATCCGCCTCCTCTTGTGCATAGATGAGAAACCGCAGAACTGGAGAGTTAAGACACATATTCATCAGGAGATTAGAGCCTTGCTTGGGAGTCTGCTGCACTGTGTAGCTTCTCGGTCCCTGTGTTCTCACTGCAAAGAGTACTCACAGATTTTGAGGGGCTGTAATTTGAAGAAATAAAAATTAACTTTTAGGTCAGAGGATATTGGCCTGGAGAGATGACCCAATATGTTTATTTTAGCAACAATGGGAATCAGAGAAAAGAAGGCCTCGTACTATCTGAATTTTCCTTCATTCTTCCTGTCAATATTGCCTTGGTATGAGGGCAGATGAAAATCAATGAAAAGTCAACTTTTAATATCTGAGTTTTTTTTCCCAGAATTTTCATTTACTATTATAAGCAGCTTCTAATATTTCCATCCATTTGTTAACCTTCTCAATCCCTTGTTGCTTAGTGCTGTTTCTACTGAGAGGGAGTTTAAAACATATCACTTGGAAACTGAATATTCTGTTAATATTCTACATATTAACATCAACAGTGATAGAATGATCTTCTGATTTTATCATAAAGTATTTAACCAAAAAAGATATATACAAAATACATATGAAGTATGTAGAATTTTGCTAGCGAATGTATGAAACATTTGTACAACAAATGAGAAAATCTGTATGGCTTGGACATTGAGATGTGACCTTGGGCATATTAATTAGCCTCCATCTCTGTTTTATCATAATTAAAATGGAACTGGAGTGATACACAACTCAGAGGGTTGTTGTGAAGAATGACAGGTATGGATTTGTAGTGTCCACCCAGATCTCCTTCATCAAAGCTGGTGGCAAGGAGGGGCACCCAGCTGGGTGGCTTCAGTCGGTTAAGCATCCCCACCCTTGATTTCATCTCAGGTCATAATCTCATGGTTGGGGAGCTGGAACCCCACATCAGGCTCTGTGCTGACAGTTCCTGGTTAGAATTCTCTCTCTGTGCTGACAGGTTCATTGGATTCTCTCTCTCTGCCCTTTCCCCCGCTCTTGTGCTCATGTGTGCATGTGTGTGCATGTGTGTGCACATGCACGTGAGATCTCGCTCTCAAAAATAAACATTAAAAAAAAAAACTGGCTGCAAGGAGCTGCAAAATTGACTGTTGTCCCAATATGCCACCTTATGCATCCATCTGAGCATTTGGACTGAAGCCATCCTTCTCCCAGGATGTTCCCAAGTCAGTGACTAACCCCGGCAGGGGTTCTGGTGCCACCTACTTCTGTAGGATTCAGAGCTTCCCTCATTGGCAGCTTTGGTTCAGGGACTACGGTTGACCTTGCAGAATCTTTCTTACTACTGTGCTGCAGTTGGAGAATTCCTGCAATCGTCCTTCTTTCCCCTTCTTTCACCAGATGTCATGCCTGCCTTAGAATCTGAAGCTGCTTCTTTTATATTCCTACTTCCTCACCTTTATCCTACACAGGCATTTCTCCTAATAAATGTCTTTCACATATCATCTTATCCTGGTGCCTACTTCTTGGAGGACCTCAATTAAGATGTGGGAATAAATAATTTACTATTAATAAAAATATTTGCAATATTGCCTGCACATAGTAAGCACCATATAAGTGTTAATATATAAAAGCAAATAAAGTGAAGGGGTCAAAAGGTACAAACTTCTGCTTATAAAGAAATAAGTCATAGTGATGTAATATGCACCATGATGACTATAGTTAATAATACTGAACTGCATATTTGTTAGCTGCTAAGAGAGTAGATCTTTATTATTTTTTTAATGTTTATTTATTATTGAGAGAGAGAGCGACAGAGACAGAGTGCAAGCAGGCAAGGGGCAGAGACAGAAGGAGACGCAGGATCTGAGGCAGGCTCTAGTCTCTGAACTGTTAGCACAGAGCCCCATGTGGGGCTGGAACTCATGAACTTGGAAATCATGACCTGAGTGGAAGTTGGAAGCTTAATGGACGGAGTCACCCAGGCACCTCGCTAAGAGAGTAGATCTTTAAAGTTCTCTTCACAAGAAAAAAAATTGAAGCTATGTAAGAGTATGGATGTTAACTAGTCTTACTGTGATGATCATTTCAGGATGTAGTGCAAATGAAACTAATTAATGTTATATGTCAATTTTAGTTCAATTAAATATAAGTAAAGATTGTAAATCATTTTTGATTGATCATGAATAATTTATCATATATGTATATAAGAAATAAACTTAATAGAAATATAAGAACTATTATTCTCGAACATGTTAAAATAAATCATTACTGGCCATTTGGCTACCTGTAATATTATTTTGGCAGTTGTTTCCAAGTTCTTGGCATAAAGAATAAAGTGTCAATTTATTTCTGGAAAAAGACAAATTATGTCATAGTTACTTTAATTTCTTATTAAATTCTTTATTTAGTATTGAGAAACAAACAATCTGAAGAGCAAATGCAACAGTATTATCTCATAGCTTTCCTTGTATTATCATATAGTGGCTCTGGCCTATATAGTTTGGTAGAGCATTGACTGAAAATTTAGCAGCATGGGCTGAAATCGCATCAGGGTCTGTGTTGTGGCATGAAAAAAACAGTGAGACAAAAGATGGTTGCTTTGAAGACTTTTCTTTCATTTTGGGTGGGGAAAGGAAAGAGGGATTCTTGGAATTAAACAGTTATGTTTACAGAAGACTAAGTGATAATTAATGCAAATTAAAACCTACAATTGCCTATCTTCAAAGTAGCTCATCATGGAATTATTTATTAATGCTAATTTACTTATTAAAGATAATTTGTCCATAAAAATTATGAAAGATTATAGGGGCGCCTTGGTGGCTCAGTTGGTTAAGCGTTCTTGGCTCAGGTCATGATCTCGCGATTTGTGAGTTGGAGTCCCACATCGGGCTCTGTGCTGACAGCTCAGAGCCTGGAGCCTGTTTCAGATTCTGTGTCTCCCTCTCTCTCTCTGCCCCTCCCCTGCTCACATTGTCTGTCTCTCTCTCAAAAATAAATAAACATTAAAAAATTTTTAAAAATTATGAAAGATTATAAACTATCTCCTCAAAGTCATTTCTGGCAGTTTATGTATTTTTTTATGAATTTATCAAAATTTGGTCTACAAATTTTATAAAACATTTGTTGAGAGGTGCCTGGGTGGCTCAGTCAGTTAAACATCTGACTCGTGGTTTTGTTTCAGGTCATGATCTCAAGGTTTGTGAGTTCAAGCCCCGCGTCTGGCTCTGCACTGACAGTGTGACAGTACAGAGCCTGCTTGGGATTCTCGCTCTCTTCCTCTCTCTCTGCCCCTCTTGCACTGGTGCTCTCTCTGTCTCTCAAAATAAATAAACTTAAAAAAAAAAGAATTAAAAACATTTATTGAATTTTCTTGTGTAAAACTTGCATATGAAAGAAAAGATGTTTCTAAGTCACCCCAGAGCGTTTCCTATTACTTTTTAAAAATTTGATGAGTGAGAAAAGACACTCAATTCTCTGGGATAAAGTAAAATGGAAAAAATGTGTTCGAGTATGGTACTGCTACTTAAGAAACTCTGTGATCCCATGACTTTTCCAAGCCTAGGTTTATCTATTAAATGATAATATTCCATATTTTATATTAGTAATTGTGGATAGTTTTATTTATGTTTTACGTCACCTGGAAATGATATCTGTGTAAGTTTTCTTCTGTGTGCATTACTTTCCTTTCATTCCCCACTCCTCTATGCCACCTATTATGAAATTGGGGGTTAATCCATCTAAAGCTGCTTCCAGACTAAAACTCACTTGGCTTAGAGTAATTAATCTTGTGTTGGTTTTTAGACTCATTACTCAAACTGATGGGGCCTTCAGCAGAGTGGCAAACAGGGAATTGTGCTGAACAGCAAGAAAAAGAAGGATTTGGGCCAATTTCTTGTTTCACAGGTCTTTACAGTCTCATTGGTGCTCATTGCTCTCTGAGGCCCTCTGTGCCCTCAGGTAGTGTGAACCTGCTCAGACATCTGTGGTGACGGCAGCTGCAGTCTCCTTCTGCTAGTTCAGTATCCAGTGGGAGCTGCCCAGAACTAGCTATTGAGGAAGCAGATGAAAATAGTATGTTTCTAACAATTATACTCACACCCAGCCATTCCATTGATCTAAAAGGAACAAATTCATACAGAACACCCAGCAAAAGAAAAAGAAAAGGGAAAAACAAATAACTGGGAAGAATCCATGTTGAGAAAGAGAATAAGAGGAACACTGCCGTTTGCTCATTTCCACTGCAAGGATCTGAGGAGCCCACACCAGCACGATCATATTTCCACTGTTAGATCTGTAGATTCCAGATTTCCACAATGCACTTCCTTACTTTTGCACTCATACCGCTAAGAATAATTTCATAAGCATCAGTGACTCTGTTCAAAACTATTCATGTGGTTCTGATTTTTACAAAGGAACAGGGAATTTTAGTATGTTAATTTTGAGATGTCATGATAGAATGTCAATGTTTATATCTGATCTTGACGAATCTTCACAATGAATGCAAGATGAAAACTATACGTTGTGTTTTATAGATGGAAAAGTTGGGGCTTGAGACGTTATATACTTTGCCCAAATTCATGCATTTAGTAATAGAGTTTGGATTTAAATCCTAATCTCTATTTTATTGCTGCTCAAATATTTTTAACAATTTACCATGATTACCTCAAGAAAGAAAATGCTTATTTTAGAGCTCTATAAGTTTAGCCTGAAGGTAAAATCCAAGTCTTTCACTTTGTCTTCTTAAACCTCCTATATTACCTTCCCTAACACCCCTCTCTAAATTTGTATTTCTATTCTTTTCTATTTTAAAATAGAGAAACAAACATATAGTGTTTTCCTTATCTTCCTACCACCAACACTTCCAAATATGTACATTTGTTCTCATATTCTCTTAGCTTCCATTCTATATCAATAAAAAAATATCACGGCTTCTATTAAATGCCAATCTTTTGCTTCCTTGTGAATTTTATTCCTAATGTGAGCTTCTATTCTGATGTCATCAAATGGCTTGCTTTCTCTTGAACTTGCACTCCAGGTTACTAACATGCTGTGGCATCTCCCATCTGACCAAACAAACAGAACAAATAACTGATAAACCAAACAATAAACATAAACTCAAACATTGCATACTTGGTTCATCTTTCTGTAATGCGATACATATGTTCTTTTCAGAACAATCCTTCTTTTAAAAACACAAACATTTTTTTCAGTATTTCATCTTCATTTACATGGTTCTCATCTACTACATTTGTGCTCTATCCCCCAAAGTATCAAGGTCACCAATGAATTTTACATTAACTAACCCATACAATAAAACACTACTTAATTAAAGGTAAAAATGTATATACAACAACACGGCTAAACCGTTGAAGTCATGATGATGAGTCAAAAGCTATATTAGGGGCTCCTGGGTGGCTCACTTGGTTAAGCGTTCTACTCTTGGTTTCAGTTCAGGTCATGATCTCACGGTTCATGAGTTTAAGCCCCACATCAAGCTCTGCAATCATAAACTGGAGCCTGCTTGGGATTCTCATTCTCTTCTTTTCTTTCTGCCTTTTCCTGCTGGTGCTTTCTATCTCTCAAAGTAAATAAATAAACTTATAAAAAAAAAGCTACATTAAAAAACAGTACATATTCTATGATTCCATTTATATAAAATTCTAGAAATACTACTCCATAGTCACAGAAACCAGATCAGTTACCCACCTGTGGGTGGTCTGGAGTGAGTGAGATTGATTACAAAGGTGCACGAAGAAACTTCTCAGGTTGATGGAAATGTTCGTTTTCTTGATAGTCGTGAGAGTTTCTTAGACACGTGTCTAAATACATCAAATGATGCACATTAAATATGTGTAGTTTGCTTTACATCAATTCCATCTCAAAAATCTATAAAAACCAAATGCAGATTTTGTGTTCCATCCCATGTTAAATCTCTGTTCCCATATATAATGTTTTAAATTATATAGTTAAATTATTTACTTGTACTCCAAACAAATAGTCAGTGTATTCTTTATATTAAATCAGGGAAGAGAATTTTACTCTTTATGCCTGTGTATTTATTATAAACACATTTCATGTTCAAGAAACTAAATGTTCAAATGGCAAAAAAAAATAAAATGAATGATATCTTATATTGTAACCCCTTTCCATTCCTACTACTCACAAGTAAACAATTTTTAGAATTTCTCCTTTTGGGGTACCTGGGTGGCTCAGTCAATTAGGTTTCCCACTCTTGGTTTCGGGTTAGGTCATCACATGGTTTCATGAGTTTGAGCCCTGCATTGGGCTCTGTGCTGGCAGTGCAGAGGCTTTTTGGGATTCTCTCTCTCTCCCTCCCTCTCTGCCCCTCACCCACTCGTGCTGTCTCTGTCTCTCTCCAAAATAAATGAACTTTAAAAAAAATTTTTAAAGGAATTTCTCTTCTTAATAATTAGGATGGATTGTCTCATTACTTTTAGTAATATTATATTAGTCTATATTCCATATTATAAATTATGTGATTATATTATAGTTATTATAGTTATAATGATATGTTTTGTTTTGTTACTTTATATTATTAACTATGTATTTAAATATAATCATATAATTGCATAAAATTATAATCATATAACATATAATTAAATAACATTATAATACCTCTAATTTGATATCGAATTTTTATAAGCCCTCCTTATTTTCTCCTCCACAGGTATGTTGAGAAGTTTCTTTACCTCTATAGCAAACCACCTCAATGGTACTTTGCTACCAATATGTATAATGACATGTACGTGTGTAACAAAATCATTGAAAGCTTCATTTATAACTGGAATCATTGAATAAAAAAGCAGAAGCATTTGTATAACAAAATCATTGAAAACTTTATTTATAACTGGAATCATTGAATAAAAAAGCAGAAGCATTTGTATAACAAAATCATTGAAAGCTTTATTTATAACTGGAATCATTGAGTAAAAAAGCAGAAGCAAATGCAAATGCTTATGCTTTTTTATTCAATGATTCCAGTTATAAATAAAGCTTTCAATGATTTTGTTACACACGTACATGTCATTATACATATTGGTAGCAAAGTACGTGGATGGAACTGTTGAGTGTCATGCTAAGTGAAATAAGTCATACAGAGAAAGAGATACCATATGTTTTCACTCTTATGTGGATCCTGAGAAACTTAACAGAAGTTCATGGGGGAGGGGAAGGAAAAATAAAAATAGGTTAGGGAGGGAGGGAGGCAAAGCATAAGAGACTCTTAAAAACTGAGAACAAACTGAGGGTAGATGGGGGGTGGGAGGGAGAGGAGGGTGGGCGATGGGTATTGAGGAGGGCACCTTTTGGGATGAACACTGGGTGTTGTATGGAAACCAATTTGACAATAAATTTCATATATTAAAAAAATAAATAAATAAAATAAAAATAAATAAATAAATAAAATAATAAACATTGAAAAATAAAATAAATAAATAAAAGAAAAGAAAGGAACTAAGCCATGTCTAGAATGTCCTCAGAACATTCAATACCATGGTACCTATGCTGCATTTGCACCTGGCTGGCATGTCAACAGTGGGTCAATATATACAGCAGTTGTACTAACAGCAGTCCAAATTTTCCCCTAAAGCTTGCCCAGGATAAAACAAGAGAATAAGGGGAGAGTATAAACTCTGCCAAAGGAGGTGTATTTAAATACTGCATGGAATTATTAACAGTCTGAACATTTTCCCTCATTTTTGATAGTTGTAGATTGATATAGTAACTGTTATTTAGCAAATGCAGGATGCAGAATGAATGTTATAGCACTTTGCTATCAGTCTGAGTACTAGTTAGTTTTCCTATGTAACCGATTATTCCCCAAAACTCAGTTGGTTTAAAACAACAACCACTTATTTAGCTCATGATTTTACAGAGCATAGATTTTATGGGATGGACTGGGCTTAGATGAGCTCATTCACACACTGGTCTTGGATGACCTCACTCTTGTGCCTTGAAGTCAGGTGCCTGTCAATTGGGCCAATAACAAAGACTGGGAACACATGTCCCTCATCAACCACCAGGATATTCTAGTTCGTTTTCATAGCAACAGGTTTCCAAGAGCAATTAAAATAAAATAAGCTCAAATACACAAACATTTTCATATGTCTGTTTCACATTTGCAACAGTACCTTTGACCAAAACGCATTGCAGAGTTAAGACCAGAGTCAGTGTGAAAGGTTATTGTTCATATATGTAGACATAAGGAGGTGTGAACAAGTTGTGGGCCTTCCATTCAACAATATAAATGCACACTCATATAAAAGCACCTCACCTTCCCCTTTACACTTTGAATTTTTTGTTAATGATATCATTATTTTTCTTCCATTTTTAATTACATTTAGGACTTCTTATAATGGACCTAATGAACCTCTGATTCTTGATCCATGAGCATTAGAGAGACGCTATTGTTTGTCTGTGGTTATGTAGATGACTAAATGTAGGCTGGGTTATCCTGCAGTAATCACGAACATAAAAATCTGTTCATTAAAACAAAAAAAAAAGGTTTATCTTTCATTTATTTATGGTTTGAGTAATCAGATGGGGAAAGGTAAAGAAAGGCTCTTCTGATGATAGTGTGGGGACAAGAGAGTCAATTTTGCATTGTGCATGGGAAGGGTGCAAATACTAGAGGTTTTGTTCTGAGTTTGTTTTCCTTGACTCTAACTTTTATAATTAATCACTTATTTTATACTAAGTATTTTGCAGTATATTTTCATAAGCTGTTTATAAATTTCATTTACTCCTTCAATGACAGGAAGTTAATTCAGAACTTTTTATCTTATTATCTTATTTGTTTCAACCTTTCATTTGGACCCATTGCCTCACTGATAGAAATTGTCTATTTACCTAATGTAAACCTAATACCTAATACAACCTTCCCGTGTACCCATGGGATCTTCAAATGATCACTTTGTTAACAATCATGCAAGTATGTGTACAGAGACTATCAAATATCTTGCCCTCTTGGGGAGATCTATTCACCTATAAAATATCTATGGGTGGACAGATTCTTGGTTTTTGGAATTGTCTTTCTCTTAGTGCACTGACAAGAGAAATTTAGAATGCTCGACAACCTAAACCAGTTTTATTCTAACTTTTCATAATTTTCTCAAAATTCTTCTTCTTCTTATATATTCCATGGCTTCTTCCTTACCTCTTCTAGATATCTGTCATAATAAGAGAACAGTGGACTAGACAATTTGGGAGATTTAATTCATCTTTAATAATACCACTGGTGTATTTAATAAAGAAAAAAAAACTCTTGATTTTCAAATAGCATTCTAAGGTTGAAAGAGATCTCTCTCAGTCAAGGCAAAGCATTTTAGGATTATGTCGTTCGGTTTCTCAGGTTTCGCATGTTTAAATCTAAATTTTGTATGCAATGCACCACAAATAAACTCTGATCATAGCAGGGGTGCTCCATAGCCAACCTAGATGTACATTTGAGTGTACTACTTTTACCTTTTTTAAAGAATATGTGAGCATTCACATATTATTGTAAATATTTAAACATGTAAGTGCAAATATGTATACATGGAAATATAAAACGTGTAAGGGTTTTGTATTTGCCCCATCATAATTTATTAGAAGTAGGGGCCGCTGGGGTGGCTCAGTCAGTTAAGTGGCAGGCTCTTGATTTTGGCCCAGGTCATATTCTCACAGTTCATGAATTCGAGCCCCACAGCAGGCTCCACGCTGCACAAGAGCTCAAAAGAAATGCTTACACTCTCTCAAATAAATAAACTTAAAAAAATTTAGTAGAAGTATAGCTGCTAGTGTGTACTCCTTGTCTCCAGGAGATGTTGTGACAGCTTATTTTGAGAAGTAAAAACTTAGTTTCAAATAATTTTTCTTACTCATGTTTATTTAGTTAGAGATCACTAAGATGCTGTGGTTCCTTGTAATTTATTTAAAAGTGCATCTTAGAAGTGGTTTAAGTGTTGCGCCTTCCTCAGAAAAGTTGTTTCTTGTGAAATTCTATTCTATTTTATTGAACCAATGCTCTGGGTATTACTAAATTTCATTAAATAGACCATCTTTTCTGTGTAAATTTTATTGAAAGGTAACATTTATAGATGAAGAGAAAACAAATCCTAAGTTTGGAGCCTTGTGAATTTTCACACACTGAAACACAACTACATAGTCAATACCAACACCAAAAAGAATACTGCCTGTACCCAGAAGTCCTCCCTGGCCCTCTTAATGGTTAATGCCTCTCAAGGAACACCATACTGGCATCTAGCCATAATCTAATAAAATAGCAAAATACCAAATTTGACAAATAAGTTCAGGAATATTTTGAGAAGAGGTTTATTTATTATAAACCAATTATGATATGGATAACTGGATGAAAAAGGATGTGGAAGGAAAGCTGACAGAAAGGGCAAGTTGAACTTGAAGAGAACAAAAAACATTATTTCTATTTATTCTCACTGGGAGGTATATGATGTCAAATGACCAAATTACTTTTGAAAAAGTGGTCCATAGGTTAGGTTATAATAAATGCAGTCTCATTTTTACAATGCCATTTATTTCCTTGGGGTAGTGAAAAACAAGGACAATTTTTAGCAAAAATAATAATGCTTTAGGAACAAATCCTTCCTGTTCAAGCTGTTAGGGGATACAGATGGCATGGTGCAGATAAACACAATTTTAACCTTGCGCTTTTCAAGGTTTTATCAGCTATTATACTCAGCTATGCTTTGGGGGAGTTCATTTTCTGGGAGCATAATAGCAAAGATTTGCCTCCCTAATATTCTGGTCCGTCTAATAGAGAAATTAGAGCCACCATTAGTCTGGAAAGAGCTTTGCAGAGTGAGTCATTTAAAGTCTAAAAGCTGTAAAGCCTTTTGCCCAGATGGATGATGGGTATACATGTTGGCTAGCTTTCCGACATATGACTGATTAAGCTGGAACCTTTACTGAGTGCTTTTCTTTCTGTTTTAAATCTCAGCAGGAAGGTCATGCTCATGGATGAGAGTGTCTAAACTTAGTGATTCAAGCTATGTATGGAGAATGAGCAGGCGCAGGGCAAGATTTTCTGTGATGCTCATTCAGCATCTAACTGTATCTGTGCGGTTCTGGGCTCCGTCCCTGAAAATACCTTCCATTACTTGAAAATATTTTAGCAAAATGTGTTGATTTTAATGTTCAGAGATGCATCTTCTGCTGCTGAGGTACAGTTTTGGCATCAGTTCTTGGGTTGGAACTGTTTTTGCTGCCTGTGGTCTGAGTAAGATTCTCTAAGTTTGGAAATCATGGAGACAGGACTCTCAAAGTGATCGGCTCATACTGGATATACCAGTTGTTCAATTTGAAAACTTGGGAGTGGCTGCTGCCTTACTCCTTTTACACTCAAGCATTTATCTTATCACCCTTGACCCTTGAGTTCCCTATTAGCATAATAATAAGAATACTATACTATACTATGCTATGCTATACTATCTCACCCTTGAATATTCTATACTAATACTATACTAATTTCATCTTTGAATTCCCTATACTCTTCTACTATAATTTTCCTTGACACTAGGGGCTTATTTTCAAGGCTTTTGATTGGATGTAAAAGATAACATGTAAAATGACTTCTAGTAAGTGTTAAAGATTATTTTTTTCTTCATTATATTTCTTTTCCAAAACACAAGTATTCATTGCTCATCCTCTGGATCTACAGGATGCATTATATTTTGCATCTCTTAAGGCACAGATTCTTAGTACTCAGTAATTATTGGCATGACTAAACACTCATTGTTGGAGAATCTCCTTGAAGCAGACAGGAAGAACTCACATGATAACATAGGTTGGGGCTGGGTATCTGAGAATAAAACAAAAAAGTAAGACTATTCAGAAATCCTAGGGTCAACAAAGGATTTGACCCATGAAACTTTGATCTATTTACATCTAATGTTTTGTTTCTAAAATTATTCCTGTGACTCATCAAATAGAAGGGGCGCTATTCAAAATTAGCATAATTACATCACCAATGTTTTATGTGTAAAGCATTAACTAAGACAGTGTATATCTGGACACATTTTTCTCTGGTAACCTTGCTTTCCAAAAAATGTTCTCCTTTGATTTTCCAGGAACAAACACATGATTACCCATGTCACAGATGCCCCCTTCCCTTATTGGAAGGCTTATAGGATGGTGGCTAAAAGTAGATAATATGAAGTTACGCTGTCTGGATTTGAATACCGGTGCTAATATTTAGTAGATTCATACTTCAGACATTAATAGCTTTATTTATTTATATATCTTTATACATCAATAATAATTATGGCAATAATCATATTAAGTGATAGGCATATTATGAAAATTAATTAATGCATCTATTTTGTTTATAATGGTGCTTGACATGTAATATATGCTATAAAGGAATCTTTATGTATGCTTCTTAACATTGTGTAAGTCTCCATGGTTTTATTGGTCTCTTTCTGATCTAGGACTGGATCCTGATTTTTTTTATTTTATGCTCGCTCATCAAATATACAGATCTTACTCTCTGTTAGGTAAAAGTTGTTAGATTACTCATAACGTATCTCCACATAAAAAAAAAAAAATAATGCCAGTAAACACACACATGTGTTTAAAAAGGTCTTTGGTAAGTCAATCTATTCATGAGAATTCACACAACACAACAAAGTCAATGTAAGATTGATTTAAGTCACATGAGCATTTTGATAACACTCATATTCACTATATGTTTCTGTTAGTAATGCACAGGGAAGACCAGGAACAAAGTATTTGGATACAAATTCTCTTTAACCAAATTTTAAATTCCTATATCCCTTAAATTATTCTAATAGATTCAATTAATGATTCAAAACTAATTAAATTGAGTAAAAATGGGAATGGGTATGTTTATCATGAATTTGAAAACTAAAATATTTATATGCTACAAAAAATTCCAATAATTCCAATAATTGATTGCCATCCCTGATGTGACTCCAGACCACTGACATTTCCAGCCAAAAATAAGGGAGAAAAAAATCAAGCCAAGCTTGATCAATAACAAGATGGTGAGGAAATTGGCCACAACACTACCAGCTATACTCTGTTGGAACCAACTGAGTACAAAATTGCATTTTGCTGCTATAGAGTCTGGAAATGTAGTTGCCAGCTGCATAATAATGTCTTCAGCTTAAACTGAGGTGAGGGGGTGATAAGTGGAATCTATTATTTAAAGGAAGGAGGAAGGAAGGAAAAAAAGAAAGAAAAAAGGGAAGAATACGAAGATAGGTACATGGAGATAACATTCCCCATTACAAATACTTCTGTTTCCTTGTGATGAGTTTAAGCCATATATTTACTGTTAAAAATTACTCAAAGCATTATATCCTGTCCTCTGTGATATACACATGGCAACTCTTTTTCCAGTAAGGTTTACATGATTAGAGAAAAGCAACTTACTGCTACCTCTTGACTCATCAGTCAGATGAGCTGGGTTTTGAGCTCGGTTTGGTGTCTGTGAAACCAAAGACATGTTATTTAATCTTGCTGCATTCCAGAAAATGAAGGCCAGATTTGATTATTGCCATAGCACATTTTAAGTTCAAAGTTATATGACTTTAAGCCTTCTTTGTAAATATACAGTTGAAGATAGTATGACACTATTTTAAAATTCAGTTAAAGCTTTGGATATTTCAGGATATGCAGTTATTGACACATTTATAGATAAACATAACTATTTTATTTTTCTATATTATCTGGTGAAAACAAATGTCATAGTAAACTGTAACAGTCTGTATTCATATCAACCCTATTGGAAACTTTTCTATTGGTTGTTTTACTTAAAAATGGAGATCAACTGTTACCTCTAAGAACAAAAAAGTGTGTCCATTCGGAGCAGAACTATTATTTTTATTAATAGTTCCCACATTTTTTTTTTACCTCATAGTCTCTAAAGTCATACTTTTTATCATCTTAATTAAGAAAACACGTAAAAGGGTATCTCACACAGTATGTCTTAATTTTCTCTTCCTTTAAATTTCTCTCATTGCTCTACTGGGTCAGTCTTATACCAACTTGCAGTATATTTCCATTCAAATAGTTGAAATACATTAATGAACTATGGCATATGTTTCTATTTTCAATGCCTTTTAATTTCAAATGGAATTTTAACATACGGACAATCATCTAAGATTATTTTATATCTATATCATCTATCTATGTCTATATGTACATCTATATCTATGTCTATATCTATATCTATATCTATATCTATATCATCATATATAGATATATACCTCAAGTAATATTTGTCATTTTAATGATGACACAACTCATATTCTAGGTTGCTCTTTAGTATCTTTGTGAAATGGGTTGGATTTTTAAAAAATATATAGTGTTTGAAATATTAATAAAATGTGTTTCATTCTTCAAAAGCACCCTGAGTATGTGTTGTCATGTTTTCAATGTGAGGCATCAAATCATCAAGTGGAATTTCATTTATCATCCAATCATAATATGCATCTTAGTGAAAATGGATAGTCAATGCTCAATTTAACATGGCTTTGCAGTTGATCTCTCATAAGAGTATTATGGTATACTTCTAATTCTCTCTAAACCTAATATTTATTTTTAGGGATTATTCATAAGTAACTCTAGAGAATGTGCCTCCCTTTTGCAGCGTGTCATGACTGAAAGAATATCACAAATGAGATATCTATTGAATGTGTATTGTCTTCCCTTTCTGCCATCTACCTCATTCTTCAGCACATGAAATCATTAAAACATCATTTGCTTTTCCCAATTCAAATGCAAATTGTATGTTGGACATATGGTATGATAGCAAATTTGGCAGTTAGCACAAAGATAAAGTGTTATGGATTTCAGCTTAAGTGCTTGAATTTTGTGTGGAAGGTCAAATGGCATTATATTAGGTTTTCTGAAAACAAGTGGATAGTACTGATTAGTAAAATCTAATCAGGGATGCTTTAGAAAAAAAATAAATAAATAGAGGTTATACAAATGTTTTATTCCTGCTTCATAAAACTGGGAACCATTTCTTCATATTTAAAATGTAAGTAGTTTTACTTACTCTATTTTGTGTTTTACAAATGCTTTTAGCAAGCTAAATTCTTTTATAGACAAAGGTGTTTCCTGTATTAACAAACTGAAGGGTGGGCATTTTTAAAGTAATTTCAAAGAGATTAGCTTTAAAATAAATAATGACCTAAAAATCTTTATTACACATTAAGTAATGTTAACCTCTTTTAAGCTGGAAAATTAATAAGTCAGAGTTGAACTGAATATTTTTTAAATAACAATTTATCATAATCTTTTCCATTTCGTATAATATAATAAGTGATATCCATTTGAACTATTTTAAAACTCTCTAGAAACTTAATATGATCATTACGAGATGTACTTTAAACATTTGAAAGCTGAGTGAATATTTTAATGGCTTCAAAGCTTATTAACTTAAAATAGCAACTATAGGATTTAGATGCAGGCAGTTACATAAACATACTTTCTCATTATCTAGAATAAGGTAACTTTTTGTACCAATCCCCTATGGCTGATATCCTTTCACAGTCTGGTACAATGTAAAAATTTCAGACAAATGTACTTGTATTTGGAAAAATCTTCTACACCTACTTGTTTTCAGTTTCAATAGACTTGCTGGTTAAATAACACTTCACAAACTTACAGCTTAAGTTAAAGATAGTTCAAAAATAAGTGCACAGCTGTTCGTATTTTTATTGAAAAGGGGGTTCTTCAGTAAATCAGCTCTCAAACTATCTTTTCCTAGCACACCAATACCCCACTTCTTCCTCACAGGTCACGTATTGAATTGCCACCTGTTATGGGTTGAATTATGTGCCCCCGCCCCGTTTATATGCTTAAGTTCTAACCCCCACACCTCAGAATGTACACTTAGTTAGAAACAGGATCAATGCAGATGCAATTCGTTAAGATGAAATCACTAGGATAGACCCTAATCTAATATGACTAATGTGGTACAAAGGGGGAAATTAAAACAGAGATAGACACAAATGGAGAGAAGATGATATAAAAAGACATAAGGTGAATATGATCATCTATAAACCACATAGAATCCAGGAAAAGATTCTTCCCTCAAAACTGTCTAAAGAAACCAAGCCTGCTGATACCTTGATTTCAGACTTTTAGCCTCCAGAACTGTGAGATGGTAAATTTCTTTTAAGCCACCCTGTCTCAGGTACTTCATTATGGCAGACCTAGCAGATGAATACATGATATTTAGATAACTTCCAAACCATCCAATCTCAATGAACTATTTAAGTTGTTTCAACCATTGAATATATTCATTTTCTTCAATGGAATATAATCAGCTTCTACTCCAACCCCCTACTTCCCTGCACTAGGCTATTCCATTTGGCTTTTCACTATTTTTCTTAAGCATAATATCTTGATGTTTGAAACACATTTTAAATAACTCAGGGTTTGATGTCAGTTACTTTGTGATTATTTCATTATGCATTTACCTTCATTTCAATGCCAGGATTTAAAAGCCAGATAAAATGTATTCATTATTATTCACCAAATATTAACTTCCTAGAAGGTGCCTAAAACTAAGAAGTTTCCCAGAATGTGAGATTTCTTAGTGCTAACACCAGGAAAGTCTCCAGTGAACCAGGGTGAATTGGCACCCTACACCTTGGTTAGATACAAACATAGAGGAGGGACTTGAAAAAAATGTTTCTGAGATGATGGTGGTGTCATAGAAATGGGAAGACAAAATCAGAAACTTGAGTGGCCAATATACCCCTGGGATATAATGCTGTCTGGGGTGTGTGTAAGAATCGAGTTTTATGTAGGCTGGTCTTCCCCTCAAAACAGTTACTGAATGGAAAAGTTGTATAGAATGGGGGAAAAAATAAACAAAATAGTGAAGAGTAGAGTGGGAACTGTGTGTCATGCTTTGAAGACAAATTTAGAGTTCAGATTTCTTTGGGGGGTAGTCCCAAGAGTCAGTTCAAAAACCTAGAGTAATGCCTCTTTTGGGCAAAATGAAGTAAACACAACCTCACACAAACTTCAAATTATCAAACCTTTAGCTCAATCCCTGATTGGAGTGAAGTAATCAGACTACATTCTGGACTCAGGAAAATGTGACATCGAGTACAAATGTTTTGAATGCAATGTATGGCATTTACTTACAGTTGGTAGGCATGCCAAAAGTCAGAAGTCAAATTATTTGATTAATCTTCAAGAAGACAAGATAGAGAAAGGGTAGAAGGGGGGATACATAATACAGATAGATTTAATGGAAAACAAAGAGTTAAGATGCAGGATGCAAGTTTTAATATAATTAATAGAAATGTACTAATTGGTCAAATTACAAGACTACTTTCAGATTGCACACACACACAAATCATGCATATGCTGTTTAGAAGAGACACATTTTAAAAATAAGGACATAGGGGTGGCTGGGTGGCTCAGTCAGTTGAACGTCCGACTTCGGCTCAGGTCGTGATCTCACAGCTTGTGAGTTCGAGCCCCGCATTGGGCTCTGTGCTGACAGCTCGGAGCCTGGAGCCTGCTTCAGATTCTGTGCCTCCCTCTCTCTTTGCCCCAACCCACTCGCATTCTGTTTCTGTCTCAAAAATAAACATTAAAAAAAATAAGGACATAGATATGATGAAATAATGGGTGTAAGTAATTATAACATGAAAGCAAATCCAACAAAGTTGGTGCAGCTCTTCAGATGCTGTTTGCTAAGCATAATTTAAGGCAATAAGTTTTATTGAATATGCATATAAAATTAAAGAAAATTAATAAGGAAAACAGTTTATTTTGAATTACTGAGAGCTTTCTCTCTGGGCTTGGGATTCAGATAGAGATGCCCACTATCATCATTTCTATTGCATATGGTACTAGAAGTCCTGGTAAGAAAGTAAGAAAAAGAAATGTGTATATATATATATATATATATATATATATATATATGGAATTGGAAAGAAGGAATATAATTGCTATATTTAGAAGGTAATGTTTAGCCCCTCTTATAGGAAGGAGGCCAAAGATCATTTTTCTTCTCTTTTTTTTTTTTGGTTTTAGAGTCACACAATCTAATTACTTTCTTTTTCAGTCTTATTGAGATATAACTGACATTTAAAGTCTACAATGTGATGATTTCAAATACATATACATTGTGAAAGGATTCTCCCATTGGTTAATTAACCTCTATTACCTCAAAAATTACCTTTTTTTTCCTTTTTGGTGAGAAAATTTAAGTACTCTCTTAGCAAATTTCAATTACACAATACAGTCTTATCAACTATAGTCACCATGTTTTACATTAGATCCTCAGACATCTTCATCTTATAATTGAACATTTGTAGCCTTTATCAGCCTCCCTAACTCCCATCCTCCTCTTCAGCCCCTGGCAATAGCTTTTGTGTTACCTATTTCTGGTGATTTCGGCTTTATTTTGTTTTATCATTTGCTTGTTTTTCTTTTATTCTGTTTTTAGATTTCACATGTAAATGATGCTGTGCACTAATTTATCTTTGCCTAGCTTCATTCACTCAGTATAATTCCTTCTAGGTTCATCCATGTTGTCGCAAGTGACAGGATGCCCTACTTTTTTTACAAAGGTAAATGTTACTTTATGGGCATGGATATATGTATCATGTTTTTCTTGATCCATTTGTCTGTTGACAGACACATAGGTTGTTTCCATACCTTGGCTATTGTGAATAACATACAAATATTTTATATCAAGTAAATTCCCATGAAATTTACCTTGGCTCAGTATCACAAGAAAACTCTGGAGCATATAGGTAATGCATCAGAAATATTTAATCAAGACCAAGGTAATTCGAGTATTCCATATCCCTAACCCCATCAGCCTTTGGAAAGGGCTTCCCTGAAAGGGTGATTTCTACATTTGTGGCTTTCTTTGTACCCATGTGACCTCTGACAGCTTGAGGGCAATCCTCTGACAAAGAGTTGCAGGACATGTCATCATACCAGGAATTAGTGTGCATTAAAAAGTGAAGTAAATTGGGGTGCCTGGGTGGCTCACTCAGTTAAGCCTCTGACTTCAGCTCAGGTCATGATCTCATGGTTAGTGAGTTGGAGCCTTGCATTGGGATCTGCACTGACAGTGTGGCGCCTGCTTAGGATTCTCTCTCTCTCTGTCTCTCTCTCTCTCTCCCTCTCCTTCTGTCCCTCCCCCACTTGTGTTTTTTTTTTCTCTCTCTCTCTTACAAAACAAATAAATAAACTTTAAAAAGAAGTAAAGAAAATCAGTTTTATGTAAATGGGAGAAATAACTTTTTTCAGTGCAATTAGGTATTTCCAAGTTACTTTCAATAATGTTTTTCTGTCTATATAGGATTTATATATTTTTTGAGAAGTGAGATTGATGTGTTAAAAATAGCATACTATTTTCAAATTTTGTCTATCTGTTGATAGAATATACATATATAGTTGATTTTTGTGGATTTACTTTCCCCACATCCAATTTGGTAAATTTAATTATTAATTCAAATACATAATTTTCTGTATTATTTTGGATTTATAAAATTTTTTAATGTTTATTTATTTTTGACAGAGAGAGAGAGAGAGAGAGAGAGAGAGAGAGCATGAGCGGGGGAGGGGCAGAGAGAGAGGGAGACACAGAATCCGAAGCAGCCTCCAGGCTCTGAGCTGTCAGCACAGAGCCTGATGTGGGGCTTGAACTCACAGACCACAGGATTATGACCTGAGCGGAAGTCGGATGCTCAACCAACTGAGCCACCCAGGCGCCTGAATTTTTTGGATAATTTAGCCTGTATCCCAGAATGAAGCTACCATAGGGGGGAAAAAAACAAAACAACTAGGCAGCTGTGATAGAAAAAATACTATGCTAAGTGGTTATGATTTTAGAATTAAGTCCCCACCTTTCACCCTCAATTTGTTTATTATTCCATACTACCTCTTAGGTAATCAAAGTGTGCACACACAGCATTGTCTGCTCTTCCCACTTGGACATCCAACATTTGTTTCATGCCTCAACTTGGCCCCCCACCACATAGCATTAAAATATATCTGTGTAAGAGTATATTATGTGAGATAATAGCCCATAAAGATTCATGGATTACTGTTTAGAAATTTCCTGCAAAGTTACTGTCTTATTCCTGGTGAATGATTCAAATAGTGGGAATTGCTTTTTCTGGGCAGGATGGTGGAGACATTTGGTTGAGGGGATGTGTGTGAGCTTTCTCCGATTGGACCTCTTTAGCCACCAATGGTTCTTCCTTTGCTCCCAGTTAGATACCATAAAAACCTTATCTTTTAAAATGTGTGCCATCCCAAAGGAACATCTACTGAAATTTGGCAGAGAAGTACCTGTCAGTCAACTGTATCATGGAGTTTTGAACATCTTTTATGGATGCCAAGATTTTAGAACAACATAGAAAAAAATCTCAAACCACTAGAGCTTACATGTACAGAATTTGAAAAATAGCTCTTTCCAGTTAGTATCTATGAATGAGTGTTATGCAGTACATAACCACAAAAGCCTTCACTCAAATCCTCAGAATGGAGACAAAAGGCAAAATAGTGAACCCTGGTAAGGCCTGTCTGCTGTCATTAACAATTACCTGATATTCTCATGAATCTTTATACTTTTCTCACTTTGTCTTCAGTGTCTTAACTGTAGCTTGACATTTCCTGATAAGAAAACTTACAGGATACAAACAGTTTACTAAATTTCATTACTCCTTAGCTGATCTTTTATAATAAAATGAAAGAATGACTTTTTCATAAATTAATTTAACTATTGTCACATATAGGTAGTGTCTTTATGCATTCGAAAGGGAATTTACTATAGTTTTATGTGCCTGATTTTAAGAAGTCAAGAATAAAACTTTTAAATAAATATTACATTTATTATGCAATTATGTTTTCATTAGCATTCAAAAGAAAGAATAAACCAAGTATTTTAGAGTAATGTGCTATTTCAATGTGTGCAACTAGATTATTTTTTTATAACTGTTCTTAAATGTGTAGTAATATTAATTAATTTGTTCTGGCACATCCACAGGAAAAACATTGTCTTGTTTAGAAAGATAATATGATAGTCCATGAATGTATAAAAATCTAGAGTCTGGGAAAAGAGGGTACAGCAGAGAAAAGTCTAAATTTGTTTGGAATCAAAAGGAAGACACACAGAGAGAAGAATAAAAAAGGACTCAAAAAGGTGACAAGGGTATGAGGTTATCTTCGGTGTGATATGAACATGGAAGTAAAGATTCATGGTGGTAAGATGGCTGAATTAACTTCAATAAATAGGGAGTCTTATAATTAATTTTCTACATTTTCTGTGCTTTAGTTATTATTCTAAACCTTCAGTGAAGTACGCTTACATATAGAGACTTTGAGTGACAGTATGTATATTTGCATATGGGTGGGTGTGAGCTCATATATGCATATAGGACTACCTGTGCACGTATTAAAGAAATAGTTTACATTATCCCTTTGATTATATACCTTGAGGAAAAAATACTAGAAAAATATGATTAATACATCGAAGTAAATTAACAGAATTACGAACTTGAAGGTTATCAATAAGCTTAGAGGTCACCAAGTGGCATAAGACCCTTAGATTTTGCAGAGATCTTAGGATGCTATATGACCATTTACAAGGGAAATTTAGCCCATTTTATCAAGATCTTAATAGACATAGTGACCTCAGTTGACATACAAGTGTTTGATTAAACCCATCAATAATTCACTTGCTTTGCTTTGTTTTTCTGTTCATAGTTTATTGATGTTGAAGCTCTTAAAATTTTCAAAGAAAATGTGGCATGAAAATAAATGAAAAAGCCTCTCATGTATGAAAACAAGTTTGTCTATTTAAGCAACTTTTTCTGAATATCCTTGAAGGGGTAGACCCTTGTAGATGTAGGGTATCTCCAGATGTTATAACAAGTGAACCTTCAGATCCCAGTTATTAATGCAATAGACGTTTACTTCTTGCTTACACAAAGTCCCATCACTGTGCATGTGGTGGGTATGGTAGTGATGTGTCATAGTGCGATATTGGTTCACACAGTTGTTCAGAACCCCAGGCTTATTGAGGCTTTGCCGTCTTCAATGTTTGACTCAAAGTTAACCAATGTCCATCTAGCAGAGAAAACCAGTAGTGGTTCTTATAGTGGAGTCTTATAGGCTTGACATGGAAGGGTCTGACACTACATCCACTCATCTTTCATTGGTTAGAACTCAGTCAGAGGCTTCATCTAACTGGGACGAGGTTAAGCAATTTATTCTAGTTTAGTGTTCAGTAGAAAGAGAAGACAGATGTGGTGTAAAAATTGCATTTGTCATCAGCTATAGTTTACCCTGTGGTCTCCAAATAACTGCTTCACTTTTTTCAAACTGAAATACATCCCATCCTTAAAAAAGATGGTCTGATATTCCAACAGATCATCGTTATTTGTGGAGGGAGAGACCAAGGATACTTTTCATAGACTACATTATAGAGCTTTTTAAAAAATGTACACAATCAAGACTATTCACTGAATAAGATATATAAATGGCAAAGCATTGGAAAAGATGTTAAACATCATATTTATTAGGGAATTGTAAACGAATACCACAATCAAATACTATTACACACCTATTCAGATAGCTAAAATCTGAGCCACTAACACACCAAATGCTGAGGAGAATGTGAAGGAATAAAAATTACCCATTGCTGCTGAGAATACAAAATGTTAGTTACTGTGGAAGGCAGTTGAAAAGGTTCTTGCAAAGGTAAACATAGGCATACCCTAAGATCCAGCAATGACACTGCTATTTACCCAAATCAGTTGAAGGCTCCTGTTCACACAAAAGCCTGCACATGTATGTTTATAGCAGCTTTAAAAAAATTGCCAAAAATTGGAAGCAGGAAAGTTCTTCAACAAGTGAAGGGTTAAACAAACTGTGGTGCATCCATGCAATCAATGGAATATTCTTTAAAAAAAAAAAATCTGTCAAGCCACAAAATGACCTGAGAGAATCTTACATGCATATTGATAAATTAAAGAAGTCAATCTAAAGGGCGATAAACTGTGCTTCTAACTATATGACATTCTGGAAAAGCAAAAAAAAATATATAGGGGCAATAAAAAGATTAGTGGTTGCCAGAAGTTCAGGCAAAAGCAGGGGGAGAGGAACAGGTGGAACTCAAGGCATTTTTAGGGTGACAAAACTATTCTGTATGAGACCCCAATGATGGATACATGGCATTATGCATTTGTCAAAACCCACAGAATGGTACAACAGTGAACCTTAATGTCAACTATGTACTTTAATTAATAATAAATGAATACATATTAGTTAATCAATTGTAGAAAACTATGGGAGATATTATAAAGGAAACTAGGAACGGTGAGACAGAATAGGGTATGTGAGAATTCTCTCTACAGTCTGTGCAGTTTTTCTGTAAAGCTATAACTCCTCTAAAAAACAAAATCCTTTAAAAAAAAAAAAAGGCTACCTTAGACTTTTGACAATTTTTCTGTAGATATTTCAAAACCTTCTTGAGAAAGAAGAGGTGATAACTAAGGTAGAAGACTGGAGACTAGAGAAATCTTAGTGGAGTTTGAAACAAAAGGACTCCCAGTTTGCTGTATGGAAAATATCTTTTGGCAAATAAGTAAGCATAGAAAACCCATTCACAAAATCTTCAACAGAAACTTCCTCATTTTTTTCTAAAAATCATCAGCTGTTCTAAGCAGCTCTTGTCATAAGGAAGGTTCCTTAACAAAACCCCCACCTTATTTATTTTTTAAATTTTTTGATGCTTATTTATTTTGAGAGAGAGAGCAGGGGAAGAGCAGAGAGAGAGAGAGAAAATCTGAAGCAAGTTCCACACTGTCAGTGCAAAACCCGATGTTAGGTCTTGAACTCATGAACCTTGAGATCATGACCTAGGCCAAAATCAAGAATCAGACACTTTACCGACTGAACCACCCAAGTACCTCAAAACCCCCACTTTAAATGAAACTTCTACCCCCTTAGTCTGAAACGCTGCATCCTGTCAACTGTTTTTTTATCTTCAACAATAAAAAATACAATGTATATGTGTGTGTATATACATATATATACACACACACACATTTGGTTATATATATACATTTGATATATATATATACACACACACACACACACACACACACACACACACACACACACATAACCAAAATACAATTAAAGAAACTAAACTATTATCAAGTAAAATGGATACTCTCTGGATTTGCCACTCAGGGATATTTCTGTATGAATGAGAATTACTTGGCTGCCACATAGAATATATGTTTGTCATAAATGGGTGACATTTCCTATAGTCTTAGAAACTTCTTGGCAATAAGGCTATCAAATGGATTTGGTTCTTAATTCTCAACTATTTTCAGTGAATCTTCTAATCCAAGGACTTAGTAACAGAGTTCATGAAACAGAGTAAGAAGTCAGTACATATTTGTTAAATAAGTAAAACCTAAGTGTATTACAGACTCTGCCTTCCTGTTCATTTTTTTTCTTGCTTTGAAATGTCTATTCTAGATTTTGAGTGCTCCTGATAACAGTTCTCTAACCCCAATGTACACTGAATTCTAACCTGATGGAGACTCTGACATTATTACATTCTAAGAACTGCACCAGCCATATCCCAGATAAGTGATGTTTTCCTCCAGTTTCCATGTCATGAATTAGGCAGGAACTTGAAGAACTCAAGTTTCTTTTTCTAAGTATTTTGTGCAACACATTTGCTTTGCAAAGACATTTCCATCCAAGAGGTAGAAGTTAAATATTGACACTGTCTTCATTACAAATCAATGAATATCAATACTTTTCTCTTTATGACAGATGTGTAAGAGACCTTGAGACATTATGACTCATTTCTCTGGCTTAAGCAAAGAAAAAAGTTTAAAGTGAAGATCTCCATTATGGCAAAAATTCATACGGTTTAGGGTATAAAACATAATACTATCATGGATATTATAAAATGTTTATATCTTCATATTTTCTTTAATTTGGGGGTTACACACACACAAACAACTTCTCTCACATTTCTTCAATTCAGACGTTGAATATCGATAAAGACCATTGATTCTAATGAAATAATAGTATTTTAATGAACTCTAGGAATAATTTTATAACTGTTTGCTATAAATAAAAAATTAAATAAAATGATGAATAGAGTGATCAACCTAGGTAAAATATAATTCTTGAAATGTGTTTCCTAAGTTTTATGTTCTTTTTCCTTAAACGGGTTTTGGGTTTTGTTATTTTTAACTAAATTTCTGTGCTACAAATTAATTAATTAATTTCTGTGCTACAGTTTCCATATTTTTAAAGTGAAAATAATAATAAGAAACTCATATGTATGTTATAATAATCAAAATCAGATAAAGGTCCACTTCTAGCCGAGATGGAAATAGGTGCCAAATTTACCTTCCTACCTGAAAAAAGAAAAAAAAAAGAAATATGGAAACAATTTATAAAACTTTTGATGAATGGGTAGATTGTAACATTGTACATCAGGAAACAATGGACAGTGTATCCTACAAGATGGGAAACAAATGAGGTAGGGACTATGATTGCTTTAGCTTATGCCATTGAGGCAGATTTCAGACAAAAACATAGAAGGGGAAATTCTTTTGGGTGGAACCCTTATTATTAAGAACATGAAGAAAACTACACTAAGGCACTTCACAATTATATTAGGAAAATCAGTGACAGAAAATTTTAACAGCATCCATGAAAGAGAATACATGTCCAAAGTAACAATTAAAAGAATGATTGCATATATCATTGGGAGCAATGCAAGCAAAAAGAGAGTTCAGCAATATATTTAAACTGTTTAAAGAAGAAACAATTGTCAACTTAAAGGTCAATGACCAGCAAATTGACCTTCCAAAAATGAAGACAAAATAAAAATATTTGGAGGCATACAAGAACTGAAAGAATTTATCACCTGACATTCACTGTAAGAAATGTTAAAGGAAGACTTTCAATTGGAAGCAACATGTATCTACACAGAGGAATGAAGAGGAACAGAAATTTTAGCTGTTTTTATTTTTTTTTCTTATTGCTTAAATCTATTTAATTCAATATTTAAACAGAAATAATAACAACATAGTATGGGATTTATAATACATAATAATAATATCTATATAAGTTATAACATGTAATTATAATGGTAATATAGATATAATAAATATAAAATGGATATATATATGCGTATATATATATGGGGAAATATATTAAACTATTATCTAGGCAACTACATAAAGGCTGAGAGGGGTGAGGGTATTTACACTAAAATTATATTAGTTATTATAATATAAAACCTTCATTGTGTGAAATTAAAGAGGTGCACAATAAACTCAAAGTAACTACTAAAGCAACACAACAGACTTGCAACTAATAAGCTAATCAAAGCAGATTAAAATCTGCTATTCCTAGTCATCAACCGTTTTGTTCTGACCCAGGAATCATATATTTGTGCCAGCATGTATGAAACGATAGTAGGCTTACTTGTTTATTTGCATAATGGGTAAAATCTAAGACCATTGTCCGGTCATAATAATTTTGGAGGCAGGGATGAGATGCTAACAATGATGGCCTCCTGAAAGAGGAATTATGAGGGCCTGTATGATGAATAAGAGGAAAGTCAATAGGAATCAATAGTGAATATATTGAGCAATGAGTATGGGCAACTGGGAAACAAGGGGATCTCCACTTATTGCCTTTTATTGAAGAGGGACTGGGGAAAAGGGTTCAGGGTCAAGTGCCTGAAAGTAGGCTCAAAGATGGCTACCTGAACAGTATCCTGATTGTGCCTAATCCTCTTTTGGGCAGGGAAACTTCTGCACAAATTTAATGGTTAGCCTTGAATCTTTCCCCTTGTAACAATTAGTATTTAAATCTGTTCTGATTAGTGGGAGTTTCCATTCGCTTTCAGACGAGAGTTATAGATACACACTTACCCTAGCATGAAAGAAGAGAAAGTCAAGATCTATATGAATTAAAACAAGTGACTTTTTAGAATTTTAGCTAACTAACATGGGATATGAATGGGGCAGGGAATATAGAGTTTGTTAAGGATGAACACAAATAGATGGACCATTTTGCCATTAAGCCTGTACTATATTCTATCTTATCAATCTTAGATACATTTGAAGATGATAATAAAAGGTTTCAGAAATTTTTCAGTGGATCCCAGCTGCTATGAGGGAACTTTGGCCATCTGGGGGAGATACATCTATGGCAAACACGCATGGGAAACCATAGATGAGAAATTGACTAGTGTTCAGGTTCTTACATTCTCAGATTGTGTTTACAATGCTGATGAAGGTGATCCATTGAAAAATGAAAAAAATCAATGTGTAGAAATCTAGATAAATAATAACTCGTAGCCTCACTTCCCTGGAAAACTCTTCTAGCCGTTATGTTTTAACTGAGAAATTAGAAATTATTTGGAAATAGGGCATCTGTTGTCCCCAATTAAGTTGGACTCAAATAATATAATTGCTTTATGAGTCATGACTGAGTTAGACAAGGAGTGCAAATCCCATTGCCATGAGTGGAAATCTGTGTTTCTGTGGCTATTGAACTAAGGACTCTCCAAAGGTAAAATAAACATTGTCAGCCAGGAGAGCCTCCTGTCCAATTACTAGCTTTTAAAGGTAGACTATAAACTTTAGAAGTTTGGTTTCTGAGAAACTATTGCACCACTTGTAACTGAAAATAAATATTCTTTGATATTAGTGCAGTTTCATTTTGTATTTTTGTATTTTATGATCCCTTACTCACCTCTACTCTGACACCTATTGCTTAATTAAAAAGATGATGAGGAGTATAGCCAATGACTCTGTCCCTTAGGAGCCCAGAGCCATATGCATGGATACGAGTATGCTGGGAAAACTTCAGGGAGAAGAGGGACTCAAAATTTTCATTGATAAGTTGGATATACTTTCTCAAATAACATTGGGTGTGATGTGAATACACCCCAATTGATGGGGTTTGGGTGACATGTGCAGAAGAGAAGGAGGTTAATGTGACCTATTGGGTAGGGTCACTGTAGTCTACATCAGTGTATTATTTTTACTTCCAAATTTGAATTATATTAGAAACTTATGTACTATGTGCTTGTATTTCTCTCTTCCTTAAATTTAGAGTGGATTACTATGATTGAGAATAACTGCCTATAAAAACATGGTAGTTCCTTTGAAGTCCCACAGCCTCAAAGTCTCCTGTGACTTTTAAATATCTGTAAACTGAGATGCTGTGGATTTTTAGTTTTGGTGCCAGTTATGAGAAAGCAAAAGTGGATATCATCACTCTATTCAGTTGGCATGACTCAAGTCTCCTCTCAGCTGAGCCTATGGAACCCTGTGATGAACTTTGTTATGTTTTCACTGATTCTTGGGCTTTTGCTGAGTGGCCAAACTGCTTTGCTGTTTGGAAAACCGTAGACTGTCAGATTAAAGATGCTTCTCTTTGGGAGAGAGAACTCTGAGAAACAAATTAAATAAACATAGTCTGTTATGCCTGTCCAGTTAGTCAGAGTGGCCAAGAGAGTGGCATACTAATGAGGGAATTAGACAGAAGGCAGAAAGGGGAGCTGGATTATAGTTGTGAGGTGAATATTCAGAACCAGTCTGAAATTGCTGATTGTTCCTTACAAATTAATGCTTTTTTTAAAATAGCCAAAATAGTCTTGGGTTGCCTGAGTGGCTCAGTTGTTTAAGGGATGAACTCTTGATTTCAGCTCAGGTTGTGATCTCCTGGTTGGTAAGATTGAGACCCATGTCAGGTTCTATGCTAACAGCATGGGGACTGCTTGGGATTCTCTCTCTCCCTCACTTTGCCCCTCCCTGGTTCATGCGCTTGGTCTCTCTCTCTCTCTCTCTCGTTCCAAAAATAAATAAATACACATTAAAAATAAATAAATAAAATCTCTAATAGTCCATATTATAGTCCTCATAAACTATTTTCAGATATCAAGGTTTCCGGGAGCCGTCATCAATTGGCTGTCTTAACATCAGACATTGCCAGATACTCCTCATGTAGCAAGTTTAGTGACACTAGCAATGATAGCAAGAAGTTGGGTTTCAATGTCATAATCTCAATGAATCTAGACAGGATCATACTGACTGCTGCTTCCTTTTAAATGTGTATGAATGATATAATTAAAATCTATTATATAGTCTCTGTTCTAGTCGAGATGTAGTAAGCAGACTCTAACCTAAATCTCTCACTGAATACAGTCAAAATCTCCAGACAGAATGTATGGAGGAGCTACCTAAGTACTATGAAAAATAAATCGTATCAAATGAATTGTGGAAGGAAAGTATAAACCCAAAGTACCACTGAATCAGTGGTAAATTTCCTTCAATATCTCCTATCTTAGATTACAATAGAAACTAAAAATTGGAACTTGGCACTGAATGCATGCAGGAAGTGTCCTATGTGAACTCTTTATTCCCCATGCAAGTGGAAATGGTGGCCCTAAGATGAGAGAGAATGGGAGAAATCCTTGGTTTTCTGTTCTTCCCCAGCTGCTAAAGAATTCCTTGGCTCCAGCAGTAGGGATGGCAATGGTGGCTGAGCAGGGAGTGTCTCTCTGACAAGAAGACAGAGCATGGGGAACATTCTACAGCTTTTTCCCCCTTCTTCCTGTCTTCTTGCTGCTTGGTTGCAGAACAGAAACGTCATGGGAAGCATGTGGCAGAGTGGGGAAGACAAAGCCCTCAATTACTGTTCAATGTACCCAAAAGGATGGCATCTGGGAAAATATTGGGAAGGTTGTCGAGGGAAGGAAGGCCAAAAAAGCAGTTCCAAAAAGTTGTGTATAAGCTCTTTGGCTCACACCTGAGTTTCATATATGTGGATCTGAACAAAGGATGTGAAAACACACCTATGATGCAGATCACCTTTCAGGCCCCAGACTAACCACTAGGTGGCAGATACGCTGGATAGATAATGAACAGCATTGAAAGGATTTGTAAACTGAACTGACATTGGAACCATAGCCCATAGAAGGTGGTAGAAACTATGGCCTGAACCTAACTTGTTTGATGACATGCTAAAATAAAACAAAGAAAGATTCCTCATAGGATTCACACAATAATCAGAGACATAACATAATATTTAAAATGTCCAGGGTGCAATACAATAGCAGTTAACATATGAAAAAGATAAAACCATCACAACAATTTTCAAGGGACAAGATAATCAACAAACACTCACTTTGAGGTCAAACAGATGTTGGAATCATTAGCCAAAGACTCTAAAGTAGTCACTATGACTATGTTCCAATAAATCAACGCATACTCTTGAAACCAATAGAAAGATAGCCCCTCTTACAGACAAATAGAATGCATAAAAGAGAATCAAATGTAAACTTTAGAAGCAAATGGGATAAAATAAAATAATTTTAAAAATCCATGGAAGAGTCCAGATCATGATGAATATAAACAGAAGAAAACCAAGAAATTTGAAGATAGATAAATAGAAATTATCCAGTATGACAAGAAAAGGAAAACAAAATAGCAGATGATCGGGAGGCTGTAGAAAAATAGCAGTGGGTTTAACCTTGGTGTCATTGGAATCCCAGCAGGAGAGAAGACAGTATGAAGTACAGAGTAAACATTTGATAAAACAGGCTGAAAACATCCCAAATTTGGCAAGAGGGGGACACAGAAATTTTTAGTACACAGGAAAATAAATAATTTCAAAAAATGTTGACTCATCTATTTTGCTCTATTGCTTCAGGCAACCTCTACAGTATTGTTCAGCTATAGGTGTTGTATTAAACATTCTAGATAGACAAGAGGCTCCATTCAGGATTTAACTGAATAGATTTTTTTTCCTTTTTCTTTTTTAACATTTATTTATTTTTGAAAGACAGAGACAAAGCATTAGTGGGAGGGAGACGCAGAATCCAAAGCAGGCTCCAGGCTCTGAGCTGTCTGCACAGACCCTGACACGGGGCTCAAACTTACTGACTAGGAGATCATGACCTGAGCTGAAGTCGGACGCTTAACTGACTGAGCCACCCAGGCACCCTCAAGTGAAGAGATCTTAATGAAATTAAAATTTACATTGCTATCAGTAGGGATAAGAACCCAAAAGAACTTCTGGGAGAGTAACAATAGCAAGCAAGAACATAATACCATCCCTAGGGTGAAGAAACAAAGAGATGAATGATTTTACAGAATTTAGAGAGAACTTAAGCCATTCAGGACAGGCACCTGTGAGGTGTTGTAATTGTGAAAGAACACAATCCTGATAGAAATTTGAAATTATAGCATGAGAGGAACAAGGACAAAATATCTCATTCTTTTCCTCCCCCTGCCCTCTCACATCTTGGTCATATCTTTCATGGACTAAAGAAAAGAGCGTGTTCACTGAAAAAATAACCTGGGTGATTATGGTCAGTTTCAGATGACGCAAAACATATCAGAAGAAATTAGAATAAATCCAGAGGCACATAGAGAGAAAAACCATTAGAGAAACCACACTTGAAAGATGATATGGTGATGTTGAATTGCATGCAACCTTAAAGCAGGTCAGTTTTGATAAGGAATGTTAGAACCTCTGAGAAATGACCTTGTGATGGAAGACAAGAAGAAGGAAGGATCGAGTATGGTCGATTTGGATGAGAGTGATTCACTCACAGGATGATTTGCAAAGAAAAACTCCTGACGTAAAAGTTACTCAGTTGATGTAGTAGCCAATGGGATAGCAAAATCAGTGTAATCAGATGTTCCTCACAACTTGGGAAGTATTATGAGGAATGAGAGTGTACAGTTGTAGCCATGGCAGACTGAGAGTGAGCACATAAGCAAATCACTAATTGTGGTTTGAGATTAGATATAAGGCACTAGCTAGGGTATAGAGATAAGACTACAAATCCCAAGGAAATTTGATAGAAATAGGGCCCAAGGTATCCTACTGGGACGGTGGCCAAGTTTGGGCCAGAACTCTACATCTAGGGGACACGGTAGGAGCAGGCAAGGTAACTAGTCAAAACCATGGTGATAGAAAATTATGCAGAATTCCAATTCTGTGCTTTTGACCAAAACAAGACAGAGGATATTGAGACTTATTAATAAGCATTGAGACCCAGAAGTCACCTGGGATGGAGGGAGAGGAGTAAGGGTTATCAGATTTAAAATCTTTGAAAATTACTTCAACGAACAAACCTTTCTGATCAAGAAAGAGGAGTAGGGGCAGGGAGCCTGGGTGGCTCAGTCGGTTGAGCGTCCGACTTCGGCTCAAGTCATGATCTCAGGGTTCATGGGTTCAAGCTCCATGTCGGGCTCTGTGCTGACAGCTCAGAGCCTGGAACCTGCTTCAGATTCTGTGTCTCCCTCTCTTTCTGCCCTTCCCCCTGTCATGCTCTGTCTCAGTCTTTCTCAAAAAATAAAAATAAAAACATTAAAAAGAAAAGAAAGGGGAGAAGGGTTATAAATAAAGTTAAAGGAAAAGTTTCTGTGGTAATAGGTCATTGCATTACTACAAGAGGACAGAAGGTCTAAGATGGTAATAAGTGCTTTGTTTAAAACAACAAAAAAAAGGAATCTGTTTATTTATTATCTATCTATTTATACCTAACATGCAATTAATACTATGTATAGTATAACATATAATTATCTCTATATATTATTGTTGGAATAACAAAGACATTGAACTGTCATATATGAAGTATCATTTTCCCCCTCAATGCCATTAATTCAAAACCTCTTTCACATCATACAAGATTCCATTCTTATTAGTATAGTTTTGTATTTGTTTCCTCAACAGTTCTGATGCTTCCCTAATGATAAAGAGACAGAGAAGATACAGAGAAAGAGAGACAGAGAAAAAAAGAAAGTTTTTTTTTAATGTCAGTTGTTTAATACCACTTCCTGGCACACACCCTTTGATATTACCTCTAGTTGAGTATAAGCTGGACCTAGTGACTAGCTTCTAACAAAGATAATATGACGTAAATTATGCTCTCACTTTTGAGAGCAGGTTAAAACAGGACTGTAGCTCTCATCATCCTCACCTGACTGCTCTCTCGCTGCTTCATTTGCTCAAAGGGAAGCAAGCTCCCATGTTGTTGGGTTCCCTATGGAGAGGGCCATTTAGTGAGCATTTGAAGTCTCTGGTCAACAATCAGGGAAAAGCAGAGGAGGCCCTTGGTCCAACATTTCATGAGGAGCTGAATGCTGCCACCTGAGTGAGCTGGGAGTGAATCCTCCCCCAAAGGAGCCTGTAGATGAAACCGAAGTCCTGAGGCTCCTTGATTCCAGCCCTTTCAAAGAACTTGATACAGGGGCACCCAACTCAGCTATACCTAAGTTCTTGACTCATGAAAATGTGAGATAATAAATGTTTACTGTTTTCAACCTCTATGTTTTGGGGCAATCTGTATAGTGCAATAAAGAGCTAATATGTCAAACAAAGATATGATATGTAAACGGAATTATGTGTTTATGAAGTAAATACCACAGTTGTTCATGTAAGCTATCAGAGTGTACTATTGTTCAATACAGGTAACTGTAATTCATTTGAAAAACACTGTTAAATTTATCCTGTCACATCTATTCTGTTCCTTGTGCCCATGACTTAGAATGTGTATGTCAAAGAAGTTTAAAGCCTAATAAAATATAAGAATTGTGACATCAACAGTGTAAAATGGTCATCCATTCACATCTTTTCAACTAAACTTTATTTTTGTCAAGAAATCTGAATGATTTCCCTTTCAGGTAGATAAGTATGAAGGAGATTTATGCATACATTGATATATGAATAAGTCATAAAGATACATTCTTAAGAAACAAAGAATAAGAAAATATGAATTTATATATTTTGCTGTATATTTATAAATGTAATCAGCATCTCTATAAAATGAGATACTTATCCTTTAATTGTTGTGTCAGTTGGAATGGGTATATTTATCTTAACAATATTATCTTGTTTTATTTTTCAATGAATACTTTTAAGATTTGTTTCCTTAACAACTTTCAAATATACAATACAGTATTATTAACTATAGTCACTATGTCAATTACATTACCAATAGTTATTTATTTTATAAATGAAAATTTGTTCTTTTTGACCTTCTTCTCCCTTTTTTCCCTCCCCCACACACTCTGCCTCGGGCAACCACCAATCTGTTCTCCATATCTATGAGTTCAAGGTTTTTTGTTTGATTGATTTCTGTTTTTTAGGTTTTCACATATAAGTGAGATCATGTGGTATTTGTCTTTCTCTGTCCGGCTTTATTTTACTTAGCATAATATCCTCAAGTTTCATCCATGTTGTTGCAAATGACAAGATTCCCTTTTCCTTTTTTAAATGGCTGAATAATATTCGTGTGTGTGTGTGTGTGTGTGTGTGTGTGTGTGTGTTATATTTTCTTTAGGCACTCATCCACTCGTGGATATTTAGGTTGCTTTCATGTCTTGGCTATTGCAACTAATAGCGTAATGAATATTGGACAACAGATATATATTTACAAGATAGCTTTCAAGTTAGCTTTCTTTGGATAAATACCTAGAAGGACACTTGGGCTGCTTCCATAGTTTGTCTATTGTAAATAATGCTGCAATAAACATACGGATGCATATATTCCTTTAAGTTAGTGTTTTTGTATTCTTTGTGATATACCCAGTGGTGTGATTACTAGATCATAGGGTATTTCTGTTTTTAATTTTTTTGAGGAAACTCCATGCTGTTTTCCATAATGGCTACACTGATCTACACTCTCACCAACAGTGCATAAGAACTCCCTTTTCTCACATTCTCATCAACACCTAGTTCTTGTCTTTTTGATAATCATCATTCCAGCAGGTGTGAGGTGATATCTCATTGTGGTTTTGATTTGCATTTTCCTGAGGATGAGTGATGTGGAGCACCTTTTCGTGTATATGTTGGCCATCTGTATGTCTTCTTTGAAAAAATGATATTTATATCCTCTGCCCATTTTTTAGTTGGAAGGTTTGTGGGTTTTTTGTTTTGTATTGTTTTGTTTTGCTATCTAGTTGTATGAGTTCTTCATATATTATGGATATCAATCTCTTATTACATATATGATTTGAAAAGATTTTTTATATCCCATACATAGGCTTTTCACTTTTTAAAAAAATTTTAATGTTTATTTATTTTTGAGAGTGAGACAGACAAAGCATGAGTGGGGGAGGGGCAGAGAGAGAGGGAGACACAGAATCTGAAGCAGGCTCCAGGCTCTGATCTGACAATACAGAGCCTGATATGAGGCTTAAACTCATGGACCGTGAGATCATGACCTGACCCAAAGATGGACACTTAGCTGGCTGAGCCACCGAGGCACCCCTCATTTTTTTTAATGGTATCCTTTGCTGTGCAGAAGCTTTTTGGTGTAGTTCCACTTATTTATTTTTGCTGTCATTGTCTTTGCTTTTGGTGCCAAATCATGCCTTACATTTAAGTGTTAATCCATTTTGAGTTAGTTTTTGTGTAGAGTATGAAATAGTGGTGCAGTTTTATTCTTTTGCATTCGGCTGTCCATTTTCCCAATACCATTTATTGAAATCTGTTATTCCCCCTTTGTATATTTTTGGCTCCTTTGTCATAAATTAATTGAACACATATGTGTAGGTTTATTTCAGGGCTCTCTATTCTTATCCATTGATCTATTTGTCTATTTTTTATGCCAATATTATGTTTTTTTGATTACCATAGCTTTGTAATATAGTTTGAAATCAAGAGGTGTGATGCTTCCAAATTTGTTCTTTTTCAAGATTGCTTTGGCTATTTGGTTCCTAGAATTGTTTGTTCTTGTTCTGTGAAAACTGCCATTGAGTCAGCATCTACATAAAACAAACTAATTATCTCAAAATTACTGTTTTAATTGGGATGAGTATATTTATCTTAATAATATGGATTTAATTACAATTAATAATATGGATTTAATTACAATGGATTTAATTACAACTGGGAAAGCATTAATAAGATAATGCTATATGGAAATAAGGGGGTGGGATCAACACACTAGTATTTTCTTATATGCTTACGTTTTTTAATTAAATTGAATATACTTAACTTAAACCATAATATGGAATTAGATGGGAGTGCCAGGGTGGTGCAGTAAGGTTAAGCGTCTGACTCTTGGTTTTAGCTCAGGTCAGGATCTCACAGTTGTGGGATCAAATGCTGCATTGGGCTCTGTGCTGACAGCATGGAGCCTGCTTGGGATTCTCTCTCTCCCTTTCTCCCTGCCCCTACCCCCCCAACAAAATAAATAAACTTAAAAAACTGGAATTAGATAGTAACCTCTAGGAGGTGAAGCAAGTACAAATAAATTGGAGAAAATGATTCGAATTATATTTGTGTTCATTCCATGTGTTACTATGAAATAAACAAAAAGGTGAGCATGAGCTTCTCATGCCCATCAAAATGTAGGTAAGAGAAATGTATCTAAGAAATTGAGGCATAATTTAGTGGAAATTATATTATTAATGTAAAATTTTGTAAATTTCAGATATTATCCCCAAATCTTATTAAATTTATGCTTCCCAAATTAGGTCCTGATGTATTTGTGGGTAATAGTTTGTCATAATTTTTTGAAGTATATATTCTCAAAATATGTAGAATTAGATTTATGATGATTGGGGTAAGGATTAATAATATATATTGAATGGAGAGTATACACTTAAAAGAACTGTCAGTGTGTTTAGGTTTGCAGAAGCCAATATTTCCAGAATGTTAGTAAAGGAGAAGCATTAGGAAGAGAAGAGTGTATGGGCATACAGTAAAATTTATATGTAAAAAAAGAAAGAAAACATATCTTTTATTCTTAGTGATGATAATGATATTATTATATGGAAAAATATTAAGAAAGATTCTCCTTGTTCTTCTCACTATTGTCTTGTTCAACATTGTTAAAGAGCTCTATATATGCATGTTGGGGGAGGATACGGAGTATAACTATACAGTGATGCTACTGATATTTTAACAGACATTCCAAAATTCAAATATTCAGACTGTTTCTTCTAAAAATGCATTCAAATGTGTTGCTATTTCCAGAAACGTATTTTCTGAATTGCCTCCCTAATCTCTTACTCATTCTTTTGAACATCCTAAATGGTGACAAATAATTATGCCTTGAGGGTAGATTTTAAATTAGGTAAAAACCAGATGTCATTTTAAACATAGAGAATAAGATGGGTTATAAAATCGGACAGTACAATTTCTGCTCAAAAAAAGGAGATTGAACACGTAGTTATGAGACTGTTTTTCTTCATTTGCTTTATAAATTGATTCTGAAGGCAGGCATTATAAAAAGGATTTCCAAATATGGCAGCACAACTAGAGTAAAATACTTGGCCTCCCAATGCAGTCATTTCAAAGACTCATTTATTTTGTAAATTCTGTTTTTAAATTAAAAGAAATGTTCCTATCTAGAAGCAGAATAGATCTCTTATGCAAGTGAGAATATAAATTTTATTTTCCTTAAGGAAAGAACAGTTCTTTTTTGATTTACCTAAGAATGAGCTAAGTGTGTAAGATTAAAAATAAATAAATAAAATAATGAAACATTATTTAATGCTTTATATCTTATATAATAAGTGAAAGTAAGGCTTTCTTTAACTTAACCAATTCACTAAATAAATACATAATTATTAAGTGTCTGATTACTAGGCAATATCTTAGGTGTTTGATATATGTTAAATAAGAAAAAAAGCTAATAGTATTTGGGGCATTTATGAATCTTACATTCTAGTAGAGAAAGGTCAAACAACAGCAACAACAACAACAACAACAACAACAACAACAAACCACATAATATTAAAAAGGAAAAAAAAGGAAAAAAAAAACAAGGCAAGAAGAATCATGACTGGGGTGGCAAAAATCAGGAAATTTTTTAAATAAATGGTCACAGTAGGCCTCACTGAGAGGAAGTCATGTGAGCAAAGACTTGGAGGAAGTGATAGAATCCATAGAAATATCTTTAGGAAGCCCATTCAAGGCAAGAAGAAAAAAAAAAAGGCAATTCCACATCCCTAGGGCTAGAGCATGTCTGACACTAGGGAACAGAGCAAGGAGACTATTATGGCTGAAGATAAATATATGGTTAGGGAAGAAATACAATATAAAGATGGTTGGCTTCTACCTTGCTTGAAGGGTGGTTCAAAGAAACAGAGTGACATGACCTAATTTCTGTTTTAAAATCATTACTATGAGTACTGGTTTGAACACACAACATAGAAGTACAATGTTAGAATGATTAAGACCGTTTACCCAGGTAAGAAATAATGATGGCTCAGATGAAGCCGTGTAACAGTGGAGGTGGTGAGAAATGTTCACTATAAATACAAATTTGGGGGTCACTGCACATTTATAGCATTGAAATTCATGATACTGCACTAGATTAACAAGGGTAGGAGTACAGATAGGAAAAAGGGCCTAAGATTTAGCTCCATGGAACTGAAGACCCAAGCCTGAGATAGGGAAAAAGAGGTAGTATCAGCAATAGGAGTTGAAAAGCAGCAATGAATTAAAGTAGAAAGATATCCAATAGTGTTGTCTTGGAAGCCAAGTAGAAAGAGTGTATCAAGCAGGAGACTTATTAACCTCTATCAAAAGCCACTGAGGATTGGGGCACCTGGGTGGCTCAGTTGGTTAAGCATCCGACTTGAGCTCAGGTCACGATCTCGCGGATCTGGTTGATCTCGCAGATCTCGCGGATCTCGCGGTCTGTGAGTTTGAGCCTGGAGCCTGCTTCCGATTCTGTGTCTCCCTCTCTCTCTGACCCTCCCCCATTCATGCTCTGTCTCTCTCTGTCTCAAAAATAAACTAAAAAAAAAAGCTGCTGAGGATTCAACTCAGGTTTTCTAAGGTAGTGTTAATGTACCTTGATATCTTTGTATTAATGATAATAGTGTGATTTTTCACTCTCCAAAAAGTCTTCATTTGCATTGTAAATTATGTGATCACCCATTGATAGGTCAAGTAAAACGAGGACAAAAACTGACCAGTGGATTTAATAATTTGAAGGCTATTGAGAACATTGGTAAGAACAATTTAGTCTCCTATTGAAGCAGATGGCTGATTGGAATGGTTTTAAGAAAAATTAGAGATAATGGGTGTGGATTATTTTTTTAAACAAGAAAAGTAGTAGTATGCCTATAATTTTATAGAGAATAAGTGATGCTATAGGAGAGAAAATGAACAATTCTTTGGAATAATGTCATTGAAAATTAGAGGAGAATGAGATATTTTCAATAAGTGAAGTGATTGGCTTTAAAAAATAACATGGATAGTACATCTGTGGTAAAATACAGGAAGGCAGAGTATCTGGGAGGAGATGTTAAGTAGGTAGATAATGATGGTGTTCTATGGACGTTTGCTTCTGATTGCTTCCATCTTCTGAGTGAAGTTAAAAGCAAAGTCTTCCACTGAGTGAGAGGGTAGATAAACTGTTGTAGGTTTGAGAAGAGAGGATAAAGTGTGACATAATTATTTAGAGCAGGTGTTGACAATCTATGGCACACAGGACAACGGTTTATTTCAAGTTTTACTAAAGTATAATTAGACCTATTTGCTTATATATTGTATATGGTTCTTTTCAGCTACAATGGCAGAATTTATTACAACAGAATCTGTATATGGCCTGAAAACTAAAAATATTTACTATCTGACCCTGTAAGAAAATGCTTATCAACCCTGTTCTGGAAAAATGAGACAGTGGCTGGAAGGGACACATGGTGTAAATGAACAGAGTTGTGATTCATTTAATGTCTAGTTCATAAATGTAAAGTGACTGCATGTGTGAGGTCTTTTGGTCATATTTGTCTGCACAGACACAGGTGTGGAGTATGTTACGCATTGGATTAAACTTGGGTGTATTTTTGCCAACTGAGAACAACTGAATGATAGAGAAACAAGAACATCTAGGATGTATGTAAGGGAATGATTATAAGGATTAATTATTAAATTCAAGTTGGTTAAAAAGAAGAGAAATGACATCGAAGGGAAGAGGGATGACTGAAAATTCATCAGAGATCTCAGTGAATGAAATGATTTTTGGAACATGGTACAAAAGGGTTGGCTTGAAAGATGGGAGCTGGTGGTCATTGATATGTATGGAATTAACAATTTAAATGAGCTGTGGCTTTTGGTAATGAGAAATTGTAGGGTATACCCTGTGGAAGAGTAGCTGAGAAAGGAGTAGCAAATTTTAAGGGATTGAAAATGTAAAATATGGAAAGTGTCATATATCTATTTATTTAAATCACCAAGAAATGAAAGTGTCCAGAGCTTAAGTAATTACAAAATGGGCATAAGTTCACAAATGTTAGCAACTATGCGAGGAAGTTGATGATGTAAGACTGAAGCTGAAAGTTTATAGAAAGAATAAGGGGAAACTGAATAAAAAGCTAGTAAAACACTGGTACAGAGACTGGGGGAGAATAAAACTTCCAAGACTCAAAAGAAGAGCAGAGAAAGTAGTATCTTCAGAGAAAATCAGATTTCTACTAAAGCAAGGTGAAGGAAGAGTAGGAATGAACTTAGACCAAATGCTCTGGATGTATCTATACAATCAAAAGAGAAGCTTATAAAATAGTATTTAGGAGCGCCTGGGTGGCTCAGTCAGTTAAGTGTCCAACTCTTGATTTCGGCTCAGGTCAAAATCTCACAGTTGTGGTATTGAGCTCCTTGTCGGCCTCTGCGCTGACAGCACGGAGCCTCTAGAGAATTCCTTCTCTCCCTCTCCCTCTGCCCCTCCCTCACTTGTGCTCTCTCTCTCAAAATAAGTAAATAAATATTAAAAAATAATAATAAAATAAAAAATAAATTAGGGTTTAACTATAAAGTAGTAGCCAATATGCTACCAGTTTTAAGGTTTTTAAAAGTACAAGTTTTACTGCTAAGTCTGAGATAATGGAAGTAGTTTTGCTTCCTCAGTTGCACAGGTAGTAACAGGGTGAAACATAATCCATTTTAGGTAACCTCCTTCACTTTGAGAAAGGCAAATGTCTGTGTTCTATGAGTGTTTTGGGCCAGATGGTTGGAGGAACATCTGGGATTAAATGATGTAGTGGTCTACTGAATTAAGGCATTTTCACTATAGTCTCCCAGATCAGTATAACTCTATAAAAGAAAAATTTCAGACTTTAAGAGTAGTGCTCAGGTTTACATCTTTCATGACACTGCTTAATACATTGTTTAATGTCAAAAGCCAAATGTAATCCCGTACCCAGAGATGACACTCCTTGTTATATTTTGAGGGTTTTTTTTAAGATTTTCAATCTTTAATAATTAATATGTTCAACTTTTGCAATGAGAGGAAAATATCAGTGGCCACAATCTGTAAAAATGATGGCATTTGACTGATGTTGGCAAGGGGTTAAGATCAAGACTTTTCTAACTCAATATACTGAAACTAGACTTTGAAGAAAGGAAAATACAGTAGCCACCCTCCACCCCTTATATACCAGGGAAACATTCCAGGATCCCCAGTGGATGTCTGAAACTGCAAATAATTCCAAACCCTATATATACACCATGTTTTTGCTTATACATACATCCCTATGATAAAGTGTAATTTATAAGTAAGGCTCAGTAAGAAATTAATAATAATACCTAATAATAAAATAGAAAAATTATAACAATATATTGTAATAAAAGTTATGTGAAATGTATTGTACTCACCTTTCTTCCTGTGATGATGTGAGATGATTAAATGCCTACATGATGAGAAGTGAAGTGAATGGCGTAGGCATTGTTACATGCATTAGGCCGTCTGACAATATGTCAGAAGGAGGATTGTCTGCTTCCTAATGACAGTTGACAGCAGGTAGCTGAAACCATGGAAAGTAAAACTGCAGATAAGGGGGAATTACTGTAACTGTTTCTAACAGGTAACATTTATTTCTAGAGGAGTTTTCAGAGAACTGTGAGTGGATTTTATGGTCTTCTCATATTCTACATATAAGAAGTCCCAATGTAAAATCCTGAAAGATAAATATAGATTTGATTTCTATTTTAGTAATTATAAATATGTCATCTCATAAGTGTGACTTGTCCTTTGTTAATGGCTATAGAAATGGATAAATACATAAGAAACTTTTTATTTTAATGAAACTTTTTATTTTATTTTCATACTTAGTATTTAAACCTTTATGTTAATATTTAATATTTGAATTTTTTATTTAATATTAAACCTTTAATTTTAATACCCAGATGGAATTAGAAGTAAATATGGCTGGCAAAAACACCAAAATCACTATACTACTGAAAAGGAGAAATAATTTTGTCTGCGTTTTGATCTTTCACAATTATTGCAATTTGGTAATTATGTTCATTCAATGGTTGTGTTTGATGCCCTTATAGTTAGTTGTTCTTTACATTTTGTCCCCTCATTTTTCTTTATTTTTTTTTAATGGAATAACATTTCACTTGGTTTCCATAAACTCTTTGCTCTCTCCTGTGTAGTTCATTAACACATATTTTATAGATCTTGTACTATTTCCATATGGTTCAGTTTTATACTTCATGACTCTTGTGGACAGTTAAGTAAATTACTTTTCATAATCTATAATGTATTTCTTTTGACCTATTACCTATTTATATCAAACAACCTTTATCAATGAGCAGGTGAGGATCACTTGTTTTACTAGATATTTGCATATTTATTGTCTAAAAATCACACCCATTGAAACTTCATGAAACACAGCAAATGCATATGTATTTTAAATGCATAGATAAATTTATGCACTCTACACTACCTTAAAGTATATTATTTACCATTAGACTAAACTTCTCTGAAAAAAAAATCTCCAGATTACTGAATCCTCACCTAAATACCCATAGCTACCTCAAGTCCACTACAAATATGTAGAGTGTGTATGCTAAATAATTTTCAACCTTTTATTATTAGGATCTTATGTTCAAAAAGTATTTTGTTTCCAACTCATTAATTGTGCTATATCTTAAGTACATAATATAGTGACTCACATACAGTAGGAAATCAATAATTTATCATTTTTTATTGAAGAAAAAAGCGAATGACCGTAGTTGAGTTGTTAATAGAGTTGAATAGCTGGATCAGTGGAAGCTCTAACTGCTGTGTTCCACCTAGTTTTGGTTAGATATCCTAAGAGCTGGATTGCTTCTTCTCAAGGGGGCTATTTCACCATACTATCTATATGAGAAAAACTAATCAAAAGAACCTAAAGTTGATTATTCCATTTAAAAGCTATTCCATTAAAGAGCTATAACCAGAACTAACAGTGAGTCTCAATTCCAAAAACCAGTGATGACTCCATTTACTGGGGGATATACTAAGTTAGAGGTAGACATGAACCCAAGAGATTAGAATTGTGTTGCTACACCCATGATAACATTTTAATTGGCCTCTCTAGGTCACAGAAAATGTTTTCTCCTTTTGTCTATCCTTAGGCCAAGCACATTTCCAAGAAGGGTTTATGGAACATAGTAGAAACTTAACAGGTGTTAAGTGTCCCAGAACAGTAATAATCCCGTATGTCATCCATTCTAAGATGCAAAATACTTCACATTTTTTTGTCTTCAAAATTGAATTGCAACTTACAATCAACAGCATTGTATATTTGCTATTGTATATTGCACTCCAGATGGCAGTCATGACTTACTTGTCATTGTCAATGCAGGCATCAATTTGGTTGTAATAGTTCATATTGTAACCATTTCTATTGACTTATATGCATTGTTGGCATTTCACATGTTGAGTGTAATTTCCATTTAAACATTATTCAAAGCCCATTTAAAAATGAAAAAAAAAGAACTATTCACTGATTTGATATTGAACCAAAAAAGTTACTGAGAATGCAGTCATGAAACAGAAAAGAAGGGTATACACAATATGAATGAAACAAGTCAACTATAGCACAGTTTAATGAGACCTAAAAGAGGAAGATACAAGTAGCTGAAACTATGTATATTTTGCTATGGAAATGAAATTGATGGCATAAGAATTTTCACGTCTTCCTGAAAAGAAAGAAGACTTTTCAAAGCAAATAGAAGCTAATGAGACTAAAACATGCCATATTGGACTGTTTTGAAATAATAGTGTCATTGTTTATTTGTACTTTTTAAAAGTGGGATATAACATTGTGTCTTACAAACTGATAGCTTAGATACAGTGAAATTGAATTTAAAATTTAGTCCAAATTTATTGAGTCTATGTTAAAAAATTTATGACATTATTTATTTCAGGAAAGATTTAAAGCAACCGCAAACATTATATTGAACTTTCATGCCATAATTCAAAGTAGGCCCTACCCACTGTAAATTTATGTAGAAAAAGATTCTGTGAATAAATTATATAAAAAGTAATACTAAAACCAGGGATCAAACCTAGACCTTCTTGGCTCATGAATTCACGTATTTCTATACATTCTGTTACCTCTTTGAATAAGAAAAAATATCATACAGTACTTTTATTTCAATTAAAGTTAATGGAAATAAGTCATACATTATTCTAGTGGTTAAAATACAATATTGAATTTAGCTAAAGAATTTCAATCTTACTTTTTAAGATATAGAAATACAAAAACACAACCATACACAAATTCACACACTTCCATATACACACAAGCATGGGACATTTTTCAAAGTAAAACAGAATTTACTATTTGGTATATCATTGTTTTCAGTTTTTGCATTTCTTCACTGCTTTGATTATGTAAGAACCACTATTGCCAATCTCTTTAATCAGTTTAGTAAATTTTTAAAATTTCAAAATTTCCAAAATCCAAGGCCATGACTATATATTGTTGAAAATCTCCAAAATGATAGTCTCCTTTAATTATGTCAGGGGCTTCTGGAAAAGACAGAGTATCTTCTAAGGACAGAAAAGTGGATCTGATTTAGGTTTGAAAATAAAGTGCTCATGTTAGATTAAGTAGAAGTGCCACTTAGATGACTGGGAGGTTTTGCAGATTCAGCTTTCCTATGAAAGACACTGATTTTCATAAATTTTCACTTCGATTAGACACCATTAGAAATCTCTGAGGACTTCCATATGAAGTGAGCACACAAATTCCACAAAAGCCCCATGCTTACAATACTTTCAGTGCAATTATACTTCTTGTGTACAACCCACTTTTCTTTCACTGAGAGCTATGATATCATTTTGTCTGTGTGTGGCGGAAAAGCTCATTTAAGGCCAAGGAATATAGTTTAACAGTGGTCCTTCAGTATGGAGTTTCTGGTATTAAAATTAAAGCACTCTTACCCCAAATAAATGCCATTGAACATACGTTGTTGCATACTAATTTTATGATTTCATGGTTCCTAAATATAGAGGATTTATTCTGCCTACTAGTTCAGGATTTTAGATTAATTAAACTTTGTGGGAGAAAGAACTTTATTTTCTTAAGCCATAGACATGAAAGAAGTGATTAGGTATGTGCAGTCTGCAATTTGTTCTAATGGTTTATCTTTGTTTCTAACAATTTTTGCTTGTGTATATTTCCACCTGTTAAATTACTCTGTAATTTACTGTTTCCTGCTATTTGACAAGAAAACATTACAATCACAATAAAAAGTAATTTAAGGCTATTACCAATCAATGAAATATATCCCAGTTGAAAATGAGATTGAAATAATTTATGGGAATTTTACAGTCAAATTAGAATGGAGATTATTCCACAGGGGGGAATCAACTTCTGCAAAACTGCAAGCATCATATATTTCCTAATAAGTTCTCACAGCTGAAATGTGTCATTATTGGAAGGCAGCATCGGAAATTCAATGTAATCAAAAGAATCTTACAAATACATGTTGGCAAAAAAGGGGTATTTGTGAACACATAACTCAATAATGGATTCAAAGTTAATGCAAAATGAGGTTAATGCAACATCAAACCTAGGGGGCACATTGAGTTTAGCACTGGTGGATAACCAGCCATGCATATTGTTTGTTGACTGACTTATTACACTCTTAACCCTAGGAAAACTTCCTAATAGTAGTTAGCAATTTAATTGTGGTACCACCTCTCCCCACTGCCTTCCAACACTCAAAACTGGATGTTCTAGAAAGGAAACATTTTGTTTCACTGTTATAAAGCAATTGCATTAATTTCCTTTTTTTCCTGGTAAATGAAACCTCTGAATTTGAAGGCTTTTTGAGCAATGAGAAGATTTAAGTGTGCTTGCTCACTATTTTATGCTGAGAGTTCATGCAATTGAATTTTACTTATTTATAAATCAACTCACATTCATCCAAAATAGTGACAATATTTGGAAAAGACAAAAATTTCAAGAAAATAAATACTTAGGAGCTATTGATAACATGATTTGAAAATGGGCAAATATGTGATACTATCCTTTTGTTTTACCACTAAGCAAACATCAAACACTTCTTTACTCTCTACTCACCTTCTAGTTTCCTTCTCCCACTGCTCAGCTCCCAAACTTTTACTGCCTGATGCTTTGTCAATTATCCTATTAAGAGTAAAGAGTTGAATTCCCCAAATAAGTTACGCAAATGGAAACCAAACTGTTATGGGTGTGAGAACTAGGTTAACTAATCATTCCTTCAGTGTGAATTTGCTAAATTCAATAATTTATTCAACTTAAAACTGGCATCTTTCTACTTTCAATGAGGCTTGTTAAAAACAAGAACATGAGAGAGGTCGTAGAAAATGTTGAGAACGATATTTATTGGCAATAGGAGTCATAGAGCTTTTATGAGAATACAAATTGTATAGCATATTAAATTATTATTAAGCGGTTATTTTTAAGGTATTCTAAGTCCCTTGAGGACCTATTGTGACTTGATTATACTTATGTAAGTTTTAAAGTAATAAAATCATTTCTACCCCAAGCATCACAATTAGAATTAAACTTAAATGCATATGAAGATGCTGCTCTACATTCCTGTAAGTCTTCCAGTATGCTGATCTCATTTAAAATGTTGGAAATTTCCAATAATCCTCTGGGACAAGTGAACATTAATTTATTCATTCTTTAAATGAGAAATTTATTGTATTGCTCCAGTGTGGCTGCCAAAAAGACAAGTACAGTGTGGTCTTAGCTTTCCAAGAAATGACAAAGGATAAGAATGCAATGATGCAACAAGCATAGGAATGTAAAAGGTCTGTTGCATGTTTTCTTATGGCGTGGTCTGTACTCTCATTTGCTTGACATTTGAACAGACCTACGTATGGCAGACTATACTTTTGTGTCTTCCAATTTGTACACTAACAGCCAAATTGTTGAGTAATGCCTTTGAATAATCACATGAATACAGGCTGTTAGAAAAGATTAGATTTGTCATCAGTTTTTTTGCAGCTCAGCAGAGTTATTTGTGCAATTATTAGAAGATGAGGATTGCCCGAGTGAAAGTAGCTTGAAGCCACTTTCAATTTGCCACAGGATTGGCAAATAGATTCCCACCTAAATGACTCCAAAGTGCTCCATAACACCTTGATCCTTAAGAAAATTAATGAAACTCACAGGTTCAGAACTTCTGAGGGAGACAATTTAACTACAGATTCTGTGACCATTAAATGAAGGCTGCCATCTTCCTTTCTTATGATATAAATATCAAGACCATTGATTCATTCAAAGTAAACTTCTTTGAATCTCACTAATGGAAATTTTAATTGCCTAAAATCTCACTAATGGAAATTTTAATTGCCTAAAAAGTCTATTTTAATATCTACATTTGATTTCTTCCTATAATGTTTATTTGATAATAATAATATATCATGTTTATTTATTCCTTCTTATTTGCAAAACATTACATCTATTTTTCTTTTAATCTTCACAAGAACACTGTAAGTCATAAATTAGTGTTATTCCCAATTTATACATGAGAAAAATGAAATTTTGAATTAAGAAAATTGTCCATGATCTCTTTTCAATAAATGGATGAACTAAGATTTAGTTACAAGCCAGTTTTAGGTCAAATGTTTGTGTACTCCCAAATTCATATATTGAAATTCTAAATTTTGATGTGATGGTATTAGGAGGCAGTGCCTTTAAAATATAATTAGATTATGAGGGTGGAGCCCTTATGAATAAGATTTGTCTCCTTATGAGAAATATGAGAGTGATAATTTCTCAGCCAGGTGAAGATACGACAAGAAGATGGCCCCCCTGCAAACCAGGAAGCAGGCTCTCACCAGACCCCATGCCTGCTGGTACCCTGATCTTGGACTTCCCAGCCTCAAGAACTGTGAGAAATAAATGCTTCCTATTTAAGCCACCCAGTCTATGCTATTATGTTAGAGCAGCCTCAGGTGGCAAAGCAAGGTTTGACCTCTAAAAACAATAATGTATGCTGACTCATACTGAGTTTTATTATCTCATGTGTATAATAGGTAGCACTTACATGTAATAAAATACAAACTGTTTTATCTTAAGAGTTTTATATTTTTCAGATCTTTGCAAGCTTGATTTATACATTCCACATTCAAGTACTTTCTCAGGAGTACACTATCTTTGCAAGAAAGTGGGAATGATTCCATAAGGAATCTATGGGCTGTATGCAAAAATTATCCTATTAGATATCTCTACTTGGGTTTTGTTTCCCTTCTGATATAAAACATAGATGAATAGCACAAGATCAGTCAAGACGCTTACTAGATCAGGGGTGCCTGGGTGGCTCAGCTGATTGAACCTCTAACTCTGGCACTTCAGCTCATGTCATGATCTCGCGTTTCATGAGTTCGAACCTCATATTGGGCTCACTATTGTCAGCGCAGAGCCTGCTTTGCTTCAGATCCTCTGTCCCCCTCTCTCTTTCTGCCTCTCACTCTCAAAAATAAATAAAAAACATTTAGGGACACCTGGGTGGCTCAGTTGGTTAAGCGTCCAACTTCATCTCAGGTCATGATTTCATGGTTTGTGAATTCAAGCCCCACCTCAGGCTGTTAGCGTAGAGCCCGCTTCAGATCCTCTGTCCCCTTCTCTCTTTGTTCCTCCCTGGCTCATACTCTGTCTCTCTCTCTCTCTCTCTCTCTCTCTCTCTCTCTCTCAAAAATAAACAAACATTAAATTAAAAAAAAAAAAGTAAAAAAAAAAAGAACTTACTAGATCAAATTGCATATTGCCCTGGAAAGAGAAGCCATTTAGTAAATATTTCTAGGTTGAACTGTATACTTTATACTTTTCAATAGGATCATAAATATCTAGAAAGCAAAAGAGAGAATATAATTTGATTCCTTGTTTTAATGAAAGTGAAAGTATAATACACTCAAGTGAAAAGTGTTGCTTGTGACTGAAGGAAAATCCAATTCTCTCTTTCCAATCCACTATGGTTCAAGGCTTGGGTTTGTAGATTCAATCTTCTACTTACTGTCACCTTGGACAAGTTACTTAACCTTTCTCTGCTTAAATTTTCACATCTATCAAGTGAGAAAAATAATATCACATATATTATGTAATATCCTGGTAATTGACTAAACTGATATATTTAAATAATTTAGAAAGGTGTCATTTAATAAGCCCTTAATAAATGCTCATTGCAACAACTCCTACATCTATTACTACTAATTGTGCTACTTATCATCTACAATCCAAAACTCTACTGTTTAATTTCATTTCCTTTTACTCACAATAGCCATGCAGTGTTGAAACTCATTATTAAAATATTTTAGATATTATACAGTATTAAATGGTCCCAGTTGCATTAATTTTTCATTGTATGTTTAATCACGTTTTTAATATTTTGAGATTGTTATTTTCCTCTCTCTCTCTCTCTCTCTCTATATATATATATATATATATATATATATTCTGACTTTGATAAAACATGATTTTGAGAAGATATTTGAAGAAAAGTAAGAGATTAACATATATTAGTAATGTTTTTATTTTGAAAATGTTTTTGACAACATAGCTTAATTTTCACAATTTTTAAGTACAGACGGCACTTCTGATGATGTTGAGGTATGTCTCAACTACCCAAAACTTTACTTGTTGTGAACAGAAAATATATATACTCACTTGTACCTTTATACATTCCATAATTATTCTCAATCATGTTTCACTCATTGATTTTTTTAATAGAGTCATTTCCCACTATGTAACTCAGCAGTAACAATATTTTTAAATTTAGTAAAATATAGAACTTAATAAGCAGATTATCATTTTGTCTACAGAAATTAATAGTAGAAATATTGAATATTCTTAGTATATCTGAAGTGCTTTCCAATATCTGCATTGTTTGCTAGAGATACCTAGTGTATGGATTAGAGAATACTTAATACCAAGTCATTTATATCCAGTTTATTATTTTAAAACAGATCAACCTTCACAAAAGCAAAAGCAATTATATCTTTTATATACATATATATCTTATAACATCATATGGTATAAAACATAAAATAATGTGAATTAGCCTTCTATTATATGCTTATGTTGATAGATTTAAATTTTTAAAGCTGTGATTAACTTGCAAAAGAAATATTAGTTGTTACAATGATATCCTAGGTATGGTCATTTATATTTCCTATTCTTGGATTTGTTTTTAAATCAACATTTAATATAGTTAATAATGAATACACAATTACATTATTAGAACTTCAAACCACCTTATTATGCATGTATTACCACTAATAGGAGCAAAATTTCAAATCACATGATATTTTTTCAATCTTTCTAATTTTTTTGTTGTTGGTTTGCTTTTAGTAGGCAAACTTATAGTACCCTTAAATATATAGGGAAAAAAAGGAAAAATAGTCTATTATATTTATACATTTTTACTATCACTAGCACTTTTCACTCATTTCTGTAGATATAGAGTTCTATCCAACATAATTTCACTCAGCCTAAACCAGCCTTCCTTTAGCACATTTTTAGTGTATTCTTTATCTCTGACAAAATTCTCTCTCAACTTTTAAATGAAAATTTTAATCATTTCGGAAAGATATTCGGAAAGATATAGCATTATAGGTTAAAGGTTTCATTTTCTCCTGGCCTCAATGGGTAATTAACTGTCATTTTTACCATTATTTGTTGGTATATAATGTATGCTTTTATTTGGCATTTTTAGGGTTTTCTCTTTATCATTGATTTTTAGCATACCTTGGTCTGGTTTTATTTATATTAATTTTGCTTAGAGTTCACTGAGGTTCTTGGATATGTTTGATATTTTTAATATAAGTTGGAAATTTTTCAGCCAGTATCTCTTTGAAAATTTCTAACCCTATTTTATTTCTCCTTTCCTTCTGGGATTCCAATTACATGTATGTTTGCTTATTTTATATCCACAAATTACTAATGCTTTGTTCTTGTTTTCAATCTTTTTGGTTTGGATAATTTATATTGACTTATCTCCAAGTTCACTAATCTGTTCTCCTGTTGTTACTGACACTGTTAATCCCATTCAATTAATATTTAATTTCAAGCATTGTAGTTTTTAGTTTTAGGTTTTCCTTTGGTTTAAGATGTTTTATATCTCTGAAATTTTCTTAATTCCTTCCCCAATCTTTTTTACACTGTTTCCTATAGATTCTTTAATATATTTCTTATAATTACTTAAAGTTTGTGTCTACTAATTCTACCATTTGGATAATCCATTAGAGCATATCTATTGGCTTCTCCCTCCCATTTACTATAGGTTATTTTTTCCTGTTTTTAAATATGTATTATATTTTAAATTTCTCGTAACTTTTTGTTGTATATGGGACATTGTGGATAATATATGTGGAGAATCTGGATTCTATTCTCTATATAATATTGAGTTGCCATAAGTTAATTGCAGATAACCTTGACCTTATAAAAGCTTGGTTGTAAATATTGTTAGGGGGAATAGATTTTGATTTTGCCCATATTTCTAGAATAAAATCCTTAGTCTTAAGATATGGTTCTTATTCCTAAAATGTGGCATATCCAGTGTTTCAATGGAAGGATTGAAACAAACACTTACCTCTAACTTCTCAAGAATTAAACTCTAGAAGCAGCTGATTGAATCAGGTTTTAAAACTATCCCTCTGTTCCTTTTCTCCTGAGTGGGATTCTCACAGTAGTTTTATGCAGTTCAAACTGAGGGGAGTATGCACATGGATTTAGAAGAACAACTCTCTGGTTCCTCTTTGATGGAAAACTTCCTCCTTTTTTTTTTTTTTTTTTTTTCCTGACTCTTCTAGTAGCATAAAATTCTGACTTCTGACTTCTGATTCCCCACACCAGTAAGACTTATTTCTATTAAATTCTATTTTTTTAATTTAAAAAATATTTATTTATTTATTTTGAGAGAGAGATAAAGAGCACACACACATGAGCAGGGTTGGGGCAGAGAGAGAGAAGGTGAGAGAGAATTCCAATGAGGCTCCAAGTTCTCAGTGCAGAGTAGACACATGGCTCAATCTCACAAACTCAGAGATCATGAGCTGAGCCAAAATCAAGAGTCGGATGCTTAACTGACTGAACCACCCAGGGACTCCCTAAATTCTATTTTATATATGTCTCAAACTAAATAGTTTTCTTAAGGTAAAAACCAAATAAATGTATTAACGTCATCCAAGGTGTTTTCTTTCATTTATGGGTTGAGATTTCCCCAGTTTCTGACTGCTTTTGGTTGCTCTCAGCTGCCTTTAATACTGAATCCTTCATTTTTCGTCTCTCTGCTTCTGAAACCATGCATTCACTGTTCCGCATTCCCCATTTCTTTATCTTTCAATATAAAATTCTGGTTAACTTATTCAGAAATACTTTTCAATTCAGTAGATCTCATTTGGGTTTATCTAAAAATATGTCTGTTTTTAAAATGTCTTGCCTTTTACTAATAGTTTTATCTTTATTTGGAAGCATTTTACACATAATTATTATATACTCTGAGCTTAGTAAGTCAGATATCGAAAATGTTTGCATGTCTGATTCTGTTCTCATTTAATTTTTCTGCCTCTCACCATGGTATGTTGTATTTGTGGTTTTTTTTTTAATATTATACTATTTTCCATTTATTTGATTAGTAGCATGGTAAAAGATTTTTATTTATTTTATTTTATTTTAATTCCAGTATAATTAACATGCCATGTTATACAGTTTCATGTATACAATTCACAGTTCTATCCATTAGTCAGTACTCATCACAATAAGTGTACTCTTAATCCCCTCCACTATTTCACCTATTCTCCTACCCGCCTCACCAGTCCACCAGTTTGTTCTCTATATTTAAGAGTCTGTTATTTTTTGTTTGTCTGTTTCTTTGTTTGTTTTGTTTCTTAAATTCCACATGTGAATGAAATCATATGGTATCTGTCTTCCTCTGACTGAATTGTTTCACTTAGCATAATACCCTCTAGCTCCATCTGTGTCTAGCAAGTAGCAAGATTTCATTCTTTTTTATGGCAGAGTAATATCCCAGTGTGGGTATGTATGTATGTGTGTATATACACCACATCTTCTTTATCCTTTCATCTATCAATGGACACTTGGGTTGCTTTCATAATTTGGCTATTTTAAATAATGCTTCAATAAGCATAGGGGCACATATATCTTCAAATAAGGGTTTTTGTATTCTTTGGGTAAATACTCAGTAGTCTAATTACTGGATCATATGGTAGCTTTATTTTTACTTTTTTTGAGGAACCTCCATACTTTTTTCCACAGTGCCTGCATGAGTTTGCGTTCCCACCAACAGTGCATGGGAGTTTCTTTTTCCCACATCCTCACCACTACTTGTTGTTTCTTGTGTTTTTGATTTTAGCCATTCCAACAGGTGTTATTGTATGTGTTTTTGATTTTCAAATATGAACTCATGATTCTTGAAATACTTTTAGTGGAAATACACTAAGGCCATCGTCAATGATAGATAATGAATTTATTTGTACCTTGGGGTTTTAAAGAACACCTTGGTTGCAAATTTATGTTTATAAATTGCCAGTGAAGATTTTTGTTTTATTTTGTTTTGTTTTTATGCTTAACCTGATGCCAAGTTTCAAGGTTAAAAATTTGTAATATCTAGTAAGTGTGTTTGATCTCCAAATAGTCTCAACTTTTTACTGGATCATAGATATGTTTTATTTAGCCTATTTAGTTTCATGTTTTTTTGTCAATAGAATTTTTTAGAATATATAGTTAGTTATTGCTTTTGACAAAAAATGTTTTTCATAATTTGTCATTAATTCCATAACGCAAAATTCTTCCTTCTATGTCCCATGTAAGTAAGTCAACAAAGAAACAAGGGAGAAATGTTTCCAAATACTAGAGCCTCTAGATTCTAGTATTAATATTATTCTACAAAGTTCCATACAGATTTTATTTTTAACATATTTGAAACATTTCAGCTCAAGGAATTACCGCAAACTCAGGGAATGGGATAATCAGTAAAAAAATAATCACCTATAAATAGAATATATTTTGCATATTTGTTGATTAGTATCAGTCCTTAAAGAGTAATACACAATAGGACTGCTACATTTGTGATTGTTATCTAAGATAATGCTAATTAATTGCATTAAATTAAATCTCAAAAATTTGAAAATAAGATGAAATTCAAATGTTGGTAGATGGCTGCAGTATAAATGTATCTATTACATAGACAAATAGGAACTACACTTGGAAGTGTTCCTTATCTTTTGAGCCACAAATAGAAGACAGGACTTTTGTTCTCTGGGAAATAATCAAAAGAACAGAAAAATAGTGAATTATTTACTATAGCCCTTAGTAGTAATGAAGAAATTCAAAGGAACAAAGAAATTGGAAGCATAATCAAGAGGAACATAATCAATAGAAGCAAATGTTCAGGTCACTCAATAATGGAATTAATAGACAAGGACATTAAATAAAAGTGCCAAATCGAATTTGGACCAGCCAAAGATATAATATTCATTGTGTTAAAAATTAATATAGTAGGGGTGCCTGGGTGACTGAGTTAAATGTCTGCCTCTTGGTTTTGGGTTAGGTCATGATCTCACGGTTGGTGAGTTTGAGCCCTACATTGGACTCTGCTGGCAGCGTGGAACCTGCTTGGGTCTCTTTCTCCTTTTTTCTCTGTCCCTCTCCCACTCACGCCGCGTCTTTCTCAGACAAATAAACTTAAAAAACAATTAATATAGTAGATACTACATGCAAACATAACTACTAAATCAGAGAGAAAAGAAAGATTAAAAAAAAAAAACTTAAAGTGTTAGTGACCTCTGTGATAATGTCAGTGGTATCAAGTGTGTCATAAGCGTGCAATTAGAATCCCAAAAGGATTGGGCAGAATGTGTGCGTGAATAGAAATGAAACCAAAGATTTCTCAAATTTGAGGTGAAATGAACTTACAGATATCCAGGAAGTTCAGTAAATCCCAAGCATGAGAAATACCTAGAAAGCCATGGATAAGCTCATCGTAGGAAAAATGCAAGAAAAAAATTAAAGCACAAATCTTAAAAGAATCAAGAATGAATATAAATAATATATACAAGGGAAATTTATTTTCACAGAAATCTTGCATTATCAGAAGATAATGGAATGATATTAAGGAGCTAAGGGCAAAATGATCAATCCAGAATTCTATTTCCTTCAAGATTTTTTTTTTTTAATAAATACAGGTGACCTTAACAATAGGTCTGGGGAACACAGCTGTAATTTTGCAGCTGGATCCAATCTGAATAAATGGTTCTAACTGGAAAATAAATAAATAAATAAATAAATAAATAAATAAATAAATGCAGGTGAAATCAAGACAGTTTTGGGGCGCCTGGGTGGCTCAGTCGGTTAAGCGTCCGACTTCGACTCAGGTCACGATCTCGCGGTCCGCGGGTTCGTGCCCCGCGTCCGGCTCTGGGCTGATGGCTCAGAGCCTGGAGCCTGCTTCTGATTCTGTGTCTCCCTCTCTCTCTGCCCCTCCCCCATTCATGCTCTGTCTCTCTCTGTCTCAAAAATAAATAAATAAACGTTAAAAAAAAATTAAAAAAAAAAAGAAATCAAGACAGTTTTATCAGAAATAAAATTGACATAATTTGTCCCCAGTACACTCATATTCCGACAAATTAAAAAAAGTTTCTTTACACTAAAGGGAAACAATAGCAGTTTGGAAGTTAGGTCTACAGGAGGGAATTGAGTTTCAGAAATGGGAAAAATATGAGTTTTTTCCTCTATTAAAAGAAATTACTTATTTGATGATGAAATAATATGTACTCTGTTCTTTCTTATATACGTCAAAATAAAATATAATAGTTTTATTATAATATATTCTAAAATATATTGTTCTATACCTAGAACAATAATAGTTATAAGGGGTGGAAGGAATTAAATAGACATATGGTACTGGGGACTTCTTCAAAATTAAAGTTTTATAATATTGTTTGAAAGCATGCTACAAAAGTTAAAACTGCAGGCCATAATTCATAAAGCCTTAAATAAATCAAACAAAGGGTTATAGCAAAAAAAAAAATCTGAAACACTAACAAATGCTTAATTAATCTAGAATAATCCAGGAAAGATGGAACAAAAGAACAAAAACAGGACAATAATAACAAATAGCAGGATGGTTGGCTTAAACCCAACTATCTTAATATAATATAAAAATGTAAATTGACTAAATATTCCAAATAAAAACTAAGATTGTATGTTTGGGGAAAAAAAAAGCAAAGTTCATCTGCATGCTATTACAAGAGAAAAGTTTTAGTGTATAAAATGAAAATGATACAAAATATCTCATGCAAACACTTCATAAGCATGTCTCTATGTAAATACCAGAAAAAGTAGATTCCAAGACAAAGAGTATTACAAAGGAAAAAAGAATGACATTTCACACTGATAAGAGGGTCAATTTATCAAGAAAAGGTAATAATCCTTAATGTTTATCCATTAATAACAGAGCTTCAATGTCCTTAAAGAAGATTGGCAGAACTAATGGAAAGAAAACACTAGTAAATTTAAAATTTAAACATTCTTGGGACGCCTGGGTGGTTAGTCGGTTGAGCGTCTGACTTCAACTCAGGTCGTGATCTCATAGTTTGTGAATTCAAGCCCCGAGTCATCAGGCTCTGTGCTGACGGTTCAAAGCTTGTATGTAGCCTGCTTTGGATTCTGTGTCTCCCTCTCTCTCTGCCCCTTCTCCAGATCATACTCTGTCTCTCTCAAAAATAAGCATAAAAAATAAACATTCTTCTCACAATAATTAGAATGAGAAGACAAAGTTCAATAAGAATATCAAAGTTCTGACATTATCAACCGTTTTGACCTGACAGCACCATATACAACTTCAAAGTATAATACTCAACTTGTTCAGAAGAGACTTTGCTTTATTAATACACATGAAAAACTAAATGAAATAGACATTATGGAAGGCCCTCTAACAAGACTAAATACATTTCAAAGGATTTAAGTTATACAGAATGTATTCTATGGCTATAAATGAATTCAATTAGAAATCAATAAAAAAGGTATCTAGAGTACCCCAAATATGTAGGAATAAAGTCAAACAATTCTAAATAATCCATAGATCTAATAATAAACAAGGTAAATTTAAAAATAATCTAACTGGAATGATAATGAAAATAAAACAGAGCAAAAATTGTAGGATCTCTATCTATGTATCTTTTTATCTAAAACAGTATTTAGGGAAAAAAAATGAGTGTTTTAGTTTTAAATCTTATAAGTTAAAATACTAATACAAGAAAATAAGGATATAAGATTCTACTTACAATGCTAAAAAGGGAGAAAATTAAACGCAAAGTAAGTTACAGGGAGGAAATAATAAAATGTAAGTGGAAAGCAATAAACTGTGCAAATATATAAAACTCATAAAGCCAAATTTTGGTTCTTTGAAAGATTAATGAAATCGATCAATCTCTAGTAAGGCTGACTAAGAAGAGAGGCCAGAGCAAGAAAATTAGAAGCAGTTCACAATGACCCCTTTTCCTAGGGCAAGTTGCCTAGCTATTGCATTGAAGGACAAATCTTTACTTTAAATTCATGAATTAGATTTCTAGGGCTAGTACTTTAATTATTAAAGCCATGTTCATGATTTAAAATGGCACTAGAACTTTGAATAACTGCATAAAAACTAGTAAAGGTAACAGGAATTTTCACAAGTTCTCATCTAGAGCACAGGATAAGTACATACTTTATGAGCAGGTTGAATGAGACAGTGAGGAACTCAAAGTTGTTTAGTATATGTTGTGTCTGATGAGTCCTGCAAATACTAGCCTTAAAACATAGTTTCAAACAATAGCATTTTTCAGAGTGAGGGTTATGCACATCAGGAATTTTGACTTTGTTAATTTAAAAAAATAGGCATATAGCATTAATTTAGTACTTAGTTGATAACGAATGCTTTGTGATTAGTGAAAAAATAAAATTCAGTATTTTGACTAATAAATATTTTCAATGTGGTGTTAAATAATTTTTAATTTTTTAAAACTTTTTTAAGTTTATTTATTTATTTTGAGAGAGAGAGAGAGCACATAAGGGTACGTGTGCATGCGTGCAAGCAGGGGAGGGTCAGAGAGAGAGAGGGAGAGAGAGAATCCCAAGCAGGCTCGTCACTGTCAGCATAGAGCCTGATGCGGAATCCATCACAAAACCGTAATATCGTGACCTGAGCCGAAATCAAGAGTCAGACACTTAACCGACTGAATTACCCGAGAGCCCCTAAACAATTTATTTTTTAAATGTTTTTATTTATTATTTATTTATTTATTTATTTATTTATTTGTTTATTTATTTATTTATTTATATTTTTGAGACAGAGAGAGACAGAGCATGAGCAGGGGAGGGGCAGAGACAGAGGGAGACACAGAATCTGAAGCAGGCTCCAGGCTCTCAACTGTCAGCACAGAGCCCAACCCGGGGCTCCAACTCACAGACTCTGAGATCATGACCTGAGCTGAAGTCAGAAGCTTAACTGACTGAGCCACCCAGGTGCCCCACCCCCAAACAATTTTTAATTTTAATTCAAACTTGGATTCAGATGTTTTTGTAATTTACTTATTTCTCTTAGGTATTTGTAACAATTTGCACAAAATTCTTATGACTTCCATTGTTTTAAAGGCTACTGAGACAAAATTCCTTATCTGCAAATAGCTTTCTTAATTTGATATATTTTTTTTTCTTTCCGTAACTACTTCCAATCACCAGGCGCTGAGATTTCTTTTATACTCCTCCATGGTGCTTTTAGCTTTTCTCTTCTCTAGAGCTGAAATTCTTGCTTGAGTCTAAGCATTCACATGCATTCAGACATTTCTAGGGAGAGAAATGCATTACTTCTGGGGATAATATTATTCTAATTATGAAAAATCGGTTGCAAAAATTTGGTTCGAATACCAGTATGAGAAAGGAGGAATGATTCTAAATCAGAGTTGAGTTATTCAGAGCTCCCTTCCCCTAACCACCCTCCCTGCTCATACATTTATGCTGAGTCTTTAAGGCCTGTAATTAACAACTGAGTAAAAGCTCAAACATCTCCTTGGGACATTGAGAGCACAAGGCAGCCATGGTATTGGTGCCAGCAACTTCGGCAGCAATAGAAGGCATTGCCAGCTGCTTTGGCAGCAATATAAAATAATGCCTCAAGGCAGGCATCAGCACTGTCCACATGAAACATCAGCAACCTCAGAGTCTGGCAGGCTCTTGCAGAGTGCCCGGGGGAAAGGATTAACAGAGCGTGCTAGGGATATATGGGGTGGGAGTGGAGGCAGTTAGCATGCTAACTGGGTTCCAATAGGAGTCATCCAATGAAAACAGGTGAACTGCCTCCTGAACAGTTCTAGAATTCACTGGGAGTCATTTGAGACCAGGCTAAAGCTACAATTTAACAGGAAGGTTTGAAGCAGAGGAATATTTCTTGATAATATGATCGACACCTGTTTTTACTCTCTTAACGCTTAATATGCTTTTACTCCATTGATGTGGCTCAGAAACTATGCTGTATTCCAGTCCTCTATCCAGCGATTATGGCCACTGAATTTTCTTGCTAGTCCCAGGGACATAATTACCAGTCACAGGAAAAACTCCGTTTTTATCACCAATAATCTAACTGCTTGCTAATTAATGGTTTATGGTTAATAAAAATACTTTCCCAAGAAATTAGTGTGGCCCTAAAGTTTGATTCTTTTTTAATATCGCCTAACGAACATTTCCAATAGGTCTAGTATTGTCGACATACACAATTTTAACAACTCATATGCTGTTTTTTTAAGTTTACTTTTCAATCAAAGCAAAACTTTAGTGAAGACTATCTAAAATATTTAAACAGAAAACTTCTCTGAAATATGTACAGTCATTTTATGATAGCCAGAAAAATCATTCATACCAAATCAGAATTTGAGTTACCTTTCACTGAGGACTTGTGTCTAATATATAAGCAAAACCAGGGTATGGAGGCAAGGGTTTAACAACTAATACAGATCCTCAGCCAGTCAATAATGCTTACTCATATGTAGCTATGTTATAATTATGGGCTGTGTTTTTCATTTAGACCAGTGTGCACATATTGGATATGTTGCTAAATAGTTTAAGGATATTTAACACATATTTTAATGACATCAATGATTTTCTATATCGAAATTTTCAGGTAGGCCATTTAAGAAGGAAAATGGAGTACATGCAAATGTACTTGAAATATTTTCACGGAAGGGTAGAGTATCCAACTATTTTATGACACATGTATCTGGAAGACAACTTTCCTATATGTTTCCAACACGCCAGGTTTAAAGGGAGATAATAAGAGTGGTTTAGAATTTTAAAGTGTTTCTGATATTTCAAAGTCAACTAACATAAGTTAAACAGAAATTAAGCAACACAGTCACTTCAAATATTAGGTCTAAGAAAACAGGAATGATGGACAGGGTGAACATGTTTCCCAAGGCAACAAATGAGCAATATTTCAGCAGTTACAGAAGAAAATAATGTGTACACACAAAGCTCAAAGATTGTTATTTCTGGACTCTTTGTACTATCTTTCAATCATATGGAAGTTCCGAAATAAGAGCCCCCTTTAAACTGGAAATGAACGGAGTCAGATGTATGGAAAGCAAATGGCTGACAGATGTCTCGTTCTGTGTTTATTCTGAATATACTTTTCAATAAAGGTATTTTTCACTCCCCCCCCCTTTTTTTAAATCTTATCCTAAATGTATGTTTGGAGTATTCCTTTAACTTTATGCCTCATTTCTATGGCACTCCAAGGCAAATGTTCCATTTCTCATTGTCTTCAGAAGAATTTCTGTCCTTTGTAAGTGGTCTTGACTTGATTCCCAGGGTTTGTCACCCCCTTTCTGATTGCTGGGGTGATCTGGCCCTGCCCAGGTATTTCCACTTTCCGTTAGGCTTACTCTACCACAGAGGCCCAGACTTTCCATACTCGTCTGATCTCAGCACTGATTCCTGAACAAGAGCTTTTATTAATATTTATGTATTATCCAGACAGACACTTTGTTAGGAGGAGTGAAGGATTGTAGTGAATAATCATTATCCATCTGGGTAATGATTCACATTTCTCATTTCTGAAGTTTGAGGAAAGGCTTGAAGTTTGCCCAACACATATGCAGTGTTAGCCTGAGGGATTATATCGACTTTAAACATCCTATCATCCTAGGTAAAACTGAGCCTCACCCTCTCAAGGAAATCCTATTTGAACAACTGAACTAAGATTATATACACTTTACTAGTTTCGATTTGAGGATACTATTAAGAGAATCAGTTTTGTTCATAATTCAAGAATTTACAAGTATGTCTATGCTGCATAATTTTCCTAATAGTAAATTGTAGATGTTTTCCTCTGTTAATTAGTCCTGTAAATTTTACTGTTTTTTCAGAATTAAACCATGATTTTTGTAGTCTTTGTACATGCTAATCAATAGCTATGCCATTGTAGATGAAAGATGCTTAGTTGAAAGCCAAGGCGCCTGAATTCTAATTCTTCTTCTCCCCATAATTCACCATCTGGCCTTGGGTAGGTCATTTCACCACCCGAGGTTTTGTTTTCCTCATCTATAAATTGAGAATTAAGTTTGGATATTACCTATTGTTTCTTCCCATCTAAAAAATATTTTTCTTTTGGTGACAAAATAATCAGAGCCCTGGATTTGCTATTAGAAGTAGCCTCTTCTCTCATTGCTGCCTGCAATCCTACACACATACGCTGTGTGTCCGAATGGCATGAACAATGATCTAAGGCATCACCTACGTAATTATGAAAAAAACATATATAATAATTCATACCTATATGAATACAAATATAGCAGCTTAGAATTTTAGAAATGGTCTTATAGTCATCTCTCCCACTATGTTTTGGGCATCGTATCTTAATAAACTCTTCTTCATTCAGATATTCTAGCCACACTGGTCCCCGCACTATTATTTTATGCCATTGAGCCTGCATTAGCCTCAGGAATTTTGACCTTGAATTTTCCACTTCCTGAAATGTTGTTTTACTAGATATCCAGATTCCTTGTTCTCTCTCTCCTTTTTTTTTTTTTTTTTTTTTGGTCTCAGTTCTAATCTCACCTATCCAAAAAAACATCCTGTTCATTTTAAAACTACGTCCACCATCCTCATACATATATATATGAGTACATATATAAAGAGAAAAAATAGGTTAAGTGACTTTCAAAATGTTATTTCTGTGCATTGAGGTGAGGCATATAGAATTGAAGATGGGCTGCTTCTGTTGTGTCATAACTGCATGGCCATCATGCCAACTAGACACATTGTGTTTTAGCAGAAGGACCATTTATGTGAAACTTCATAACCATGATGAGTTCAACTCTACAAATTCATTATTTTTTAATTTCTCCATCTGCTAAACTATGAACTGACAGAAAATATGTAAGTGGCAGCTGCAGAGGAGGGCTAGAATAAAACACCAGGGAAAGCTTGGGATGGTGGAAGTCTTGAAGTGCTTTTATTTTTTATTATTATTTTTAATGCTTATTTATTTCTGAGACAGAGAGAGAGAGACAGAGCATGAGGGGGGGAGGGGCAGAGAGAGAGGGGGACAGAATCCAAAACAGGCTCCAGGCTCTGAGCTGTCAGCACAGAGCCCGACGCGGGACTCGAACTCACAGACGGTGAGAATATGACCTGAGCTGAAGTTGAGCCACCCAGGTGCCCCTGAAGTGCATTTAGAGACCAGGAATTTGTAGCTCTCAGGAGAGGAGCATTAGACCTGGAATGAAGAGCTCACTTTGAGCTCCCTGAGGTGAATGGAGGTGAGTGTCCTTGGCACCAGGGCTCTGGTCTGTAGGAAGTCATTTCAAGTGTTAATTTAAAATTCTAATAGAAAGCTAGCTCAAAGTGCTAACATCAAAGGAAAAAAAGAAAACATTATTGGGGAAGGGAAGTTGATCTTTCTAACCAATGGGTTTTCCAATAAACTTTATTGTAAAAATTGAGGACAATGTGTCTATGTGGAAATGAATCACATCTCAACTGTGGCACCTCACACATCATGATGATGTATCCAGGTTGCAGGCTCTCTGAAAGCACATCAGTTGAAATCATGACATAAAAGCAATTTCTCCCAAAAGTCACAGTAAGAGTGCCTCTGTTTTTAAAACAGTAACTTGTAAGGTCTGAAAAGTCTCCTTCTTTCCTCCTTTTGAAGTAATATATTAAAAAAGTATTACACATTAAATACAAACATAGAACAAATATTCTTAATTTAAAACTGTGAATGACATTTTAAGGAATCTCTGAGATATGTGAAAAAAAATCCAAGTCACTAATCACAGTTATCCAAATTTTTACATATAATCAAAAGATGCGAGAAAAAGGGATCATGAGTCTAATCAGGAAATGTACTTTTTTACTTATTCATATGATTATGTATATTTATGTATATGTGCATTCAATCCAAATTAGAGGTTAATTTATTAGTTCTACACGCAGAGAAACAAAATTTATTTCCCTGATTAATGTCTTTGACATGTGAGCAAGAAATGTGACAGTTGAAAGAGACTTTGAGTCCATCCTTAATCTCTCTCCTAATTTAATCCCTTTACATATGTGCACATGTATGTGTACACATATACATCCAGAGTTGGACCACTTCTCGTCACCACCTTTTCCTATAGGAACCTGATCTGACCTGGGATTATCTCTCTAGGAGACTCTAACAACAGCATTCTACATAGCATCCCTGATATTAATGATATCATGGAGAAGATGCTTTTCACAGAGAGATCATTTTAAATTTCCAGGTCATATGATGCCTCTTCTCAAATTCTCCAGTGATTTCTCATTTCACTCAGTAATCCTCATGAGTTTGGAATTTTATAAATGGTCTTACAACCAACCGTCCCACTCTGTTTTAGATCTCACATTTTTTTTTAATGTTTATTTATTTTTGACAGAGAGAGAGAGACAGAGCATGAACGGGGGGAGGAGCTGAGAGAGAGTGAGACACAGAAACCGAAGCAGGCTCCAGGCTCTGAGCTGTCAGCACAGAGCCTGATGCAGGGCCTGGACTCACGAACCATGGGTTCATGAACCATGGGTTCATGACTTGAGCCAAAGTCAGACCCTTAACTGATGGAACCACCCAGTTACCCCTAGACCTCACATCTTTTTTTTTTTTTAATTTTTTTTTTTAACGTTTATTTATTTTTGAGACAGAGAGAGACTAGAGCATGAACGGGGGAGGGTCAGAGAGAGGGAGACACAGAATCTGAAACAGGCTCCAGGCTCTGAGCCGTCAGCACAGAGCCCGACGCAGGGCTCGAACCCACGGACAGTGAGATCGTGACCTGAGCCGAAGTCGGACGCTTAGCTGACTGAGCCACCCAGGTGCCCCTAGAGCTCACATCTTAATAGTCTCCTTCTCGATCAGGTACTCCAGCCACACGGGCTTCTTGGTAACTATTCCATCACACTGAGCCTGCTTCAACCCCAGGAATTTTGAACTTGAGTTTCCAAATTCCTGAAATGTTCTTTTACCAGATAGTCATATTCTTCTTTCCCTCTTTTCTTTTAGATATCCTCTAATCTTACCTTATCTGAAAAGTAGTTCTTACTCATCTGTATGAAAAGACATCCATTTCCCTGAGAACTTTCTCTTCATACCCTGTCTTATTTTCCTTTGTCGCATCAATCCCCACCTATCATATTATGTATTTGTTATTTATTTGTTTAACAGCAAGGGCAAGTGCCATATCAGTTGATATCTACTGATGACAGATTGGATATTCAGCAGCCTCAGTAGTGAGATAAGCTTTAGTTAGAAGGAGTCTAACTTGTTAAACCGATGCATAGATTTTGTCTCTGTACAATTGATTCACCTTTAAAGGGCTCATCACATAAGCAATAGAAAGGATGAGAATGAATGAACTTTTTTTTAAAGTAAAGATCTTTTAGTCCACCTTGCCGCTTAACTGCTTCTTTTGCAATGAATGACCCCTGGTAAGCATTAACAGGAGACACAAAAATACACATGTCTTTTGCCTACTTCTGTAGTCCATTCATATTCCTGTTTCCTGATCTCCTTTCAGCAGATCTTCCAAGGCCCCTGACCAACCATTCAAGTCATTTGTCACTGCTAAGGCATTTCTGTATATGTTTACATATACATGGCTGACCCTCCCTCTATATAAAATGAAATAACCAAATATACCACTCATAACTCAGAATATCCCTGAGTGGGGTTATAGAGCAATCCATTTCCAGACCCATCAGTGAGCTGGTATGTCCCAGTTTACCACAGTCCATTAAGATAAGGATCTTTTTAAAACAGTCATGCAGAACCGGTTGACACTTGATTGAATTGAACTTGTCACTTCTCTTTACTCATGACTTCTAAAAGAAGTTAATAAAGCAGTTAACAGTTACAAAGCAATTAACAAAGTTATCAAAAACAGTTAACTAAGCAAGGCACATACAACACGTTTCAAGTACCTAAAGGGTCAAGACCTTAGGGGTCTGAGGGTCTGCTGCCTAGGGTTGCTGCTATTAATAATACCTCAGGTTGTGATCCTCTGAATGCATACCTTGAAATAAGGTCTTGCGTGAAACTAATTCGTTATATTACAGAGAATAGCAGCTGGGTAGCATAGCCAGTGAGATAAGGATGGAGGTAAAAAAAAAATATATGCATGGAAGAGCTCTTCGGGCCATCACCGTGAGAGGCTTGCTTCAGCTGGGGCCTTTGGAGAAGCATGCAGGATGCCTCCAGATGCTATTTCCCTTTACCTCAGCTTTTATTTTCCATTGGCTGGGGATAGCCCCTGAATGATGACTTCCTCATGTTTCTAAGTCGCTCCTGCTGTTGTAAGTATTTACCGTCTAGTAGAGGGCTAAAACTGAAATGGTTGCATGCACATGAGGTGAGGCTCCGTCAGCTTAAAGTGAATCTTAGCCTGGGAAGCTCGCATGACACTATCTTCTCAAGCCTTGAATAGAATCGGAGATAAGGTCAAATGGATGTACTTGAAGCAACCTTTCTTGCTATTACCATGGGCTTCATAAATCAGCTACTTAACAATTTGTTTCAAATTTGTGACTTATTGAATTCAGACACATAAATGTAGTTTTCAGAATTCACTTTCACCTCTTCATTAATAGCAAATTCCCTGGACAACACATTCTTTCTCCAAACATTTTGCAATTCAGTGATTTTACAGGAGCTGAATAAGAATTTAATAGAGATTATTGAAAAAAAACAAGGTAGAAGATTTAAGTCATAATCTTCAAATTAAAGGAAAGGAAGACTTTCCAAATGTTAGGTAGGGATGGATAGCCATGAGCAGGTTCTTAATTCCATAGGTAGACTTTTCTAAAACTGATAAATAAGACTAAGAACCTATCTACTCACTGTTAATTTCGAACTCTCCTTTCAGAGCTATCTTTCTCCTGTTCTGTAGAAGAAAGATATGCATCTCATTAGTATATTATTTTAGTATGTTGTCTTAAGTATGAGACCTTCCAAGGGAACAAGCAAAGGTGCAATGCTCCTCAAGTTGATATCCATAAAAGTAAAACAAGATTAACTCAGACATTAGAAGGAGGTTGGCTGATTTTTTCCCCTTCTTCCTTTTCTTTCTTTCTTTCTTTCTTTCTTTCTTTCTTTCTTTCTTTCTTTCTTTCCTTCCCTCCCTTCCTCCCTCTTTCTCTGCCTCTTTCTTTCTTTCTTTCTTTCTTTCTTTCTTTCTTTCTTCCTTTCTTTTCTTCCCTCCCTTCCTCCCTCTTTCTCTGCCTCTTTCTTTCTTTCTTTCTTTCTTTCTTTCTTTCTTTCTTTCTTGTTATTTTTTTTAAGTTTATTCATTTTTGAGAGACAGAGACAGAGTGTGAGCGGGAAGGGGAAGAGAGAGAGGAAGACACAGAATCCGAAGCAGGCTCCAGGCTCTGAGCTGTCAGCACAGAGCCCGATGCAGGGCTGAACTCAGGAACCGTGAGATCATGACCTGAGCTAAAATCAAGAGTCAGGCGCTTAATCAACTGAGCCACCCAGGTGCCCCTTTTTTGTTTTAAAATTAGAAATTTAGGACAAAGTTTCCACAAGATATTAACCTGTTTATTAGAATTAAAAAAATAAAGTTAGATTGTTCTCAGAGAAATTACTTCTGATTTGACTGTATGATTGGATTATGTGAATGAGCTTTGTCAACTTACCTATATTTCCAGATGTTTTCCAGAAATGAAAATGAACTAAATCCCAAGCTTCAAGGTTTAATGAATATATATTTAATGAAGTACAATATACTGGGATTAAGCTTTGAAGCTATTCAAATTTATGTGAAAACACTATATTTCAATTTAACTGTGAGAAGTAGATACTTTTAAAAATAGGATAAGAGAGTAAACAATTTGAATATAATTAAAGTTAGAAGAGGATTACTGACTATTACATTTCTATTTATTAGAATATTAGCAATATATACTGTAGTAATATGGGGTTTATACTCACCCCCTAACTACCCAGTATACGCAAGTTGAAATGAAATGTACTTATATATCAGGAACTTAAATAGGGAGTGAGTTGAGGTTGAAGCCTGGCTTGATTCCTTCAATAACTCAGGAAAATAGCCCATGGATCAAAATGAACAACTTATTGATTGAGAATATCTCCCTTTCTCTACAAGAAATCAGATGGTTGTGGCTGAGAATTTATCCTCATCAGCCACTTCGTCGCTAGCTTTATAACATCATGCACAGTTTTAATTGAATGCTTAGATGGCTATCGGAGCCTGGTTTGGATTTCTTTCTTTTCTTGTACCTTGTCCATGGGAAACAAGAAGAAGAACAAGAATTCACTTCTTTTAACTTTGCTTTTTTTTTTCTTCTAAAATCTCTCCCAACTGTTGAACTCTTAAGCCTCCAGATGTTTTTATATTCATGAGTTTGCAATAAAGTTGCTGAAGCAGTATGGTCTATCTAGCTATTATCACATCGTTAAGATTTGCTATGCAGATCTCTCTCTATCTCTCTCTCTAGCTAGGATATTAAATTATTGATTACATTGTGAGGAAATTAAGATTATTTATTCTTTTGGTGAGATTGTGAAAACCTTGCCAAATAGCAGTCCTAAAGACAATCCAACAGTGAAGTCTATTGAAGCTAAGTCTGGACCTTAAAACATAATAAAACAAACAAACAAAAGGAAATTGAGATGGCCAAGAAAAATAAATTTAAAAAAAATGCTTCTGATTTTTTTGGCTATTTTCCTCTAGGCATTTTTATCTTGTAATCTAATGTATATTTATGAGCATCTGAGTACATACTTCTGGTAAATTTCCGTATGGAAATAAGAATTAACATTGTGTTGAAACATGATTTTATTGAAGTATTTGTGTACATAAGTAAAATATTCATTTCATAAAACAAAATACACAGTCCTTTGTAACTTGAACATTTAGGAGGAGATGGCAGTTACCTATGTCAGTCAATGATTTTAGGAATGACTTACTATTAACATAGCTCTTACCATGTGCTAAGTTCTGCGCTAAGCATTCTACACACATGATTTTCTTCACCCTACATTGTGCAGATATTCCAGTGTGCAGAATGACTAGAAACTTTTCTTTGTTTCAATAATCTGTTTGAGTAGATAGCTGTACCCTGAATCCAAAGAGATGATATATTTTACAAACTAAATGAGTCTGCTTCCTTCCTTCTCAGCTATGCTTTGGATACCTATTCATTTCTTATTATCTGAAAATGATCTCATAAAGCTCCTTTCAAATCCTGCAGATCTCCTACATCTAAAGAGTCCAGAGGTCTCACCACTTTCGTGGACTTCCTCCTACTTTCTGTTTCTGGTTCAAGAAGCATGAGGAGTCCACTATGGGTGACCAGTCTGACACAGTCCATATAGTCTATATAGGCTTAGGTAAGACCTCACCCACATTCACAGGGTGAAGTGAAAAGGTGGAAAGGGGACCAGAGGATTTTTATGTGTCTAAATATATGAGTACCTTAACAAAGAAAAAATGAGAATAATAATTTTCAGAAATGAGTTATTTGCATATAAGAAAGAACTGAAAAAAATTCTGTATAATGGAGCAACATTTCAGTCATGGGTGGACTAGAAGGAGAAAGGGGCTGGAAGCTGATTCCATACCTTAATAATGCATTCTTTTAGTATTGGTGACCAAGAGAAGACTGATTGTGCATCTGCCGAAGCTAAAATTGTGGAAATTATCTATATATTCAGGTTGTTGCTCTTTTCTAAACCTTGTTGGCTAGACTTTTTACATTTTTCAAATTGGATTTAGGTTGTTCCCTCATTTCTTCATCCTTATTACATACATTTAATTTAGTGCAGGGTGTGTGTGTGTGTGTGTGTGTGTGTGCACGCAAGAGAGAGAAAAAGAGATGTTCAGGTGTTTGGAGATACAGCAATACATTTGTTAATTCATTCATCTGACCAACAATTATTTTACCTACTATATATCATGGGCTAGACACTGTTCATGTTACTGAGTATAGATGTATATCAATCTTTTTAGACTCTAGAATCTGGGACAAGGGGAAACATCTAGCATACTTTTTACATGAAAGTAGAAGTATCTGGGTCTGTATAATTTGCATTCCAGGATATTTGGGGCAAGGTTGTTCATTCATTGTTGCTACATACAAGGCTTGGTATTAGCAAAATTCTATTAATTTCCCAGCTCTGTACTCTATTCAGTTCTATTTCTGGTCTGATAATCTATAAGACTGTGCTATTGACTTAAGCCAGTTTTGTTGTTGTTTGTTTGTTTGTTTGGTGGTTGGTTCTTGTTATCTGGGGAATGTTAAGTCGATTTAACAGATTCCAAATAATTCTGAACTATTTAGATCCACAAAAGTGGCTCAAAAATTCTGGTTGAAATGCATCCTAGTTTGATAGAAAAGAAGCCTTTGCTCAGCTAGCAGTGACTGCCATCATTGGAAGGTTGAGATTGTAGTGTTTCTTGTGTTCCACAGTTCTGATTTAAGTGGTATGTATGTAAAATTTATCATTCCAATTTGTTTTCCTGTTTAGATGCCTTTACTCTGCTAACCTATTCTCCTCTATACCCAATAATGTAGCAAACTGTCAAATAATTCCTAAGATCTCAAAAAATAAAAAGTTATCAAACCACAGCCCAGAGAATGTTTGCCTTAAATAGAGGTCTATAATTGTAGAAACAACTTGCAACGTTGTGTGAATAGGGGATTTAAAAATATATATCTACAATGGTGTTTGGCATAATGATCTTTCCATAACTCTCTTCTATCATCTGGTGGTACCAATCATTTTCTTTCTAATGTTTATTTATTTAAGTTGAGAGAGAGAGAGGAAGGGCAAAGAGAGAGGGAGAGAATTCCAAGCAGGCTCTGCGCTGACATGGGCTTGATCTTACGAACCATGAGATCAGGACCTGAGCCAAAATCAAGATGCCTAGTGAACTGAGTCACCCAGGCACTCCCTACTTTTTTTTTTTTTTTTTTTTTTTTTTTTTTTTTAATAAGGATGTCTCTGTCCCCTTGGGCTTATTTCAGGATTCAAAGTTGTCTGATTTCGGGCTTGGTTATCTGCAATTCCCTTAATTCTTTACTGACCTAGATTCTAGCTTTTGTACATATTATCTAGCTTCTATTACTCTACTAGTATTTCTATTAATGCCACATTGTAACTAGTTTAGTCCCTGGACAAACATGGTGTCTATTTCAACATTTTGTATAAAACCAATGAAAGTTAATACTTTCAGAAGTAAAGGGAGTTCAAATGCCTATACAAACTGACTGCCCAAACTGGATCATACCATTTGAAATCTATTGCTACACAGTTGGCATAATTAGTGTTTATTATAATACATGATATATATTCCTTACCAGCAATCACTAATAGAAATGGCTCTAATCCAGGTATAATCTGTTTCTATAATTACTATGGAAGTAACTTCCATTGGCATCAAAGCAAATGTCAAAAGCACAATCTTAGATATGAGTGCATGAGGTCATTATGCTAGCTTTTCATCCTTCATATGGCCTTCATCTAATTTTTAAGTAAAAATCAATATTTATTGTGAAGATAATTGGTTAAACTAAAACAATTTTGAATATAAACTTTTATTAGTGAAGTCTACGGAAATACCTAGCTAAGTAGGAGACTACGATGGTGTTGATTCAATAAAAGAGGCAATAAAGCAAGACAGATTGAATGAGATGTGAAAAAGTTAATACTAAATGAAAGAGGGGATCAAAATCACAGATGTAAACTCAGAATCTAATTTACTTTCAATTATTCTGAAATTTATTCTTACTTTTGGATGAATTTATCTTTCTTAAAAGCAGATTTAAAAATTGTTTCCTTCTATGTACTGATGTTGTTACAAGCTAGCATTATAATGTATTCTTATATTAATATAGTATATTATATAAATATATAAATATTATATATTATATTTAATATATAACTTAATATCTATTAATAAAATATTACAGATATTCAGAATAAATATGATTATTGATTCGTTTTATGAAAACTTAGACATTTTATTTCTGCTGGATAATGCTGTTTAGGAAACAACACAATCTTTTTTTTTTTTTTTTTTCAGTTAAAAATCTTTTTCTTAAGCACATTTTTGTATTAACTTTTGATTGGCCCCTGAGAACCTTTCCCAAGGTTACATTCTTACAGTTGCAAATTTGTGAAAATCTTGTTTCGAGGTACAACAAGGGACATATTGGTTTTATGATACGGTAATAGAATGTCTAGTTTTACATGCTCAATTTTAATGAAAATGTGGTGAATGTAAAAAAGCCTTTCAAACTGTCACTGTGTATGTCAAACACATGCAGTCGCTGTTTGTATATTAAAATCCCTTCTGGTCTGACAGCATGCCTACACATTTTTTTTAATTAGAGTAATCCACATCTCTTTACTGTTTCTATATCACAGAGGGAGCAACAGTCTCGGCTACTATGAACTCCATCCAGTTCTAGACACTACTAGGTCTTTTGAATTATCTAATCATCAGCAAGATGCTCTCATAGATGTTTTTCTTGCTCTCTTTCAGACTCAGTTGCATGCTCCATAAAGAGGCAAGAGGAGGGACATTATCATCGATGTCCAGTATAATTCTGAAACAGTGAGGCAGTAAGTGGAAGCAGCTGCCGTTTTCCTAATTGTGACCAGTGCAGAGAAAATAAGGAGAAGAATAGTGAGGGAGAGCTTTTAAGGTCCCATTTCCCACATCAGGCATAAAGCATCTGGGCTAAGATTACTTTGCAAGCAATTTGTGATTTCTAACGACAACATTAAGCACCAAAAAGTATATATATAATCACCTTAGGAAGAAGATGTATAACTTCTGCTGTCTTAGAACTTAGGTAAATGAGCATCATTTAGTATGTTTGGGGAAGATGTTACAATTGACCATTAACTAAAGGCAATGACATATTTCCCAGGATCAATTTCATATTACTTGGTGCTTCTTTAATTCTCAAGAGTAAGAAAATGATTGAAACTGTAGAGGTTATTACATTGGTGTGTGGTGAAAATTAGAGCTATTACAGGCAAATGAGTGGATATCTTCTGGTTGCAAAGCACAGAAATCAATTCTGACTTGCGTAAGCCCAAGAGATCTTTTTTCTTTCTTTCTTTCTTTCTTTCTTTCTTTCTTTCTTTCTTTCTTTCTTTCTCTTTCTTTCTTCCTATTTATTTATTTATTTATTTATTTTTAATGTTTATTCACTTTTTGAGAGACAGAGATAGAGTGTGAGCAGGGCAGGGGCAGAGAGAGAGGGGGACACAGAATCCGAAGCAGGCTCCAGGATCCCAGCTATCAGCACAGAGCCCGGCGCGTGGCCTGAACCCACAAACCGTCAGATCATGTTCCAAGCCAAAGTCAGACACTTAACCGACTGAGTCACCCAGGTGCCCCTCTTTCTTTTTTTTTTTTTAAATCAAATCAAATAAGTTGATATTAAAAAAAAAAAATCTAAGAAGGATATTGACGGATTGGATTCACGTGCTTTCCCCTAAAGCACTGATGAGCTTCCTGGAAGCTAGATTAACATTTTACATGGAAGTCTCAAATTTTTAGAAAGTTAAAGACAGAGTTTAACGAATACACAATGGAAAATTAGGTATGTCGAATTCCAAACTAATTATGTCTAAATTAGTAAGTCAAAGAAATCACGCATGCAAAATGTTCTGCAGAAGAATAAGAATACAGGGTGAGGTGGGGGTAAGGTGAGCATAAGCAAAAAACGCAGGACTTTAAAATTAAATAGGATACACAGAATGTAGCCACCGTAGGGTGTGGGATAGACCTAGTTGGGACTGTGTAGTCCTGAAAGCATTGTCTTCAGGCAGGGGCTATAAGCCTCTAGAATTTAGAGCAAACTATAAAGTGGGGTATTGAAGTCTGACCAGGTAGTTTTGAAAATGGAATGGAGGCTAATTGTGAGTTGCCTGAGGCTACAGACTCACATTACAGTTTAATGCAGCCATGAAACATAGTTAATGAGAGAGAAAATATGTCATGCTGGAGCAGAGAAGGCAGTGAGAAAAGTTAGTATACATGCAGATATAGCTCTGTCAGAGAGAGTATTCTAGCTGTACATATAAAAGGGCAGCATAACAGACTTCTAAAATCCAGTAATGGGAAGGAGTTCTGAGGCAGGAATGAGCCTCCTCTCTCACTTGCAGCATGTCCCAAAAGGGATTTTGATGAATACAATAACCCTGGGCCCTCAAGGCTGTTATCAGAGAAAATAATTACATCCCTTGATGCCAAAGCTTGCAAAAGGTCTCAGTTGAATAGAGTTCATACCAATAAATATAAAAAAAAAAGTTTATTTTCATATATAAAAGAAATGCTTTTGTATAAACAACAACAACAAAAAACAACACACCAAGTGATTCTGAATTTTGTATACTATAGTACATGACTAAGAGGAAGGTACCTTCTAGAAGAATATATCAGGTCTCGCATAGTCATACAACATTCTAATAAAAGCAAAGAGTTAATAGTAGCATTAAAATATATAAGATTTTTTGATTGCTAAATATTTTTCCTGTAGTTTTTTTGAACACATAAAAATATTAGTTAACAGTCTTAAATAAATGCCATGCAACAGGTGGCATTAAACTTAGTCATCTTAGTTCTTACAACATTTACAGGTCAAGATTATTAATATAGAATCATACTTCATGTTTTACAGATGAGAAAATTCATGATAAGAGGAGCAAGTCCCTTATCCAAGAGTGATGGACTTCTGTATCTATGTTCACCTATATACCATATAGGTATACCATACCCTATATACATATACCTATGTCCTAATCGTCCTTGAGAAAATATGCCTCTCCTACTCAGTATGTGTGCATTGTGGTATGGACGTAAGACTCAGAACACAAAAGGTAACTGAAAAATGATCATAGATATAAATTAATGATCATAGATATAAAAATACAAAGATAGATATAAAGATAGATATAAAATTACAAACCTCCTTAAAGAAAACATAGGAGTAAATATTTGTGACTTTAGATTAGGCAATCATTTCTTAGCTATGACATCACAGGTATAAGCAACTACAAAATGTAGTTTTCTTGTGATGTCTTTGCCCGGTTTTCGTATCAGTGAAATACTGGCTTCGGAAATCAATTGGAAAATATTACCTCCTTTCTATTTTTTGGAAGATATTGTGAAAAAGTGGGATTAATTCTTCTTTAAATGTTTGATAGAATTCATCAGCGAAGCCATATGGGCTTGTGCTTTTCTTTGTGGGTAACTTTTTGCTTTCTCATTCAATGCCTTTCTTATTACGGATCTATTCAGGGTCATCTCCTTTCACTTCCTGTTAGCTCAGTAGTGGTATTCCGTGTTTAATGGCTGAGATCGGTAATTTTAGTTTTTTTTTTCTCTTCTTTTTCTTGGTCCGTCTAACTAAATGGCAATTCTGTTGACCTTTTTGAAGAATCAACTGTTGATGTAAATAATTCTTCATGTTATTTTTTGACTCTCTTTTTATTGAATTTCATTTTATTTTGTATTATCTCTTTTCTTCTGCTTGCTTTGGTTTAATTTACTCTTATTTTTCCAGTGTCTTAAGGCTAGATAACTGATTGGAAATCTTTTTTAATTTCGGCAGTTTTAGATAAAAATATCTCTGAGCACTGCCTTACCCACTTCCCACAAGTTTGGGGATTTTGTTTTTCATTTCATTCATCTCAAGGTATTTTATAATTTACCTTGTGATTTATTCTTCACCCATTAGTTATTTAGGTGTGTGGTTTAATTACCATATAATTTGAGAATATTCCAGATTACCTCCATTGTTAATTTCTAGTTTAATTCTATTGTGGTCAGAGAACAGACTTTGCAATATTTCAACCCTTTAAATATATTTAGGTTTCTTTTATTTCTTAGCATATGATCTATCCTGGAAAATGTTCCATGGGCGCTTAAAAATATGTATCCTGCTATAGTCATATGGAGCATTCCTTATGTACCTGTCAGGTCTATTTGATTTTTATTATTCAAGTGTTCTAGTTCTTTGCTGATCTTCTGCTTGCGTGTATTCATTATTGAAAGTGTGATGTTGACATTTCTATTCCTCTCTTTAATCTGTAAGATTTTGCTCTATGTATTTTAGGCCTATTTTTTAATATATGCTTATAATTGTTGTAACTTTCTGATGGGTTAACTGTTTTCACATTAAAAATGTCTCTTTCTAGTAACTTTTTTTGTTGTTTTAAAGTCTATTTTTTATTATGTTAGCTTAACTACTCCACCTTTCTTATGGTTGCTTTTTGTATAATATAATTTTTCCATCCTGTTACTTTGAACTCCTTTGTATCTCTGAATTTGAAGTTTGTCTCTTGCAGGTAGCATTTAACGGGATCTTGTTTTCTTTTTCATTTTAACAGTGTCTGCCTGATTGGATTGTTTTATCCATTCACACATAATGTCAATATTAGTATAGTTGGTTTACGCCAGACATTTTACGCGTTGCTTTCTATATATCTTAGGTCTTTTCTTTTTTTGTCTTCTATTTCTCCTTTATGGTTTCCATTGGCATTAAGTGAAGATTTTCTAAAGTAACACTTCGATGTTTTTAATAATTTTTTAATTATATTTTTTGAATTATTGAAAATTCCTCCAGATACAGACAGTTAAATGGACACTACTATGTTCACATATTTGAGGCAACAGAGCACTAATCTGTACACACCCACAGTAAAAGATAATACTTTTTAGTTACCTGCTTTAATTTAAAGTTGTAAAAATTTGTAAGTGAAAAGTTTGCGATTCCACTTCTAGAAATCTATTCTGAAAAAACAACCAAAGCTGCAAAGAACATGGGAGTGCATATATTTTACCAAATTAGTGTATTAGTTTTCTTTGAATAGATATGCAAAAGTGGAATTGCTGGATTATAAGTTAGTTTTATTTTTAACTTTTTGAGGAACCTCTCTACTCCTTTTCCATAGCGGCTCCACCAATTTACATTCCCGTCAACAGTGCACAAGGGTTCTCTTTTCTTCACACCCTCACCAATACTTACCGTTTCTTACCTTTTTGATAATGGCCATTCTAATAACTTATAGTTCCTTATGATTAGTGATATTGAGTATCTTTTCATGTATCTGCTGGTCATCTGTATGTCTTCTTTGGAAAAGTGTCTATTCAGTTCTTTTGTCCATTGTTTAGTCTTTTTTTTTTTTTTTTTTGGTAATGTATTGTGTGAGTGCTTTATATATTTTGGACATTACCCCTTATTTGATATATGATTTGCAAATATTTTAGGAGTTAATACTGAAGAGTCATTATATTACTTATAGTACTTTTTTCATAATTAAGAATTTTTGAATGTGTTCAATATAAATTTTAGAATGATTATTTTACAAAATCAGGTGGGCAGCTATAGGCCTTTAATAAGGACATGGAAAGGTGGTGGATATTTTTTTAATGTCTCGAGAAGATTAGACTGCATTTTGAGGTGTTTTATAAATAATGATGCATCTAGGCCTTTAAAGATAAAGTGTTTTCCACTAATTCAAAAAATATATGCAATCTAATGTTTATTTACAGTAGCGAAAATATGGGAGCAAATTGTCCATTAGTAGATGAATGGATAAAGAAGATGTGAGATATACATACATATATAATAATACAGTAATATCAATATTACTCAGCCATAAAAACAAAACAAAAACAACAACAGCCACAACAATGTGATCTGGCCATTTGCAACAACATGGATGGACCTAGAGAATATAATGGTAAGTGAAATAAAGCAGAGAAATACAAGTAACATATGATTATCATTATATTTCATATATGATCATGTATCATCATATTTCAGATATGATCATATATGGAATGTAAAAACAAAAATAAACAAAGAAAAAAAGAGACAAACAAAAAACAGAATCTTAAATACAAAGAACATATGGGTGGTTGTCAAAGGTGAGGTGAGTGGAAAGATGAGCGAAATAAATAAAGGGAATTAAGAGGTACGAACTCCCAGTTACAAAACAAGAAGATTGTGGCGATGAATATAGGGAATACAGTCAATAAGACTGTAATAATAATGTTCAGTGACAGATGGTGACTACACTTACCGTGGTGATCACTGAGTGATAGAATTGTTGAATCATTATGTTGTACACCTGAAACCAATATAACATTGTATGCTAGTTATACTTCAATAAGATTTTTTTTTAATTTAGAAATGGTAAGATGTTTTATAAGTAGAGTATTTTTTAAAGTGAACTGTAAACGTAACACAGTTTAAAAATGTATGTATCTTAAGACCACTGCCTCTTGTGTATTCTGTGGAAAGTATCTGGTACTCTCCTAGATGATTGAATTTACAGATGACAGGCTTATACACACTTACAGTTGATTTAAATCAAATATGAAGCAAATAGTCATTTTACTCTATCTACAGCTAATTAGTTGTATGTCATTAGTGGATTTTGAAGTTTCAGGTTCATATCCATTCATCTATTCAATTATTTCATACATTTTATTGAAAACCATTAAACACTAGATTTAGGGCTTTGTAAGGCAGATGATAGTGGACAATTAGTTTTCCTAATACCTAACATTAAAGTAATTTTATGTGTATTAATTTTTTCTTCAAATAAGTATAATGGACACAAAGGAAAGAAACATATGTTTTGATACATTCCTTAGTGTTTTGCAAATTTTGCAGGAAATATTTATTAAACTTAATTAAATGAGATTATGTATTGCTGCTGGAGGCATGAGATATTTTGTTCAGATGATTTGGCTGTCTTCTAATGGAGCTGTGACTAGAATTTAGGATGGATTTTCATGCTTTACTGAATTTATGGATAAGTTCCACATTGAAATAAATATAGTCTATAACCTAAAATCTCAAATGGGCCAGTTCTTCATGGATTGCTGGTTTTTACTTCTTTGTTTAATTGCTAACAATATTTCATAAATGTTTATATACAATGTTATCTACCCAGCTATATTTTCAGTTCTCTAAGTATAAGAACAAAAGCTCACTGTTGCTGTCCCATAATAATTCAGACTGCTTTTCATATAGCTGGTATTCAGCAAATGTTGATTATGAATAGATTCTTTCACTTAAGATGATCTGGTGTTTTAGGTCTCAGCCCTTTCACTCCTATGTAGATAGCAATCTAATGAAATCTTCCCTTTATACTATTATTTTCCTACTGAGAGATTCATAATTAACTTCTGTTTAGTTTAATAAAAAAATTATTTCTACAAATTTGCATGGAATTTATCATGTTTTGGGGGATGTCATTATTCGTTAACTCCTATAATAGAAATATTCATGTTAATATGAATGTTTATCATTACCTGAAGCCTAGCCCAGACAACCAAACCACCCTTATGAAGGAAGAAAATAAAATCTGTGGAATGTACCTGGTACTGCATGAAAGAAGCAGCTATTGGGCAAAAAGTAAATAAATAAATAAATAAATATATATATATATTTGTGGTCTGCTTGTTAAAAACATTAGAAGCACAGGAGAGAATGTACCTGAGTATTTTTAAAATCATTCAGGTGAAACAGAAAGTGACCTTATTGCAATGCCATAAGGTAATTTCATTGCTATCCTTGAACAATTTTAAACAATTCTGAAAGGATTAATTCAGCAAAAATGCTTTTAGGAAGGCCCAATAACTGATTTTAAAGATAGCCTCTCTTAGGAATATAAGCCTTTTCTGATTATGTCTTCCATCATGTGTATAAAACAAAGATGCAAATGAGAATTCAAACTAAAAGAGCCAGTGTTTGGCAGCATTGACAATTATCTGCCTAATGTTTTTTGTTTTGACAGTAGCCAAGGACATTAGAGAACAAATATTGGGGATTATACAAAGAGGGAAAATTCATTAGTATAGGAAAATCAACTGTTACTAGTTTTGATTCCCTTTATTGTCTTTATTAAAATAGTATTCCTTCACTGGTTTCTATCTATCACCAATACTGCTTGGCACTATAAGTTTCTATGATTATTGACTAATTCTCAGGAGAATTGAGCTATCTCTGGGTAAAATAGATATGTTGTTATAAGATTTTTGTGGAAATATAACACTTATTAAGGAATTGAAAAGGAGAGAACCCAGTATCAATTAATTTGTGGACAGAAAAGTCGAAAGGCTATGAAATATACGGGAGAATAGAAAAGCTTATCGTACCTTGCCTTTCCCCTTTGTGCCATTTCCCCACTCCAGACCCATCACGTGAAGCGCACAGTTGCAGTTCAGGTCACAGCCAATTGTTCTCAATTTCAGCCCATGTTCACAGCTACCACTTGATCTATTGTATCTAGGAAGAATTTCTTTAAAAATACTTAAGAAAGTTATCTACCAAGATCAAGGAGGGACAGAATGGAAACAATAATGATGTTAAAGACGATTTTTTTTTCCTATTTGAACAGGCACTCGTCAAGAGATTGTGCTACTAAAAACATTTGGATTAGACCAGTGAGGATATCTCAATCTCAAATAGCAGAACAGAAATAATCAAAATGTATCAAGCACAATGTACATACATAACCTTTAGGACAAAAAATAGGGGATCAAAAATGTGAATGGTATTGAATTGCTGGAAGAGATCAGAAGTTACTCTAGTGAATTTTGAAGACTAACCTTTAGGACAAAACCTTTAGGACAAAAACCTTTAGGACAAAAAATAGGGGATCAAAAATATGAATGGTATTGTATTGCTTGAAGAGATCAGAAGTTACTCTAGTGAATTTTGAAGACATAGAAATTTTGAGATCTGAGAAAATGGGATCATTACAATACACAGTGAATAATGAGTAAATTATTACAGAAAGAAGAAGGGCACCAGCAAAATAAAGGTGATTTGAGAGCAGTGCATAGGTTGGTTTGACCTAGCAAAGGCTTCTGCTCACAACTAGCATACAACAAGGTTAACTGTGTGATGTTGGGGACGGACCTTGAATGTAAGGTTGAATAGACTTCCCGTTAGGTCAGGAAGGGCCTTGCATAACTGGGCCAGTTAATACCTTCACGTTTGTCCTGTAGCAGTTCACAGTTAGATTAGGGCAGTTTAAGGGCCAGAAAAAAGATGAATATTTCATTAGAAAAAAAAAAAAAAAAACAGTGGCTTTCAAGGATACATTTTATAGGTAACCAAGGCCTAAGAGAAATTTTTGTAGCAGTGAAAGCTACATATCTGAAGGAATGGGAAGAACAAAAGGAAGGCACTGATATTTCCAGTAAAACGCATTGGAGAAATGGAATTAATCTTGGTTATTACAATATTAGAAATTGTCATGTGTTCATGGTTTTCAAATCTAACCAAACTACTTCCTAGAATGATGAACGTGGGCAAATGAATTAGTCTTCTATTTCCTTGTGGCTATACCAACATAAGAATAATTGCAACTACCAAAGAGCTTTTGAAAAAATTGAAAAAAAATTACAAAAAAAGTAGAGATTAGTGCCCTGAACATAAGTAATCAGAAAATGCTAGCCTATATAATTATGATTATTAATAAAACTCATTACATCTAGAAATAAAGGCTTGTTTTTAGAATTTTTATTATTTTTGTTTTTGATTTTTTAATGTTTATTTATTTTTGAGAGAGGGAGAGAGAGAGTGTGAGTGGGGGAGGGGCAGAGAGCGAGGGAGACACAGAATCTGAAGCAGGCCCCAAACTCTGAGCTGTCAGCACAGAGACCAACACAGAGTTCAAACTCACAGACTGGGAGATCATGACCTGGGTCGAATTCAAGATGCTTAACCGACTGAGCCACCCAGGTACCCCATGTTTGTGGAATTTTTAGCTTCAGTATTTTTCAACAACAAAAAAAAGAAGCTTACTTAAGGTAGTAAAGACATTTACTAAATCAGTTTCAATTGTGTTTGTAACCACATTATACTGAACACTGTTAGTATCTGTTTTTGTTTGCTTTTGTTTTGTTTTTAGTGTAAAACGCATAGAGAAGATGTACTACAATTCAAAGTAAAACATTTGGCAGACTTGCTATGTCTCGTTTATTTCATTTAGTATCCTCTAGGGCACATCCAAGTTGACTTTGTTTAAAGTTAATTAGGAAAATTGACACCCAATGGTGATAATTTTATGTTGGTCTTGGTATTTCAATGAAATGTTGACGTTTTTGAATTAAGCCTTTCACTGAATTATGAATCTCTTTTAGGCTCACTGTGCTAAGAGGCTCAATAAATAAATATTCCTTTTGAAAAGTGGAGAAAAAACTAAGTGCCTAAAGGAAAAACAATTGGCAACTATATTAGAAGCACAAAGTTTAGTCAGGATAAAGGCTCATATCAGATTGCTTACAGGGAGATGGCCAAGGGGAAACAGGTGTGATCATTCCCTGGAAGAGAAATAGAGAACCATGATTTGATGAGTGTTTCAATATGGAGGGATTAGAGACCCGTAAGTCAAAATGCCTTAGAGATATGCAGTAAAGGATGACTAAACACAAAGAAATTATTACTAGAAATGGTGGCTTCAAAGAAGTGGTTCACTTTGGCCAGTCATTGTAGAATATTTACAAATGCTTTTTAATTCTCTTCATTCCTATGGCTCCTTTATTCTATTAGGAGCAGGGATATTGATCTCAGATTTTCAATCAACCCAAGAGACAAAAGGGCTTCAAGCTGAACAAATATGCTTAGCTTTTATTTTTTAAGTTTTTATTTAAATTCCAGTTAATTAATATACAGTGTAATATTAGTTTCAGGTGTACAATATAGTGATTCAACACTTCCATACAACACCCAGTGCTCCTTTGTAATCCCCATCACATATTTAACCCACCCCCCGCTCACCACCCATCAGGTAAACTTTAGTTTGTTCTCTATAATTAAGAGTCTGTTTCTTGGTTATGCCTAGGTTTCAAAAGAGACTATGCATCAAATACTATGAAGTATTATTATCTAAAGCATAATGAAGGTCTTATGACTCCCAGGCACATCCTTGACTGTCTCAGTCATTTGGCACTCCAGACATTTATAGCCATGCAAGGAATTCTTAGTATGTATATAAACCTCAACTTGGGAGAGCCATTGTCTTTTACACTGATACGCAGTAATTTGTATAGCTATCCAAGGATGAACATGATAATGTCCATTCCTTTGTCTTCTGCAGTTTGTCAATATTGGTCACATATTGCTCTATAAACACTTTCAACAATAGATGAAGGAATTTAATCTATTGCATTGTGCTTAGATGGACTCTCACGTATCTTGGAACTAGTATGATTAATTTCCTAGAAATGTTTTAGGTTAATATTATAAGAGATATTTAATCATGGATGAAATTCTTAGTCATCTTTAAGGTTAGGAAAGGCCATATGAGAAACCATTTATTCCTTTCTTCTAGTTCACTTTCCATTTTCAGGTGTTGACAAATAATTTTTTGGATTATTTATATCCTTTGCTTAAATACGTTAATTCATCCTCCTGAAGCCAATATTTGGACTATATAGGCTAGTATGTAACCCCCTTTATGTAATATGTCAGCTAATTGTACCACTTATATTCTTAAAGTTTGAGTCTAATGGCTATTATTTTTTTGGATTATTTAGATTTCATTTTTTCAAAAGTCAGATACTACTCTTAATGCTTAAAATCAATTTATTTTTTTCTAAGTGGTGCATGTGTATGAAAGAGAGAGATGGGGAGAAGGGGAGAGACAGAGGGAGAGAGAAATTCTCTTGAGGTATTACCTGTATGATCTCCCCTCTAGATCAGACCAACCTAATTTGAGATTAGGTTCTGAAGCTTGAATGAAGGGATGAGAGAGTGAACACTAGGCCTGAGAAATCTCTGTGGGTGCCCTGGGTAGCTCAGTCGGTTGAGTGTCCAACTTCAGCTCAGGTCATGATCTCACAGTACATGGGTTTGAGCCCCACATTGAGCTCAAGGCTGTCAGCACAGAGCCTGCTTTGGATCCTCTGGCCCCCTTTCTCTCTGTCCCTCCCCCGCTCATGCTCTCTTTCTCTCTCTCTCTCTCTCTCAAAAATAATTAAACACTCAAAAAAAATCTCTGTATGGGTAGGAGAGGATGACAGGACAGCAGCCTTCACTTCAAAAGACTAAAGGACATGATGACACCAGTACAGTGGGGCTGACTGTAGAGGGGAGCAGGCATTTTCTGGCACACCAGTACAGTGATTAACTCCTACATGCTTTGTACCCTCTCCTATACATCCACTGAGGAAGGTGCAGACATAACTGCCATTGAACTGGTGCACATGGCATAGCTGTAATTGTTTCTAAAATGTTGGAAAAGGTACTTCCTTCAGTCTTGTGAGAATGACTACCACTCCTGCCCTTTCCCCCAGGGCTCTGTTGCAGCACTACACACAGTGACCCTTTAGATAGTTTGGTCCGATCATATTTTTCTCCACCTTTATTGAGGTATTAACTGACAAATTAAAATTGCATAAGTATAAGGTATACAATGTGATGGATTGATAAATACATATATTGTAAAATGATTACCATAATCCAATGAATTCACACATACATCACTGCCATACAGTTACTTGTGTGTGTGTGTGTGCGTGAGTGTATGTGTGTGCGTGCACGCACGCGTGTGTATGTACTTCCATCATATTTTTAGTATTACTACTGGCAGGTTTTCAAAAAGGAACTGCTCTGTGGGATATTGTCCCTATTTGACATTTTATCCCCATCTGATATTCACTTTCTAATTTAGCTTACCATACATTATTATTTGTTTCTCCTTATTGGTTCTAAGTGTCAGTGTCCCTCAGACTTTGGTCCTCACGTTTGCCTATTTTTGGTTTTGCTGATATTGTCCCCGGACTATACTCATGCTAGCTTCTGATTTTTCTGAATCTGCTTCTGGTAAATTATGCAGGTAGTCTAATCTTAAATTTGTGAAAATGTCAGAGATAAAAACAATAAATTTTTAGAAAGAGCAGGGCACATATAAGATACTAGTGTGGTATTTTAAATTTATTGGGAATATATCCATCTAATCTGATTACATCTCAAAAAATAATGAACTAATATAAATATTTTTAATTTTTTTTTTACATTTACTTATTTTTGAGAGACAGAGAGAGAGCATGAGTGGGGAAGGGGCAGAGAGAGAGGGAAACACAGAATCCAAAGCAGGCTCCAGGCTCTGAGCTGTCAGCACAGAGCCCAACGCGGGGCTCGAACTCACGAACTGTGAGATCATGACCTGAGCCAAAGTCGGGCGCTCAACTGACTGAGCCACCCAGGCGCCCCAATAATATTTTCAAATGCTTGGTTATCTATGAAGTCAGGTTTGACTAAGGGGTGCAGGGTATGGAATGTTTCCCTGAGATATACCTTTGTAAATCTTGGGTGCTATAAACTGCTGTGAATTAATACACCTTGATTTGGCTATAGATGAGTCAGGCTAATTATAAGTCCAAGCAAATTTGGAGCATACCCTGTAAGTATGAGCATTTACTATAGTAGGCTGAAGGTCTCTTGTTATTACCTGGACTTTGGATTGTCTGTAATTTGGGCTGCCTTCCGAATGTTTCCATTTCCATGATCTTTTCTAAAGTTAAGTTGAATTTCTGGTTTTAAACTGGGCTGGGGAAATTTATTAGGCAGTGTTTCTTTAAGCACCATCCCTACAGTGTCTCTGTTGTGCCTGCAAAGTAGATCTCTTTTAATCTGTGCTCATCCCTACAACACTGAAAGCTTTCACTGATGGTCTTAAGAGTGTCCCCTACATACTAGTTTAAGAGAACTCCGAGAATAACAAATCATATAGATGGGATGGCTATAGGTGGATATTTGTATTTTTCAGCTAATGGGACTTTCTTGCACCTGTCTTTTTAAAGGTAAACACCCTGAGGCATCTTTCTTCTCCCATTAGGGACCAACTGCAAGAATCGTATGGTTGTATAAAAGCCTCGTTAAAGAAAACTGAGGAGCCAATGGTAACCTGACCCTCAATGTAATAAGATCTGGCTCTCTCTATTTATTATATTGTCACAGTCCCTTGTTAGCTCTGGCAGAGCCATTTGTAAAGGAGTAGTGGCAAGGCTTCCATTGAGACTGAAGTCTTCATTTGCTGAATTCATGGGCAACACAGCATGTAACTGTATTAAGCCATCTTACTAAATAACAAATGAGATTCCAGAGGCCAAGGCTTACTGAGAAAAACATTCCTCTCTCGCTTCATCTCCTTGTAGCTCAATAAAACAACCAAACACCTAGTTGGCCTAATTTTCATGATATTGTGTTTGTCCAGATAGACCATCTGGCTCCTGACTTAATCAGGCTGGAATCTCTGAATACAGATTGCATCCCAGCTTTGCTTGATGTTGGTGACTTCCTCCAGCATTTACTTTGCACCAAAAAATAAAATGTACCTTTGTTTATCCTCAGTGCTAAAAATCACCTTCATGCTTTTTTCTGCTTAGCTTCAATTACATTTTCTTTTTATTCATGAAATAATGAATAACCAATAAAAGCTTTACAGTAATCAACATTTCTATTTTTGTTTTATTCTATGAATTCAAAAAATGTTAGATTCAACTCTTTAACTCAGGCAACCCGCAATTCACCTTGATATTCCTTCTTATTTAATGTTTTAAGTTGGTCTTGAGCTTGAGTATAACTTATGGTTTACCTTTGAGTAGAGAACTATGTTAGCTCACAATGACAATATCTCATTTTATTGCCTCCTCAGTTACATGATAGTTTCCATAGTGTTTATATGTAGGATTGAGTAGCATTATACATAGCTCTGGATTATTTATCAATGACTTATTTCCATATAGTGATGTGTTCAGTGAGGTATAAGATAAAAATACAGTAATGGTTATTATATTGAGGAAAGGCTTCTTGACCAACAAAGTGTCAAAGATGAAGGAAGGAAGGAAGGAAGGAAGGAAGGAAGGAAGGAAGGAAGGAGGGGAGGGAGGGAGGAAGGAAGAGAGAAGAGAAGAGAAGAGAGAGAAGAGAAGAGAAGAGGAGAGAAAAGGAAAGAAGGAAAGGAAAGGAAAGGAAAGGAAAGGAAAGGAAAGGAAAGGAAAGGAAAGGAATGGAAAGGAAAGGAAAGGAAAGGAAAGGAAAGACGCAAAGCAAAGCAAAGCAAAGCAAAGCAAAGCAAAGAAAAGAAAAGAAAAGAAAAGAAAAGAAAAGAAATTACCAAAACAAAATATTGTAACTGTGGTATATTTACAATGAAAAAAAAAATTCCAATACTGGTTTCTTCTGTTTTTGATATTTGTAAAACTGTTACTGACTAGAGTATCATTTAAAAACTTTACTAGTTCTATGGTTGTGGAGTTACTGATAAATCATCACCATTTTCAGAACCATATATAAATTCAGTAACAGGCATGAAATGCCAGATTACAAAAGTGAAAGGGAACCAAAACTCGGATAGGACAAAAACATTGAGAGCTTTGTTAACCCATAACTACACTTCTGTGTTGAGATGTGTGTGTGCTTATGTGTGTATAAATCCACATGCAAAACCACGGAGAGTGGGAAATAAATCATGGCATGCCAGTGCACAGCTAGTGCACATTTTCGAAATCCCAGGCTGATTCTTGCCTCCTTGCTTATAGCCCAAAACTACCATATATTCCCTATTCCCACATGTCTAATAGATCAGTATGTATTTAGGGAAAAAATAGGTCATTGTGATTTAAAATATTACTCGATCAACAACAAGGAAGCTTCTAGGCCTTGTGGGAAAAAAAATCTGATTAATGTTGCCTCAGTGGTCTATCTAGTTTTCAGACATAAGACTGTAAATACCCATGAATGGGAGTCCAGGCCTCCTTAAGAAGTGATGCTACAATATTGACATGAATGTGCATTGTAATGACTCCTCCAATCCTTTCCCAACAAGAAATAAAGCCACTATCAAGATCTCTGCATGAGAAATGAAAACACCCGATTATTTCAGGGATTGCTAAACACTGGCTGTAAATTAAGCTCAGAGATCAGAGACCCCGAATGTCACTTAGGCCCACCAGTCAAAATGGAGATTTCCACTGATCCGTTTTATTCTTCTACTTTATTTTCTACCATTTTCCCATCTACATCCAATACTATAGCTTGGATATTTCTGTTGTTGTTTTTGTTTTTTTTCTTTGTTACAGTTAATATTCAGGTCAAGACCTTTTATTTGATAGACTCTCCATTTCTATGTTTAATGTTCTTTTGCTTTTCAGTCTCTTGAGTTAGTTCCTAGTTCCTATTCCATCAATGTTTTAAAGTTAGAAATAACTTAGGTGCTTAAGATAAAAATTTTAAAAACAAAACAATTGTGGGCATCCTTTGTTTTCAACTTTACATTTTATATCAAAATATGTAGTCTTGATCCTCTCCATGCTAGATTCTCCCCTTTATGCCATATCACAGGCTAATAGCCTCCCTTAAAGATTTCTGCAACTCATTATCTGCAGAAGTATTTCTTCATGTTTAGCATCTTCATCATTTATTGTTGATTCTTTATTATTTCCTGCTCCGTGACTATCACTCCGGCTTTATTTTAAATCTTGCACTTGATTTTCCAACTATTCTAAATTACTTGTCTTCACATATGCTCTTCCCCTGCCTGATATTTTCTCATTCCCTCAAATTTCACTGCTCACACTTCAGCACCTGTCTTCTCCCTGATTGCTGGTGATTCCATTGGGGACTTTTAAGATGTGTTCCATTATCAGCTTAAAAATTCCACTGCAGCAACATCATGTTGTTTTCTAATGTTTGCTTTCTCTGTGGCTGTCACTAGACTATAGGCTCCTAGAGGACAAGACACTAAATGAATGCCTGATTTTAGATGAATGAAAATGTTTGTTAATCTATTCATCAGTCAACAAATCCACATACAGGCCTCTTTTAACCTATTCCTGAGGATTTAAGGAGGGTTTTGGAGACCTGAGGATTATAAAAGCTATAGATCCTCCTCTGAACTTGAGGTCTATTCCTTAAAAAAAATCACCTTTCTAGGAATCCTCTAAGCAAGTTCAGCCAAGAGAAGGATAAGAGAGATATAAAATTGCACAAGGTCATGCCCACTGTATTAAGATACAAAGACGATGCTTATATGCAGTTTCTGCCTTATACAAAATTGCACATTTGGTTGTCTGTTCTTAGCTACCTCTGTTGGGTTTTTCTTTTTAGAATCTTTTGCATCAATAAAATAACAAAGTAAAGTTATACAAAATAACAAAGTAAAATAACAAAGTAAAGTGTGTGTGTTAAGGACCTCTCTCTTAAATATCTAAAATACAATATTCTGTTTACTTCTTACAATGGTTTTGCAAAATAGGTGTTACTATTCTAATTGTTTTACAGATGGAAAAAGAGAGCTTCTTTAAAGCCACCTGATAATGTGGTAGGGTTGGGATTTGGAACCATTCAACTGGCCCCAGAGCAATTTGCTTAGTTAGTAAGTTACACTTCCTTGGACCCTATATTTGCAAATCAAAACAGTCTAGTAATGGACCTTCTTGTTTACAGATATTCAAAAGTAGTATAACAATTACTTTTTAACTATAAATGCTAACCTCCTAAAAGTTAAACTCATAAGGAGTTTTATCAGAAGAGAGAAAAGGAAGGAGAGATGCTATTAAGGTCAGATTGCTGTCTGAGTGCTGGGCTCATAGACAAATATCACTTCCACCCAGATGTGCTTTCTGCTTCTCAGGCTGATTTGGGCCAGTCCATATCTGCAGGTTTGGTTCATGAATAAATCAACTTCTGGGGCAAGGTAGTTTGCCTTGGCATTTACTATAAAATCCATTGGCAAACTAGATCAACAGACCATTTTCAGGATAAAGGAGTGAATGGATGAATGAGCAGCAATTTTATTTCTGGTCTACTTCAAAGTTTCTATTATCATACACAACGTCACCCCCTACAATCCTTCCTGTGGTTCCCTAAAGATGAAATGCTACATTGCCTAGAAAACCATTGCTGAATAAACATGGTAAAATTAAAAAAAAAAAAAAACTATTGGATAGTTTTAGATACTAGTTCATTTAAAATGTTTTACTCGGACATTTTCTGAAAGAACACATTTCTGTTCAATTATTTATTAGTGAATATTTCATTTTTTATTATTTTAGAAAGAAATGGTAATAATTGATAAAGGAGTTTCATCTTCCTAACACACTTTTAAGTGAAAGTACTGTTGTTCCAAATTGGAATCACACTGTGGATATGTGAGCATTTGTTGTTGTTTTTGTTTTTTTTTAATCTGTTTGACTCTTCACTTTGAACGTCCTTCCTCCTTCACTCACTTTGACACCACTTGGTCCCACAAATTAAGGTATTCTTTAACAAATCAAAATGCAGATTGCTTTGTTTTCATCGTTTTGAAACGTGGGAGTTTCTTAGCAGGAGTGAAATTCGGACATTTAGATTTTATTATACTTTATAGATTGTAACAAGGAAAGGGATTGCATAGTTCATACATACATACATACATAGTTCATAGTTCATACATACATAGTTCATACATACATACATATATAGATAGTAACAAGGAAAGGGATTGCATCCTGATACACTTCTAGGATTTGCATTCATTGTTGTATTGTGGTGACAAATGAAAGATCACAAAACAAAGGTAGAATTCATAAAATAACAGGTATTACATTTCTAAATCCTGGGGATATTCCCTTCTGAGATTAACTAATACACTGCTCTGTTTGGTACTTTATTTATAAATGATACTTGTCTCACATCTTTTGACATCATTAAAATGTTGACAATATATAAGGAGGGATCATCATACTTCTATTGTTATTCAGCTGATATTGTATATATAAGCAAACTACAGTTTCCTCTAAAAGTGTTTCATATTTGCTAAGTGTTTGATTTATTCTAAATCTTGGAATATATATTTTTTTACATTACTGTGATAGCAATATTTTTCACGTTTATTGTGAGCTTCCTTAAATCCATTGAAAGAATTGGGGTGGGGTGGTTTGGCTTCTTAAATTATGTTAACATAGTCTGAATATAAGACTGTCTAGAGAATTAAAGAAGTCACATGATTTGTAGATGTTAAAATTTTATGGACTGTATTTTACAACTATTTAAACTCTATGAAAAATGTCCTCTAATGAAGACACAGGACTACAATGACAAAATTATTCTTGAGGTCGATGGAAATATTCTAGTACTATATAGCCTTTCATTTAAATTATTTATAAAACCACTAAAAACATATTTAGAGCAGAGGTAATTGATTTTATAGGGTGGCCTGTTAACAATCAAGTGTTATCATTTGTAAACCTCAGGCAACATTTCACATTAGCAAAGTACCATGTCTTTAGGCTAACAACATTGCCTTTAATAGCACATTAATACAACCAAGGTAGATGTAGGCTACCTTTTGTCAGGAAAATAGATCCTGTTTATGAAGTCCTGATTATTAATTTTAGTAATGTCACTTTTGTATACCCAAATTATAAATGACCTTTCATTTAGTGATTAATTATCTTATGCTTTGGCATTTTTGTGTTTGTTTCTTTTTTCCTCTGTTACTACTAAATGCTAATGGCTGCCTGCTTTGGTTCAATATTCTTGTAAGAATGTGACAGAGAACAGCCCAGTACAAAGCTAAATGACATATTAGTATCCCGATGAGAATACGCGGCATATTGGCTAAGGGCTGAGGAACAACAGGATTCTTTGTGATTTCTGCCATTTAGAATATATGAATTATAGTGAAACAGGGACATCTGGTGTAGAACAAGGATGCAAAACTTACAGCAGAAACTCTTAAGAAAGACCAAGGTGCCCTAAAATTATATTTAGGTGCGCTTAAGATTTATACATATCACCGCATGTAAATTTTACTCCCCAAACCATTAAACTCAATTTAATGTATGCATTCTGGAGTATTTGGGAATAGAGTATATGAAATACATGAAATATGATGATTGAAGGATGAATAGACAGATGTATGATAAACATATGAATATTTAACAGTTATAGCTGAGGTCATAAGTGTATAGTACAGTCACCAAGTGTTTCTTTTATCTTTTTTGTATGTTTGAGAGTTTTGATAGTAAAACATTTGGGGAAAATGTAACAAATACACTTAGGAATAAAATTAATTTCTGTTGAAATTGAAATAATTAGTCAATAAGATGAAGACTGAGGATAACTCACATACATAGGCAATGGGTTTTTTTTAAAGGATTGTTTACTACTGTTTGTTTTCAGTATGAATAAAATGTTTTTGTCTTAGCTATCACTGTATCTCCTGACATCACATAGTAAACTAAGGTTATGCTGTCAACTATGTGCTTTTTTTGCCATTACTATCCTGTTTTTATGGCCTTAACGGGTAGAATGAATATAAAAGATACATGAAAAGTTGTACTTTTTTGTCTCTAAATAAAAAAAGTATATATATCCAAGTTTGAGAATCCTTTGAGATTTTAGAATTTATAGTAATTTTTTTAAAATGATTTAAGTTGCCCTATATCATGTCAAAGTATGGTTTCGGGAATTACAAACATCTGAAACTTCAAAGAATGGTTTAATAATGATTTTGTGGCAATATCGAAGACCTGAAATATCTTTACTTCAAAGCAAATCCATGCTGAAAAGGCCTAACACTTTATTAAATTTTAATGCAATTTTTAATGCTATTATTTTCCCCCAAATTTTCCATTCCTCAGAGTAGACGTGAGTAAAAGATTATGGCTTTAGACAGCTTTCCCTGAGTGATTAAGAAAGTTAGCTTTGTACTAGGCACATCAAAATAATTTTATAGTTTATATAATCTTATAGTATCTTTTAATATTTAGACCACATCTAGGAAATATAATATTCAATTACTAAAGTGCCCCCTTTACTCCTTCCTTTATAACCCTACAGTATTTTCAGAGTAAATGTAAAGTAATAAAGGTTTCCAGAAATAGGTTCTGAAATTTCATCTGCTCCCTTTATTAAGTGATGTTCCGTTGAAGATCATCCAAATTGCTCCATAAAGGAGAATCCTTTGAAAATACCACTTTTGATCCTGAATTTCAAATAGAAAAATACCTATATTAGTGTGATCAATGACTGAATATTGCATTTTGAAAACATATAAAAAAATCATGAAATTGCCACAAAGGAGACCCTTTTTTACAAGATATAATATGGAGGGGTTTTTTTTCATTTATCTAATAAATACTAAGCATGTAGAATGTAAAGTTATGCAGCTCTAAGTATCTGCTTCAGAACTTTATATTTATGTGCGCATTGAAAATTATTGAACTTCTTGAATTCTCAAACCTTTCATTTAGGTAATGAAACAATGTAATATACTGTGTCAAGTTATTGTGAAGATCATATAACATGGAACTTATAAACAAGGGCATAATTTCACAATGTTTAAGGGGATAGACTCCAAACCACACTATCAGATTTAAATATATTTACCACTTTTTAGCTGTGTGACCCTACCAATTTACTTAATCTTTTTTTATTTAATATTTATAAAATGGGGATGATAATAAGAGCATCTCTAATTATACAAAACATATATAAATTTTAGCTTAATTACCCGGCACATAACAAACTGTCGGTTATATTATTATATTTTTCTTGTGACTATGTTTTACAATTTTGAATATCTACCTTTTTTATTTCTTTTTTGAGAGAATTTGGGGTACACAGTCAGATTACATAAATGTATTTTGCACTATTTCTACACTACTTTGTCAAGAAGGATGACCTTTGAGTATATACAGTGGTGTGTTAGCAGTATCTGTACGTAGTTACCTATTGAATATTAATAGGGATATTTCATGTAGTTATTTTTAAAGACAAGATATCTCTGAGGAAAATAATGGTTAAAATGAGAGGGTTATGAAGAGTAGAAATTAGCTGGGAAAAGTATGATGAGGGGTCTTTCTAGAACAGCACGTATAAAGGCTCTACGAGTAGAATATGGAGTCAATGCGGACTTGTTGGCATTTAAAAACTTCGTAAGAACCACGAAAGACCCTGAATAGCCTAAGCAATCTTGCAAAAGAAAAACAAAGCTGGAGGCATCACAATTATGGACTTCAAGTAATATGATAAAGCTGTAATAATGATAACAGTATGGTACTGGCACAAAAATAGACATATAGATCAATGGAACAAAATAGAAAAGCCATAAATGGACTCACAATTATGTGGCCAATTAATCTTCCACAAAGGAGGATAGAATATCCAATGGGAAAAAGGCAGTCTCTTCACCAAATGGTACTGAGAAACAGGACAGCAACGTTCCAAAGAATGAAACCGGACCACTTTCTTTCACCACACACAAAAATAAATTCAAAATGGATGAAAGACCTAAAGATGAGATCTGAAACCATAAATATCCCAGAGGAGAATACAGGCAGTAACGTCTTTGACATAGACTGTAGCAACTTCTTTTTAGCTATGTCTCCTGAGGCAAGGTAAAAGCAAAAATGAACTGGGACCTCATCAAGATAAAAAGCTTCTGCGCAGTGAAGGAAACAATCAATGAAACTAAAAGGCAACTGATGGAATGGGAGAAGATATTTGCAAATGACAGATCACATAAAGGGTTAGCATCCAAAATATGTAAAGAACTTGTAAAACTCAGCACCCAAAAAATGAATAATCAATTTAAAAATGGGCAGAAGACATGAGTAGACATTTCTGCAAAGACATACAGATGGCTAGCAGACACATGAAAAGATGCTGATTATCACATCATCAGGGAAATGCAAAATCTAAAGTACAGTGAGATACTACCTCACTCATGTAAGAATGGCTAAAATCAACAACTCAAGAAATAACAGGTGTTGGCAAGGATGTGGGGAAAGGGTAACCCTTTTGCACTGTTGGTTGGAATGCAAACTGATACAGTCATTGTGGTAAACAGTATGGAGGTTACTCAAAAGTTTAAAAGAGAACTACCCTATGATACAGCAATTGCACTACTAGGTATTTACCCAAAGAATGCAAAAATGCTAATTCAAAGGTACAAACACACCCTGACATTCATAGCAGCATTATCTACAATAACCAAATTATGGAAAGAGCCCAAATGTCCATCAACTGATGAATGACTAAAGAAGAAGATTCATCAACTGATGAATAGATGAGGAGATGGAATATTACTCATGAATAAAAATGACATGGATGGAGCTAGAGATTATGATGCTAAGGAAAATAAATTAGTTAGAGAAAGACAGATACCATACGATCTCATTCCTATGTGGAATGAGAAAAGGGGGAAAAAAGGGGGGGCGGAGAGAGAGCAAAGGGGAAAAAAAAAAGAGAGAGCCACAAACCAAGGAAAAGACTCTTAACTATAGGAAACAAACTGATGGTTAACAGAGGGGAGGTGGGTGGAAGAACAGGTTAAATAGGTGATGGGGATTAAGGAGTGTGTTTGTAATGAGCACTGGGTAATGTATGGAAGTGTTGAATCACTATATTGCACACTTGAAAATATTACACTGTATGTTAACTAACTGGAATTTAAGTAAAAACTTAGAAAAATCTACATAAGAATTATTTTAGAAAATCTAAATACACTGAACACGGTATTATATTGGAATGGGGACTAATATTGGAGACATGCATATTTCCCCCAGATTACTGTACAATTCAATGCAATTATAGTCGATAAACAAGCAGAATTTTAAAAAGATGCTGAAAACTTATTCTAAAATTAATATGCAACAACAAAAAAAATCCATGAACTGCTGAAAGTACTTTGCAAAAGATCTATCATGGGCCAGAAACAGTAAAGGGAAGCCTGACCCACCAGGTATTAGAGAAACACTAAAAAAGCTGTAGCAATGAAACTGTGTAGCATTGATGCAGGGACTATTTCTACTGAGAAATAATAAAAATTTCAGAAAAAAAAATCAGTGTATTTCAGAATCTTGGTATTTGTATATCTATGATACCACATGTTAATGGAAAAGAAATGAAGAAAGGTAAAATTAACAGTTTCTCTCCAGCCACATGAAACAGACTCATATTGCTTTGACTATGAAAGTAAAACAATAACATCAATATAAAAAATAGTTTGATCACAAGGCCAAGAAAGATTCTGACACAAGATTCTCAAACTCCAAATATGTATATATTTATATACATATATATATATATAACCAAAATAATTTCTCAATCAGTGAAATATGTTGATAAAATTAATAAAAAGGGAATACTTTGGGATAGGCAATTCATTGCAATATTGAAAAACAACAATAGCACAAAAAGTTATATAGAATTTAAAGGAATTCCTTCAAAGGAGACCAAATTAAAATTGCAAAAAAATTATAATTTTTTTTATAAATAGAAACTCATGTAGTTAAAAAAATGGAAAGATAACCTCACCAGTAGGCAGAGAAATACTAAATTAAAGCCTTAATAAGATACTACCTAACAAGTTGGCAAATATTACAGTATTGAATATCAGTTGTTGCGGTATAATTAGGCAGCTATTTTGCAGAAAAACAATATTATTAATGAAAGTAATTATGATATTGAGTGTTTACTGGGTAAAAATTAACTTCCGAAATCTCACAGACACATGAAATACTTATATTTTTTCTGCATATATCTGTAGCTTTGCTGTAGTTTGATTGATCTAGGTTGGATTTGGTTGGGGCCAACTAATTTCTGACTTCTAGTCAGGGTCATGCCAACTCCACATGTTATCATTCTGGGGCTCAGACTGAACGAACAGATGCTTTTTGAGGCATGCTGTTCTTTGAGTGTATCTTAGGAGCACAGGAGATCAAGAAAAATCATGTAAGCACATTTAAGCTGCTGATTTCCTCTTGGCCATTAAAATCCCATTAGGCTTGCTAGTTATATGACCAATTCTAACATCAATGACATAAAGTAATATATTCTATTATACGGGAAGGCAATACAAGGTTGCACGACTATGGACATGAGTAAATGAATTGATAGCACAGAGGAATAAATAATCGGGCACAATGATCCAATATTTCTATTCACTATGTTCATACCCTACCACCCTCAATCTGGCATAAATTTACAAGAAATCATGTAGGAATGTCTGTCATAGCATGTGTCTTCATTTGATTTCTTTCAAAGCCTGTAGCAAGGACTTGAGTGAAGCTGATTCATTTGGAAAGTGATCCAAGGAACCTGGAGAAAGTGAGTGGGGAGAGTTTGACAGGGAAGGAAGAAAAAGCAGTGAAGTGTGTTTTATCGAGCTAGTAACCTCTGTGCATGAGTAGAGGTGATTTTCATTGGTACCCAACTGAGGAAACACGGAGACCATACAGCAAAGTTGTCTTTTACTGGCTAGGATCAGGCCACATGTTCAGTCTTCCATTGGTTGAGGGTAATTCTGGGTTTTAAATCCTGACTAAGCTTCATATCCTTCTTCTAAAGCAAAAACAGGAAGAAATCTTTTTCGTGAAGTGGGCTTTCTATATACATGGTAACTTTTGGTGTCATCTGAGACTCAGAGTACAGGTAGCCCAATGAATGTATCACACAGCATAAAAAGTTTTGGCTGCACATTGCTTACAAGAGTAACATATTGAATATATCTTAGTTTTCCAGCAGGAGTGTAATATAAAAGTAAAACATGTTATCTAAATGCAATTATTGTTTTCAGTAATTCTGAAGAAATAACATACTATATTTTGGAAGATAGCCTAAAAAATATTGAACCAGAAATGACAGAAACCATCAAAATTTATATAAATAACCTCCAAAGAGTAACATATATTTATGTAAGCACATATATCACTGAAACATGAATTCAATAAATCTATGAGAGTTTTTCAACATCAGGAAGAAGAATACAAGTGGAGGAAGAGATTAAAGAGAAAACTTTAGAAAAACAATGAACAAGAATATGATGATAATGTCCAATGGAGTATAAACAACCTAATTCTATCCACCTGAATTTTTTGCACTTGAGGCTGCTCCAGGTGGATAAGTGATAGATGATAGATAAGTAGGTGCGTAGGTAGGTAGACTGATAGATGTAGGTATAGATATGGATAGCTATCTGTACTTAGCCTTTGTATTTATATATCAATATTTTTATATGCCTCTATTTATGGATCCATCCTCCATTTTCACCCATTTATTTAACTTCTTGACTAGCAGCCTACATTTCTATCACAGATGGTTTATTTCTTCCTGAAATAGTAAGAGGATCTAGTATTAGATGAAACCTTACAGAGAAGAAAAAATTCTACCTCTTAGGACAATTGTTTCCAAACTTTCTAAATTGAAACAAAGCAAATAAAACTTCTTCACAGGCTTAGACAGAGAGCTCTATAGATCTACCCTACTTTCAAAATGGAGGCAATGATTTCTGAATGAAAATGAAATAATCATCTAAACTAATTTATATCAGAATACAATATGTGAATATCAGTGCTAATATCAGAAACAAAGCTAGAGGTGCAATAATTTAAATTTCACTTTAAAAGCAATTTATGTTTTTTTTAGAAAATTTGTGCAAAAGCCCTCAAATATTTAATATTAATGAAATCATTTCTGTATTAGCAAAAACATGAAATAGTATTTTTTAGTATTTGGGAGAGACTGGTGTTTGTGTGAAAACTTCAGGTTTTATTTGTTTGTATGCTTAAAGAGACAAAAAAATATTAAACAGGTAATGTTGTATATTACCTTTGAAAATTCTATAGATAGTATGTTTAATTCCTCGATTTTAAGTGACAGAATTGTTCACATTTTGTGCAATAGAATCCAATTAACAGTGATTTTCAATGATTTTGAAACAAAAGGACAATTGATTTTCATTCTGAGCCCCTTCTCCAAATCCGAGTTCTCTGAATGTTTAATAGGAAAAAAGGATTATTATATAGGTACCGTATGTATTAAATTAACTCTTTTCTACAAATGGAGTATATAACAACTTACCATGATTCTGAGAATCAACCAATGATGAATCACTGTCCTGATATACATCAAAAAATAGTCATGTACAGTTAAAGTTAGTATCGTGCCTTCACTTAAAAAATTCTGAGCTGTAACTACTTAATAAAATAACGGAGAGTCACAAAGAGGAGAAAATATAAAACTCAGTGAAATATCTTAGAATATATTTATTTGTTACAATAAATATCTTTATAGCTCCAATAATATCTAAAAAAACTAAGATTAAAAAATATATCATGCAGTACATTTCAAATAAAGAAAACATTTAAAACCCATGTTTATAAGAGAAAAAGTAATTATGGAAATATATATGCTATTAAAATATATTTCCTTTCCTTGGTGTGACAGAATTTCCACTTTAAATCTTTTTAATACTTCTTGTATTTGCATAAAATGTCTCTCAATGGATACACAAGAAATTGGAAACTATAGTTACTGCTGGAGAGGAAACCTAAAAACTGGGTGTGAGGGAGGCGGAGACACTTACATTTATATGCCTCTTTTTATCTTTTGAAATATACACTATTACCTTCCCCCAAATAAGCAATACATTTTTAACCCAAAATTATAAAACAAAGCAAATTTAAAAAAAAATCTGTAATTAGTACAGAGAAAGCAATTATGTAAGCCTTTATGTTATTGCAGTATAATACTCTTCCTTGGTATGAAGGAAATCTACTTATTTTTTTTTAATATTTATTTTAAATCTTTGTGTTCAAATCTCTGAAGCTGCTAAGTCCAGGAGCATTAAAATAAATTTCAGTCCAGTTGAAGTTATTCATTTTCAATATAATAAAATTTTATTTTAAATTGTAAACAATATTTTAGAATGTAAAGGTCACTTATCACTCAATAATAAACACTGTGCGTTTCTATGAATCTGATCTGAAATGCACCCTATAAGATTTGGGTTGCTTGCAGAGAAGTGCTCTTCATCCACAGTGGAAATGCAAACTTTAAGGGCAGAGAGGCAAGTTTAGACTTGTGATATTTAAGAATGAATTGAACAGCATATTTGGTCATTCTTTCTACTTCTTTTGTATAGACGACCATAAGGGAGTATTTTTTTCCCTCTCCCTCAAAAGTTTTAAACTGGATAATATAAAATGCACTTAAGGAGAGCTAGGTTAGTGATTGGTAATGTGTATGTGGGAGATTGTTGGTGGATTATTTTCCTAGCCTATTACTTTTCTATAAGCCTCAATGTGTTTTATTATTTTTGCTATACATTGTATGGCAAATATTTATTTTATTTTTTATGAATTATTAAATTAATTGTAAAATAAACTTAGGATATATAATATTCAAGTTTATAACAAGGTTACAATGATTTTTATTCCCAAATCAGACATTGGAAAATTTACTACATTTTTTGGAAACTATAATGTGAAATTCAAAAAGTTCAAACATTCCAATAACCAAGTTCTTAGAATTCCAGTAACAAAGCAAGCCTGTATGCATAAGGGTAGAAGACCTGAGTATACACTGATGCTTCTTGAGATTTTCGTGACCTGGAACATACCCTTTCAGATATTGTAGAGTAGATTCTAATATTTTTCCAGGCAGCACCCGAACTGTAGTTCCTAGGGAGCTTGCAGAAGAAACACATTCTTCATCTTTTTGAACTCAAGAATTAGACTTCATGAAAATAATCTCATGGCATTTTTTTTTGGAAAATTCCAGTTCCAATTGTGATCTTTTGTGCTTTAATATAGAAACCTTGTATTTCAGCATTTTACAGAACACAAGATTTATACTGAGTTCTAAAAGCAGCTCATTAAATATTACTCAGCCATAAAGAAAGAATGTGGTCTTACCATTAGCAATGGCATGGATGGACCTAGAAGATATTACGCTAAATGAAATAGGTCAGACAGAGAAAGACAAATGCTGTATGATTTCATTTATATGTGGAATCTAAACAACCCAAAAAAAAAACAAAACAAACAAAACTCAAATAAACAAAAAGCAGAAACAGATCCATAAATACAGAAAACAAATTGATGATTGCCAGAGGACGGGGGTTGTGGGGCTAGGCAAAATAGGTAAAGTGGGGTGGGAGATATAGACCAGTTAAGGATTAAGTAAGCCACAGGAACAAAAGGTACAGCACAGGGAATATAGTCAATGATGTAATAGCATTGTATGATAGCTGTTGATAGATGATAACTGTAAATGTGAGCATAGTACAATGTATGGAGTTGTCCAATCACTATGTTGTTCACCTGAAACTAATGTAACATTATGTGTCAACTATACTTCATAAGGTAAAAGTAGTTCACTAATAACATTACATTTTGAGTAAAATACTAACACTCCTACATATTTATAATACTCACAATTGACATTAGGATTGTGTAGGGAGTTTCACAAATCTTCAACAAATACTAATTTTGTTTTGTTTTATTTATTTTGGAGTTATGTTTTTGCTTTTCAAAGACCCAGAAACTCAGGAATCCCCATTCTATTAACATTATCATGAAATTTATTGCCAGTTTTTCCATTACTATGAAAGACTGGAAAGGATTTTGATATGTCCAAAAATCTTTAATTCCGTTTTCTAATGATTTCATCTTTGGTAGACCACTATATAATATTAAATGCTTAATGATTTGGTCTAATAATAAATCAGGACTACTTTTGAAGAAGAGTTGTATCAGAGAGAAAATCTCTGGTTTCATAAGAGTTGTACAGAAGCTAGGTAAACACACATAATGTGTGCATGCCTCTGTTCATGCAAATGCTTTTAATTATCTATGTTTTAGTGCATGTGCAAGCTCAAAATATATTTCACTCTATGAATTCATTTTATGGTTCGACATTTCAATTAGATAAGTCATACAGAGAAAGATACCGTATGTTTTCACTCTTATGTGGATCCTGAGAAACTTAACAGAAGAGCATGGGGGAGGGGAAGGAAAAAAAAAAAAAAGAGTTAGAGATGGAGAAAGCCAAACCATAAAAACTCTTAAAAACTGAGAATAAACTCAAGGTTGATGGGAGGGTGGGAGGGAGGGTGGGTGATGGGCAAAGGAGGGCACCTGTTGAGATGAGCACTGGGTGTTGTATGGAAACCAATTTGACAATAAATTTCATATTTAAAAAAAGTGATAAAAAAAGATTGTCAAAAGCAAGGCAGGGTCAAAGGGAGAGAGATTTAAAAGGTGAAATCTCTGAGGAGTTGAAGCAAGAACAAATAAATGAGTTGGTGATTCAGGCTGTGGAAAGAAACACACACACACACACACACATACACTAAGGTGATTTAATAGCTCCCACAGTACCCTGGCAGGCTGTATTTTACAACTCACCAATTTTGCACTCTTCCATCAAGACCTGAAATCTATGTTTGTCCATGAGAGAATTTTTGAGAAGAGACTGGAATTGTACTTTAAAAAAAGATGTATTTTAAAAAGAGATGGCTTCATACTAAAGTGAGAAATATAGACTAGAATGATATGAACTTGAGATCTAATTATTATCTAAATAGGTTGAAGCATACTATGTTTTTAAACAATGGGGGAGTATAAATATGAAAATTAACCCAGGTCAAGTTTTCTTTTCCTCCAGTTAAAAGAAAAATAGCCTACAGGAAACCGTATGTTGACAATTATATTAATAAAATTTGTACATAATAATGTAGAATTGTATGAATTAAAATACAAATGGACGAAGTAGAGCAAAACTGTGATTCCTTTTTTTTTTCAGTTTCAGGAGTAGAATTTAGTGATTCATCACTTACAGACAACACCCAATGCTATCACAAGTGCCCTCCTTAATATCCATCACCCATTTAGCCCATCCCCCCACCCATCTCCCCTCCAGTAACCCTCATTTTAATCTCTACTGTCAAGAGTCTCTTACGGTTTGCCTCCAACTCTTGTTTTCTTCCCCCTATGTTTGTCTGTTTTGTTTCTTAAATTCCACAAGTGAATGAAATCATATGGTATTTGTTTTCCTCTGATTATTTTGCTTAGCATAATACACTGCAGCTCCACCCACGTCATTGCAAATGGCAAGATTTCATTCTGTTTTGTGGCTGAGTAATATTTCATTGTGTATGTGTGTGTATATATATCTTCTTTATCCATTCATCAGTGGATGGACATATGGGCTATTTCCATAGTTTGGTTATTGTTGATAATACTGCTATAAACAGAGGGGTGCATGTGCACCTTCGAATCAGTATTTTTGTATCCTTCGGGTAAATACCTAGCAGTGCAATTGCTGGGTCATATGGTAGTTCTATTTTTAACTTATTGAGGAATCTCCATACTGTTTTCTAGAGTGGCTGCACCAGTTTGCATTCCCATCAACAGTGTAGGAGAGGTCCCTTTTCTCTGTATCCTCACCAAAATCTGTCATTTCCTGTGTTGTTGATTGTAGCCATTCTTACAGGTGTAAGGTGGTATCTCATTGAAGTTTTGTATTTGCCTGACGATAAGTGATACTGAGCATCTTTTGATGAGTCTGTTGACCATCTGTATTTCATCGTTGGAAAAATTCTATTCATGTCATCTGCCCATTTCTTAACTGGATTATTTGTCTTTTGGGTGTTGAGTTTGATAAGTTCTTTATAGATTTTGGATACTAACTCTTTATCAGATATGTCATTTGCAAATATTTTTGTCCTATTTCATAGGTTGTCTTTTAGTTGTGTTCATTGTTTCCCTTGTTGTGCAGAAGTGTTTTGTTTTGTTTGGTTTTGGTTTTGGTTTTGTTTGTTTGTTTTTATGAAGTCCAAATAGTTCATTTTTGCTTTTGTTTCCCTTGCCTCCAGGGACATGTCTAGCAAAAAGTTGTTATGGCTAATGTCAGAGTGGTTGCTGCCTATGTTCTCTGCTAGGATTATAATGTTTTCCTGTCTCACATTTAGGTCTTTCATCCATTTTGAATTTATTTTTGTGTGTGGTGTAAGAAAGTGGTCCATTTTCATTCTTCTGTTTGTTGCTGTTAAGTTTTCCCAATACTATTTGTTGAAAAGGCTGTCTGTTTTTCCATTGGATATTCTTTGCTGCTTTGTCAAAGATTAATTGACAATAGAGTTGTGGGTCCATTTCTGAGTTTTTTTTATTCTGTCCCATTGATCTATGTGACTGTTTTACCAGTACCATACTGTCTTGAGGAGTACAGCTTTGTAATACGGCTTGAAGTCTGGAATAGTGATGCCTCTATTTAAGTAGTATAGACATTTTAATAATATTTGTTCTTCCAATCCATGAGCGTGGAATGTTTTTCCATTTCTTTCTGTCCTCTTCAATTTCTTTCACAAGTGTTCTATAGTTTTCAGAGTACAGATTTTTTACCTCTTTTTTTAGGTTTATTCCTAGGTATCTTACAGTTTTTGGTGCGACTAAAAATGGGATTGATTGCTTGATTTCTTAAAATGTGTTCACCAGCAGCACTAACATCACCAAGGAATTTGCTAGCAATGTTAAATCTCAGTCTGCATCTCATATTTACCGAAACAGAAACTAGAGGTATGAGATCAGCAGTTTAATTTTAACCAGAAAGTTCTGATGCAACTAAAGTTTGAAAGCACTGGAATAGTTGAGGGTGATAGAATTTTAACAAAAGAGGTATTCTTTGGGCGCCTTGGTAGCTCAGTTGGTTAAGTGTCAGACTCTTGATTTTGGCACAGGTCATGATCTCAAGGTTTTAAGATTGAGCTTCATGTCAGCTCTGTGCTGGGAGTGGAGACTGCTTAAGATTCTCTCTCTTCCTTTCCCTCTCCCTCTGCCTCTCTCCCTCCCTCCCTCCCTCTCTCTCCCTCTCTTTCTCTCTCTCTCTCTCTCACTCTCTCTCTCTCTCTCTCTCAAAAAAAAAAAAAAGGTAGTCTTGTGGTACATCCAATTTCTTAGCGTAACAAGAAAGACAAGATGGCATTTTGACAACTTTATTTTTTCTCTCTGTCTTCATTTACTTAATCAAGAGACATCTATGTGCTTAAATATGGTTTAAAAGATGTTCTTTGATCCCTGATATTTTAGAACAGAGGTGGTAAGAACTATTATTTTACCAACTCAAAGATTCAAACCTTTCCTGTTTTATTGCAAATGTTTTTAGGCATATTTAAGCTGCCATATTTATTCTGAATATAATGATATAATTGTTATAAAATTGTTATATCATTATATAAATATAATGATAAAATTGTTATATAATGATAAATTGCAGCTTATTTTAATTCATTCCTTATAAATCAAATATTTAAAAATAGTTATTGATGAATTATGAAATTAATGATATTTTTAAATCTCTTATTAAAGAGTAATTAATAGCTTGAGATGAAATCACTGGTATTATCTTTAGACTACCAAAAAGAACATGCACTAAAGAGTTTAGCAATTTGGGGCGCCTGGGTGGCTCAGTTGGTTAAGCATCCGACTTCAGCTCAGGTCATGATCTCACTGGTTATGAGTTCGAGCCCCGCATTGGCTCTGTGCTGACAGCTCAGAGCCTGGAGCCTGCTTTGGATTCGGATTCTGTGTCTCTCTCTCTGCCCCTCCCCTGCTCATGCTCTCTCTCTCTCTCTCTCTCTCTCTCTCTCTCTGTCTCTCAATAATAAATAAATGCTAAATTTTTTTTTTAAAAAGAGTTTAGCAATTTATAAAAAGCTATGCTTTAGATACTGTATCTTTAAAAAAAATGATACAAAGCAAAGGGGAAAAGAATATTAGATTAAGAATTTGAAGCCTGGAGATACTTTGGACTTTGCATTATCTAATGACCTTAGGGAATTTACCTGATCTCCTGAGTTATTCTTAGTTCATTTATAAAATAAGTGTGGACTTCTAGGCCTTTCTATATTGAAAGTGTTAGGGGTTTCAAAATACTTCCATTAGTACAGAGGTCAGTATGGCATTGCCTGGAGGTTATATTAATCGAGCTGTTTTTATTCCTTGTATCTCTGAGCTCTTCTGTACTAAGTTTTGTTAATTTCTCTTTGTATATTGCCAGAACCTCATGTTCCTTACTAGGCAACTCACAAGACTGTTGCCTGTCTCCTGATTTAATACAGCTATTTTAATTCACTTTTCTCAGACTTCATAAAAACTTTTTCAAAGTGTAGATTTGAAGAAAATAAATCAAAATGCCCATTTAGTATCATTCTGAAAATAAATCCTAAGATTTCTCTGAGGGGTTTTCAAATGCCACTTTCTACTCAGCAATTAAAATTACAAGCAAGTTTTATTGCTTACAAAAGCTTCATTTAATTTATACAGCTATATTTGGTTTCTGAATTAATTATATGGGTGGTATTAAATTTTAAATCCATTACATTTTTATATGTAAATCACAATTCTGAGCCTTATTTGGGCATCTCTTTATTTTTAACCACCCTATCATATATGAACAAGAATTTGAAATATTTTAAATACTTTTGCTTAGGATGTCAGTGTTAACAGAGTTATTCTTGGCAGCTCCATTTTCTTTCCAACATAACTACTGTCAATCTTGTCTTTAGACTAAGACTCTTTTTAATATTGTGCCTGACTTGAATTAGCAGGATTTTTCTTATGAAGTTATTATTACAACATTTCTAGTTGTACCAAAGGTTATAGAGATGTGACTTAGGTGATTTTTAGATATTTCCATATTTATGATATCAACAGCAATGAATTTTAATACTCATATATTTCATACAATTAACAAGGAAAGGTTTCTTACTTAAGAAATAATAAAATCAGAACTGGATTTTTTGTTGTTGTTACATAGTGCAGGTAAGCTCATATTGGAATATACAATCCAACCAACTACTGAATTAATTGACTTACGAGTTTTGTGACCATTAACATTCAATTAAGCATGAAGTTTTGACCATTTAAAAGCATATGGCTCAACCTGCTCTGTTAAAAGTATTGTGCATTGGAAATAATATTATTCAGGTTAAAAGCTCAGACATTTCAGTAGTCATAGAAGCTTTAGATTAGAAGAATTCAATTCTCTGTATGTCACCTCTTAAAGTTACTTCTTTTTTTCTTTTCTTTTTTTTTTTTTTTTATAAGGACACTGAAGACTTGAATGGTTAAGTGATTTACCCAAGGTTGTACAACCTGGAAGTGGCAGAAGCAACAGAATCAAGATCTGATTCTTTTTGTTTGCATTAAGTTTGTATTTAAATTCCAGTTAGTTAACATACAGTATTATATTAATTTCAGGTGTACAATATAGTGATTCAACAATTCCATGCATCACCCAGTGCTCATCATGACAAGTACATTCCTTAATCTCTATCCCCTATTTTCCCATCTCCCCCACCCCCCAACCCCACTTCTTCTCTGGCAAACATCAGTGGGCTTTCTATAGTTAGGAGTCTATTTCAGGGCTCCTGAGTGGCTCAGTTGGTTAACCGTTGGGGTTCAGCTCAAGTCATGATTGTATTTGTCTTTCTCTGTGACTTATTGCATTTAGTATTATACTCTCTAGCTCCATCCATGTCATTGCAAATGGCATGATTTCATTCTTTTTCATGGCTGAATAATATTCCGGTGTTTGTGTGTGTTTGTGTATGTGTATACATATACTACCTCTTTATCCATTCATCTATTGATGAACATTTGTACTGCTTCCATAATTTGGCTATTGTAAATAATGCTGCTATGAACATAGGGGCACATATATCCCTTTGAATTAGTGTTTTTGTATTATTTGTGTAAATATTCAGTAGTATGACTACTGGATCATAGGATAGTTCTATTTTTAACTGTCTGATGAATCCCATGTGTTTTACATAGTGGTTGCACCAGTTTACATTACCACCAACAGTGCAAGAGGCTTCCCCTTTTCCACATCCTTGCATTGTTTCTTGTCTTACTGATTTTAGCCATTGTAAAGGTCTTCTGATTCTTATCTGGGAGATCTTTCTGCTGAAATGGGACAATAGCTTCTAAGTTAGGATGTCCTTGCTCCTGCACTGTTCTTATGTGGGTTTTCTGGGGGTGCCCATTAGGTATTTATTTTGGGCTTGTTCTATGCACAGCCATGTGTTAAGTACTGAGAGTATACCACTTAATGAAACAATGTGCCTGGAATTTAAACGTTATCTTTAAGAGTAACACTGATTGTTGCAATAAGATACTGGTTGTCATTTGTGTGAAACATTGGATTAGTGTGGGATTGTGGTTTAGGTCTGTGGGACACAATTTTTTAAAAGGTGAAACTTTATTTCAAAAAAGTTTTAAGAGATTCAGTACTGATTAGCCTATATGGAATGAATAAGGACTAAAATAAGAGTATGAATTATATAACAAGCACATTGGTATGGATGAAGTTTTGGGTGATAGTGGGGTTTGTGGGGTCCAGACTCAATGGTCAAGAAATAATTCTTGAAGACTTCTTTGGTGCAAAAAGGTGATTTTGTTAAAGCACAGGGGCAGGACCTGTAGGCAGGAAGAGCTGCATTGGGGTTGTGATGGGTAACTGGTTATATATCATGGACTTGGGGGAGATAAATTCAAAAGGGACATCTCCAAAGGAACTTTCATATGCTAGAGACACAGATTACTGGAGGCCTAGCTTTTGTCAAGCTAGGGTTGTTTTTTTCCTCTAGCAAAGCATTAACATTAAGACAGTAGGGAGTTTCTGGAGAAATGTTTTATTCTGCTTGCCACAAGTTTATCAATGGGCTTCAGGTTATAAGGAAATTTAATTTTACCTGCGATTTACTTCTTGCTTTTGTTCCCCACATCACTATGGAGGGAAAATGGTGGGGCTCCAGGAAACTGAGTCTATAGGTTTCTGGAGATCAGGCTATTGGTAAGATTGCCTTTTTCTTGTAATTTACTAAGATATTTGTGAACTGATGGAGACCCATGTCCTTTAGGACTGTGATTTCTATCAGTTAACCATTTGTATTTCTTTCCTTTCCTTTGTTTTGGACAGCTAGGAGTGTCCAAGGAATCTCATACATGTCCCACGTGGTGGGAAGGGTGTTGTTAGCCTGTGCTTTGCCCTTAGCTTGTCCCACACTGCCTCATCAGTATTACATGCCATAACTTTGAGTCATGTCTGAAAAATCTATCTTAACAATGTAAGTTTGCTTTGCTCCGAAGGACACAATTACAATAAAAAGTATAAGCTTGTCCTTTATTTACTAAGAAATGTTATTCTAACTTCATATCTTCTGTAGAATAGTATTAAAATTGAATCAATAATATAGTCAATATATCGTACAAGTGAGACAAGTGATGAAGTGTTGGAGTGATGGTGGGGTTCGGAGCTAATGGCCAAGAAAGAATTCTTGAAGACATCTTTTGCGTAAAAAGGTGATTTTGTTAAAGCACTCAGACAGGACCCCTGGGCAGGAAGAGCTGCAATGGGGTTGTGAAGAGTGACTAATTATATATTATGGAGTTGAGGGAGGCAAAGACAAAGGAGAGGCCTCCAGAGGGACTTTGACATGCTAAAGAAGACTCCTTAGATACCGGAGACCTTGCTTTTGTCAAGCTAAAGTTGTTTTTCCTCTAGTAAGGCATTAACATGTGGATGGTAGGGGCTTCCTGGAGGAATGTTACACTCTGTATTTGCCTCAAGTATTTGTCAATGTGCTGTAGGATATAAGGAAATTTAATTTTACCTGCCATTTTCTTTTGCCTTTGTTCCCCACATCACTATGGAGGGAGAGGGATACTAGGGCTCCAGAAAACTGAGTCTATAGGTTTCTGGAGATTAGGCTATTCAGAAGATTCCCTTTTTCTTGTAATTTACTAAGGTGTTTGTAAACTGATGGAGTCTCATGTCATAAGTCCATTAGAAGTAAAGAGCTCTGATCATGGAAATTGGAGATTTGAAACAGTTAAAAGTTTTGTGTTTAAAACAAATATATTTACAACCAATTATTACTTATCTACCATTTTTTTCTCTCAATGTAGGTAACTTGGGATAACAGTTTATTGACAGTGCTCTATTAATGACATTTATTACCTTTCCATAAACACTATATTTTAATAATGATTTTTAAAACTTTATTACACTTGATTCAGTTAAAAGCTATAAAACTGATTCAATAGTAAGTAATTTCAGGCATTCTACAAGGAAGTATAAGATGAGATCTTTGTCAGTTGTCTTTTGAATATTAAATAGTTATATATGTGCAATCTTCATATGTATGGGGGATTGCAGAAATAAATAAAAGATAATTTACTTACAATTATGAACATTTGAAATCCCACTTACCTCTGGAATAAAATTACCACAGAAAAGAAAACAGATAGACACTTGAATTCTTTCTGAATCAAAATAAATTGTGCAACACACTATATTTTTAATTATAGTCCATGTAAACATAAGAATCCACATTGTGCCCACAGGAGACCAGAGTCGGAATTACACATTTGAAGTATTTAAAGGAACAAACATCACTTTCAATGCCATAATAATGTGAAACTATATTAAATGTATTATTTAAGTAAATGCTTTCTGACAGTTAAAATGATTGTAATCTGAATGATTTAGCTACTGGAAATACATGAACCAATTCATAGTATTTTGAAAATCAAGGGTGTTCACAAGTCAGATATAGAAAGAACATTACTTCATATGGAAAAAATAATTTATCTATGAGATTCTGGTTTCCATTATTTTTAGGAACTTGAAATTGTACTTTTCACTTATTAAAATATTCACTATCTCCAAAATTTGGAAAATGAAGCATTGTTTATATAAGAAATCAGAATCAGCTTACTTAACATACAGATTACACATTAGAAAGGGCAAAAATATGAAAATCTTCTGAAAATATTGGTATATCAATGATGCAAAGTTATAATGTCATGATCTTTACTTTCTATTGCTTACATTTATGAAGGGAGAAAACAAATATTGTCAATTGAATTTTGAGGTAAAATACTTTAAGAGGTTAGGTGACATGGAAATCATTACCTATAGTGTCTTCAACCTTTAAACAGTCTAGAGTGGAATTTCAATAAAAATTCTACATATTACCATAAATGTCATTAATTACCAAAGTATAATTATGTATTTTCTATTCTCTATGTCTCTTTCTCTCTCTTTATCCCTCTTCTTGTAGTTCTTCTGGACCGTTGAACAGTTGTATGCATAAATCCTTGCAGCAAGTAATTAAAACTTTGGCTAACCCTTTAAAAGTGATACTCAATAAATCTCCATTTCTATACAATATTTTTTATTACAAAACATGTATATGAAGGTAAACAAGTTCACTTTTAAATTTTTAATTTTCTTTTTTTTAAATTGAGATACAATTGATATATAACATATTCATTTCAGGTCTACAACATAGTGACTCCAAATATGAATATATATTGCAAAATGATCACCACAATAAGTCCAATTAACTTTCATCACCACACATACTTACTTTTTTCCTTGTGATGAGAATTTTTTCAATCTAGTTTCTTTGTAACTTTCAAATATACAATAATATTAACTTTAGTCATCATGCTATATATTATATCCCTAGGACTTATTTTATAAGTGACCACCTTTTACCAATTTTGCCCACTCTCACCTCCTATCTCTGGCGATCACCAATCTGTTCCTTGTATCTATGGGTTTTTTTTGTAGATTCCACAAATAAGGGAGATTGTACAATATTTGTCTTTCTATATATCACTTTTTCACTTAGCATAATGCACTCAAGGTCCACCTAAGTTGTTGCAAATTACAAGATTTTTTTTTTATGGCTGAATAACATACACACACACACACACACACACACACACAAACACATATATCATCTTTTCTTTATCTATTTATCCACTGATGGACATTTAGGTTGTTTTCATGTTTTGGCCACTGTCAATATTACTGCAATGAACATGGCGAGGGTGCAGATATCTTTTTATTTTTTTTATTTTTTTTAACGTTTTATTTATTTCTGAGACAGAGAGAGACAGAGCATGAGCGGGGGAGGGTCAGAGAGAGAGGGAGACACAGAATCTGAAGCAGGCTCCAGGCTCTGAGCTGTCAGCACAGAGCCCGACGTGGGGCTCGAACTCGTGGACTGCAAGATCATGACCTGAGCCAAAGTCGGACGCTTAACCGACTGAGCCACCCAGGCGCCCCGGGTGCAGATATCTTGAGTTAATGTTTTTATTGCCTTCAGATAAAAACCCAGAAGTGGAATTCCTGGATTGTATGCTAGTTCTATTTTTAATTTAGTGCTCATCACTTTATAACTTGTTAACTAGAGGTTCAACAAGGCTCCCAATGAGGAACCCTAAAACCTAATGGATGAGAAGCGTCAATTGCTCCAGCCAGAAAACATATTTACATACATACACACATACATACATACATACGTAAAATATTTAAAAGTTTATTCAATTAAGGAAGTATAATCTTATTATCTGCTTGGTCTGGCATTTACAAAAATTGATCATGTGAAAAAAAAAGCAAGTTTGGAATTCTGAATATAATTAAGGAGCTGTCTTTAATTCACAACCTCCAACCAACTAAGGTTTTGGGGCTAAGATGAATGTTTGGCACTGAATAAAAAATCAGCTTTTCAGACATAGCTTTGCTGCATGAAGCTCCATATGGAGAAGGAATTGTATTTCTGCAAGTTACTATTATAAAATAAATCAAAATCTCTCCAGAACCTCAATATGTTTGAATGAATCCTTTTTAAGACTGAGATTAAATATAAATGTGCTGAGTGATTCATTCACTCATCTTTCCTAGCTCCCAAATTTTTAACTGAATTAAGACTCACTTTAGTTAACTTTGTGTTTTTCATTTAATCTTGTATATTAAATGACAAAACTTTTCTTTAAGGAAATTTATTTAAAATGTAATTATTTTAAAAATAACCTATTGGACTAAAAGCCCAATTAATAGCTCTTGAGATAAAAATAGAATTCATATTTTCAGGATTTAAACATGGGGCATTTGCCTCTTTTTCTGATATGTTTAATGTCTAGAAAAATTCCTACAATTAATAAATGCTCAATTAATATTTCTTTTTTTTAAATTTTTTAACGTTTATTTATTTTTGAGACAGAGAGAGACAGAGCATGAACGGGGGAGGGTCAAAGAGAGAGGGAGACACAGAGTCTGAAACAGGCTCCAGGCTCTGAGCTGTCAGCACAGAGCCCGATGTGGGACTCGAAATCATGGACCATGAGATCATGACCTGAGCGAAGTCGGACGATTAACCAACTGAGCCACCCAGGCGCCCCTCAATTAATGTTAAAAATATTACTAATCTAAATCCTTCTCAGGCAATAAATTGTTGATTGTGTTTATTTGTTTTCTATTGCTAAAACTGCTTTTCTAACCAATTTTACACTATTTGGCTAAAATAAAGGACAAAAAGCAAAGTGAAAAATATATATCATAAGATAGAATGATAATGAAGTGAAAATAGTGCTGAGATTAACAGAAGACATCATAAAGACAAACTTCCGTTGTATATTGTTTCTATTTATTTATTTATTTATTTATTTTTAAAGTTTATTTATTTATTTTGAGAGAGGGAGAGAGAGGGGGAGGGACAGAGAGAGAGAGAGAGAGAGACGGAGAGAGAGAAAGAGAACCCCAAGCAGGCTCAGTGCTGGAAGTGCAAAGCCCAACAGAGAGTTCCATCTCACCAACCCAACTGTGAGATCATGACCTGAGCCAAAATTAAGAGTTCCACGCTTAATTAACTGAGCCATCCAGGTCCCTCATATTGTTTTTATTTTTATTTCTTTTTACTTTAGTTTTAGAGTTGTGAAACAATCGACTGAAGTGGAAAAAAAATCTATAGCATGTCATTGTTAATTTGTGCATTGTGTGTATAAGCACATGCGTGTGTATTTAGGTTGACAGAATGCAAACATAGCAGACTACTGATTTAGGCAATCTCCATTCATATAGATCAATATATCAAAGATGTGTTGACTTAGTGATCATATTTGGGACATGAATTTGCTCAAAAACAACCTACTAAGGTAAACATTTGAGGCCTTTTCCCAGTTGCTACTTCCCACTCTCATTTCTTCATTATAGGACTGTTAGCTTTAGATACAGATTCACAAAGCAGAACACTGGCTATAGCCCACCTGAGCTGAACTGAGTGTGTTAATAATTTCATTTGAAATCTGAAGTAATACATGAGGAACACTGTAAGACTTTATTAAATTTAGTAATTTTCAGGCTCAGTGTGCTATGGCAGAAAGATGATCCAGAAGGAATACTTAGAGTCTGAAGGCCTGGACTCTAATCTCTAGCCCCTCATTTACTGAGTCTGAATCTTGTTCAAGTCACTTTCTCTGATTGTAAGGTTGTAATCTCTTCATCTGTAAAATATCTCTCCTGACTACACCAGGAGATAGGTGCTAAGTACGCATTTTATTAGAAATATATTTATAAAGTACTATACGTATGAAACTTATCTAATCTAATTGTTTTTACTTGAATCATGTGCTAACTCTCTCCCTGCACATCCTTCCAATGCAACAGCATCCAATTATTGGTTAGACATGTGTAAAATTTTCAACCCTGAGTCTGCAAGGGCATGTGTGGGGTAAATAACTACACAAAATTATATGAAATAGTAAGATATGATGGAATGTTTACCATTGTTAGAAATCACAGATAAACTAAAAGCAATTTTCAATTCTCCTATGCAGTCACATCTACAGCTAATTCTTTATGATTTCAAAATCATAATTCTGAGTACCTTGTTATTTTTGACATTGGAGTTATTTTAGGGTGGTGGAGGAAAGAAGGCAGATAAATCAAGAAATTCTGTAAGAACAGCATGCTTTTTTTATTTTCTAAACATTCTTAAATGTTTAATGGCTCTCATACAGCCACTGACCACTTAACTTTCTCTTCACATACTCACATGGACATACACATTATCTTCAAAACAACATGGCAGAAACTTGTGATACATTTTATCATAGTCTCTAGGGCCACATGATTTCATAAGAAATGTAGTGAAGGATTTTATGCGTGTTACCAGTACTCAGTACATAATGCTTCAGATTAAGACATCTCCCTGCTTTATACCTGGAAATTTGCTACAGACAGAAAAGCACTTCAGCCCTCCTACAAGCACATCCTGGGAATGTAGAGGTATTTATTTGTCTAGGAAGACCCAGTAAATGAGGAATAAAGTCAATGGAAAAGAAACAGGTGTCCTGTCCATCTTTCGATGTAAAATTGTCAACCTCTTTTTACCTGTTTTCTTAGAATTCCAAATAAGTTTGAGCCACAGTTCTCCACAAGTGCAGCCAATTAATTAATTCCTCTTCTCAAAGGCAGATACTTGAAAGAACTCAACTAACTCCACTGAGCATACTCATGAAGGTATCTCTCTCTCTCTCTCTCTCTCTCTCTCTCTATATATATATATATATATATATATATATATATATATATATATATATATATGCAAATGGATGGTATACTGCATGAAGAATGCAGGCAAGCACCAGGGATCTGAGTAACATCCAGGCACAGACTTTACAGTGTTCTTTGGCATATAGATGAACTCTGTCTCCAAATGGTACCAACAAGATCTATACGACCAATCTTGGTTTCACAAGAACATATGATCTTGGCCATATAGTCAAGAAAGGTTTTCTAACCAGTTACGCCAGGTAATCATTCATAAACAAATATGCTCCAGGCATCACCAGCAGGTCATCATAAATCTCATTGCTCTTATCTTTGTCAGATGGTAGAAATTATAGTAAATTCAATCAATTCCTAGCATCAATAATAGATGCTGTGACTAATATGGTACTTTTATAGGAGCTGATGAACACACCTATGCAGCTATTGATCTGAATATGTCTTTTTTTCCCCAAAAAGGATCGAAAGCTGCGTGCTTTTACATAATAATAGTGATGATACACATTCTCGTTCCATAGGTTTCTAAATCTTTTTATTTTTGTCAGCGTATAGTTTTCAAGGACTTGATTGACATTCCTCAGAACTTTATTTTGGTGGATTATGTTGCTGACTGCATGCTATTAGGCTCTAATATCAGGAAGTAGCAGAAACTCTGGATGTAACAGGACAAATGTGTGCCAACGATCGAGGGGGAAAAAAAACTCCACAGAGTTTCAGGGTTTTGCCTCATTAGTGAAATTTTATGGTAACCTGGGGTAATGGCATATCATTTCATCTAGTGTTCAAGATAGGTTATTGCACCCCGAATTTTCTATCACTAAGAAAAAGATCATAATTATTTCGGCCTGTTTAGCAACACTTCACATTTCCCTTTAAGGTACTGTCTGACCAACTTATCATGCTGCAGATTGGAGTGAAGACCACAGCAAGAGAGTGGTTTGCATAAGGTTCAGAATATGCGGCAAACTTCCTGTCAACTGGGTTATATGACCCAGCAGGTCCATGATGCTAGAGGGGTTCATCATAGATAAAGCAGAGTGGAAGCTGTGGCAAGCTCAAGAAGAGGTATGCAGCATGCACCCTTTAGTTCTACAGTATATCAGCAAATAATTTCTCATCATTCAAAATACAGCTCCTCGAAGCTACTGTGCCTAATGGAGCCTGAACACCTGACTGTGGTAACCCAAGTGACTGTGCAATTAGAACTGCTCTTCATGACTTCAATACTATTAGGTTAGTCAACTTATAAGGTTGGGCAGATGAAGCAGTAATCATTTATGATGAAAAAAACATATTAGAAACTCTTCCTGGACAGGTTCAGGGGACAAACATGACCTGAATACATGGATGGTTCAGACTTCCACAGAACCTCTATTGTACCAGCACTGTTCTCTATGAGTAAACAAATGAAATAAGGGTGGTTACCTACAATTATATAATGGAAGAGGAAAAAACATTGTCATGGGTGATGGATGGGTCCTGCCTGATATGTATGTGCAACTTCTACAGCCGCAATCCAGAATGGCCCTAAAAGGTAGTGGTGAAGAGTTAGCTTTTATTAGGCAAAGCTGAGAACTCTGCTAGGCCATCAACTTAATATATAGGAATAATGACTAGGTGTCATTATATAAATTGACTACTGGGTAATGAGAATAATTTTGTTACTTGTTCCGGATCTTAGGAAGAAAGTTTAGAAATTCAGAAACAAAATCTCAAAGCTAAGGATATGGCATTTGGAGTAAGTTATAGAAATAGTTGGGGCGCTTGCATGGCACAGTCAGTTGAGCATACGATTTCGGCTCAGGTCATGATCTCATGGTCTGTGGTTTCAAGCCCTGCCTCGGAATCTGTGTTGACAGCTCAGAGCCTGGAGTCTGTATTGGATTCTGTGTCTCCCTCTCTCTCTCTGCTCCTCCCCCGCTCACACTCTGTCTCTCTCTCTCTCTCTCTCTCTCAAAAATATATAAGCATAAAAAAATTAAAAAAACAAAGAAACAGTTATAAAATTGATGGGTATTTGTTTCATGTTTTGTCAGTGGCCACTAAATAGCATCTGACAGAAAGGTGGCACTGATCAACTAGGTGCCTCAATTAATTACGATTATTTGTCCCATGGGATTAATTAACTTCTGTCTACCAACTTGCTTGTACAAGTATAAGAATGTGGTAAACAAAATGGTAGAAATGGAGGCTATGCATGGTCCCACTGGTAAGGGATTTATCTCATTAGAGTCAAACTAGCTACTTCCAAAGCTAGACACCAATCAGTCAACAACAGAAACTGAAGTGGTGTCTTGATAGCGCACCATCCATTTAAGATCCTGGCTAGTCATTTGATGTCAAGTCAACTACACTGTTCCTTCTCATCCTGAATGGGGAAACAATTTTCCCTATCAGAATTGACACCTGATTGACATACGTATAACCTTATCATTTTTTACTTCTTATGCTGTGAACAAGCAGGACAAAAAAGGGGGGGTATCGCTACACTGGGGGTATTGCTACACTGGCAATAGTAATTGATGCCAATTATAATCAGAACCTGGTATCGCTGAAACAAAATGAAATCAAAGGGGTAAATGTGAAATTGATCTATTCATGATCTACTCATGATCTACTCATGAAATTGATCTATTTGGTCTTCCTTTATGGTGATAAATTTAAAGGGGGAGTTACAGAAACAAATACTGTCAAAGTATAATTCCCTCTCAAAGATGAAGACTTAGATCATTTCCGCAGGCAATCTAAACTAAATGAAGAACTGGAAAAGGGTGAGAGAAGGTTGGGTAATAGGTTTTATGGTACAAATTAATATTTTCCTTGGGAGTAACTACAAATATTGGGTTATGGTTTATTTAACTAACCTTCTTTCATTTATCATCTATCTATCTATCTATCTAATCTACCTACCTATGAAGAGCCATAGCCATGAAGAGTAATTGCAGAGTAAGGTTAATATGAGGCACAAGTAGATTTAAGGATACAAAGAGTGAACTAAGAAGATATTTGCCAACAATATCACATTACCTCACATTTCTGATTTCAGCACAGCAATGCTGGACAGTTCCGTGCACCTTGCCCACATCCCACATCAACTATCTGATACTTCTAGGCTTTCTTTGAAATTGTGTATATTAATAATCTATTGCAATGCAAAAAGTTACCCCATGATTTAGTAACTTAAAACAACACATATTTATTTTTCTCACAGCTTCTGTGGGTCAAGAAACTGAATATGGCTTAGTTGGCTCCTCTGACTCAGGATCTTTCATAAGGATGCAATCAAGAGATGGATTGGGGCTGCAGTCATCTCAGGGATTGACTGAGAAATGATCCCCTTCAAAGATCACTCTCATGACTGGGAAATAATCCTCTTCTCAAGATCACTGTCACTCTCATGAGCTGTTGAATGGCAGGCTTCAGTTTTTCACTGACTGTTCACCAGAACCGTCCTTCAGTCTTGTTGTCATTGTTTTTGTCACTGTGTTGTTCTCTCTATAGGGCAGTTCATGTCGTGGCACCAACTTTCTATAAGTAAGCAAATAAGAGATCAGAGAAGTGAACAGAGTAAGAGGGAGAGGAGTTTGATGAGATGACCTTGGGAGTAATATCTTGTCTCTTTGCATGTGTGTATACCCTTCATTAGAAGTAAGTAGGCTAATTTACTTGTATTGACAATAATTAGCAAAAATTGAATAATTTGCAAATATAGTATAAGGATAGAGTTAAGATATTATTTACAAATTTTATAGTAGTACCTATTCACAAAAGAAAAATCAGGGCACAATATGTATGCACATGCTTATATATGATCTAATGATTAGTCTCCAAATTTCCCTAAACTTGTTTGGTGAAAAAAAACTATGTTATTCCATAAATGGGGTGGGGGGGGGACTATTAAGCCCTTAATGATGGAGTCGATGTTAACGTTTTGTATCTTAACTTACTGATTATATAATTAATAATTACTCACACTTATGCTATTTTATGTAGCTAATGTTTAAACTATTGTATGAATTATAACAGCAAATTCTAATAACACAATTAGGTTTAATATTATCACCTTTTATTTTTGTAACTAATTTTCAAATTGAGTCTTTAGGTCTGCAAAAATTTTGTTGTTGCTTATTTTTAGTCTCATAAAACCTATTTCAAATGTAATTTTTGAGATTATAGAACCTGACAAATAAGTGTTAGGGCAAATTCACTCATTGAATATGAAATATGTAATAAATTATAATTGGTTTCCTATTTCATCATTCATGAAAAGAGTACATGTAGCAATTTGGTTTTCTGATGCAAAAATTAGAACATACAGTCCAATACATTGCCTCAAAAAATTCAGCATATTATAATCAGCTTTGTACTGAAAGCATTTGACACATATACTTGCCCTGTGTCTATATACAATTTTCTGAAAAATACTTTTTGAGCATTTTTCTTGAGTTATTTTCTTGTATTTACTGTGTCATTTTCTTTCCACTGAAATTGCAGTAAATTTTACTAAACCCAATGCATTCCTAGGAATAAAAAAAGACAAAGAATCTAAATTTAAAAATCAATAGCTATAGTGCTTCCAAGTTATAACCATGCAGAACTTGTCCTGTTTGACAAGTGTTTGAATTTCAAACTGATGAATTGGGTTGCAAGAACATGAGCTCATAAAAATCATCCTTTTCCTGCTTCCATCTTGTACTACCATATAATCAACATTTCATCTCCCTTTTTTCCCCCTCTATCTTTTCAGCACTTTACAGAAAAGAAGCGATAGTGTTTGTGTTAATTCTTTTCTCACTGTTCTAGCAGAGAATCTCAGGACATGACTCATAGAGCCAATAGCTCCGGGAAACAGAGAGACTGAATAGAAATTATATTAGATTTTATAATTAACAACCTGGGGAGCACTTTAGGACGCAATTATTTCCCCAGTGTTGTTGGTTGTTATCTCTCCTCTGTCCTTTCCCTGCACAAAAGTCCACCCAGTATTACTACTACCTGGATTCTATATACAGTTTCTCTCTTCTGTACATACCTACCACCGATATTTCTGATGTTGTAAATATTAAGTGACTTTTTTTCATGTTGCTCAAAGACAGTTCACTTGTAGCCTTTGGCTGTTCACAACTTGAGACTTCTCATTCCCCTCCTACTTCTCTTAGTAGCTAGGAAATGTTTGCTCTTCTCTGAGTTTTTGAAGAGGCCGAGAAAGGAGGAAAAGGGGTAAAAAACATAAGCTAAGTATATTGATTATATGATATACCTGTTGAAAGTATATCATAATATACAGGCTGGAAATTTGCTAAATTTTGAAAGTGTGTGTAATAAGTTAGAGGATTTCAGAGTTGATCCAGGAAGAGACAGGACCTCAAGAGACAATAATACACAACATGCTATAATGGGTGGTGCTTGGGCAGTGTTATGGGAGAGAGAAATCCCTTCCAGCAAGAGACCTTTCTGAGACAGCAAGAGGTTACCACCCAGAAGGGGAATAGGGTAAGGGAACTCTAGAGGGAGAAGAGGAAGTTGGAGAGGGTGCTCATCTATCTAGGTGATACAGCTCAGCAGCAGAGTGGGGGGGGGGGGGTCTCTGGGTCAGAGTTCCAAAGGACATCAGTAGTTTGGAGTCTTTGATAACAATAGCATTTGTATTGCCTATGGTTAGTAAATATGGGCACAGTTTTGTGGGATATGCCACACAAGTAGCCTCTAGATAGCTAAAAGTATGTTTAGTTGGAATATCTATAAAGCATCTGGATGTGTAAGAATTTGGGCTTTGCGCCATCAGGCTTTGGGGTCAACAGTGTAGCCTGCTATGGAGAAGTAAACAACATGGAGGCCATTTTAAGCCAATACAGAGGGGCCAAGTCTGGCCCAATTATATAGCGGAATGTTCCATCAAAATAAAATGTTCATACAACAGACAAAATAAAATATCCACCACAATATTTAGGTCTGGAAGTTAAAGAAAGTATACTGCATACTTATGTCTGCAATGGTTGAAAATGGATTCTGTGTGCTATGACTGTGCCCTAGGATTTGGGTAAATTTCATTTTAGGTTGTTTGGGCAATAAAGGATGAAGTGGCTGCAATGAAAATGGAAAGATATGAAGTTTATCAGCTATTCCAAGTTAAGACAAGATCCTTACACTTTATATCCCCATAAAAATATCTAGAATGAGACATTTATGCAGCATACATATTATATCATCTACCTATTCAGTTCTGAGGTCCATGTGATCTATTGTTCATTATCTCTATCCCAGGAGCACCAGAACATTTATTGATCATCTATTACCGCAGCATTGTTAACTTCAGCAAAAGTATAGCTATAGAACTCTATTCAATTATTTGGGTTGGGACTGGGCATGACAGAGATTGTTATTTTTATTGACCACCAAGAAATGGGTCATGAAAGGAAGGTGAAAAGATACTAAGGGAAAAGTGCCAGTATTACAAGTTGACTCGTGCAATTCTGATATAACGCACTTCCTAATAACTTCTCTTATGAGCGAATTTCCTATGTAACTAAGGAACTTTCTGTATGATGGAGGAAAAACTGGGCATGTATATCTAATGTCAGATGACGCAAAATATCATAATACAAGGATGGCATGAAAGGAAATCTCCAATTATTTTGAACATGTTTTTATTAACCTGGCCCCAAGTATATAGGCTTTTAATGAATACTTTTTCTATGTATGAGTAGTTCATTGTAGTCTATGGTTCATGAAACCTCACAGAGAAGAATTACAATGTGGGCAGTTTGAGTTTTAGAACAAAGTCATAGCTTTCCCTTTCTTTAAATTAAGGTATAATTGGCATATAACATTTTAGTAATTGCAAGTTTACAACATAATGATTCAATATTTATATGTCTTATGAAATGATCACTATGGTAAATCTACTTAGCATTTATTACCATACATATTTACAAAAATTGTTTTTCTTGTGATGATTTTATGATATACTCTCTTAGCAACTTTCAAGTATGCAATGTAGTATTATTAACTGTAGTCATCCTGCTGTACATTGCATCCCCATGACTTATTTTTTTATAACTAAACAATGCCTTCTTTGGTAAGTGATCATTCTACCTCTGAGACAGAGGTCATGCTAAGAATCATTGAGGAAAAAGTTAAGAAGAAAGAAGATATTTGCATACTTTAGAAGTATCTCCTGTAAAACATTGATTAATTACAAAGAGAAAATTACCTGACAGTAGAAAAACCTGGCAGACCCCACCTTAACTACATGATCAAGGTTAAAATTGCATATAATGAAACATATCAATAGAATATACCCTTTGATCTGATTCATGGAGAAGACCACATTACTATTGTGGTGTTTTGTATAAAAATGCATAACCTCATTGTAATCATAGGAACATATACCTAGAAAATATCAGGCAAGCCAAAATTGATGGACAGTCTGAAAATGCTCATGCTTTGTATTAGGTAGGACTGTATGACTGTTTTCTATCAGTCATTAGTTTATTAGTCTAATTAGTCGAATTAGCCTATTAGTCTATTAGTTTTTAAATGTAGATATAAAAAAGAGTATGCATAGCTAAGAAACTGAAGAGGTTCACACTGGTGGTGACCCAACACCCATCCCAAACTCTTCTGATTTGCTTTCCCCTGCAGTAGATATGTAAACAAAAACAAATCACAAGAAATAAGCAGTGTAGTTCAGATTATCTTAAAGCTTGGATATACAGGCACCCTCCTGAGATACAGATGTAGAAAAGGAAAAGAAATGGCTACTGGAAGACGGAACCTTCTTGTAAACATAATGATATAAGGTTCTATTTCCTCTGTTCTCCTCTACAAATATTCACTTTCTAGTCCCAAAGCTGCAAAAGAGGATGCAGTGGTAGTTCTGGCTGTTTTCCACTGTCACAATCCTGTGGTATTGTTGGCTAATTTTTATGGCTCTATTGCTACTGATTGCATTGCTGCTGGCTGTGTACATTTACCATTACAAGACCCTTGTAAGTTCATTTTAAATCATTTGAGGACTCAGCTGATTAATGCAAAAGGTTAAACGCAGAGGACAATAATGTTAAAATGACAAAATTCTAAGTCAGTATACAATGGGAAGAGCCCATATTTATATAGCTCAGGATGAAAGGCTACAGTGAACCAAAACAGCTTGTTGTACTGCTCTGAGTTTACCCAGAAATTCTGTAGTTTGGCTACATATGTGAATATAGTTAGAGCCAATCTCTCCTGTTATATTATGACAATGCAGTCTGTCCTAGTTACTGACTGTATTAGTTAGGGTTCTCCAGAAGAACAGAACTAATAGGAGATATATATACATAGACACACACACACACACACACACACACACACACACACAGAGAGAGAGAGAGAGAGAGAGAGAGAGAGAGAAAGAGAAGAGGGAGAGAAGAAACATTTGTTTTAAGGATTTAGTTCACAGAATTGCAGGGTGGGCACTGGTGAGTCTGAAATCAGCCAGCAGGCTGAAAATTCAAGAGCAGAAGTTGCCATTTTTCCCTCCTAATCCTGCAGTGCAGCCCAGCCAGTTTGAACAGTTAGGAAAGCTTTCTACGTTGTAGTCTTAAGTTCACATTCCTTCTATTCTAGGCAAATCTCACTCTTTGTTCTCAGGCCTTCAACTATTTGGATGAGGCCCAAGCACATTATGGAGAGTAATCTACTTTAGTCACAGTCTATTGATTTAAATATTATTCACATAGAAAAGTATAACTCTACAACAACATCTAGACTGCCATTGGATTAAACAACTAGACACTATAGCCTAGCCAGGCTAACACTTAAAATTAAGCATCCCACCAGCCTAGTAGATGCCTAGATCGCAGTATTGGCTTAACAATTTTGTACTACGTTATATTGGTATTATGACTCGGTACACTCTACCCCATAGGTTAAATTGTTTACTGACTAACTTGTAGATACCTTCTGCTTCCAACAGCGGTCATATTTGTGTGCTAGAACCTAGCTAAACAGAATAGAACTTCTTAGACTCTTGAGTATCATACGTCATTGAAGGTAAGATATGTACCTGTTGGAATACAAAATGCTAATGATAGTAACCCAAAGCTTCTCAAGGTAAACTATCAAAATTAAAATTTTCCCATCAATTTTATTTTTTGAAGGTATTAGATTACAGTTTATTGGCAGAAAGTTACCTATGTCTGCCCTGAAATTATCCAAGGTAGGATTCATGTCTTTTTTATGAGACTCCAGATTTCCTCTCAGAAGACCAAACTCCCCTGGTCTAATAAAAATGGCTGAAGACTGACCATTAATGCTTGAGTAAATTTATTACAGCACTGATAATATCAGAATAGACAAAAGTTGAATTCTTTACTATGTAATGTATAAGTATGTACGTTTATCTGCATTTCTTAAAGACTCAAGTAACAACTATCCTGAGTTTAAAAATGTGTAGAGACTCTGAAGGCATTGACTAATCTCTAGGGCTTTTCAATTTAATATGAAAAAAAAAATCGTGAGCTACAAGCATCAATAATAAAAAAGAGTGTTTCAGTCTACGAATGAAATATTTAGATAACTCAATTTGTTAGCAGTCATCGTGTCAATATTTGCATACAAATATATGTATGTCTCTACTCATCCACAAACAAGTAAACAACTAGTAAAATCCATTTATATCAATATCATTTGAACTTATAAATTTAAGCTAGGCCTGGGTAATTCTGTCTTTGTGATTTAACTTTCCATGGTATTGTGTGTTTGAAAAATCGAAAATCTCTTCAAATATGATTGAGCTAATTGAAAACATTGAGAATTCCAAATATACCTAAATGTCTCTTTCATCCTTCTTTTTATGAGGTGGAGTAAAACCATGGTACTGCCTAGCATCTGTCTGGGGAGTGATAAGGATGATTTAGGAGTAAAAGACACATTGGCAGTTTTATTATTCTTAATTTAGGGCCTTATGTAGGAGGACATAAAAAGGAATGTTAGAAGAGATTAGTTACTGATTAAAATTCAAGTATAGGTGCATAAGAACAAGGGATGGCTATACCCTTGATCGCCTGGCTTTTCGGTGACAACACAATATTTTAAAATAAACATAGCAGAAGTTAAATGCAGCAATCATTAACAATTTTCCTTCCTTTTTTTAGGTGAGGAATCTTCATTTGATTTAAAACAAAACAGACAAAACAAAGAAGCACAAATATTATCTCTGTCATGTGAATGTAAATAAAACAAATATATCATTGCAAGGCAGTTACATGAATACAAGAGAAAAAAGAAAATGGTTCTTCAGTACCTCAAATAGGAGAGCAGGCTGAATAATACATCATGATCATTTATCTTTTTAGTTAAGAAAGTATTGGTTAGGAGTTGCTACATAAAGCTGGGTAACAAATCTAGTCAGCTAGTGCAGCTTTTCTTATCCCAGTGGGGCTCATTTGCAGATCTAAGAGCTGGCTGGGCTCAGTGGATAGAGGGTGATCTTGGCTGGGAAGTTCTTCAAGAGGCAGGCCTAACTGGTATTGGCTTCTCACTGTTGTAGGCTGGGCTTGGGTGCACTTCAAGTGTGTTCACCTGGAGAATTAAGTATAAAGGAGCAGTAGCTACTTCAGGAAATCTTTCTCATGGCAATGGGAGAGGTACAAGACAGCAACCCCAACTTCATGAACATATTTGAAGCCTTTCTTGTGCATGTTTGGTAAGGTAGATTCCATGGGCTAGCCTAAAGTTGAGGAGTGACTGGAGTGCAGGGTGGTATAGGGAAGCATTTTGACACCAGGAGGTGTGAAGGGAAAGGCAGTGAGGTTTTTTCATAATAATCATAATGTGTTCAGTCCTCTTTTCTGTATTCACTTCACTGTCACCTGCAAAACCCACTGACCCCATTTCATGATTGCTAAGTCTCATCCAATGCCAGTATCAACTTGAAATACAGGATTTTATGATCTACATCTCTTGAAGTATTTACTTAAAAAAAAAGTTTATTTATTTTGAGAGAGAATGTGTGTGCAAGTGGGGGAAGGGCAGAGAGAAGGAGAGAGAGAATCCCAAGCAGGCTCCATGCTGACAGCACAGAGCCCTTTGCAGGACTTGATCTCATGAAATGTGATATCATGACCTGAGATGAAATCAAGAGTTGGTAGCTTAACTGACCGAGTCACCCAGGTGCCCCTGAAAATATTCATTTTTAAATTTTTTTTAACGTTTTATTTATTTTTGAGAGAGAGAGACAGAGCATGAACAGGGGAGGGGCAGAGAGAGGGAGACACAGAATCTGAAACAGGCTCCAGGCTCTGAGCTGTCAGCACAGAGCCCGACGCGGGGCTCGAACTCACGGACCGCGAGTTCATGACCTGAGCTGAAGTCGGCCGCTTCACCGACTGAGCCACTCAGGCGCCCAATATTCATTTTTTAAATGAAGTTCTATGATACATAGGAACAAGTTGCATTTGTCTCCTAAACACCTACCATACAATGCAGAAACAGGAAAAAGATAATGGTGATAAGGACTTCTTTTTGAAGAAAAGAACATAGTCACTTTTCAATGACAAGTTCAAAATCTTGCAGAGAAAATGTGAGGTGTTTCTAACCTGATTTTAGGAAACCTACCTTGTTTACACTGCTTAGTACTGATTCCCTAGTCTTTTCTTCTCTACAGTCCTTCTCTACAGAAACTTTCTGGAAGTTTCTTTAATTATTCTGCCTGGTGAAATCTGAAAGATTTTAAAATACAATTTCCCTATTGGCAACTGGGGTGTTTTACCAGCTCATTTTTGTTATGTAGAAATTTAGGTGCCAGAAATTTTTGTCTTAATCACATTTTCTTTTATTCCAGGCTCTCTCAAAAACTTTAACATTTTCAGGGCATATTATTTTAGTTAGTGCAAAAGGCACAATAAAACTTATTGACATGACTCTCCATACATACTTAATTATGGGTATTTTGGTACATTAGGCTTTGGTGGGACCATGTTCTTAATCTTTTTATAAGTAATTTTACTAGATAAGAAGTTCTAACAGGGGTAACCATAGTTCTTTAAGAGATCTTAAACAAGTAGAATGGCCTGCCATTGGCTTGTTCTGTGATCACTTATTATATCTTAATGCCTTTAATATTTCTCTAGGCTACTCTTCATTTGAGAATCTTCTCCTGTAGGGAAATACTGGTGTTATGAATTGAATTGTGTCCTCAAAAAAGATACATTGAAGTTCTAGTCTTCTGTACTTCAGAATGTGATCTTATTTGGAAAGGCAGTCATAAGAGGGAAGTATATCCAGGCCTTTTTAAAGAAGGAAGAAAGTTCTCACATACACAATCTAACCTTACACCTTAAAATGCTGGAAAAAGAACAGTAAATAAAACCCAAGACCAGCAGAAGACAGGAAATAACAAAGATTAGAGCAGGCGGTGACTGGGTGGCTTAGTAGGTTAAGCATCTGACTTCGGCTTAGGTCATGCGTCTCGAGCCCCACATTGAGCTCTGTGCTGATAGCTCAGAGCCTGGAGCCTGCTTCAGATTCTGTGTCTCCCTCTCTCTCTGCCCCTTCCCTACTCACACTGTGTGTCTCTCTTTCTCAAAAATAAATAAACATTTAAAAAATTAAAAAAAAAAAGACTAGAGCAGAAATCGATGTTATTGAAACCTAAAAACAAAACAAAACAAAATTTGTAGAACAGATCAATGAAACCAGGAGCTTGTTCTCTGAAAGAATTAACAAAATTGATACACCCCTAGCCAGTTTGGTCAAAAAGAAAAAGGAAAGGATCAAAATAAATAAAATCACAAATGAAAGAGGAGAGATCACAACCAACACCGCAGAAATACAAATAATAATAGAAGAATATTATGAGCAATTATATGCCCAATAAATTGGGCAATCTGGAAGAAATGGAAACAGGAAGAAATAGAAAATTCAAACAGACCCATAACCAGTAAAGAAATTGAATCAGTAATCAAAATTCTCCCAACAAACTAGACTCCAGGGCTTGATGGCTTTCCATGGGAATTCTACCAAACATTTAAGGAAGAGTTAAAATCTATTATTTTTAAGATGTTCCAAAAAATAGAAATTGAAGGAAAACTTCCAAACTCATTCTAAGAGGCCAGTATTACCTTGAATCCCAAACCAGACAAAGACCCCACTAAAATGGAGAGCTACAGACCAATTTCCCTGGTGAACATGGATGCAAAAATTATCAAGATACTAGCCAAATGGATCCAACAATAAATTAAAAGAATTATTCACCACTATCAAGTGGGATTTATTTCTGGGATGCAGCGTTGGTTCAATATCTGTATATCAATCAATGTTATAGATCACATTAATAAATAAAGGATAAGAACCAAATGATCCTCTCAATAGATACAGAGAAAACATTTGACAAAATACAGCATCCTTTCTTGATAAAAACCCTCAAGAAAGTAGGGATGGAAGGATCATACCCCAAGATCATAAAAGCTGCATATGAAAGACCCACTGCTAATATCATCCTCAATAGGGAAAAACTGAGAACTTTCTCCCTGAGATCAGGAACACGATGAGGATGTCCACTCTCACCACTGTTATTCAACATAGTGTTGGAAGTCCTAGCCTCAGCAATCAGACAACACAAAGAAATAAAAGGCATCCAAATGGGCAAGGAGGAAGTCAAATTTACACTCTTAGGCAGACGATGATACTCTATGTGGACAACCCAAAAGACTGCACCAAAAAAAATTGCTAGAACTTATCCATGAATTCAGCAATGTCACAGGATATAAGATCAATGTCCAGAAATTGGTTGCAATTCTACACACCAATCATGAAGCAGCAGAAAGAGAAATCAAGGAATCGATCCCAATTACAATTGTACCAAAACCCTTAAAATACCTAGGAATAAACCTAACCAAAGAGATGAAAAAAATCTATGCACTGCAAACTATGGAAAGCTTATGAAAGAAATTGAAGAAGACACACAAAAAAAATGGAAAAACATTCCATGCTCATGGATTGGAAGAACAAATACTGTTAAAATGTCAATAATGCCCTAAGCAATCTACATATTCAATGCAGTCCCTATTAAAATAACACCAACGTTCTTCACAGAGTTGGAACAAACAATCCTAAAATTTATATGGAGCCAGAAAGACCATGAGTAGCCAAGGCAATTCTGATAAAGAAAACCAAAGCTAGAGGCATCACAATTCCTGACTTCAAGCTGTATTACAAAGGGCTGTAATTATCAAGACAGTATGGTACTGGCACAAAAACAGACACATAGATCAGTGGAACAGGGTAGAGAATGCAGAAATGGACCCACAAATTATGGTCAACTAATCTCTGACAAAGAAGGAAAGAATATCCAATGGAAAAAAGACAGTCTCTTCAGCAAATGATGTTGGGAAAACTGGACATCAACATGCAGAAGAATGAACCTGGACCACTTTCTTACACCATATACAAAAATAAGGTCAAAATAGATGAAAGACCTAAATGTAAGACAGGAAGCCATCAAAATCCTAGAGGAGAAAACAGGCAACAACATCTTACTTGACATTTCTCCAGAAGCAATGGAAACAAAATAAAAAATGAACTATTCGGACCTTATCAAGATAAAAATCTTCTGCACAGTGAAGGAAATAATCAGCAAAACTAAAAGACAACCAACAGAATGGGAGAAAATATTTGCAAATGCAATATTAGATAAAGGATTAGTATCCAAAATCTATAAAGAATGTATCAAACTCAACACCCAAAAAACAAATAATCCAGTGAAGAAATTGGCCGAAGATATGAATAGACACTTTCTGAAAAAGACATCTAGATGCCTAAGAGACACATGAAAAGATGTTCAACATCATTCATCATCAGGGAAATATAAATCAAAACCACAATGAGATACAACCTCACACCAGCTAGAATTAATAAAATTAACAACTCAGTCAACAACAGATGTTGGCAAGAATGAAGAGAAAGAGGAACCCTTCTGCACTGCTCTTGGGAACCCAAACTGGTGCAGCCACTCTGGAAAATAGTATGGAAGTTCCTCAAAAAATTAAAAATAAAACTACTCTATGACCCAGCAGTTGCACTATCAGGTACTTATCCAAAGGATGCAAGAGTGCTGTTTTGAAGGGGGCATGTGCACCCCAATGTTTATAGCAGCACTATTGACAATAGCCAAAGTACGAAAAGAGCCGAAGATGTGGCATAAATATATACAATGGAATATTATTCTACAATCAAAAAGAATGAAATCTTGTCATTTGTAACAACATGGATGTATTATGCTAAGTGAAATAAGTCATTCAGGGAAAGACAAATATCATTTGACATCACTCATATGTGGAATTTAAGATATAAAACAGATGAATGTAAAGGAAGGGAAGAAAAAAATAATACAAAAAAGTGAGGGGAACAAACCATAAGAGACATAAATACAGAGAACAAACTGAGGGTTGCTGGAGACGTTATGCATGGGAGCATGGGCTAAATGGGTAAGGGCATTTAGGAGGACACTTGTTGGCATGAGCACTGGGTGTTATATGTTAAGTGATCAATCACTAAATTCTATTCCTGAAATCATTATTACACTATATGCTAACGAACTTGGATGTAAATTTAAAAATAAACAAATAAATAAGTAAATAGGTGACATTTGACACAGATGCAGACATACTCAGAGAAAAGACTCTGAGAACAGGTAGAAAGGACACCAGCTGAGACTGTAGTGACACTTTCACAATTCAGTGGTGTTGTATGAGAAACTGGAAGAGGCAAGGAATGATACTTCCCTACAGATTTCAGAGATATCGTGGCTCTGCTGACACTTTGATTTGAGAACTGTGAGACAATAAATCTCTGTTGTTATAAGTCATCTAAGTCACCTAGTTTATGGTATTTTGTTATACAAAATAGAAAGCTAATACTATTGGAGGAAAGAAAGGATTTTACTTTTCAATCCCAAAGGTTTGAATTTTTTATATTTTCTCTCACTTCTGTTCCCCATGCTACCCCCATCACTGGCCAAGTACTTTTTCTAGATGCATATTTCTTAGAATACCTGATCAAATGCAATGTTTTATTGGAGAAAAAATGAAAAGGATTCATATAATATCAAATTCAAATAATGTGTTCAATAGCACTCAAAAGCCTAGTCCTGATATTTGTGAGACCTTAAAAACTAAACAGAAAACTTTTATAATCCCTTAAAACTTTCCTTTTTCATTATTTTTCACATAATTCTTTCTCTATAAACTATGACCAAAATACTTATGCCCTATGTAGAGCTCACTAATTTTGAGATGTAATCTATTATGCAAACTAAGAATATAAGCTCTGGTACAAAACTCTACTACTTATTAAATGGGTAGTAGTCTGCTAGTTATGTTAGTTCTTTGTATTTCAGTTTCTTCTTTGAAACAAAGATACTTGTATCTTCTAGTATTATTGCCAGTTTAAATGAACATTGACACATTAAGTGTTCACCTACTATGAATTGTTATGATTACTATTAGTCATAACCTATGTATTCTTACCCCAGCTTCAAATATGAATTGAAAACAGTAATCATGAAGTTACTCAAAAATTTGATATAAATGAGTCTATCCTTCCCTCTTTCTTTCTCATATAAGAAGTTTCACTGTATTTTTATTTTATAACCCTTGGAATTTGAACACATGTCTCCTTCAGTTAAAGCTCCTTTTTTTATATCGACTTACTGGAAAGAATTGTCTCCACTTGTTATTTTCCTTTCCAACCCACCTAACCTTGTCTGCCTTCTTCCCCTGCTCCACCTTTCAAATACACGTTCTACTGAAGTTGATTTTCTAAGGCAGACTTCTAAATCCAACTATCTTCTTTCTCCTTAACTTATTATTTTCTTTGATATGCTTTACTTTTTTACATTTTCCTCTTAACACTCTGAAGGGAATGCCACCAGTGTGAGGCTGAGGGCTGGGGATAGACTCAAAAAGTCATAAAAAGAACATGATCTACATCATACAATGATATACTGTACCACTCGGCCCTTATGGCAGACTTCTTAGACAAACAAGCAAACAAGAAACATGCGTACACAAGACTGACAACATTTTGACCTGTTTCACTGAGGGGAGTTTGATGGAATTACAACAGCATTTCTCTCACTACTACCAATATAGTCTCACCTCCAAAAGTAGCACAAAGTACGAGAGTGGCACTTCAGATCGATGTTCTCTCCAATGATGGACTTTTTTTCCCCTTAAATATTTAGTATTTACTGAATGTAAAAGGAGTAGAGCTTTGGAACTGACATGATTAATTTCTCAATTCTCTTTGGGTTTTAAAGCCCACAATATTTATTGCCTACTTCTCTATTACAAATCCTATTGTACTTGTACCTTAGCTTTGGGCTGTATCTGTTTGTCAGGATAGAATTTCTCTTCTCTTTGCTACTCCATTAGCTTCTTGTTTTCATTGCCCCTTTTTCCCTGCAGTTGATCAATACCATGTTAGACTGCACACTCTTGTAACATATCTTCTCTCAGGACTTGCCAGCGAAAAAATGTATGAGGATCCTAAATTAAGAATAACATCTTCCTCCTCTTTTTCCTCATCACGAAGCATTTTATTCACTCCTACGATGGTCATTTGCACTGTGGGAGATAAGCCACAATGATAGAGACCCCAACATTCATGTTCATATGAATAACTTGTTTCCATTATTTGAACTCAGTTATTACAGAATTTAAAGAAAGAAAAAAAAAGCTGCTCTTCTACATATTTGGACGTGACAAAAATAAATCCGCTCATTTCCTGAGTGTTGTAAGGACAGAATATAGTCCTTATTTCTATATGTATTTAGCTCAGATAAAGCTAGCTAATAAATGAGCAAAGCTTTCTGTTTCAGAACCGAAACAAGTGATGTCAGTTAAATCTAAAGAGCTAAAGTTACTACTACTTCTATAATTAGTAAGCAGAATTCTATTTTAGTGAAAACTGTGGTATTTTAAGAAGAAATCTTGTCATTTTATCTTGTAAATGCCACCTTTCAACTTGTAAGTTTTAATCCTGGTTATATAGGGCTTTATTTTTAAAACATACAAAAAATATAATGTCAATAAGCAAAAACTACTTATTTTCTATTTATTCTGTAAACAGATTCTACGTCAAGAGAAGGCAATGTATTTAAAGAGCACTTTCAAGTTTTTAAAATTGCATAACTTATGATCACATTGTTCTGGAGTAAATTGTTTTTAAATTTAATGCACACCTGACAAACTCTAATTCTGTCACTCCGTAGAGACACTTCTCAAATTGTACTTTATAAAGAGTATTTCTCTTTTCCTTTTAGGTGAAAATCAGTGCGAACTGAGGCAAAGGTGATTTTAAGGTGAAACTTACGTTTCTTGTTCCTCAAATCCTGATCTTTCCTCGCTCAAGATAAACAATAGTTCTATGAGAATTGTGTCAAAGAAGCAATTTTGAAGTTTTATTGGCATGGAGTTTATAATTATGTCTTTTTTCTAATCTCTAAAGCAATCATTTATCTTTATATTTTCATTAATTTTATTTCATTTATTAATCTGCCTGCTAAGTGGAATCCCTCCTTTCTCCATACCAGTCTCTGTTCCTAGCTGTCGTGTGTTTCAGGACTATCCAGGGGCCATTTTCTTCCACTACCTCCTGGCTTGTTCCAGCTTTTTGATCTTAACTCGTTCTCTTTCCCTCTTTTCATTTTGATTTTTCTGAAATATATCCTACAGTATCTTTCACTGAAAAATGTGAACAAAAATAACTTTTCTGTGTTCTTACATCTGAAAATGTTTTATTCTAGCAACTTAGCTGAGTGCAGAGTTTCTCAAGTGAATATTATGTTCCTTCATCTCTTTGAAGGCAACTGCTGTCCTATTCAGCATTACTAGTAAGAAATGTGGTGAAAGTACAATTACTAATTCTTGGAAGTATTTTTTTTTTCTTTTTTTTCTCTCACTTTTGTAAGCATTTGCATCCATTTGTCTTTGGAATTCTGATCTTTCCCAATGGCAAGTCTAGTTATAGTCTCTTTAATTTATCCTGTCTGCCATTTGATAAGCAATTTGGGGGTGGATGGGTGGCTCAAGTCACGATTCTGAGATCAAGAGTCACATGCCCTACTGAGCTAGCCAGGTGCTCCCATAAGAAACTTAAGTTTGAAATTTCATCTCTTAAGTTAGAAAAATATTTTTCTTATAATTTCTTCAATGACTTTTTTCCTCTCCGTTCTCTCTACATTTCTCTGGAAATAAATGTACATGCATGTTATGTCTGGAATTTCCCACCCTAATAGTTTCTTATTTTGTAGTTTTCATCTACCTTTGTACTCCATTTTGGGAACATTCATGGATTTGATCTTTCTGCCAAAAAAAAAAAAAAAAGCCCTATTTTGTTAGCCCATTGTTCTAGTCATCATCCATTGATGATATTATTTGTGTAATCAACAATTCTTCTTATAAATATATTAGTTATGTTAGGTTACTTATTTAACAAGCAAGTACCATATCTCTGTGCTAAAAAACAAAAAAAAAACGTTTCTTTGTTTCTCACAACATTCTCCACTGCAAAACAGATGAGGTTTCCTGGTTTCACACAGACACAGGCCATTTCCATTGCTTGGTTTAGCCATTCTTGAAAGTCCCACAGACTCCACTGGGTCCTCTGCATCTGTTCAGCAACAGCAAAAGGGAGAATATGAAGAATCTCAAAATAGGTTTTAGGGGCCAGATGGAAATGTTGGAGTCATGGGAGAAGAAATGATGTTTCTGATTAGGAAAAGCCTTCTGTTCTAAGAAATTTGGATTTTTCCTAAAGGCAATGAAACTTTGAAGGGTGTTAAGATTTTTAGCTAGCAGTATCAGTTGTGTGATTTAGAAATATTGTTCTGGCTGCTCTGTAAATTATAGATCTCGGTTGAGCAAAGACAACTTTTAAGAAAATGTTGTCAAAAACCAGGTGATAAATCATGGTGTTTTGAACCATAAACATGAACATGGGTAAGAAGAGAAGTGAGAAACTGAAAACATGATATTAAGAAAACAACAGGGCCTGGTGATGATTGGGCGTTAGTGCAGAGGCCGAATGAGAAGTCAACACAGTCAAGTTTCTTATTTTCACAATGGGGTGGATTACATTTGCTAAGGTAGAGAATTTTGGAAGAGAAGCACATTAAGGGGAAAATTCAAGTGATTTGAGGGATAAATGGAGATGCTCAGTGTATCTTTGGATTTGTGGTTTTGTAGCTCAAGAGAGACATAAGAGCAGAAAGACTTAAAAGGTATCACTTAATTAACCTAATAATGATAAAAGAATAAATGAGAGTCAAAGAGAGTATCTATTTTCCTTATATTCATATCACTGAGCAAATTATAGCTGTTAATTATGTTTTCTCTTTTCATAAACAATATGTGAGATAATGGGAATCTTGTCTAAGAGATTTTGAACATTTTAAAATACTGATGAAGAGCTAGTAAAAAGGAAAGGTTGTTATTAAAATAAACTAGTTGTTATTTAGCAAGTAAGGGCAGATAGAACTCAAAAGAGGAGTAAAGGAATTAGTGTTTGGAGGTTTCTTCATAGTGATACGAGAAAAAGACATTTGCCTGAAGGCTAATAAGGTTTTGAGAATTAATGCAGTTCTTTTCCCATGGATGACATTTTCTCTGTAAAGCTGAATACAACTGGTGGGAAGGAGTATCTGACAAGTGAGAGTTTTAAAAGAACTGTGGTGGAGATGAAGGAGACGTAGTCCTTGGGAAAGATATACAGAACATTCAGTATTTCTTTATGAATCATGCAAACAGTGTTACAAGAAACAAGCTGTAATATAAAGAAGGAATAGATCTGTCCCAATCAGCAAATCAAAAAACACTAAACATTATATATAGCAATTGTGGAAACTTTAAGGAAGAACAGGATTTCAATATGGAAAATATAGGAAAGGTAAAAACAATGAGTAAAGATGTGCAGAAATAGGCAAGTAGATACATTGCCAAAATGGTTCAGAGATCTATGTGCTGTTAGTTTGGGTGTTGGAAGAGGAATGGAAGCCAGTCAGTTATTTTGGGGTTAGAGCATCTAAATGTCAAACATCTAAATGTCCTTCTGAAGAATTTTGATTCTGTTCCGTCAGTGCTGATGTTCAAAAACAACACCACAATGTTTTATTCTTACTGGATTTGAGAGGGAGGAAAGATAAAGCATATATTTGAAGATGAATTAGAAATGATTTTGGTACTTCAACAACAAAAAAAGATATCTTGCTTGAATTTGCTCATGCATCCTCATAAAAAATTTTTACTAACTTGATATAACTGTGATCACCAGGGGAAAATAAACAAAAATAAAAATGCTACCAATGTAGTTCCAGAATTTTGGGATAATTCCCACTAACCACATATGAATTGTACTGGGTTTAGTTAAGAAATACCATTGAAATTTCACACATTTGTAGCTGTCCTAGGCAGAGGAAATGTGTAAGAAGATTTCTTTTGCGTTCATATATTGTGTAAAAAAAATATCAGAAATTCAGACCTAACCACACCATTGTATTTTAGGGATGTGGCCTCTTCGAGGCAATGGGATTGTTAACACCATCTACCCTTTCTTATAACAGTATATTCTCTATATCCACTGAGGAATGGTAAATATTGATACAAAATCAAACTAGAAGTAAGGTGGGGGAGGGCATTTAAAGATAATTGTATACTTCATTTCTAAGATATAGAATCTTTGACTTAAAGGACATGATAAAATTAGAGAAAAAAAAAGAAAATTGATAATATTAAATATTAGGAATATGGGATTTTTGTGTTCATATAATAGGTGTAGGACAATTCCTACCTCTCAGTCCAGAGTAGATGAATTAGATCAATTTCTATGGAAAACAGGGAATTGGGATGAAAGCTGAGTGCATTCTGCTGTAGGTAGTTGAACCCTGAATGAAAAGTTAACTGAATACAGTTGAGTCCACTAGAAAATATCAGGCTTGGATATCCAATTTGATATCTCCAAATTTCTCATTTGATGCAAAATAAATGAGACATGAGTCCTTAGAAAATACACCCTGAAAAAAGAAAATAAAGGGTAAATCTTATAATTCAGAAGAAAAGCATAATATGGAAATAATGTTAATAGGAATTTGAACAGTTTTAGAAAACAAATTGACATCAATACTGCCTCTATGAAATTTGACAGAGAAAGCCATAGGGAATAAGCAAGACAATGTGAAAAACAAAGCAAAACTTAACAAAACCAAAGCAGAAGCAGGAATACATAAGAAACTGGATGATATAAGAATGGTTTGCAAGGTCAAAATCCAGTAGTAGACTGAAATATTTACAGTTATTTAGCTCTTAATGCATTCTTGAGTTTATTTATTTTATTTAAAATTTTTAATGTGTATTTTTTTTTTCTTGAGAGAGAGAGAGACAGAGTGAGAGCAGGGGAGGGGCAGAGAGAGAGGGAGATAGAGAATCTGAAGCAGGCTCCAGGGTCTGAGCTAGTCAGCAGAGAGCCTGAAGTGGGGCTCAAACTAACAAACAGAGAGATCATGACCTGAACTAATGTCATTTGCTCAATTGACTGAGCCACCCAGGTGCCCTCTGAGTTTATTTTATGTATAGCATAAGTAATTGGTCCAATTTCATTCTTTTGCATGTCTGATTTTCCTAGCACCATTTACAGAAGATACTGTCTTTTCCCCATGGTATTTCTTGCCTCCTTTGTTGTAGATTAATTGACCATAAAACTGTGGGTTAATCTCTTGGTTCTCTGTTCTTTTCCAGTGATCTATGTCTCTATTTGTGTGTCAGTACCATGCTGTTTTGATTGCTATAGCTTGTGGTATATCTTACAGTCTGGAATTGTGATACCTCCAGCTTTGTTCTTCTTTCTCAGGATTGCCTTGGCTCTTCAGGGTCTTTTGTAGTTCCTTAACAAACTTTAGGATTACTTGTTCTAGTTCTAGAAAAATTGCTTTTGGTATTTTGACAGGGATTGCATTAAGTTGTAGGTTGCTTTGGGTAGTATTGACATTTTGACAATATTAATTCTTCCAATTCATGGGCATGGAATAACTTCATTTGTTTGTGTGATCTTCAATTTCTTCATCAATGTTTTGTAGTTTTCAGATAACAGATCTTTCAACCCTCAGTAAAAATATTTGTATGGTGAAAATAGAATAAAAGAATCTATAGCCTCAATAGTTTTCACTGACTGGTAAAGTTTCATTTTTTTATTTTGCTTAATTGGAAATAAACAAATTTCTTATGTTGTGTGTTTCTTTATTACTTGCAAAAAAGAGACAAGAATATTGTTAACTACAAAAATTATTTCAAGTACTAAGTACATTCCTGCAAGTGCTCAAAGTGACTGATATATATGATTCAATTATATATTTAAAATAATTCTATATCTTAGCTAATATTATCATTAAGCAAGAAGGTCAGCCCAGGTAGATCAAGTGACTTTCCCAAATTTATACAGCTAGTCAGTGTGTAATACATATAAAATATTCTAGGTCCTATAAATGTAATGGTATTGATAATTTAATTTGCATCTTCTCTTTTACCTTGTTCCTTGTGTACTTTATTAGTATTTCAAGGCCCCATTTTTTTAAGATGTGAAAGTTTTACTTAAAACATAAACCAAGTTTATTTTTTCTTGTCAACACTCAATTTTCAGAAGCAAATTCAAACTAATTTCTGATTTAATAGCTTTGTTTTTTCTATAGCATCATTTTACAAAATTCTACTAAAGATAACCACCTCTAGATGCTACTCAGATCATTAAAATGCAAATTGGCTTCCAAAAATTGAATATAGAACATCCCATGTGTGATAGAAGAGCATTCTTCCTCTCTCTCTCTCTCTCTCTCTTGCTCTTGTTAAGCTTATTTCATTAAGCTTGTACATATGTGTATACTTATATCTCCACTTTGAAACAAATAATTTTTTTTTAGATTTTGCTTATTTTAAAAGTGAATTGAGGAAGCTAAACTCTTCTTTATTGGGGGGATATTTATATTGTATCCTTGGCTGAAGTACAGCAGGTGGCCGTGTGTGGGAGGAATGAACTGAACAAAAATATGATTGGTTAGAATGCCAGGACACTTCCTAAAGAGAATTATGGGATGGTGACATTTCCAAAAATGTCAAAGAAAAGAAACGTTTGGCTCAGTTACACAGACTGTAATTCCAAAGTTAAATAGCTAATGCTTGTTTTGATTACCCTGCTGCACATGTAGCAGTATATTTTTTTGTACATACTGCAACCAGTAGAAGATGAGGCTGAGAATTCATCAAGAAGGTTATACTTTTGGTCAAATTACTTTAGACTGTATAAAAAAAGTAAACCATAATTTAAAATCATATTGTAAAATGTCTGAAGCTTTTTTTTTTTACTAGTTTATTTTATTTCACTTCAACCCAGTCATGGGGCCAAGTGCTGAGGTTATAGTTTCTTGTTTTAGGAGCTCTCAGCCTAGCTAGGAGGGGAGGGTGAGAAGGAGACAGAGAGGGAGAAAAGGAGAGAGGGAGAGGCAAAGGGATGGGGGAGAGAAGGAGGGAGAAACAGGGGGGACAGGGGGAGATAGAATAATTTTTCCAAAAGAGATAAATGCTATGATAGGCTCTAAGAGGATGGAATGGGAAGATGATCCTTCTTTTTTGGTAAGGGTACTAATAATATGTTTCATGAAAGAATTTTGTCTCAAAATCTAAGATGGGTTAAATAATAAGATTTATTCAAGCGTGGAGGGGAGACAGAGAGAGAGGCTGAAAAACTGTTTTCAGTCAGAAACACTAGTGGAAATAAATAGGAGAGAAGACCTGAAACAGTTAGACTGTTGGTAGGTTTGTTCTATGTAAATGTCTCTCCTTCTTGGAGCCAATGTGATAAAATATGAAATGAGTCCTCCAATGATACAATGTGGTCCTGGTTGTTTATGGATACAGCTGTACACATTTTTGTGGTTTTATTCCCTAACGTGGCAGGGGATGTGGGCCAGGAAGTAGAAGGATCCATTCTTATAGGATTTGTATGCCATAGTCCGATTTTCAAGAAGGCAATAGACATATTGGTGGTGAGCACAGGCTCTTCCTTTCCCCCTGCCTTTACCTAAGCCAGCTGTAAGAGGTATTAAAACAGCTATCAGTCATATTACTGACTTTATGCTAGACAGTGTGGGGAGCATTTTATATATCATCTCATTAAATGGCACAATCATTTAAGTAGGTGTTGTGATATCCATTCCCTGGGTCCTAATAGCCTTTACTACCTTCATCTACTTCACTAAACAAAAGTATACCAAATGCCTACTGGTGTTAAGTGTTATTTTAGATATAGATACAAACAAAATAGTAAACAAATTAGACAAATTTCTGCTAGCACAGAAGTCACTTTCTTTTCTTTTTAAAATTTTTAATGTTTTTATTTGCTTTTAAGAGACAGAGAGAGAGACAGAGACAGAGCGTGAGCAGGAGATGGAAAGAGAGAGGAGTAGACAGGATCCAAAGCAGGTTTCAGGCTCTGAACTGTCAGCACAGAGCCCGAGGCAGGGCTCGAACTCACGAACCACGAGATCATGACCTGAGCCAAAATCGGAAGCTTAACCGACTGAGTCATCCAGGCATCCCCAGAAGTAACTTTCTAAGGTGAGAAGGAAATAAGCATTTCCTTATGTTTCAGGTGGTGGTAAGTGCCATAAAGAAAGGTAAACCAAGGTAATGTGGTAAATGGTGAAGATGTAAAGTATAAAAAGCAATTTTATAAAGGATGTAAAAGGAGGCCTCTCTGATTTAAAAGAAAAAATACTTTAAAGGTATCTGAATAATCTGTGGGCCAAACGGTTGTGAGAGAGCAGCCCAGGCCTAGGGAAACTACTAAACCTTCTATGTATGCTTATTTAAGGAATGAAAGGACACCTATAGGTAGACAGAAATGACTTCAACAAGGCAGACATGGGATCACAAGGCCTTCAAGCATTATGATCTTAGTTGACTCTCTAATCTTCATCAGTGAACATAGGTAATAGAAACTACTAGAACTGAGGGTAAGGAAAATGAGATTGTTGAAACCAATGACTTTATTACACATTGTGAGTTATGACAGAAACTGCTATTTTCAAGGTATATTAAACATACTAGAAATGTAGAAAATTGGGTTGGATAATATATTCATTTAATTCCATCATTGCTATGACATGACAGTTCACATCCTGGCAAAGAGCACTGAGGAGGAAGAAAGACACCCATATGTATTTATTTTATGTGTGTGTATATATATATATATATATATATATATATATATATCTCCACACATATGTGTATATGTATATATGTGTGTATACATAATCTATATGTATATATGTGTGTATATATAGTATATGTATCTATGTATGTGTGCATGTAGTTATGACAAAAATAATTGCAAACAAGAAAAAGGAAGTAGACACTCCTAAACACTTAATGCCTGGAGGGAAATCTGACCCACTGTCCCCTCTGCTATATTCTATTGCTGAAAGCAGTTATAAAGGCAGCCCAAATTCAACGGAACGAGACATAGACTCACTTTCAAAAGGAAGAATATCACAGACTAAGTAGCTATCTTTAACAAATCATAGCTTTCAATAAAATACCACTTTATACTCACCAAGTTGGCAGAAATTAAGTCATTTTGATAATTTGGTGAAGATATAAATTAGTAGGAATTTTTGTGGTTATATATGCAAACACACACATAAATGTATATGCATGAATATGTACACTTAAGGTCTATAATATATACTTAAATAAAATGGAATTCTACTATACATATTTTAAACTACTTTATTTCCTAACAATGTATCATGAATATCTTTCTATATAAATAAGTATTCAGAAAAGGAACTATTTTAATACCCAATTTTCTATCATATAAACATTCTTTCATTTCCTTATCATTTTATTTCCTTCATTTTTGCATTTCCTTATCATTAAACAATTAGTATATAACTGTAATGCACTGGTTTGTATGTTATGCTGAACTTGAAGATTTAGTTGAGAGGCATTTTCTCTTTCTTCTATTATTCGCCAGATAATTTACAAAATGGGATGATTTGTTCTTCAAATCTATGGACAACATTTTTAAAAAATCATATTAGTTTGGTGATTTCTCTTAAATACATTTTTAATTTTTTTATGTTTATTTATTTTTGAGAGAGGAAGAGAGACAGAATGTGAGCAAGAGAGGGGCAGACACAGAATCGGAAGCAGGCTCCAGGCGCTCTGAGCTATTGACACAGAGCCCGATGCAGGCCTCAAAATCACGAGCTGTGAGATCATGACCTGAGCTGAAGTTGTTCACTTAACCCATTGAGCCACTTAGGCACTCCATCTTCTCTTAAATAATTTTCAAAAGACAATATAATTTATTTAGTGGATAATAGGACAATTTAATCATTCTGTTTCTTTAGTTAATATCAGAACAATTCATTTTTCAGAAATGTGTCCATTTAAAAATTTTAAAACTTCTTGACATATTTTTATAACATTGCAATATATCCTTTTTCATTTTTGTTGATTCTGTTTTACATGCTGATTCTGCATATACATGCTGTATAGATTTACTAATATTTCTGTAGTCTTAGCAACATTTTGTTTTGTTTAGGGACTATTTCATTAAATGTGTAAAATCTGCAGTTGTTACATATTCTTTTTCTTTTTTAATACTTATTTTAAAAACATTTTTAATATTTATTTATTTTTGAGAGAGAGACAGAGTGTGAGAAGGGGAGGGGCAGAGGGAGAGAGGGAGACATGGAATCCGAAGCAGGCTCCAGGCTCTGAGATGTCAGTACAGAGCCCGACGTGGGGCCCGAACTCACGAACCATGAGATCATGACCTGAGCCAAAACCAACAGTTGGATGTTTAACCGACTGAGCCATCCAGGCGCTCCTGGTTGCTATATATTCTTCAAGAATTGGAACTTTTTAATTTGGCATTAAACTATTCATTTTCAGTCTATTTTGTCTGATGTGAAACATATTCTAACATTTGGTTATTATAGTATGCATATTTAATTTTTCTGTATTCCATCTACATTTATTTTTGGTATACCTCTCTGTGTATGTATAACACATACACGCCCACACACACACACACACACACACACACACACACAGTCAATTTAGTCAAATTGTACAATCCTATTTTAACCTTGTGAATTTAGTTTATTTTGATTTGATCTAATATTGATGTATTTATGTTTTTTCTACCATCTTTTTGTTGTTGCTGTTGTTCTCTATTTTTACTCCTTATTTCAGGTTCTTTTTCTCTTTGTCTTTTTAATGTTTAATTTTTTATTCTATTTCCTATGTACTCATTTGGAAGATACTTCATAAAAATATTTTTAATGAATGGGCTTAAAATTTCATGTTGCATTCTTAAAGTCTAAATAAATACCAAAATTCCCTTCCTCACCAACACATACTCAAAAACATTTCACTTTTATTATCTTCTCTCAATTTGCTATTCTTATACACAATTTTATGTAATTTCCTCTTTTTAGCTCAATACTTTACATGTTACTAATATCATTATTTTATATGAACTGTGATTAGTTTTATCTACACATTAACTCAATTTTCTAGCTCAAAGGAGACTCCAAATGACTAATAAGCACCATTATCTAGTTTTACAGACTGTCTTCTTTTATAAAATATTTCTGATTTTGTTAAAGTATAAATTTTTACCCTTAAATAATGAAAACATTGCCTTTTACTCCTTAAGATAAAAACAAGAAACAAAAACTAAGAACTTGGCCATGACCCCTTCTAATGAATGCCCCTGTGGCTTTTACATTCTGTTCCCTTTCATTTTAAAATTTATTTTCTAATAATTTATGAAGATGATAAGCTTATAGTTTTATATTTACTTATAGTTGAATAAAAAACAGAGAAAGCGTTATTAAATAAACTGTCTTGTATCACACACAGCTTAAAAGTACAGAACTAGATGTAGCTCTTTTGAGTAGTATAATCATAAAATATTTTATTCTTCAGTTTCATTGGATGGTTTAATACTAGAAAAAGTGGGAGAACGATTAATGTATCTTCATTGGAGATATTTGGAAGCCAAACAAAGATTTGATACTATTTGTTACAAATGAGAATTTGAAACATTGCAATGGTTCTTGGAGATTACTTAGCATGGCATAATGTTAACAATTAATTTGAACTTATCATATTGGTTTGGCTTTGTGGAATAAAATTGTTTAAAAAATGTCATTGTTAGAATAACTTTTAAAAGGTCATTTGTAATTAAATGAAAATAAAAATAAAAGCATCAAAATTTGTTGGATTCAGCAAAGGTAATCCTTACAGGCAAATTTATAGCATTGAATACATGTATTAGAGAAGAAAGAAATAAAATCAATAATCTAAGCTTCCACCTTAGAAACTATAAAAAGAAGATTGAATTATATCCAAAGAAAGCACAAGAAAATAAACAGTAAAAATTAGAGCAGAAATTCATGGAATTGACACAGGAAATCAATTCAGAAAATCAAAACCAAAAGCAATTGAAAATATCCAAAAAATTGATAAATCTCTAGTTACGCTATCTAACTTTTAAGAAAAAATGAGAGAGAGAGAGAGAGAGAGAGAAGATATAAAACCTCTAGGTTTGTTTATCTTACTCAAGACTGGATTCTTTGGGGTCTTTTGTGGTTGCATATAATTTCATAATTGTTTTCCTTCTCTATTTCTGTAAAAAATGCCATTGGGATTTTGATAGGAATTGCACTAAAACTGTAGGTCACTTTGTGTAATATGAGCAACTCAATGATATGAACTTTTCTAGTTCACAGTGGAGTGCCATTCTATTTGTTTACGTCTTCCATCCACATAAAATGGTCTTCTATTTACTTGTGTCTTCTTAAATTTCTTTCATCAATGTTTTATAGTTTTCAGTGTATAAGTCTTTCATCCCCTTAGCTAAGTCTATTTCAAAATATTTTATTATTTTTGATGCTTTCCTAAATAAAATTATTTTTAAAATTTCCTTTTCATATAGGTTATTGTTAGTGTATAGAAACACAGGTGAATGTTGTATGTTGATTTTGTTTCCTGAAACTTTACTAACTTCATTTGTTAATTATAATGTGGTGTGTGTGTGTGTGTGTGTGTGTGTGTGGAGTCGTTAGAGTTTTCAGCGTATAAGATTATATCATTTGCAAACAGAGATAGTTTTACTTCTTTCTTTCTTTCTGACTTTATCCTTTATTTCTTTTTCTTGACCCATTACTCTGACTAGGACTTCCAATATTGTGCTGAACAGAGGTGAGAAGAATGAGCATCCTTGTCTTATTCCCAACATAGAGGTAAAGCTTTATATTTTCCATCATTGAATACAATATTAGCAGTGGGCTTGTCATATATATATGCTTATATTATGTTAATATAATGTCTTTCTATTCCTTGTTTATTGAGAGTTTTTTTCAGCCACTTTGTAACACAGTTTGGCAGGTTCTTGCAAAAGTAAACATAGTCTTACTACATGATCCAGCATTCGTGCTCCTGGGTATTTACCCAAATGAGTTGAAAACTTATGTCCACAAAAAAGCCTGCATATGGATGTTTATAGCAGCTTTGTTCGTAATCGCCCATATTTGATTGAAGGACAGCCAAGATATCCTTCAATAGGTGAACGGACAAACAAACTGGGATATCCCTACAATGGAATATTATTCTTTGCTCAAAAAGAAATGGACTATCAATCCGGGGCGGGGTGGGGGGGGGGAAGAAGGAACCTTAAATTCATATTGCTAAGTGAAAAAAGGCAATCTGAAATGGCTGCATACTATATGGTTTCAATTAGATGACATTATGGGAAAGGAAAAACTATATAGATAGTAAAGAAAAGAATCAACAGTTTGTAGAACTTCAGGGTGGAGGATGGACAGGGGGAGAAATGCATAGGTGGAGCACAGGGGCTATTTAGAAAATGAAACTCTAAAGTGTGATACCATTATAGTGGATACATGGCATTACACATTGGTCAAAATCTGTGATAATTTACAATACAAAGAAGGTGCCCTAATATAAACCATGGTCTCGAGGTAATAATAAAGTATCAATATTGGTTCATCAATTGTAACAAACCTACCACAGGAAGGAAAGATGTTAATAATAGGAGAAATTATACAGGGATGGCGGGGTGGAAAGATAGGAATAGGGAGTAGGGATATATGGAACCTCTGTGTAGTTTCTACTCTTCTTTTTTGTAAACCTAAGCTTTCTTTAAAACATGAAGTTCATTAATAAAAGATAAAATTATATTTATAATATTTAAAAGTAAGCATTTATTGTATTATCCATATTCCTTAAGAAACTTTCCAAAACACTATACCTAGTAACAAGGCTTCTTATAAATTTCTTTAGTATTTCTCATTTTGCATTAAATGAGATTGTTCAAATAGGAAGAGGCCTGCATAAGCTAACCATCCTCCACCCCATCTAAACCTATTATACTTTGTGTGGTTTGTCATAATAGTGCCAAAAGGAAATGAATAACATTCAAAATATCCTCAATAAGCTTCATGACCAAAAGAAGATTTTCTATTCTGAGATCTAAAAGTAAGTCATCTAAATACCTTGGTGAACTGTTTCGTAAGGAAATACAAATAATTCTTTGGAATTCAGAAGAGTTGAGCTGGATACTGCCTTTGTTAAAACTACATAGTTATCTCGGTGAAATCTTTTATGTTCTTGAGTTTCCTGTCTTCATTTGTATAAAGAGTAGCTTGTAGTATCTCTGGGGTCTCATTCACCTCTACATTCTATTGTATGATCATATAGTTGTACTTGTTAATGAGCAGCTTGTGATTTTATGTGCTGAGACAGTTCATGCAAATGAATTCTTAAGACTCAGAAGCCTGTTTTCATGCAAATAAACCAACTGATGAAAAATAAAGGAAATGAAGATAATTATGAGCAATATTAATTTACCATCTGTATAAGTCATTTTCTTCATTCTTAAGTCTTTCTTTAAATATGAAAACAAAATTTGAAGGAATAGCAAACTAAAAGCCGTCATTATAATGACTGAAAGTCATTTTCATTACCCAAATAGGAACTTAAATGTTTATAAGTATGAGATGACATTACAAATGGGTAATTTCATCAGACCAAGTCTTTTAGAGAATGGAAGATTCGGGGTATTTAATTTAGGTGACACTTATTTTGAAAGCTTAAAAATTAACAGTAGTTAAGCTTCTTCCTTGTTTAGAAGATTATTGGTATAGGGGTGCTTGGGTGGCTAAGTCACTTAAGCATCCAGCTTCAGCTCAGGTTACAATCTCAGGTATCCCGAGTTTCAGCTCCGCTTGGGGCTCTCTGCTGTCACTGAGAAGCCTGCTTCAGATCCTCTGTACCTCTCTCTGTCTGCCCTCCGCCACTTGCTCTCTCTCTCTCTCTCTCTCAAAAATAAATAAACATTAAAAAAGAAGATTACTGGTATAGATCCTGATGTCAATTAAAAATTGTCTTTCACTTTTTTTTCATTTCATAGAAACAATTTATGAATTAAAATTAATTAGTTCCATTTAGGTATATTTATGTAAAAACTAGCTTTCAAAAAACTCTATTTTCAAATCAGTTCATCTTTAATATTGATACATCATTAAAACTATGTATAGAGGGCCAAGGTCAACACACTGTTTATAAATAACAATTTTTTAAAAAACCTGTAACATTTTTAAATTGTTATCTTTATTCCTTGAAAGTTAATATGCTGTTTCATGTCTATTACCAAAAAGTTATCACATTAATCACTAATAAAAATTTTTCCTTTCAAATTTAGTCTCATTATTTGATGGTTCTGAGTACTTCAAATAGTTCATTTAAGATAAAAACATTGTGAATTTATAATTTTTCAGAATTCTGTGAGGATATAGTTATTTTAGGTGGCATTTTAAGATTTTTGTTTTATTAACTTCAAATTGTTGTCAGAATGAGGTACGAATCAAGTGAAACAATTTCACTGGAGACTGACTAATCAAGCACGATGCTTGCTTATTAATGGGAAGTGGGCAATATTGTGTGATTAGTTGGAATGGGTCATAGAAACTGTTCTACTGGGGTTGAGTGTATATACTCAGGAAAACAAATGATAGATCAGATCATTAGCTTGAAAGCACTGAATTGGAACAAAGGAAATTTGATGTTCTTTTAAGAAATATTTCTATCATGTTGTAGTAAAGAAATGAATTTCCCTTCTCTCCTCTGGAGAATTTCCTGTCTGAACACTGGGCACAAATCATACAGAATCAGATTATTTCTCTTTTGAATGATGCTAGGAAAACCCAGGTAAGTTTTCACTCTACAGCGCTGTTTGGCAATATTCTTTTAATGCAACAAAATTTTTGTCTTTAAAAAAAAGTCTCTGTTGCATGATACATTGATTTAAATTGCATCTAATTTTCTTAAATCATGGAGTGGTATATTTTTGAAGTTATTTTGAAATAGACCTTAGGAATCTTGGTGATTTGATAATTTAGTTTGATAAACTTCGTTTAATATACTATGAGCTCATGAACATTTTTTCATAAATATTCTGCAGAAAAGTAATAGATCTTTTCCTCACAATTATATCTATTTTTACATAATTTTTTTCTGATATTATCCCTAAATTCTGGAGCATTCCTCTTTGTGGCCAGGTTGCCATTTTTCACGAAATACAAATCTTGCATGAGTTCTTGGTGATCTCTCTTGCCTCAGACATGCACTTAAGGTTTATGTTACTCATTTGGCCCTGGCACATGTCATTAGTCTTTTTAAGTTTGCATTCTTTGAATCACCAGGTGATTTTAAACTATTTTATAGCAGGGTTCATGCTGACAATGAATTCAGAGGAGAGAGAATGTGGATAAGGATAATAAAGAAAGATTTCACAGGTAAGTCTGTATGTAAACTGAATCTTGGGAGACTCATCTAGACAGAGAGGAGGAAAGAAGTTAACCTGGATGTTGGAACTAATGCAATAGAAGTGAAGAGATGGTGACAAAGATCTAGGGACATCACTGCTATTTAAACAGTTGATGAGCACATGTAGGTTTAAACGAAAGTGATGGTATCGGTAATGAAAATCAAGAGATAGATGCAACATTTAATTTAGAATTAAATCACAGGGAAAATCTGTTAAAGAAATCCTTTTGTGCAGGAGAGTTTGAACCTCTTAACATCCAATTTATAGTTCAATTCTAAGATTCTATATTCCAGAGTTTTGACTATTCATTGAATGTCAGAGATATTGTCAAAATAAGGTACAAATCATGTAAACTGAATTCAAAGGAGACTGACTTATAAACTAGAATCCTTGTTTATTAGTGTAATGGTAGATCATTAGATCTAAGCAAGACAGCATTGTTCACTGGAGTGGGTTATAAGAAACCTATCCTGTTGGAATTGAGTATGTCCATACAGGCAAACAAATTATAGTTTAATGTTAACTTTAATATTAATTGTGACTTTTTCTATCTGCTCCTTGACCTTAAACTTGAAGATAGAAATTAATTTTTGGATTAGTTTCGATGAACAAATTTAGATATGTATTTACATTTAAAATATCTTGTACGTGAGAGAGAGAAATTTGGAACAGGGGAATCAGATAATAGTTTTCATCAAGGTGTATTTCACCAAGGAATATTACTTAATTCCTAATTATTTTTAATTTTTAACCTGGCTGAACAGTTGGTATTGAAAAGCAAGGTTATTATTTTTGAAAGATGACTTTATAATATTAGCGTTTAGATCAATAAACACTGGCAGCTCTAAGACATACACTTAGTGAAGAGTTTCCCTTGGTTGGAAGTCACCAGTGGGCACAAGCCGTGCATGTGGGAATGCACTGCTGAAGATTTTACTGGCTAAGATAAGCTTTTGGTAACATGTACTTCAAAAGAGTTGTTACCTAAATATATCACTTCTGGTTTTTTATTTTTCCATGACAGATCTTTAGGAATTTGAGTCTTCATTTTGTTTTCTACCCATTGAAATGTTAAACAAATTGTTACGTAGCAAGTTGTTGGATATAAAAATATATGAGTATGTATGTATTAGTTTTCTGAATAATCTTAAGGGATGTTTATCATTCCAACCCAGATGTTAGACTATTAAAGCACATCACTAGAGATATGGGATAGCTCTATTCTAGGTATTAGTTAGGGCATATCATTTTGAATTTAAATTCCAGTCTTTACCTACTGAAGATTCAGCTAGAAAAACTACTTTCCGGTGTTAGTCATATCAGGACCCCTGCTTCATGTGGATCTTGGGCAAATATACATTAAGAGAAAGATATTTTTTCATCAGAAGTTTAGGAGATTTTATCAACCATCGCTCTCTGAAGGCATCTCAGGAGACAAACATCAAGACGCTTTTATTTTTTAATGTTTATTCATTTGAGAGAGAGAGGGAGAGAGAGAGCGCTTGCACACAAGGGAGGGCAGAGTGGATCCAAAGAGGGCTCTGTGCTGACAGCAGGAGCCTGATATGGGGCTTCTAGCATGCAACGCATTGCTTAATTATTTCCATTGTCAATCACTTCCATAACAACACTATAACCTTCCACAATAGTATGATTGGAATAGGAGAGCAGAATAAAAAGGGTGTATGTGTGTGCATATTTGTGTGTATGGAGAAGGGGCTAGCGGTATATGTGTTGGTGGAAATAATCTTATCAGGAAAGAACATCACCACTGGTTTCTGATTGTTTGGACTTTGCCTCTCTGACCTGAGGTTGATATTTTACTTTTGTGTAGTCCTTGTTTGACATACCGGAAGTATTAAAAGATTCAGGCAAGAAGATACAGGCAATCAGTAAAGATACTCCAAGCCATTAAATCTGAAGAACAGTGAATAGAAGTTTGCATGAAAATATCTCACCAATCACACTATTATTTTGTATTAAGGCATTTATCAGCTAATGAAGAAAAAAGTCTGCCTGACCTCCTTATAATTACATTAGGCCTTTGATTACTGATATTTTATACAATTATCTAGGTTATAGAAAGTCTTCCACATATATAAATAGAATTTGTAAAGGATATTTGTTATACTGTACATGCAAAAACAGATTTTTATTCATACTGATAATCAGAGACATTTGTATCTAGAATAGAATATTAACCACTGAAAATCAATCTGCTTTTACTAGCTTGTACTTTGGACTGTTGCCGTTTGAAAAGTTTCAAGAGAACCCTTTGAGATACTTGGATGTAATTACTTTGCAAGTGTCATTGTTTGCTTTATTATGATTGTTTTTTGAGTCACTTGTTATGCACTTTTCAAATATCATCCAAAATAGAGAAACTTGTATTAGGAAACCCTAAATATCTGTCATCCAGTGTCATGAAATCTAACTAATGACAAATCTCATTTCATTTATAATTTCCTTTTTCCTATTCCCCCTATTGAGTTATTTTGAAAGTATATCTCAGGAATCACTATAATTTTGCACATAAAAATATATGTATGCATCTCTAAAATTAAGCACCTATTTTCTAATGCAGCTACAATACCATTGTAATGTAAAAAATGACAAATATTTCTTAATATAATGAAATCTCTAATGGTAAACTTTCTACTGTCTCTATCATGTTTTGATATAGATTATATATTAATTATTGTACATAATTTTATATTGATAATTATATAGATTATATATTTATATTAACTTAATATATATTAACTATAGGGGCGCCTGGGTGGCCCAGTCAGTTAAGCGACTGACTTCGGTTCAGGTCATGATCTCACGATTTGTGAGTCCGAGCCCCGCGTCGGGGTCTGTGCTGACAGCTCAGAGCCTGGAGCCTGCTTTGGATTCTGTGTCTACCTCTCTCTGCCCCACCCCCACTCATGCTCTGTCTCTCTCTGTCTCAGAAATAAACATTAAAAAAATTAAAAATATATATGTTAACTATATTAACATTAATGTTAATATACATATGTACAGATAAATACTTCTGTCTATCATTATCCCATCTATCTACGTAATGCATATATACTTTTGGATTTCCAGGATCCAAAAATGTTTATATATTGCATTTGCTTTAAAGATCTTCTGAATATCTTTTATTTTTTTTATTATTTTTATTTATTTTTATTTTTTTTTTAACGTTTTTATTTATTTTTGAGACAGAGAGAGACAGAGCATGAATGGGGGAGGGGCAGAGAGAGAGGGAGACACAGAATCGGAAGCAGGCTCCAGGCTCTGAGCCATCAGCCCAAAGCCCGACGCGGGGCTCGAACTCACAGACTGTGAGATCGTGACCTGAGCCGAAGTCGGACGCTTAACCGACTGAGGCACCCATGCGCCCCCTGAATATCTTTTAATCTGTAGATTCTAAAGCCAAATTTTATCCCTTTGAAATTTATTTGTCAGAGAAATAGATTCTCCTTCAGAGTACATCTGTATTTTGAATATTGCTTTACTGCATTCTTGTGGTTTAACATAATTTTTTTAACATAATTTTTAAAGTAGTGTATTTCCTGTCATCTGCTGGCTAGATCTAGAAATTAGTTTATATGAAGTTTCCATCTTTTGGACAAAAAAAAGACCTAATTGATAGTGCTTCTTTTCTCAACAAGAGCTTCTTAATATACAATTGAGTTTTGTTTTTGGTTTTTTGTTGTTTTGTTGTTTTTGTTTAATAATATCAGTTATCACTGAGAATCATTGGCAGATCCATTATTTTTCAGGGATTTGCATTCTTAATTTTTAAATAAGTTTTCTAAGTGAAGAATCTATTCTTATTGATTTCAGCCATTTTACTGTGGTTTTAATTAAAGTAAAATGCAAAGAACTTAACAGTGTACTGGGTTTTGACAAATGGTTGTACCCATGGAACTGAAAGAATGATCAATATCTGAGTTTTCTTTTCCTACTTCTGTCTTTGGAAAAAAGGCAATGTTAAAATTTTTATTATTGAAAATAGGCTTTATCTGTTCTTGAATTTCATATAAACAGAATCAAACATGTTTTCTTATAAGTCTGATTTCATTTGCTTAGGATAATGTATTGAAGATTCATCTGTACTGTTACATGTACCATTGATTGACTCCCTTTTATTTATTAAGTATATCCATAGTGTGAACATAGCAAAAGATAAACTGAAGCATATTAAAATGTTAAGCGTTTTTTGGAGCAAAAATAGATTTGAATTGGGTGGCATCAAACCAGAAGTGGATAGGAACACTACCCAGGCAGGAGCCAGGAGAGAGGCTTATACGAAGGAAATGCAGAACCAATAAAAGAAAATTGGTTGATTGGCTGTAACTTAAAACCTAGTTGACTGCAATTTGTTGTCCTTGGTGTTTTGGTTTCATAATCTTGAGGCACTTACAGACTTAGATTTTAGTGTGCTTATGTAGGCTACCACAGCATTAAAGTCTACTGGCTTTCTTATTTAATTAATTTAACACCATGGTTTATTTACTGATCCTCCAGTTGATGAATATGTAGGTTGTTTTCGGATGTTGTCTACTCTAGAAAATCAGCTATGAACATTCTTACAGAATACGTTTTGTAAATATATACTTTTACATTTATTGGCTACATACCAAAGAGTGGAATGTCTATATTTTATAGTAAATTGTATACTTAACTTTCTAAGAAAGTGCCATGGGTTTCCAGCATGGAACCATTATGTCTTCCCAGTAGGAATAAATGAGAGTTCAGATTTGTCCATATCCTTGTCAACACTGGACCTAGCTAATCTTTTTTTTATTTTATTATTATTATTTTTTTAAGTTTAGCCATCTAGTGGATATGTAGTGGTAACATATTGTGATTTACCTTGAATTTATCTGAAAGTTGATGATGTTATCACTTCTTAATGTGCTTATTGGCTATTCACATATAAGTGTCTGTTGACTTTTCAACATTTTTATAAGAATTTTGTGGCTTGCCATCTCATGGTTGAGTTGTAAGAGTTCTTTATATATTCCACATATAAGTCCTTTGTCATTTGTATGAATTACAAGTTCTTTCCCAGTCTTTGATGTTTTTATTTCTTTTACAAGATTTTTTATAAAGAGTAATTTTTATTTTAATGAATTATCATGTTAATTTTGTGGAAGTTGTCCTTTATATCCTATGTAAGAAATATTTGTCCACATGAAGGGAATGAAGGTATTTTCTTATTTCTGAAAGATTTATAGACTTATATTAGCTATATTATCTGAAATTAAATTTTGTGTATATGAGACTGGATTTGTTTCTAACCATAAATGTATCCAGTGTTAGCACAATTTAGGGAAAAGATTTGTTTATCATTGTATTGCACTGGCTTTTTGTCAATGCTTGATTGACTATATACATGTGAGCCTATTTCTTTGCTCTCCATTATATTCCATTTTTTACACCAATTCCAAACTACCTTAATTAATGTATTTTTACATTGAATTTTGAAACCAGGTAGTGCAAGTCCTCCAACTTTATTCTCTCACTTCCCCCTTCCCTTCTTCCTTTCTCTTTCTCATGCACAAACAGTCCTTCTCGCCCCCTCTCTCTCTCAATACCCTGTATATATTCTAAATATTTTTAATTTCCATACAAAATCTCAAATTTATTTTTCCATTTCTATAAAAAAATTGACATTGTGGTGACACAATATGCATAGAACTAATATTCTAATAACATTGAAACTTCCAGTGAATTAATGTTATATTTTTCCCTTTTAAGTCTTCACTAATCTCTTTCAGCAATATGTTCTAGTACTCAGTAACAATATCATGCATGATTTTTGCTGAATTTGTGCATGTGTTTATTAATTTTGTTGAATTTATGAGTTGTCAAATTTATTATTTCTATTAAATATTTATTGCTACCATAAATGGTATTTTTCCAGTTTTATTGAGAAATAATTTGCATACATCATTGTATAAGTTTAAAGCATCTGCATAAAAATTTGACTTGTATATATTGTAAAATCACTACCACAGTATGTTCAGCTAACATCCATTTCTTATATACTGACAATAAAAAAAGAAAGAAAAAAAAGGACCAAATTTTTCTCCTTGTGATACCTCTTAAGACTTACTCTTAACAACTTTCCTATATATTAGACAGCAATGTTAGCTATAGCTATAAAGTGTATTTTAAAATTTAATTTTCTAGTTATTTGTTGCTAGCATATACATTAAATTGAATATTGATCTTGTATCTTGAGATCTTGCTAAATTCATGTATTATTTCAGGTCACATGTTTGTAGATTCCTTTGGAAATTTTATGTTCATAATCATGTCATCAGCAGAAAAAAATCTATATCTCTTTCCAATGTTTATATGCTTTGCTTCTTTAAAAATTTTTCTTTTGGCCTCACTGCTTTTAACTAGAACCTAAATTGTGATACTGAATAGAAGTGTTAAAATAAAACATCCTGCTTTGCTCCTAATTTTAGGAAACAATATTTCATCAATAAGTATGATGTTACCAATATATCTTAGGTTTAAATCCTTTATTAGATTGAAGAAGTTTTTTTTAATTTTATTTCCAAGTAATTAAAGTTAAAATGTCATTATTCTATCATTCTTTCTGTATTTCTAAATAGAATACTGTCTCAAAGAGAAATTCCTCATCAGTTATATGGTTAGCTTGAAGAAAAATTATACTAGAAATCATAATAAATGTCTCATTATTTATTTTTATTCTAGTTACAAAAATAACATGTTGATTCATTTCATTTTTTGGAAATTAATTAGCAGTTTTCTTTTTTTTAATATAATATTTATGACCTCCTTGATTTTTGATACATTTGATCTAATAAACACATTGTAGTTATTATTCTCAACTGATGCTCCTGTTTTTAAATCTTTGAGAAATGGTAGAGCCTCTTTTTTATTGGTTCCTGAGCCCTCTTGATAAAATGTTAGCATTTTTTTATTAGCCTCATAGCTGTCTGATAAGAAAAGTTATTACAGTCTCAATATGTAGCATGCATATTTTGTTTTTCCATACCTACAATCGGCTATTTCTCTAAAGTATTTTGGTTACTTTTATTTAGAGAAAAAAAAAAGTCTTAATTTGTCTGCTAGGGGTGCACTTTACCATTGGATTTCCTTTTTCTTTTTTTTTTTTTTTTTTACGTTTATTCATTTTTGAGAGACAGAGAGAGACAGAGTTTGAGCCCGGGAGGGGTAGAGAGAGAGGGAGACACAGAATCCAAAGGAGGCTCCAGGCTCTGAGCTGTCAGCACCGACCCTGATGAAAAGTTGGAACTCACAAATCATGAGATCATGACCTGAGCCGAAGTTGGATGCTTAACCGACTGAGCCACCCAGGTGCCCTGGATTTCATTTTTTTCCCTAGGCTTTTACAATAATGAAAAGCACTTTTTTGTTTGTTTGTTTGTTTTGTTTTTTTCTTACTTAACATTGAATTTACTATAAGTTCATAATTATATTTTAAATTCAACTTTAAGAATTATAGAACTACATGTATTTGATTATATATGCAAATATTCATATATACACTTTTTTTTTCAATTTTGAACATTATAGTATTAGCATGGTTATTCTTTTTTTTCAATTTTTTAATGTTTCTTTATTTTTGAGAGAGAGAGAGACAGAAAGCCAGCGGAGGAGGGGCAGAGAGAGAGGGAGACACAGAATCTGAAGCAGGCCTCAGGTTCTGAGCTGTCAGCACAGAGCCTGATGCGGGGCTCAACCCCATGAGCCATTGGATCATGACCTGAGCTGAAGTCAGACACTTAACCGACTGGGCCACTCAGGCATCCCAGCATGGTTATTCTTTATTTTATTCTGCACTGTATATATTATAATTATATGGTTCAAATTAATTATAATTATAATTAAATGGTTCAAATTAATATTCCCATATTATTACCAGAACTATGATTATTGAAAGTAGTGTTAGAGTTTTTGTTAATTTATTTTTGTCTTTTTGGTGTATATCACCAAGCAAGAATTTACTGCTAATTTTCTGTGTTTTAAATTCATTTGAAATAATTCCATCCTATGCAGTTATTCCACCAATTTTATAAAATATATTATCAGTTAAAGAGTTTTGGAACTTTTTTCCTTTTATCTTTATCAATAAGGAGAAAGGTTAGCAAGAATATTATTTATACATGTTTTACCTTTTTTAAACTTATCTTCTTTTTTAAGTTTTGAGGGGAGAAACTTCTTGTGTACTGTCTAAGTAATAATTTTGTTTCTATCGAAGAACAGGTTTACTTTCATCTTTAAAATATTTTGGTATATCTTTAGAATCTTTTGAACCAATATTTTATATTATTTATATATGTAATGTACAGTCTAACTGAATAATTTGATTTTTGCAAAGGCTAAGAAATCATACATTAAGGTATAATTAATATTTAGACCAGAACATATATGAAGCATAATTGCAATTTTTTAAACTTTTTTACTGGGACCTTATGAAGATAAAAAGCTTCTGCACAGCAAAGGAAACAACCAACAAAACTAAAAGGCAACCAACGGAATGGGAAAAGATATTTGCAAATGACACATCGGACAAAGGGCTAGTATCCAAAATCTATAAAGAGCTCATCAAACTCCACACCCGAAAAACAAATAACCCAGTGAAGAAATGGGCAGAAAACATGAATAGACACTTCTCTAAAGAAGACATCCGGATGGCCAACAGGCACATGAAAAGATGTTCAACGTCGCTCCTTATCAGGGAAATACAAATCAAAACCACACTCAGATATCACCTCACGCCAGTCAGAGTGGCCAAAATGAAGAAATCAGGAGACTATAGATGCTGGAGAGGATGTGGAGAAACAGGAACCCTCTTGCACTGTTGGTGGGAATGCAAATTGGTGCAGCCGCTCTGGAAAGCAGTGTGGAGGTTCCTCAGAAAATTAAAAATAGACCTACCCTATGACCCAGCAATAGCACTGCTGGGAATTTATCCAAGGGATACAGGAGTACTGATGCATAGGGGCACCTGTACCCCAATGTTTATAGCGGCACTCTCAACAATAGCCAAATTATGGAAAGAGCCTAAATGTCCATCAACTGATGAATGGATAAAGAAATTGTGGTTTATATACACAATGGAATACTACGTGGCAATGAGAAAAAATGAAATATGGCCTTTTGTAGCAACATGGATGGAACTGGAGAGTGTGATGCTAAGTGAAATAAGCCATACAGAGAAAGACAGATACCATATGGTTTCACTCTTATGTGGATCCTGAGAAACATAACAGAAACCCATGGGGGAGGGGAAGGAAAAAAAAAAAAAAAAAAAAAAAAAAGAGGTTAGAGTGGGAGAGAGCCAAAGCATAAGAGACTGTTAAAAACTGAGAACAAACTGAGGGTTGATGGGGGGTGGGAGGGAGGGCAGGGTGGGTGATGGGTATTGAGGAGGGCACCTTTTGGGATGAGCACTGGGTGTTGTATGGAAACCAATTTGACAGTAAATTTCATATATTAAAAAATAAAAAAAATAAAAAAAAATAAAAAAAAAAAAGAAAATCAGTAAGGATAAAGACAATTATTAAAATATTAAACCTTTCATTTCAAAGCAATTTAAAAATATTTTTTTTCTAAAAAACTAGGTAGGGTATGGTTATTACATGAAGTAATAAAATACAGAAGAAAACAAACAGGAACAAATTATTTATAATTGTTCTATCTACAGAGAATAGTATAGGCAATTTAGTGTATAGGCTGCCATATATATTTTATATGTAGCCTACTTATCTAGATTTTATATTTTATATCAATATGTACATTGAAAATACTAAATAAAACTTTTCTAACTAGCTTGATATTTCCTAAATATTATGAACACATTGCATTTGTATAAAATAAAATTCAATGGCTGAATGACGATGACGATGATGATGATGATGATACAGTTAACATTAACATAATTTGCCACATACCAGACACGATGCAAATTGCTTTAGTTGCGTTAACACAGCAAATCTTCACGACTATACTGTAAAGGAAGGATTATTATTATTTTGCTAATTTACAGCTAAAGGAACTGAATCACAAAGAAATAACCTGCCCAAAGTCATTCTACTGGTAAATGGTTCTTTAGTTCATGCTCTGAAACACTTTATCACACCATTATAACATTTGTTGCTCCATAACTTATCTAACTATTTCACCATACTTGGAATATTTTTATTCTACCCTGTGTTTAGTTATTTATAAATAGCATGCAATAATAGTCATTTATGTCTTTTAACATTTAGTTATTTTCTTAACAAGTGCACCTGGGTGGCTCAGTCGATTGAGTCTTTGACTTCGGCTCAGGTCATGATCTCACGGTTGGTGGGTTCGAGCCCCACCTCGGGCTCTGTGCTGACAGCTCAGAGCCTGGAGCCTGCTTCAGATTCTGTGGTTTCCCTTTCTTTCTGCCCCCTCCCCTGCTTGTGCTCTGTCTCTCTCTCTCTCTCTCTCTCTCTCTCTCTCTCAAAAATAAACATTAAAAACTTAAAAATTATTTTATTAGCATAAATCCTTACTAGTGCTTTTGTACACTACTTTGACAATTTGATGAACATGTGAACAATACCAACCAATGAGGCTGGTTTTGCGATTACAAGCATGCCTGGTTTTCTTGTACTTTACTGTGTTTCACAGATACTATGTTTTTTACAAATTCAAAGACTGACAGGCAACCCTGCATCAAGGAAATCTATTGGTGCCATTATTCAAACAGAATTTGCTCACTTTGTGTCTCTGTGTCACATTCTAGTAATTCTTACAATACTTCAAACTTTTTCACTATTATATTTGTTACAGTGATCGGTGATCAGTGATCTTTTATGATACTATTGTAATTGTTTGGGGGCACCATGCACTGTGCTTATATGAGATATTGAACTTAACTGATAAATGTATGTGTTCTTACTATTGCACTGACTTCTATCGCCCATCTCTCTCCCTCTTCTTGAGCATCCATATTCCCTGAGACACAACAATATTGAAAATAGGCCAGTTATTAACTTTACAATGGCCTCTAAGTGTCACACATGTCTCACTTTAAATCAAAAGATAGAAATGATTAAGCTTCAGTGAGGAAGACACATCAAAAAATTGAGATAGGCTAAAAGCGAGGCCTCTTGTGCCAGCTACCAAACTGTGAATGCAAAAGAAAATTTCTTGAAGGAAATGAAAAATGCTACTCCAGTGAAAAATATGAAGTATAAAGAAAGCATAACAGTATTTTTGATACAGAGGAAGTTTTAGAGGTCTGGATAAAAGATCAATCCAACCACACAACATTCCCTTAAATCAAAGCCTATTCCAGAGCAAGGCCCTCTCTTCAATTCTATGAAAGCTGAGTGACCTTTAGGAAGCTGCTGAAGATAAGCTGGAAACTACTAGAGGTTGGTTCATGAGGTTTCAGGAAACAAGCCATCTCCATAACATAAATGTGCAAGGTGAAGCAGCAAGTTATCCAGATCTAGCTAAGATAATCAATGCCCATGACTACTCTAAACAGCAGATTTCAATGTACATGAGACACTCTTATATATGGAAAGAAGATATCATCTAAGACTTTCACAGCTAGAGAGAAGTTAATGCCTGGCTTCAAAGGATGGACTGACTCTCTTGTTAGGAGCTAATGCAGCTTGTGGTTTTAAGTTGAAGCCAATCCTCATTTATCATTCTGAAAACCCCAGGGCCCTTGAGAAGGATGCTCGACCTATTCTGCCTATGCTCTAGAAATAGAACAGCAAAGCCTGGAGGATGGCACATCTGTTTCCAACATGGTTTACTGAATATCTTAAGCCCACAGTTGAAAACTACTGCTCAGAAAAGAAAGAAAGAAAAAAAAGAAAGAAAGAAAGAAAGAAAGAAAGAAAGAAAGAAAACAAGAATGCAAGAAAGAAGAAAATATGATTCCTTTCAAAATATGACTGCTCATAGACAACGCACCTGGTCACCCAAGTGCTCCAAGGGAGAAATACAGTGAGTTGACCATTATTTTCAGGTTTGCTAACACGACTTGCAATCTACAGCTTAGGGACCAATGAATACTTTCAGCTTTCAATTCTTATGATTGAGGAAATAAATACATTTCATAAGCCTATAGCTACCTAGATAGTAATTCCTCTGATAGATCTGGGCAAAGCAAATTGAAAACCTTCAGGTAAGAAATTCACTCATCTAGATACCATTAACAATATTCATGAATCATAGAAAAAGGTCAAAATATCATTAACAGCAGTTTGGTAAAGTTGATCCCCACCCTCATGGGTGATTTGGAGTGGTTCATGACTTCCGTGGATGAAATAAATGCAGTGGTGGACACAGCAAGAGAACTAGAATTCAAAGGGCAGCCTGAAGATATCAATGAATTACTACAATCTCATAATAAAATGTGAACAGGTGAGGGATTTCTTCCTATGCATGAGCAAAGAAAATGGTTTGTTGAGATGGAATCTATGCCCGTTGAAGATGCTGTGAAGATTGTTGAAATGAAACAAAGGATTCAGAATATTACATAAACTGGTTTATAAAGCAGTGGCAGGGTGTGAGAGAATTGACCACAATTCTGAAAGAAGTTCTACTGTGAGTAGAATACTATTAAACAGCATCATGTGCTATGGAGAATTCATTCGTGAAAGAGTCAATTGATGCAACAAACTCCATTACTTTCTTATTTTAAGAAATTGCCACAGTCACCTCAACCTTCAGGAATGACCATCCTGAATGACCACCCTCCACCAGCAAAGATTATGACTTCTTGAAAACACAAATGATAGCATTTTTTTTAGCAATGAAGTATTTTTAAATTTAGCCACGTGCATTGTTTTTGTAGACATAATGCTATTGCACACTTAATAGCCTACAGTGTAATGTAAAAATAACTTTTATATATACCAGGAACCCCCCCAAATTGTTTTACTGGCTTTCTTGTGATATTTACTTTATTGTAATGATCTGAAACCACACCCTCAATGTATTTGAGGTATACAGTTTTCAGAAACCCCAGGTCTACAATCACAAAGAATAGTATAAAAGGATGAATTTGAGCTGAGAGGCATGAAGTATAATGTTTATTCTACTAAATATAAATTGATGGAATATTTTTAAAGTTTATTTTTATTCTTGAGAGAGGGAGAGAAAGAGAGAGAGGGAGAGAGAGAGAGAGAGAGAGAGAGAGAGAGAGAGAGAGAACGTGAGCAGGGGAGGGGCAGAGAAAGAGAGATAGAATCCCAAGCGCACAGAGCCAGATGCAGGGCTCTAACTCATGAATCATGAGATCATGACCTGTGCTGAAATTAAGAGTCAGCCACTTAACTAGTTGAGCCACCCAGGATCCCAGAATTGATGGAATTTTCTGATAAAGAATAGAGGCAGTGTGCGTTTTTATTTGCTTACAAATACATGAAAACAGATAGTTTCGAGAGAGAAATACCCTCTATTTCTATAATTTGGTAAGATTTCCTTGGAACTCCTATTGAATAATATTAAACAGTAAAATTTGAATATGAAGAATCAGAATAAAAGTTGTGTTGGAAAGAGAAACAATCTTGCAGGAAATAAAACATACAAAAGACAAGATTGAGTTACAGGGGAGTAGTAAACTACAACTAGGAAGAATAAAGCAGAATTTAAATGTGATTCAAATCTCAGAAATTTGGGGAAGGAAGTGGAGAAGAATCTGGAAGCTACAATGAGAAAGAAGAATGCAGACCACACCTGAAGATCCAGTGTTTCCAAAGGTCTGAGGGAAAATAAATCCAACAATTTGGAGAGGCCTACAGGGGAAGCAGTGTCCTCAAGGAAATTCCATTTTAAGTTGGAGCAAAAAAGAGAATGGGAACATTTAGCAAGAGTTTGAGGAGAGAGGATGTTTTGCTTATAACAATCCTTGGGTTTTAGAGTCTTGTTTCAGAAACTTGGAAGGCCTGAGAGATCAGATCAGAGTGGGCAGTGCCCATAGCAATGTATAGACTGAAGGACAAGATGAGGAACCATCCTGACCAAGACCTCTTGCAGTGACCAAATATATTAGAGCACAAGATTTAATGAAAATGTTCTTATGGTAGAGGTTGGAGGTCAGGATTTGGGGGGAATGAGAAAGGTGTGCCCCTTTCTACATGGTTCCCTTTACCTTCAAACATAAAAGTGGGACAAATGGGTTTTAGTCAGTTAGCCATGTGAAGGGTGTGTGTGTGTGTGTGTGTGTGTGTGTGTGTATTTAAAGAAAAAAGGGAGCATGTGGGAAGTACCAATAAATATCAGTCTAGGACACTTTAAAAGAAAATCGGAAAGAAATCTTGCAGGGAAAATGCCCAGGGCCATATAACTAGTAAATGGTAAAGTCAGGACAAAATGCTAGGCCTTCCCTCTCTGGATATTGTTTCTGACCCACCTAAATTAATTGCAATTTGTTGCAGGCTTATCAGGGTCCCTCTCAGTTCAACAGACAATAAAGCTTTTATAAAACAAAGATATATTATGTGCTCTTCACAGGCTACATGACTCAAAAACATTCACCTACTTCCATGCTTAATAAACAGGCAATATTTCACCACTCCAGATTTAATGTATACATTATAATGTAATTATAAAATTAAATTTCATGTAAATTTCAGTTAATTATTAAGCAAACTGGTCATCTCTTGAATGTTAATTAAATATCTGTGAGTACTCATCCAATGAGAAAATGAAATGCATATACAAATGCCCTTTACTGCAAATTACACTTATTTGAAAATCTTTTATAAGTGACTGAGAATGGTGTAATTTATGATCAACTTGTCCTCTGCCTAAGACTTTAATAATCTATGTATAAATTACATATCTGTAAAAGTAGCATTCCTTATTTATTGCTTTAACATTCCAGTGCTTGTAGTATAACAATTTTATTAATTGTTTTTTGATAACCTAAACTATAAATCATTGTTTATAACATTTGTACATTGATTAAAAACCAAGGAAATTAATTTTATGGTAGACAAAATTCTAAGCTAGTCTCTAATATTCATGCCTTCTGGTGATAAGCACCATATAATCTCCCTAACACAGTTGAGTGCAGGACTAAACTATGAAATTATATCCATTATAACCATATCCATGACTCCTGTATTAGGTTATGTTATATGAAATAGTTTATCCTGAAAGAGAGAGAGAGAGAGAGAGGTGAGACTGGACTAATCAGGTGAACCTTTAAAGAGATTAGAAGTATGAGAGGATTCGGGTGCCTGGGTGGTTCGGTCGGTTAAGCATCAGACCAGCTCAGGTCATGATCTTGCAGCTTGTGAGTTCAAGCCCTACATCGGGCTCTGTGCTGCCAGCTCAGAGCCTGGAGCCTGTTTCAGATTCTGTGTCTCCCTCTTTCTCTCTGCCCCTTCCCTGCTCATGCTCTGTCTCTCTTTCTCTCTCAAAAATAAATATTAAAAAAAAAGAAGTGTGAGAGGATTTGATATTATGGAAAATGAGTGATATTATCTATAGTTGGCTTTGAAGATAAAGGAAACCATCTGGGAAGGAACAAGAATGGCATATGGAGTCAAAGAATGGGTCCTAATTGATAACCACCAAGGAAACAAGGACTTCAGCCCTGTAAGCGAATATTGGGTTAGAGAAAGGTTCAAACTGTATAGCCTGGTGTGCAATTAAACCCTGTACTTGTTTTCCATTGACTGTCAAGGCACCATAGCACCTGTTTCTTAGAAGTATCAATTTAAGCACCTCAAAATAGTATACCTTTTGTTTCATGTTAAAATCACTTCCTTTTTTGTTTTAAGTATATTTTATTATCTTTATATGTTTTTTAATAGAATGCTAGTCTGAGAGAGCCTAACCTAAATAGCAGTACTTTAAAAATTCTCAATGGAATATTTAATGACAATTGTATATAGCTCCGCTGTTACGTTAAAGTGGATTTATTGTTATCTCACTGCATACTAGATTTGTTAACTGGAACAAGTTCACTTAAGCATAATTCTTACGTTTCAGTTTTCATCTTTATGAAATAATGATAATAGTAGTATCTATTTCCTAAACTTGGGTGTAATGACTTTAGATGGATTGGTAGATTAATAGATGGATAATGATGATGATAGTTTGATAGATGATGATGATAGATAGATAGACACACATACACTATTTAATATGCCAAATATGCCAAAATATGTCAAAAGCTAAGCATTAAATACAAGTTTGTGATTATTAATGATACCAGTGACTATTTAGTTTGATCTTTACTAATTGCAATTACAGAAATCATATCAGTAGTTATGATGTTTAAAGGAGGCAAAAAAACCCTTTTCTTTCTATTCATTTACAAATTCAAAATTTATGAAAACAATAACTTCTGATCATTAATAAATAGCTGTTATATTGGCATTCTATCAATCAGAACAAGGAATTTCAAATAAACAAGCTTAGATGATTCTTTTTTGGCTATATTTGGCTTTAATCCTCTAACTTGTGAGGATCCAACACTTTTTTTAAATCTTGATTTATGCCTTAGAGAACAAAGTATAAGCCAAGGATAATTCATTGACCTGACAAAAACTACAGCAAAAAGAGAAAAAAGTCAATGGGACTTGGTGATAGTTTATCACTCACAGTGACTGGGTTTATCTCTGGGCCAAAATCAATAATGTTGGGGAACAAAAACTGGGATGGAAGAATGCGCTGAATGTCTCTCTAGTTAATATGTCTATTTGCTTTTTTTTAACTTCCTTTTTCTAATCCAATGCATTATTCTTGAGTAAATGCTAATATATTATTTTATGAAAAATGAATTTTACCTTTGAATGATGACAGAACTAAAACTAAAGTCAATTTCCTATCAAGTCTCCCATATACCTAGTCACACTTGTATTAGTAAAGTTGACAAGATACTTAATTATATTCAATAATGTTTAATCTCAGAATTATAGCTATGTTATACATTGTTCATAAAATCATATCAATTAGATTTTAATAAAAATTTTCCTAAATCTTTTTTTCTGATGATTATTTTTCAAAATAATAAGGATAAAAATTGCTACCTCTTATTAATCTTGGAAACTTTAAGAGGGTCATCTTGTTTTCACCCTTAAGATAAGGCCTCGCATTCTTTTTTATGTTTTTAATTATGTACATATATAAGAAAAGGAGCATCAGTAGTTACTGACCAACCTTAATGTGTTGAGGAATTTATACATGACATGAAATATTTTGTTCCTTTAATTGTCCTACAGTTTTAGAGCTGGTTAGGATAGGTATGAAAGAATTTTCTCAAGTAATTTACTACTTTCAGTTTTTATATTAGTAAACCGGTGATGATAATAAAATATTGAACCCTTCATAAATGCTACACACTGGTCCCAATATTTTGCATATAGAATGTTACTTAAAACATACAAGACCCTTACGAGGAGGAAGCTCACGTTTTCTCTACTTTACAAGTGAAGAAATTGGTGAACCAAGATCAAGCCTTGCCTCTTGTGTTCAAACCATTCCAGATGTATGCCATGTGTCTTGGATAGGCATCCGACAAAGGTCCTGTTTATCTCTGTAACCAAAATAATCATAATCATAATCATAATCATAATCATAATCATAATCATAGTAAAAGTCTGAGAGTAGCTATCCCACTAATTGTATTATAACCTTTGTTAAGAACTGTGATGGATGAGATATTTTACCCTACTTGCAAACTATCAGCTTATCCTTCCACAGCTTCTGTAGAAGCTGGTAGAGGAAACAAGACTTTGGGGTCAAAGATGAAGGACAGTTTGTTACACCAGTAGTGGTAGCCAGAGTATCAGAATTTTGGAGATAATTATTCAAGTCCCAATTTGTGTAGGACAACAGCAAGAAAGCCAGGTGATACACACATGGTGCTTTACAGAAGAGGAACTCTGAGTTTAGGAAGTCTAAGTATCTTATAATGGGTACCAAGCAAATCTACCCTTTGCCTTGGAAGGGTAAAATACCTTTATCTTTTGATAAAGATATTCTAAAGTCTCTTTGCTATAGAAATACCCTTGAAAATTTAGTCTAATACAATCAACACTTTTGTTTACACGATTATATAAAAACGTGAGATCCATGGGAAATTGTTTCCCAATAATCCCTTTCTATTTCCCAAATGTGAGCCAATTTTGGATTCAGACCCATTTGTCTGAAGTGCTGGCCAAGTTCCTAGGAGAAAGCCTCCTGCAAACTTGGTGAATGTATATCAAGATGATTTCCAGAGTCCTTTTCCAAAGAGACTTAGAACTATTTACTGAAATTAGCTAATGCTGAAAAGGGACATTTCTAGGAACTAAATATTTCTAGCACAACTAAGTTTACACTAAAACCCAAAGAATTTTGGTCCAAGTATTAATGTAGGGGCATTAGACGCCAAGTGATAAATAGGGTTTCGGCTATCATGTGGCTCACAGTGGGTTTACAGATTCTGCAGGTTTATCCAGTGGTCTCTACTCTGTGAGTGCATAATTTGAACTAATATACTTGGCATGTGGAGGAAGCTCTATACTGGCCTGTATTATAACAGTTATCATAGTATAAAAGGACAATAGGAAATCTCTGAAAATATCACCCACCACTATCAGTTAAAATTAAAAAAAAAACAATATTATATACCCAATGGGGTTGGGCAGATTAGTGCCACATACAAAAAACCAGTTGGACTCTAGAGAATGATGGTACTCTACCATAAACTTATGTGTATTTTTGCCCAAATCACAATTCATGTGCCAAATGTGATCTCTTTGCTAGAGCAGATTATTAAGCCCATTGATTAACTTTCAGCTTGACATTGATTTGGCAAATATATTCTTTTCCATTCCAATTAAAACAGTGGATCAGAAGCAATTTTTGTTCACCTAGGATGGATGATAATATTAATTTACAGTTTTGACTTAGGAATATGTTAATGGTCCCTTCTTGTGTTCTAATGTAATCCAGAGATCCAGATCTTGGCTATCCCATAAAAGATCACACTGATAACGTTATTTCAACAACATTGTGAAGACCTGGTGATTAGACAGAGTGATTAAGAAGTGGCTTGAGGTACACTGGAGGTTTTCTTAAGATACACGTGCTGCTGAGAATTGAAGTAAATCTCATGTAGTTTTACAAATTAGCCCTGTAGTTAAATTTTAGTGTTCCAGTAGTCAGTGGTTGCTGGGCCATCCTCCTCAAAATAAAAGAAAAATTCCTGCATCTTGCATTTAACACACACACACACACACACACATACACACACAGAAAGACTTGGTAGGTCTCTTAAAATTCTGGAAGAAACATATCTCCAAGTCCAGGACTATTGTTGTCAACCCAGTTTGTCAATTTTTTCTCCAGTAAGAGATAACTTTAAAATAGATGTGTATTTTTTTAATGTTTATTTATTTTTCAGAGAGAGAGAGAGAGAGAGAGAGGGAGAGAAAACAAGTGGGGGAGGGGCAAAGAGAGAGAGGGAGACACAGAACCTGAAGCAGGCTCCAGGCTCCAAGCTGTCAGCACAGAGCCCGATGTGAGGCTCTAACCCATGAAGTGCAAGATCATGACCTGAGCTGAAGTCGGTCACTTAACCGACTGAGCCACCCAGGCGCCCTTGGTTTTTGAAAGATACAAAAAAAGCTACCAACTATATCCACGTAAAATCATTTATAACATTTACTTACTTATTATTCTTTAATATCTGTGTGAGCAATGTTTTCTCTTTCATTCCTGATATTGGTAATTTGTATCTTGTCTGTTTTTTGCATGATCATTGTAGCTAGAGTTTTATCAATTTTATTGATATTTTTAAAAAAACTTTGGTGGTATTGAATTTCTCTATTGCTTTTTATTTCTTTTGCTTTCTTTATGTGTAATTGCTCTTCTTTTTTTAAGATGATTAAGGTGGGGGGGTGCCTGAGTGGATCAGTTGCTTAAGGGTCTAACTTCGGATCAGGTCATTATCTCACAGTTCACTGAGTTTGAACCCTGAGTGGGACCCTGTGCTGACAGCTCAGAGCCTGGAGCCTGCTTGGGATTCTGTGTCTCCCTCTCTCTCTGCCCCTCCCCTGTTTGTACTCTCTCTCTCTCTCTCTCTCAAAAATAAACATTAAAAATTTAAAAAGAAAGATGTTTAAGGTGGAAGCTAAGACATTAAGACACTTTTCTTTTTAAGCATAGGCATTTAATGCTATAAATTTCTAAGAATTTCTGTAATTGCCTTAAAGAACAAATTTTGATTTTTTTATCTTTTTATTTCTATTTTAATGATATTGTTAAAGAACGTAGTTTTTGTGATACACATTCTATAAAATGTATTGTTTTACTTTACATTTACCATGTAATTTGACATTTACAGCCAAAATTTACCCAAAATATTACAATTCCAAGAAATATAATTGTAAAATTACAGATTTTACATGTACAAACAAAAATGCTTGTTTGTGACCCAGAATATGTACTACCTTAGTAATGTAAGATGTGCACTTGCAAAGAATGAATTATTTTATTGTGTTCCAGGGAAGTGTTTTATAAATGTTATTTAGGTCAGGTTAATTAATTGATAAAGTTGTTCAAGTGTTCTGTAAATGAATTTCTGCCTAATTCTTCTTCTAGCTCTACCAGTTTTTCATTTATTTTGAAACATATTTATTAGGTGCATGAATATTTAGAATTGTTCGTCCTCATGTTGAATTGACACTGTCATGATCATTAAATGACATCTTTATCACCCAGTGTCTGTTATTCTAAAAATGACTTTGATCTTAATATAATCAATCAAACTTCCATTTTCTTATGGATGATGAGATAGAGTTTTTCTATCTTTTTCTGTTTAATCTATTGATGACTTTATATATAGTACATTTCTTATAGACAGCTCAAGGGCTTACTTTCTTTTAATCCCATATAACAATCACTGCCTTATAATGGAATTGTTAGACCATTTATTTTTAATACGGTTTTTGGTGTTTGGGTTTAAATTATCCAACTTGCTAATTGTATTCTTCTTGTTCCATTTGTTCTTTGTTTCTCTTCCCATCCTTCTCCCCAAGTTTTGGTCCCCTATTGGCTTGATCATAGATTTTTATTCCATTTTTTCCTTTGTTGGCTTATTACCTTTAATTTTTCATTTTCTTCTTTTAATTATTAACTTAGAATTTATAGTATACATTTGTCCTTTAGTTTGTTTAGAGCAGTGTTTCACAAAACAGTGCCAAAATTTAATTTCAAATTAGAATTTTATTTTTTTAATTTGTTTCTTTATTTCTTTATTTTTTAATATATATCCAAGTTAGTGAGCATATAGTACAGTAATGATTTCGGGAGTAGAATCCAGTGATTCATCCCCAGTCATCCAAATAAGTGTCGCCCTTAGTGCCCCTTGCCAATTTAGTCCATTCCATCACCCAAAACCCCTCCAGCACCCTCAGTTTGTTCTCTGTATTTAAGAATCTCTTATGGTTTGTTCCCCTCCTTGTTTTTATATTATTTTTGCTTCCCTACCTTATGTTCATCTGTTTTGTATCTTAAATTCATATATGAGTGAAGTTATATGATATTTCTCTTTCTATGACTGACTTATTTTGCTTAGCATAATACACTCTAGTTCCATGCCCATTGTTGCAGATGGCAAGATTTCATTCTTTTTGATTGCTGAATAATATTCCATTGTGTGTGTGTGTGTGTGTGTGTGTGTGTGTACAACATCTTTTTAAAAAATTATCTATCTATCTATTTGTTTTACATCCAAGTTAGTTAGCATATAATGTAATAATGATTTCAGGAGTAGAATCCAGTGATTCATCCCCTACATATAACACCCAGTGCTCATCCCAACAAGTGTCTTCCTTACCCCTTGCCCATGTAGCCCATCTCTCCACCCACAACTCCTCTAGCAACCCTCAGTTTGTTCTCTGTATTTAAGATTCTCTTATGTTTTGTCCCCCTCCCTGTTTTTATATTACTTTTGCTTCCCTTCCCTTATGTTCATCTGTTTTGTATCTTAAATTACACATATGAGTGAAGTCATATGATATTTGTCTTTCTCTGAATAATTTCACTTAGCATAATACACTCTAGTTCCATGCATGTTGTTGTAAATAGCCAGACTTCATTCATTTTGATTGCCGAGTAATACTCCATTGTACATATATACCACATCTTCTTTATCCATTCATCTGTTGATGGACATTTGGGCTCTTTCCATACTTTAGCTATTGTAGATAGTGCTGCTATAAATATTGGGGTGCATGTGCCCCTTTGAAACAGCACACCTGTATCCTTTGGATAAATACCTAGTAGTGCAGTTGCTGGGTCATAGGGTAGTTCTATTTTTAATTTTTTTGAGGAACCTCCATACTGTTTTCCAGAGTGGTTGTACCAGTTTGCATTCCACCAATAGTGCAAAAGTGTTCCTCTTTCTCCGCATCCTTGCCAACACCTGCTGTTTCCTGAGTTGTTAATTTTGGCCATTCTAACTGGTATGAGGTGGTATCTCATTGCGGTTATGCTCTGTATTTCCCTGATGATAAGTGATGTTGAGCATTTTTTCATGTGACTGTTAGCCATTTGGATGTCTTCTTGGAAAAGTGTCTATTCATGTATTTTGCTCATTTCTTCACTGGATTATTTGTTTTTTGGGTGTTGAGTTTGATAACTTCTTTATCGATTGTCGATACTAACCCTTTACCTGACATGTCATTAGTATACATTTTTATCTTATCATGGTCTAACTTTAAGTACATTGATCTCACTTCATATGTATTATAATAACCTCATAACAGTATATTTTTATTTTCCTCTTCTGGCCTTTTTGTTATTCTTGTCACATATTTTATTTCCAATTAGGTTATAAACCTAAATGGCACTGTCATTATTTTGTCTATAAATTTCAATTTTAAAGAGATATTATTTAAAGAGATATTATACTAAGAATATAATTATTTTGTTTGCTCATACAATTACCATTATCAGTGACCTTTATTCTTTTAAGTGAAACCAAGTTTCAATCTGGTATTATTTTTTTCTTTTTCTTTAATGACTTCCATTAAAAATGTCTGTGCTTCTGGACTGCTAGTGACCAATTATTGCAACATGTATATGTTTGTAAAGTTATTTGTCTTTAATTTTTGAAATATATTTTTGCTGGGTAGAGATTTCTGGGTTGACAATTTTTCCTTCATCTTTCAATACTTTAAATATGTTTCTCTATGCTCTTCTATACTTTTATTCTGTCCAGAATCCTGTTGTCATCTACATGTCATGTTTATTTTATCTCTGGTTGTTCTTAATTTTTTTTCTTTACCACAAGTTTTAAGTGATGTGGTTATGACATGTAGTTATATTCATGTTTTTATGCTTAGAATCCACTGGACTTCTTGGATGTGTGGGTTATGTTCATCAAATTTGGAACATTCTCAGCTATTATTTTTCTTTCTTCCACAAACTTTTCTTTCATTAGGGAATCTCGTTATACTGTATTTGGCAGATTGAATTGACCTGAACTTATTAGTGTTCTATTCTTGTATTAAAAAAAAAAAAACATTGTTGAGGTATAATTTTCATACTATAAGCTGGTGTTTCTTTAAGAATAAAAAATTTAGTGGATTTACAGAATTGTGAAACCATTACCACAATCCACATTCAGAAAATTCCTTTATTACTATCTATGAGTTTCTTTATGTTTGTGATTAATTGATTTATATATTTGGATGTTTTCACATTTAGCGCATAAATGTTTACAATTCTTAGGGCTTCTTGGTGGATAGACCCATTGATTATGATATAATGCCCATCGGCATTTCTTGATACAGCCTTTATTTTAAAGTCTAGATTGTCTGATATAAGTGTGGCTACTCTGGCTTTCTTTTGTTGATCATTAGTATGATAGATGGTTCTCCATCCCCTTATTTTCAATCTGTAGGTGTCTTTAGGTCTTAAGTGGGTCTCTTGTAAACAGCATATACATGGATCTTGTTTTCTTACCCATTCTGTTACCCTATGTCTTTTGATTGGAGCATTGTGTCCATTGATGTTTACAGTGAGTACTGATAGATATGAATTTATTGTCATTATGATCCTTGTAGAGTTGGAGTTTCTGGTAGTGTTCTCTGGTCCTTTCTAATCTTTTGTTGCTTTTAGTATTTATTTATTTATATATATATATTTTTTTCATCTTTTCTCCCCTCAGAAAGTCCCCCTTAAAATTTGTTGCAGGGCTGGTTTAGTAGTCACAAACTCCTTTAATTTTTGTTTGTCTGGGAAACTTTTTATCTCTCCTTCTATTTTGAATGACAGCCTTGCTGGATAAAGAATTCTTGGCTGCATATTTTTCTGATTCAGCACATTGAATATATCCTGCCACTCCTTTCTGGCCTGCCAAGTTTCTGTGGATAGGTCTGCTGAAAACCTGATCTGTCTTCCATTGTAGGTTAGGGACTTTTTTTCCCTTGCTGCTTTCATGATTCTCTCCTTGCCTGAGTATTTTGTGAATTTGACTATGATATGCCTTGTTGATGGTCAGTTTTTGTTGAATCTAATGGGGGTCTTCTGTGCTTCCTGGATTTTTATGTCTGTGCCTTTCCCCAGGTTAGGAAAATTTTCTGCTATGATTTGCTCACATAACCCTTCTACCCCTATTTCTCTCTCTTCCTCTTCTGGGACCCCAATGATTCTGATGTTGTTCCTTTTTAAGGAGTCACTGATTTCTCTAATTCTTAAATCGTGCTCTTTTGCCTTAATCTCCCTCTTTTTTTTTCTGCTTCATTATTCTCTATAAATTTGTCCTCTATATCGCTGATTCTCTGTTCTGCCTCATCCATCCTTGCTGCCGCTGTATCCATCCATGATTGCAGCTCAGTTATAACACTTTTACTTTCATTCTGGCTATTTTTTTACTTCTTTTATCTCTGCAGAAAGTGATTCTAACCTATTTTCGACTCCAGCTAGTATTCTTATTATCGTGATTCTAAATTCTGGTTCAGACATCTTGCTTGTATCTGTGTTGGTTAAGTCCTGGCTGTTGTTTCTTTGTGCTCTTCCTTTGGAGTGAATTCCTTCGTTTTGTCATTTTGAAGGGAGAAAAGGAATTAATGAGGTGGACAATTGAAATTAAAAAAATTAAAATTAAAAAAATATTAAGATTAAAAAATTAAACACACACACACACACACACACAAATCGAATAGATGATGTTAGATCCTAGGTGTGTTTTGGTCTGGGTGTTGAAAGTGGTTTGACAAATTAGAGGGAAAAAAAGGGGGGGAGAGAAAAAAAAAGGAAATGGTTTGAGAATTAGAAAAAATGAATACACTGAAGTAGACTAAAATGAGACGATGGAGGTAAAATAGAATTTGAAAAAATGTATGCAGAAGTAAATACAGTAGAAAAAAAAAGAAAAATAGTTTCAATAAAAATTAAAAATTAAAATGAATTTTTCTTTTTCTATATTTAAGAAAAAGAAAAGAAATGAAAAAGAGAAAAAATAAGAAAGAAAAAAGGGAAAAAAGGAAATTGTTTGAAAATTTGAAAAAGTGAATACACTGTAGTAGACTAAAATAAAATGATGGAAGTAAAATAGAATTTGAAAAAAATTACATAAAAGCAAAAAATATGGTAAAAAATTTAAATAAAAATATTTTTAATAGAAATTGAAGGTAAAAATGAAGTTTTTCACTTTCTGCATTCAAGAAAAGGAAAAGAAACGAAAAAGAGAAAAAAGAAAAAGAAAAACAGGAGATCATTCGAAAATGTGAAAAGGTGAATACACTGAAGTAGACTAAAATAAAATGATGGAAGTAAAATAGAATTCGGAAAAATTTACACAAAAGTAAAAAATATAGTAATAAAAATTAAAGAAAAATATTTTTAATAAAAATTGAAAATAAAAATGAATTGTTTCTCTTTCTGTATTCAAGAAAAAGAAGTGCAAAAGAGAAAAAAAAGAAAGAAAGAAAACTGAATAGATGGACCTGCTAAGATTGAAGTAGGGCTGAAATTATTTTATTTTCCCCTAGAAGTCAGTCTATGTAGCACTTTATAGTCCATAAAGTAAGCCAGCGGTGAGACTTGTGTTCTTGAAGAGTGAAATTGGCCCAGTTGGGTGGGGCTTAGTGTAACAGCTCCGCTCTCCACTAGATGGCGCTGCTAGCCTACTGAGGTGGAGTGTTGTGGCGCCAGTAGGTGCGTATGCACATGCGCAGGGGCGGTTAAAATGGCTCCACCCAGCCACCCAGTCTGTTCTCCATCAGCAATCACACACCGGTTCTCCGTCTTCAGCTCTCGTCCGCTGCCCGCTTTTTCACTCTCCGTGACCAAGCCCCAGGGAGTACCTCTCTCCCGAGTTTTGCCTCAGATATGGCTGTTTTCCCAGGCCCCTTACTTCTGAAGGACTGTGGCTTTGACCTGTTCTGCCCCTCTGCGGGAGGGTGTCACTGAGCAATGCCTGAATACCGGCTGCACCCAGGAACGCTTCCTGGACCCTGCTGCTGCCGGTGCCTGGAGACTACGCCAGGTGCCAGCCCGCCCCAGAAAAAGCTTGCGAGATAGTGTAGTAACAGCGTTCCAGGGATTATGGAAAATTACAACACACATCTGGCACCAGGCTTCACCCTTAATGACCTTGTTCCAGCACCAGCGAATGTGGCCGTTTTCTGGGGTCTGCTGGGACCAGGTGGCTTCAACAGTCTCTACCAAATGTCCCTCCAGCAGTGGAACCACTTTTCCCCATGTGGCCCAAGATCCTCCCAGACCCTACTCTGTCCTGGGGATTCGCCGTTCCCACCAGAGCACCACCAGGTATTTAGCTGCGGAGTTGCAGACTCTGCACTCCCCTTGTTTACAGTCCTAAAGGAATTTAAACCCTCTCCTTTCTTCTTTCTCCCTTTTTAGTTTAGTACCTACAGCTGTTTCCAATTTTCCACTTTCTCTCCAGCTGCTTTTGGGGAGTTTTCGGGAGGGGTGCTTTTCCTGTATTCTCCTTCCCCCCTCCCCCCACCATCCTGGTCTCCATCCTCTCTCTGCTCGCAAAAGCACCCTCCTTCCTGCACCTTCTCGCTCTCCAAGTTCACTTCTCTGCACCGCATACCTGCTGAATTCTGTGGTTCATGTTGTGCAGATTGTTGTGTTAATCCTCCAGTTTTCTAGGTGTGTAGGATGGTTTAGTGTTGGTCTGGCTGTATTTCATGGACGTGAGACACACAAAAAACTTCCATGCTGTTCTGCCGTCTTGGATCCTCCAGGAAATTCCTTTAATACCCACAAGATCTCTTAAGTATAACTTGTGTTCTTTCCATTATTACCTCTGGCACCAGGCACCAACAGTTAACTTTATATCTCTATAGGTTTTCCTTTGTGGACATTTCATATAAATTACACCATAAAGTATGTGGAGGTTTTGTATGTTTGGCATTTTCACTTAACATAGTTTTGAGGTTCTTGCATGTTATGGTGTGTATTAGTACTTTTTTTGTCTTTTATTTATGAGTAATACTTTATTGTACAAATATATCATATTTTGTTCATTTATAGATTTATAAATGTCAGATTTCCACTTTTTGCCTATTATAAATAATTCTGCTACAAACATTCACATACAACCATTTATGTGGAGATATATATATATATATAGTAAATATCTAGATGTGGTCTTGCTTGACTATATGATAAATATATTTTTAAACATTTTAAAACTGCCAAGTCATTTTCTGAAGTGGCTGCAATATTTTGCATATATAACAGAAATGTACGTGGTTCTAATTTGTCCACATTCACAATGACACTTGTGACACTTTCTTTTTATTGTAGTCATTCTAATGGGTGTGATGTACATTACATTATAGTTTTAATTTACATTTTCTTAATGACTAATGTTTTTGATCATCATATGATTTTTGAGTATCTTATATCTTTTTTACTGAAAGAAATCTTCCAACCCACAGATATTCAGTGTGGCTTCATTTATTTAGGTTTTTAGAAAATTTATCTTAGTGATAAATTGTTTTATATTTTTATAGTTTACTATTATTGTAGAGAACAATACAAATGTTGACGTATCCTCTGCTCTTGATTAACTTTTTTTTTTAATTTAAATCCAAGTTAGTTAACATATAGTGTAGTGATGGTTTCAGGAGAATTTAGTGATTCATCACTTACATATAAAACTCAGTACTCATCTCGACAAGTAACCTCTTTAATGCCCATCCCCATTTAACCCATCCCCCACCCAACTCCCCTCCAGTAACCCTCAGTTTACTTGTTTTTTAATTCTAGTCAATTGAATATATATTCCTATTTATATGTTGTTGGTATTGGTTTGCCAGTGTTTTGTTGATCAGTTTGCACCTATATTCGTGAGAGATTGGTATTTTAATTTTCTTGAGATTTATTTTTCTGACTTTGGTAACAGGGTAATACTTCTGTCAGAGAATGGGTTTCTGTTCATTTTTTGATAGACTTTTTCTGATAATTTTCATCATCAGAAATTTGATTTCAGTCATTTTTATATCTTCTATGCTTCCACCTAACATTCTCAAGTGTTCCTACACCTCCTTCAACATATGGAATTAATACCTCTTTTAATGTTCTTGCCTACTAATTCTATTATCTAATTTCTTTCTGTGTCTGTTTGCATTGATTAATTTTTCTTTCCTCATGGGCCATATTTTTCTGCTTCTTTCCATGCCTTGTAATTTTTTGTTGGATGGCATGTATCATGAATTTTACTTTGTCGGTGCTGAATAATTTTGTAATATTTTAAATATTTTTAAGCTTAACTTGCCATGGTAAGTTACTTGGAAATAGTATACTTCTCTGAAGCTTGCAAGTAAATTGTCAGGCAGGTCCAGAACAGCCTTGGTCAGGGTGAAAGTTTCCCAGCTCCTGAGGCAACAAGTTTCTGAATACTTGATGTTGTATAAATTATGAGGATTTCCCCCTTTTTATTAGTGGAATCACAAACTATTTCCAGTCCTTGTGAAAGTTGGGATTGTGCTCTCTTCTTTCCTGGGTTTCTTTCCTTGACCTCATGTAATTTCCTCACCTACGTGCATCAGTGACTATTCATTCACCTGACGACTACAGATCTCTATGCAGCTCTGTCCTCTTGAGTATCATCCCAGCAAACTTCATCCATTTGGGCCTTCTCAAACTCCCAACTCTATTTCCTCAGCTTAAGGATGTGGCCATGTTCTATCCAGGTTTCTCTGTCTTTCTGTGACAGTTAAAGACTCTCAGCAGACGGTGAGCAGGACCAATTATAGTGCTCCCCTTGATTGTTTCCCCCCTGTCAGGTTACTGTCCTTTACTGTCTAATATCCTAGGTCAGCATACTGTTATTTCTTATATTTGTTTAGTTATTAGTTATTTTAGGAAGGAGGATAAATCTGTTCTCTTCCACACATTTTGAAATTCAACAGTCTCTCACACTCATTCTCTCACATCATAGAAAAACACTGAAGAATTTTTTTTTTCCTAAAAAAAAATATGTAGGACACTTACAAGTATTCCAATATATTTACAAATGGAAATGCATAAGGGATTATAGGTGACATGATCAAGGCTCCAAATTTTGCTAGTGATAGAGATGAGACACTAGCCAGGCACTTATTATATTAATTCACAATTCTTTGCTCTATTAATGGAGCTTCTAGGAATCAAATGCAAGTCAACAAACACGACTTTCTAATAATATAGTTTTAAGTATAATTTGGTCTAAATTAAATGCATTTATGGGAAAAATTAATGAAAGCTTTTATGTTCTAAAAACAAAATAAATTTTATCAATTCTTATTAATTTAAATAACACTGGAATTTTTTATTTGGTAAACATGCTTTGGAAACTATGTAGAAAGTTAGATACTTTTTTTCTTTCTAGATTAGTAGTATCAGTATCAAAATGTTAGAGAAGTGAAGAAAAAGGAAAGTAAAATGAAGCATTTGTTTTACAATCTTCCAAATCAACTGTCTGAGGTACCCAAATGCAAAAGGACATCAGAAATAATAACCATGCTTTTAATTAACAATCATCTCAAATTATGATGATATATTCATTGCGTAACCAAATACGTATATTATAAATCTCAGACATCTTACTCTCACATTACCCTCTTAGCTTTCAGGGCACTAGTAAAGAATTTATCTCATAATTTATTTCAGTTATTATAATAATTGATCATTAGCTTATAGTAAATTCATTAGAAGCAGATATATTATTTGCAACTGTTAAATGTTTGCATCATGATTAATCTCAATAGACCAAGAAACAAATTATATTCTGAAGAGAAGTAAGTGACTTCCATAGATCTGGAAGTCATGTTACTATAAAAAAAAATTATAAAACTAAAACATATAGTCCCTTGTGCCTGAGATTAAAATGGCATCAAAGAATGAATCAAGCTAAACTCAATATCCTAGTTTGCTTATACACAGCTGCATAAGACTACCCATGTTATCAGACCTATTTATTATTTTTTGCTGAGGTTCAGCTTCGTTAAGATATCGTGCTCACTAGGACTTCTTATTCATATTAGAAAAAAAAATATTTAATGATTTCTTGGTAGGTCCATTAAGAAATGTCAATAAAAAGGGTAATCTTAAGAAATTTCCCAAATCCATGAACAAGAAATCATGATCATATAAGAATTAAATGAAAGTAGAATCTCTCTCTCTCTTTTTTAATTTTTTTAAATGCTTTGTTTATTTTTGAGAGAGAGTGCATGAGCAGGGTAGGGGCAGGCAGGGAGGCAGAGGATCCAAAACAGACTCCACCTTGACAGCAGCAAGCCCAATATGGGGCTTGAACTCACGACCCAGGAAATTATGACCTGAGCAGAGGTCAGATATTCCACCAACAGAGCCACCTAGGTGCCCTGAGGGTAGAATCTTTCTAAACTGTAATCTCATTTAATTTTTTTCAAAATAGTTAAACTTTAAAATACAAGGATTGCTTTGGTTCAAGTAATGTTACCAAAAAATAACTAAAGGGCTAGAATATTGTGATATGAAGAGACACTTTCAACTATCTGTAAATGGCTGAAACACAATTTAAAAGACTGTTGGCTAGAGATAAAGATTCACTTTTTTTTTAATAACTGAAGTTTGTGCCTCTTAATTCCCTTCACCTATTTCACCTATTCCCTTACACCACTCCTCACTGACAACCACCAGTTTTTTCTATTTATGAGTTTACTTCTGTTTGCTTTATTTCTTTTTTAGATTCTACCTAAAAGCAAAATCACATGGTGTATATTTTTCTGTCTGGTATATTTCACTTAGCATTATACCTTCTAGGTGTATCCATGTTGTTGCAAATGGCAAGATCTTGTTCTTTTTATGGCTAAATAATATTTCAATGTGTGTGTCTGTGTATCTGTGTGTGTGTGTGTGTGTGTGTGTGTATACACATCATATCTATCACATCTTCTTTATTCATTCATCTATCCATGGACACTTGGGCTGCTTCCATATCTTGACTATTATAAATAATGCTGCAATGAATAGGGGTACATACACCTTTTCAAATTAGCATTTTCGTTTTCCCTGAGTAAATACCCAATAGTAGAATTATTGGATTATGGGGTATTTTTTTTTTTAACTTTTTGGAATTTTAAAAAATTCCATACTGTTTTTCACAGTGACTATACCAATCTACATCTGATTCCCACCAACAACATATGAGGGTTTCCTTTTCTTCACATCCAACACTTGTTATTTCTTGTCTTTTATATTTTAGCCACTCTGACAGGTGTGATTTGTTATCTCATTGTGATTTTGTTACATTTCCCTGATGACTAGTGATTCTGAGCATCTCCTCATGTGTCTTTTGGCCATCTATATGTCTTCTTTGGAAAAAATGTCTATTCACTTTCTCTGCCCATTTTAATTGGATGATGATGATGATGGTGATGATTATGATTACTTTTGGTGTTGAGTTCTGTAAGTTCTTTATATATTTTGGATATTAACCTCTTATCAGATATATCATTTACAAATATCTTCTCTCAGTAGGTTGCCTTTTTGTCTTGTTGATGATTTTTTTTCCTTTTCTGTACAGAAGTATTTTATTTTGGTGTAGTGCCAAATAGTTTATTTATTTATTTATTTTTTTTTTGTTTCTCTTGCCCAAGGAGACATATCCATAACTATTCTGCTTAGGCTGATGTCCAAGAGATTACTGCCTTTGCTCTTGTGCGGGAGTTTTATTGTTTTAGGGCTCATACTTAGTTCTTTAATCCATTTTGAGTTTATTTTTTTGTGTGTATAACATAAAAAAAAATATCCAGTTTAGATATTTACTTCTTGATAATCCAAAAATGAATTTTTCTCATGAAGAACCAGTCAAATATGCGAGGACAAAAGACAAACATCACTCATAGTCATTTTTCAACAAGCCAATTTATTTTCCCCTCAAGAAGATGTTAATTTATAATCTCAGTTTACTAGAAGAGGGAGATTAGTTTTCAAAATTTTCAAAACTCTGAACAATGAAGGATCCTCTCTTGCTCTCTTGGGAGGGACAAAAAAAATCTAAATTTTGTTGACAAACTTTATATACAAGATATAGACATTGTTTCTCTAAGAGTGAGGTGAGTTGGCAGTCCTTTTTATATCCAAATGGATTGACAGGTCATCTATGACATCTTTTCCTTTCTCATTTTGGTTTCTAAGGTTGTGTTACAGACAAAAACAGTTTCCTCAGTGTCCATTAAAGTTATTATAAAGTAGCAAGTATGCACAATCTATCATGACATTAAAACAGAATAGAACTAGTTTACAAATGTGTTATGCTTTCCATTGTGTCATATTAGTTATCTCTTGGGGACCGACTAGCCCAAGATTTGTGGTGCAATGTTCTTCAAGTTGTGGTTTTATGTTTTCTTCTGGGCAGAACTTACATTTCCATGACCATCTCATGGAAAATAGCCAAGAGTCTCACACACCTAATAACACAGTCCAAGTCTCTCCAGCACAGAAAAATAAATCTGTCTTTAGTAAATATTCATTTTACTGTTTAAGGTGTAGGCAGTATTTTATATTATTGTCTTCTTAATCATCATAATAGATCTGGGAACAATGATCTCTTTTTCAAATATCGTATCACTTTAGAAAATGTTGCTAAGAAAGAGTAGCATCTTCTCCTAAATGTTCAGCAATTGAGACACTCTAGAATAGTTGGCACAGATGGCATGTTAGCATCCAGATCTAATATAGTTGTGGGCACATATCCTTTATGTGACTTCGAATCAGGCACTATGAACCTACAAGTGCCATCATCTAACTTTGTGAGCATTCAATTATTGGAATAATGCTGACAACTTATTATCTTCTTATGATCCTTTAGGGCCTTTTTCAAGTATGCAGGAAATGTTTTAGACTTGCATATACATCAGCCCATGATGAGCTACCTGTTTTGTTAAATATTTAAGGAAAGATATTTTCATGAAAATATCCTGGCATATGGTATAGCTACTGAATCCATCACAGTGCCACTTTTCATATTGTTTTATGAGCAGTGAAACAAGGCACATTATGACTGCAGGGAACAATAATTCTCCAGTGGTTCTGTTTTTTACTTAGCCGCACACTAAATTATGAAGGCAGATTGTTTCTTGGTGTTTGCTGAAATTTATGGCATGTACATATTTTTCTCTAAATGTCTTTTCAAATGGAAGATGTTACACAAAATTCAGGGGAGTTCTTCTTGGTCGATGGGTGGGGGAAGGGTGATAAATAATTTATATAGAATTCTGACTGATGTTGTTTTAAACAGTTATAGAAAATGTTCTAACCTGGATTCAACAAATGTGCCAATGAAAATAAATGTGATTGGCATAGGTAGAGCACAGACAGCTTGCATAGCCTAAATTTAGTCTCTGAGATCTTCTCTTACCTGACTAAATGCTCTCCATTCTGTGAACTCATGTCCAACATTTTTAATTGAGCACCAATCTTGTCATTCCTCAAAAAGTTATAGACATAATATGCAAACATTCCCAAGAAAGGCAAATTTACACTTAATTTCATAATACTCTGTAAATGTATGATAATATATCATATTCTAACTGATTACTGGTGAGACTTTACCTACCTTATAAAATCTAACCCCTGATAAGTGTATCCCAAGTAATGGTCAATGTTAAGAAGGTTCACTTATAATACATTTTGCATTTAGATTATCAAGAGAGGTGAATTACGTATCAAATTTTCAGATGAAGGCAGGCAGAAAGGAAAAAGGTTAGAGCTTCAATTTTACTTGTTGATAATTTTTCCAGTGCCTTCTCCAAACTGATTTCCTCTTTACTCCAATGTACTCTCCAAAAATCAGTTTAACTCATAACTAGAATGGGATATGCATCTAAGATACATAGAATCACTTTGGAGAAATTCTGGTTTACCTACCTTCTATTAAGCAAATACATTCTTTCTCCTTACTGCATTATACTTCCTTGATTCCTTGCTCCAAGCGGAAATAAACTAAGCTGTTAAAAAGTGGTCTATGGCAATGAATATAAAACACATCTCTTGAATTTTAGAGAAAAATCTACAGTAGTGTAAGAAAAAAAGCAAACCTTAAGACCTAATATTTTTCACACCCATGATTAAAACTTGAGTATACATTAAAACTTACATATTAGAAAACTACAATATAGATCCCAGCCTGTGTTGTTAATCTGGGAACAATAAATACAGACTATTGAAAGAAAATGACCTAATTAGAATCACTTATTTGAAAAGAAAGTAATTATTGAGGGACCACATTTGGAAAACGCAGAACTAATAGAACAAAATGAAAATTAAACATCTAGGAAAGCATGATTTAGGTTGTTCTATAGTATTAGAGGTTTTCTAGAATACTGACAGAAAACTACATTTCTGAGGTCTTGTTTACAGTGCGTAATTTTAAAAGAACTATTATGTCTTTAACTGAGGAAAGATTATATTGTATATTTAGATTCAATTAATAGAAAAATGTTCTTAGTCAAACTTTGCAAACAAATGATTCACCAAAAATTATTCATCATTACTGATATTATCTAATCTATTAACTTTGCCTTGCAATGAAGATATAAAGACATGTGAGAAGGTATGTTATGCCCAGTGTTGCATACACAGTAGGTTGAATGAAATAGAACTCACATTTCATATTTCTAAGCTCCTTGATGAGAAGTTCTCTTGATATACAAAATTGATTGATTTTTTAAGATAACTATAATAGACATTGTTATTGTTAAATGATGTATTAATCTCTCATATGTCAAGCTAAAGTATAACTTTCTCTGTAATGCTGAATATAGTGATCAAAAGAAATATCACAATGAGCTACTATGCACAGAAAAATCATTTTATCCTTATCTCCTTTATTTCACTGTACTACGGGGAAATATTAAGGTAATCCAAAGATTTTCTAGCTACGTTTCTATAAACTGTCCTTTCCCTCAGGGAAAAAATAGAATAAAACAATAAAATATTCCAAAGAAACAATTGCTTAGATGACTGGGTTTGCATTCTCATTTTGTTATTATTTTCCACTGAATGTGTTAGAAAAATAAAATGGGATTTGTGGCAGGATTATTCTATGGGATTTTATAGTATATTTTTTCAATGCTGTTATTACTGTGCAAAAGCAGCTAGCTTTCTTGCCCAAAGACATAAAAGACACCCAGAAATGGTGTCAGACTTTTTAACAGATGATTAACATAGGTAGAACTATTAGATGCTTAGTGATATTCATGAAAAAAAAAAATATTTCACATTTAAAAAAGAAATTCGCTAGTTATCTAAGTCAAAACAACAAGTGAATTAATAATTTTAGGTATTTGGGCTAGGTCCATTTGTTAACATATTCACATTTATGTTTAATGTTAATTGTGCCAGTAATTGTTGGCATAGTTTCCAAATAAAAACAGTCATGTAACCCCGTGTGAGAAGGAATCTGTGAATCGTATGTAGTGATCACTGGTTATGATGCAATCTATACAGTGATATTTTAACGTTTATTTATTTTTGAGACAGAGAGAGAGAGAGCATGAACAGGGGAGGGTCAGAGAAAGAGGGAGACACAGAATCTGAAACAGGCTCCAGGCTCCGAGCTGTCAGCACAGCACAGAGCGCGACGCGGGGCTCGAACCCACTGAGATCATGAACTGAGCCGAAGTCGGATGCCTAACCGACTGAGCCACCCAGGCGCCCCTATACAGAGATATTTTAATTCAGACTGAAACTGACAGGGTCAAATCTCTAAGTTATGCTTTTCAGAAAAGAGTAATTGTTCTTTTCATAACAATTTAATTTTCAGGAAAGAATAATTGTTCAAATTTATTATGGAAGATACAGCATATATCCTTTTCTTTCATTGAATATTAATGGATGTAAATGGCTCATTTCTGTTAAATATACCATAGTTTGTTGTCATGATCTGCATTCTACAAGTATGCGATCTCTATGATTCTACTTAGAGAGTGTAAATATCTGAGATTGCCCTTTTATGAAAAATTTATATAATCTTGATTCTAACTTGCAAGATTTCACATTTAATTACTATGGGATTTATCATATTTTATAATTATATTTTGCATCTCCTAGTAATAGAAATGCCTGAGATACTGTCTTTCATTTAACTTTTACAGAGATACAAACGTGCTTACCTTTAACATTTTTAAGTCAGATTTTTAATGTATCATTGACATACAGAAAATTTGCCTTTTTAAGTACATAGTTCTATGGGTTTTGGAAAATGTACAGCTTCATGAAACCAAATTGCGTAGAATGTTTCCATTATGGGAAAAAGTTCCCTCCCCCCCCCTTGTAACCAAGCACTCCCTTTCTCTCAAACCTTGGCAAACACTGATCTGCTTTTTCCAAAATGCCGTGTATAGGAAATCATTCTGAAAGTAGCCTTTTATAGGCTTCTTTCACTGAGCACAAATGCATTGGAGAATCATCTACATTATTCTTTTTCTTAATAATTTATTACTTATTGAATAGTATTCCATTGTATAAATATACCACAGTTGGTATAACCATTAACTATTTGAAAGACATTTGTGTTATTTCTAGTTTTGGCTATTATGAATATAGCTGCTATAAATATTTGTGTGCATGTTTTTGCATGAATCTAAATTTTTATTTCTCTAGGGTAAATATCATACAGTAGATTGTTTGCTCCCACAGTAGGAAAATAATTAATTATGGTAATAAGCCACCAAACTGTTCTCCAAAGTGGCTGTACTATTTTGTTTTTTTACCAGTATTTTATGAGAGTTCTAGTTACTACACATCATTATCTATGCTTGAAATTTTCATGTTTTTGTTTGCTTGTTTTGTTTTGTATTTGTCATCTTATTTGGCCATTCTTATAGGTACAATGGAATTTCACTGTAGTTTCCATTTGTGTTTTCCTAATGACTAATTATGTGTAGCATTTTTGTCAATGTCTTATTTATTTGCCATCATATCTCTGATAGAGTGTCTTGAAATATTTTGCCTATTTTATTTGGATTGTTTGTTTTCTTACTCATTTTTAGAGCTTTACACAAATTCTGGATACAGGTCTTTATCAGATATATATGTTTGCAATTTTCTTTCCTAGTCTGTGGCTTATCTTTTCAACCTTTAATATGTCTTTCAAAGTGCAGAAATATGTAATTTATGTGTTATTTATTTATTTATTTATTTTGCATGCAGATATCTAATTGTTCTAATACCATTATCTACAGAGATTGTCCTTTCTCTAATGACATTTATTTTCAGTTTTGATAAAAATCAGTTATGTTTAAGGTGAGGGCTGACTTGCCAGATAGTCTCTCTCAATGCTCCTACTTCACCCTCAACTCTCCATCTTCCCTGTGTGCTTACAATTCAGATGTGATCTCTTCTCATATTCTTGCCCCTCCCTCAGTAGTTGACTCTATTGCTTATTAATTGGTGTTGGTGTGTGTGTGTGTGTGTGTACGTGCACATGGGCGTGTGCATGCATACATACATGCTGGACATGGTAGGCATGTTTTCTCTTATCCTGCTTCAACATCAATCCTAGGCTGTCTCTGTGTCTGCATCTTAATATCACTTTTTTGATAACTCTGCCCATAATCACAATGCTTTGTATCTTTGCTGAATTTTATCAGGCAGGAAATTATCTACTTTTCCACCAACAGAAGCCCTTTTATGGTCTGGGCCCAAGACAGATTCATGCCCTTTCGTAAGCCACAATGCACTTCTATGTTCGTCCCTGGGGAGACAGGATAAAGCTTCCCTTTCCTTATTTGCTTAAGGTAGAATTGTCTAAGAGAGGCTTTTTCCCTTTCTGGTAGTGGGATCACCCACTTTCTTCACGTCTTTACCACCACTAGAGATTTAGCTCTTCTAGCCTGTGACAAGTCCTTCTTGTGAACAGCCAATGAATTTGGTAGAGAAGAGCATAAGAGGAATACGAACTTCCCTTATGTCTGGTTTTTTGTACTTTCAGATTAGACTACACTTAGACTTTAGCAATTTGTTAAATTTAGCTGCTGATATGTCACCCAGAATCTCTTTTTTACTCTGCCACACGTGTGCCAATGCTTGCATCTTGCCTCTCTTCATAAGGCTCCATTTATCCTTAGATTCAAGCTACTTTTTTCTTGTTGTTAGGGTGGGAGCAATGCTCTTTCCAGTTTTAGGCATCTTGGATGGAAGTAGAGCTCCTCCTAGAGAGAAGCAGATCTTATAACCTTTTACATAAACATAGTCTGGACTTGTTCCAGAGCTATGGCTACTTTTGAGAGTGTTGTTCCTGGACTAGTTACAATAAAACATAGTAGGGCAGGAACTGCCTAGATTTGTGTCTAGTATTTCTTATTACCAAATAAGAAGGGGAAAATATATGCTTAGAGATGAAGTATCCTGTAGGGATTGGCTAAGTATCCTGTAGAGATTGGCCTTCAAACAACTACTATATTCTGAGACTAAAACTTTCCTTGTAAATGAAAAATTTAGAATCAATGCACTAGTTATGTGAATTTTTGATGCATCTAAACTTGATCTATCTTTTTTCATCTAGACATGATGGTTTTATTACATTACTTACAATGCCTGACAAAAACATCTAAGGTATTTTTTTTTTTAATTTTAAGCCACTAAAAGACAATTATAGAGCACCCTGTAAAAATTAAGCAATCAGTGAAATATTACTGCTTTATTACAGTTTAAAAGTCAGAGCTCATCTTGAGTGAAAGAAACTGCTTCTTTCTGTACAGATTTATACTAATTTCTCATTTATGTTAGAATAAAATGTAAGATTGTATTACATCCATGATTTTAGAGCAAAGAGGCAACAATCTTCTGTCAGAGAAAAAAATATTTCATAATTGCTGAAATAAAACTCTATCAGTAACCTTGATCATACGTTAGATATGATAGATATAAGTTTTGGTAAAGGAGAAGTCTAAAGTTGACACATTTCATCAGAACTAAGAAAATGAGAACATGAATAAAACAGCGAGAAATAACAGTGTTCAGAGATCCAAACATCCAAATTTTATATAAGAAATTTATATAAGATAAAAGATGAAAATTCAATGGACAAGACAGTAAATTAAACCCACATGTAACATAAACTAACTTTTCTAAGTAAAAGAATCATGTGAATCTGAAATTCAAAAAGGCAAGCCACATACCCAACTTTTCTTTATGGATAAATGGAACCATTCTATAAATAGCCAAAAAAGAGTCTCAGGTCACAGTCTTTATTCTGTATTCTGTTATTAAAAAGGAAATAATCAAGGCCAGCCCTCATTCAAAGAGTGGGAAGAAAAAAAGGGCAGAGATACCAAGAGGTGGGGATCATTGAGGACCATTTTAGAACTTACCACAAAAAACCACAAAAACTGATGCTAAGCTACAGTTTCACTAAAATATAATGTCTCTGTTGAATTGCTAGTATTGTTATAAAACAAGCAATGGACAAGACAAAATAATTCTTTTTTTAATGTTTATTTACTTGTGAGAGAGAGAGAGCACATCTTGGGAGGGGCAGAAAAGAGGAAGACACAGAATCTGAAGCAGGCTCCAAGCTCTGATCTGTAAGCACAGAGCCTGACGCAGTGCTCTAACTCACAGACCCTGAGATCATAACCTCAGTTGAAGTTGTACACTTAATGGACTGAGCCACTCAGGCACCCCCCCAAATAATTCTTAAATATGAAGTCATATACTATAGAAAAATAGCCATTTAAAAATAGATATAATCCAAATTATATGATTATTACTATAGGCACTTGGGATATTAGAACATAAATGCATACTATATGTTTTATTTTGTATGAAGGAAAGAGAAAATGGAAAGATGATTAATTTTGTATTTCCATTGATAATTTTTAGAGTGAGGTATAAATGGCTTTTTATACTTTTACTAAGTAATCTACAAAGTGTTTATGCTAGTTTACAATTAGAAATAATCACTATGTAGTATGAAAACTGAATAGTGATACAGGCTTTTACAGTACTTTCTTTTAACATTTACTTCATAGATATTATCTCAAATCAAAATAAACTCATGCTGCACTGATGACTCATATGGAGCTTGGAGAATGAGAAATTTTCTCACATTACAAAAGTAGCCATTGGCAAATCTAGGACTAGACACTGAATATTAAAATCCTTTTATTTTCTCTTAATCCACATTGCACATGACATCAAAGGAGGTAACCAGGGATAAAACATATAGGTAAATAGAATTAGTGTTACAGTGTCTTTACTGAAGCTTAGTAATTAGGCTTGCAAGGATAAATATTTTCAATATATGTTGTTTTATAATTCTTTCCAGGCTGATTAGAGTCTATCATTTTAAAATGAATTTGAAGCAGGATTCTGATACAGTATTCCTTTGGCAATAATTATTACAACTTTAGATTTTACTATTTGCATTTGTATTTTTCACACTATTTAATGAGAAGCTTTACAAGCTGTAACATCTCATACTCTTGTAATACAAACCTGGATCAAGCTCATTCAAACTCTTGTGATCGACATACGTTACCATTTGATGGTGATACATTTGATTTGATGGTGATTGATTAACAAATGCACAGCTGGTGTCATTTTAATTCTTTCAGAACAAAATCTCAATTACAAACATAATGAAATAGTATGAAATTTTAGATAGTTTAAAATATTAAAAATAATCCCCTTATTATATCCTTTATTATATAAAATGGAATTAAATTCATAATCTCCACCTAAAATAGAAGATAAATATTCAAATATTAAAGGACACTTAAACTTCTTGCATATTATTATACTTTCTCTCATACTGTTGGAGAACAGGATCTACACACTTATAAAGCTAAAGCATTATTTTTTATCCTGGATGTGTGAATACCTAAGAAAATTTTGTTCTCCTAATGAGATATCTTTCCTAGGAATACTGAGATGGATTTAAAAAGACACAGTATTGTCTAGAGCATTTTGGCTCACCTATTTTTTTAAGTTTTTATTTCAATTCCAGTTAGTTAACATACAGTGTAATGTTAGTGTCAGGAGTACAATATAGTGATTCAACATTTCCATATAACACCTATTTTCAAGGAAATGACTGATTCCATACACCTATTGAAATGGCTCATCAAACCCAACTCAAGAAAAATATCTCCCCCCATATACATAACAATGCCGTATTAAAAAGCATTACTAGAATTTATATATTATTTTAATTCTTATAATCTATTAAGCCTTTCCAAATTTCTTTCTCTTAAAATGATGCCGAAATCATCTAAATACCAACTTAGCTCAAATCATAGGGGACTTGAGATTTTAGTCAACCAACATTTAAATGTTTCTCTGAAATACCTCAGGCTTATAGAGCCATTTAAAATTAAAAAAAAAAAAAAGAGGTTTTATTTAACATAATATGTCCCTGGTTTTTCCAGGACTCCTTGACATCCACATTATCCCCTGTTACTTGTATTGATACATTGCCTTATCAAAACCTTGACATGTTTAACAGTATAATATAGAATCAACATCAATCTGTCTCAGATGTGTTAGGTCTGCATTTTTTAGAATATACCCAAGGCTTGTATTAGTTTGGCCACATTGTAGCCATTTTCCCTCTTTTGAACCTCTTATAATTGTATACATGACCCATACCTAACAAGTATTTGAATAAGTCACACTATCATCTCTGGGAATCATTTGTCTTTCAGAGTTCCCATCGTAGGAATATACTCTGATACTTAAGCACCAATAGACACCTTACCCGTATTCAGTGTCTTTTTTTTTTTCCATTAAGCTTTTTCTGATCCTAATGCTTTGTTATTATTTTTTATCAACCAATAAAAGTCTGTATAAATATGTAGAATAAGGAAAAAAAGCATCTTTCTAAAGTGGCAGGCCAAATCTTTATCTTCTTACTAGATTTACAGAGAAAATATTGTATAATTGAACAAGGGTGATACTTCGAATCTCAACAGGAGACTTAAAAGGAGAAAGGGCAGTTGAGAAGAGAGAGTGACTGTGGGATTCTGTGGACCATATTCTTGGCATGTAAATGGGGACTGGCCTGAGACATGCACCAAATGTCCTTATAGACCACCTTTCTCCTCTCTCCCGTTTGATCCTGTTTACACCGCTGCTAAAAATCAAGTGCCATTAGGTACTATGTATCATAGTTAGCAAGCATTAAAGCAACCTTTAAAAATCTCACAACTCAGGGGCGCCTGGGTGGCTCAGTCCTTTAAGCCTCTGACTTCGGCTCAGGTCATGCATGATCTCGCGGCTTGCGAGGTTGAGAGCCCTGCATCTGGCTCTGTGCTGACAGCTCGGAGCCTGGAGCCCGCTATGGATTCTGTGTCCTTCTCTCGCTCTGCCCCTCCCCCACTCATATTCTCTCTCTCTCTCTCTCTCTCTCTCTCTCTCTCTCTCTCTCTCTCTCAAGAATAAATTTAAAAAAATGAAAATCTCACAACTCCTAGTACATTGCATTTAACAGGTGACCAATACTTATTGGAAAATGTATACAATTAGTGGAAATATCCAATAAGAAATTTGAGGAGGAATGCTATCACATCTATGATAAAAGATCCCTTTTTAAATTTCAGTGTGTAAAAATATATATATATTATTTCAAGACAAAAAAGAATGAAAATATGAAGTGTTTTACATTATCGTGTACATTAACGATGCAGACAGATAGACTAAAATAATCAGTATAAAAAATCTTTTTTTCTCTGATCATTGCAAAAAAGATATTTCACCCTTAGTCTGATTTGCTTATTAAACCAATAGATAAAGCTAGTTTCTTTACTTTTCACATATCAAGTTGTTGATAAATGACAGTTTTTTACCTCCTACTTTCTATCCAAAGCAAAAAGATTCATTTATATTTTATAGTTAAGCTCATGTGAATGTGAGTTACAGATATAGCTGCTTTCATTAAATAATAATGCTTCAAGTTGCTTCATATTTTTCTTCCAAAAAAATTCAAACTGTTTAACTGACAATTACTATATCATTATTTTCATTTTTCACATGACACTTTTTTTCTTTTTTAACAATACTTTACCTTGCAAATGTGCTAAGACAGAAAAAAATGCCTCATAAGAATATAAATAACAGATGGAGATGAAAGAACAGAACAGAGAGGTTAAATTGTCCCAAATCACATAAGTAATCAGTGGAAAAGCCTGATAAGTGCTCAATGTTTTCCTCTTGTGGTTAGAAATGTTACTCTTAATTCATATAGTTAATGCTAAAGATACAGTTTGGCAATTTTTACTGCACTCTAAATCTTTTATTTGTCTTTTTGAAATTTTCTTAATGAAATCATAAAATTTTCTGACAAGATGTCCCACTGAAAGCAAAACTACTTGTAGTGGTAAGATAAGAAAGCAGCATAGGTTCAATCACCTTAGTTTGCAATAATGTGGCAAATTGACTCATATAAGTGATGAGATAATTAAGGATGATACAGAAAGAAATGTCCTATTCCAATACCTCACTGATCATCTACTTTTACTTGTAAAGCTATTGTCTTTATATTAGTCTTAAGCTCAACGTGGAGATGCCTCTTAAGCCTTGCTGTTTCATATTTGTCAAGGGATAAAAGCGTATATTAAAATATGGGGACTGGCATCATTAGAGTTAATTCAAATTGTTATAAAACCATAATTTTTTAAAGGGCTATTGAATTGTCATCAATATCTCTGTAACCCAATTCCTAAAATTTACCTTTCACATTTAGCAGATAACTCTATCAGGTTTTCAAAATTTTAGGAAGCAACCCTTAATACTTTAAACTTTTATTAAGTTTCACCTTCATTTTTGATTAAAGTAAGGCTGGCATTTGGACAAAAAGAAAACCTAATTTACATTTGGTACTTCATTAACCAAAATTGGCTAAGATTGATAAAATTTACATTGTATGTTTGGCACAGATAAATATAAATCTTCTCTAAAGACCATATATCATCTACCTTAAGAATATTCTCTTGAATCATCTCTATTTTTGGTGACTTTGTATAATCATAAGATTGAAATATATGCAGTCAGTTTCTCTAAAGCCCATAACAAATTAATTCCCATCAAGGAAGACATGCAAAAATAATTGAATAGAATGAAAAACCCAAGTTGTCTACTTTAAAATATTGCTCCCAGCTGTGTTTGAATGTTTGACCTTGTCTCTCTGCCATTCTTTATTCACTTAATTTCTAAGAAGTGTATCCCTTTGTACAATGTCTTTTGGTTTTATGTACCTATTTTTATAAGAAATCTTCCATATAAGGTGGTAGTATATAACATCTAGTATTCAGAAAAAAATTAAGAATGATAATTTAAAACTCTTCTCATTGATATCCCCTTCTAAGTACAAATGCGTCCTAGAACACAGTATTTTTACTTTTTATATCCCAGCGTTTTACACATCGGTTAGCCCAGTGTCTTGGAAATAGTAGCTTCAACAAATGTCTGCACGTTGACTATTGACTGCCAAAGTTAGGATTCTAAATATTGCTCAAGAGGACAGTGAAGTTTACAATATTGTGCTGATAATAAATGTGTTATGATCCTTGTCTTGTTTGCCCTAAAAATTAAAAACATAGAAGTGTTAAACTGTGTTACGTTATAGTACAAATGGCATGAAAAAGGTAGCATGGTGTGCTAAAAGAAAGCCAACACAGAAATCTAAAGTCATGGTACTAGCACCCATTAACTATGTGTCTTTCTGCAAGTTTCTTAACGTCTTTGAGTCACCCTTATTCCATTTATAAAGTAAGGATATTTACCTATTGCTACATTGTGTGTGTGTGTGTGTGTGTGTGTGTGTGTGTGTGTGCGCGTGTGTGCATGACTGAGAAAGAGAAAGAGAGAATGAGAGAAAGAGGGGAGAGAGAGAAAGAAAGAGGTATTAAATGAGATAATGGATATGAAAACTATTTTAAACAGTAGACTCAAATGAGAATGTAAGCTACTATGAAAAGGTTGCACTCTGGATTATATAAATTTACTGATCAAAATTGGGAAAAAAAACAAAGACTGGCATTGGTTATAAATTTAGCCAATGGAGCTATATTGATGTTATCTTTTATTCATAAAATAGAGAAATTATACCTGAAAGTCTTCAAATCTTGTTCAACCTTTTGTTATTTTGTCGTTGTCAGATTTGTGTGAAAAATCCCACAATAGTTTGGAGATTTTCATAATGTCACAGAGAAATTTACTTGAGAAACTAGGTGCTCTGGTTTGCAGTGTCTCTAATTTTCAACATGTTTGCCACTCCTCATGTTATATTTATTAATATATAATTAGCTTATGTTAAGCAATAAAAGCCTATTAAAAGCAATCTTGGCCATTCCAGTTTTTCTGTGAATAGTGCAGCATCAATCAATATCATGAATATTTGAATGAGGAATTTTTACTTCAAAATATTGTCCAGATCAGTTATCAGATTATCAGATGGAAGGATGAGAGATTCATCCTTTTTTATCATTGTTGTTTTGTTGCTCTTAAATACCAGGTTCTACCCCAGCACAGTATAAACAGGTCTTAATACATAACTCGAGAAATAATATTTTTAAAGTTTATTTATTTAAGTAATCTGTACAGCCAACATGGGGCTCGAATTCATGACCCCGAGATCAAGAACCGCATGCTCTTCTGACTGAGCCAGCCAGGCTCCCCTGGAGAAATAATTATTTAACTAACAAACATCTTAGAAAGCATTAATTGGAAATTAAGTAGGGCAGTCACAGCATGGAGAAAAAAAATTGTGAACAGAGAAGTATGGAAGAGCTCCGAGGTTAAGAGCAGGGCAGGGAAGTTTAATAAAATGGAATTTCTCACTTTGCTTCAGCATATTTCTATTCTAATAATAGAATTGCTAAAATGCATATAGTGCTCTCTATAAGCTCTCTGCTCACTTTTTCTCTGGATATGTAAATTTTATTCTCCACAACTTGCAAGTTTGGTGTACCACTCTAATTTGTGTATTATGTATAAGGAAACTAAAGTACATCAAATTTAAGTAGTTTGAACAGGTTTGCACAGTTCATATGTAATATATTGGGTTTTGAGCTCAGAAAGTCCAGCTTTATGTTTTGTGTTATCAACCACTAAAATTTTATTTTCTCTATACTATATTACATGTTAGACAGAAGTCTTAGATGGCACCAAAGATTTCCACCTCTCGTCTATATGTAGCTTGGTAAAATCCTCTCTCATTGTAAATATGATGAATATCACTCTCATGATTAGGCTATTAATCAGTTGTTTTGAATCAATCAAAAGAGATGATCTGGTTTGTACTAACCTATTTAAGATAGCCCTTAAAAGAGTGGATCTTGCCTGAAGTCAATTCTATACTAGGAATATTCTACATTTTTGGTTTTAAAGATGAAGAGGTCTATGTGTCAAGGACTTGAGAAAACCCTTTAGGAGTTTGGAGCAATCTTTGGCTGTTGGCCAACAAGAAAACAGGACTTCAGTCCTACAACTGCAAAGAACTATATGTTGCTGCTCATCTGAATGGGTTTAGAAGAAGATTCCAAGCCCCACTTGAAAATGTAAGCTGGATAATACATTAACACATTACTGTGTCCTCAGCAAAGGGTCTACCAATGCTGAAATCAAGACCCATTGATGAGGGACACAGTTTACAAGTACCTGCACTTCTAACCTACAGAAACTTTGAGATTGCAGATGGATATTGTTTTAAACCATTTAATTCATGATAATTTGTTTTTGGTAATAAAAAAACTGACACAATATGCAAGTCTGATGTGTGGAATAATCAAGAATAGCCTTCTTTAGACCTTGTCTTTACTATGATGTGCTGTCCCCATATTTCAGTCCATTTAGAAAAATAAGATCTCAAGTATAAATGTATGCTGGGTCCACTTAATTTAAGTAGCTCTCTAACAATGCCTGAGTAACCCCAATTAAAATGTTGAAAGAAAATAAGAGACCTATTATGAGCTGGAAAAGTAATTTATTATTCAGTCTGCTTTCTTCCAAACAGTTTGTGTTCTATCGAAGTTGGACCGTTTGTTTTTTTCTATGACTGTGAGAGCCTGCTTAGTTTACTAGGGCTGCCATAAGAAAATGGCACAGACTGGGGTGCATATTTTTTTCACAATTCTGGAGGCTAGAAATTAAAATCAAGTGGTTGGCAGATTTAGTCTTCTTCGGAGGCCTCTCTCTTTGACTTGCAGATAGTTACCTTCTCAGTATGTATTCACATGGTCATCTGTACTAGTCAAGGTTCCCCAAAGAAACAGATAACAGATTCAATAGAATATATATATATATACACACACACACACACATATATATATAGTTATGGAGAATAAATATATGGAAGAATATATATGCATATATATATATCACTTATACAATATATATAAATATTTTATTTGTATTTATACTATGGTTTATATACTATGGTTACCCCAACCCCCAATTCCTATGTTGAAATTCTAATGCCCAATGTGATGGTATTAGGAGATGGGACCTCTGGGATGTGCTCAGGTCATGAAGATGGAAACCTTCATGAATGAGATTAGTACTTTTATAAAAGGGAACACACAGAGCTCCATAGTCCCTTCCACCATATGTGGACACAGTGAGAAGTCTGCAGCCCAGAAGAAGGCTGTCACTTGACCATGTTGGCCCCCTGATTTTGGATTTCCAGTTTATAGAACTGTGAGAAATAAGTGTGTATTGTTTATAAGCTAGCCAGTTGATGGTATTTTGTTGTAGTATCCCAAGTAGACTAAGACAGAAATTTGGTATCAAAAAGTAAGGGTGCTGCCATAACATATATCTAAAAATGTGGAAGTGTCTTTGGAACTGGGTAAAATGGGTCAAGATTGGAAAAGTTTGGAGGTGCATGATAGAAAAACCCTATGTTGCCATGAAAGGACTTTGTTCTATTTTTTTTTAAATTTATTTATTTTGAGAGAGAGAGAAAGAGACAGAGACAGAGCAAGCAAGGGAGGGGCAGAGAGAGAAGGAGAGAGAGAATCTCAAGCAGTTTCCATGCCCAGTGCAGAGTCCAACATAAGGCTCAATCCCACGAACCCTGAGATCATGACGTGAGCCGAAATCAAGAGCCAGAGGCTCAACCAACTGAGCCACACAGGTGCCCAATCAACAAAGTGACTTTTAAAGAGAACTCTGGTGAGGACTCCGAAAGAAAAGAAACAAGTTCTTGGGCATGGAGAAAAGATCATCCTTGTTTAAAGTGGTGAAGAACTTGGCTGAATCATGTCTGTGTCCAAGTGTTTTATGGGAGATAGAACTTGTAAGCAATGGGATTAAGTATGTGGCTGAAACTATTTCTCTTTTAAATTTTTTAAGTTTACTTATTTATTTTGAGGGAGAGAGAGAGAGAGAGAGCGAGCAGGGGAGGGACAGAGAGAGAGGGAGATAGAGAATCTCAAGCAGGCTCTGTGCTATCAGCATAGAGACCAATGCGGAGCTCGAACTCACCAACCCTGAGTTCACGACCTGAGCTGAAGCCGAGTCAGATGCTCCATTGACTGAGCCACCCAGGCACCCCTGAAGCTATAAGTAGTTTTGAAGGTGCAGCCTGTGTTCTCTTGAATGCAGGGATGTCCCAGTATGTTCAGGAGGTGGGACTTCCACTTCTCTGGGTGTGGCTGGCAGAGAATACAGTTGAAGATTATTCTTGATACTTAAAGTTTGATATTGTTTGCCTTTTTGGACTTTGGACTTTCTTGGAAACAGTCATCCTTTTCTTTCTTATTTTTGTCTTTTGAAATGGGAATGCATGTCCTATGCCTATACCACTGTTGTACTTTGGACGCATATAAAATGTTTGATTTCACAGGTTCACAGGAGGACAGCAATTTACCTTAGAACAAATTGTAGCTTGAGTGTCACCCATAAGTGATTTAGATGATATTTAAATGAGACTTTGGAGTTAAACTTTTGATGCTAGAATGAGTTAAGATTTGGGGCTTGTTGGCATGTAATGAAATTATTCTTCAGGTGAGAAGGATGTGAATTTTGGGGAGCTAGGGGAGAGAATGCTGTGGTCTGAATGTGTTCTCTCAAATTTCATATGTTGAAATTGTAATACCCAATGAAATTGTGTTCAGAGGCTGTTCCTCAGGAGGTGCTTAGGTTACAAGGATGAAATCCTCGCAAATGTGATTAGAAATCTTATAAAAGAGACCCCATAAAGCTCCCTTGCCTCCTTCACCTTGTGAGATTAAAATAAGAAATCTAAGACCTGGAAAAGCTCTCTCACCTGACCATGTTAGATCTCAAACAACAAATAAATTTTTGTTTTTTATAAGCTACCTAGAGTATAGGATTTTGTTATACTAGCCAAAAGGGACTAAAAATAATATATACAGTTGAACCTGAAACAATAGGAATTTGAACTGCATGGATCTATTTTATGCTTTTATCTTAATGTTTATTTATTTATTTACTTTGAGAGAGAGAGAGCATGGGGGGAGGGGCAGAGCGAGAGAGTGAGAAAGCTAGAGAGATAGAGAGAGAGAGAGAGAGAGAGAGAGAGAAAGAGAATCCCAAGCAGCTGCCACTCTCAGCACAGAGCCCGATGAGAGACTCAATCCCATGACCTGTAAGGCCATGACCTGAGCTGAAATCAAGAGTTAGACACTCAATTGACTTTGTTCAATCCAGGCACTCGTTTCCTGGTCCATGGAATCATTGTTGTGACTTTTAGACTAGCAGAGTATAAGTACATGGAAATAGGAAGCACAGAGTTTGCCAGTGGATCACTAGGTGGTAACAGTGAGTGGTGCTGCTCTGGTTTCCACTCCTTAATTTCTTGACTCGTGAATTCTGGCTATGGGAGAAACAGCACCACATACTGGATGCTGATTCAGAACATGTACAGCCTTCTGGAGAAAGTTTCCTTAGCCCTGCCAATCCACGTAGTTGGCACTGTAACTAGGTCATCAAAAAGCCACTATTTTATCAAGCCAGCTGCTTTAGGATGGTGGGAAAAATTTTGTGAAGGTACTTTATTGATCAGAAGTAATGCTGTGTTGAATGCCATGATGGTTGGTGATGCATTCTGTAAGTCAATGGATGGTAGTTTTAACAAAAGCATTGTACACAGGGAAGGCAAATCTGTATCCAGAGTAACTCCTTAATCCAGTGACAAAACACTGCCCCTTTCATAATGGAAGCTGCTGAATGCAATCAACCTGGCTGATCACCCTGGGGAATAGTATCATGTCTGGGACGCAGTGCTTGTCTCTGCTGCTAGAATATTTGGGACTCAGTAGGCTGTATCCAGATCTCCCTTGGTGAGTTGAAGTCCATGTTTCTGAGCCTATGAATAACCTCCATCACTTCCCCCATAGCTACTTTGTTCATGAGCTCATTGGGTAATGACAAGAGTGGCTGGAGAAAGGCTACTGATATGTATAGAATAGGGCATATCTACTTGATTATTAAAATTCTCCTCTGCTGAGGTCACCATGTGGCAAGCATTCACATAGGACACAAATATCTTCAGATGTTTTGCCCATGGGGGAGAGTTCTATCCACATACTTTTTCCTCATATTTCCTTTTCACCAATTTTCCAATCATATTCTAAGTCCCTGACCATCCAACCAAATTATTTGCCAAAGCCCGTGAATTAGTATATAATTACAATTGCACATCTGGCCATCTTTACTTCCAAGCAAAATGGTAAGCCAGGTATCTTGCTTGATGTTCTGCCCATTGAGAGGATTTCCCTTCACTATCGATCTTCAGGGATTTCCCGGAAATGAGCTATGGTGCTGTAGCTGTCCCCTTTGGAGAGGTGCCTGCATCTCATGCAGAATCATCTCTCAACTAGGACTGAGTCTTTTCCTCCTTTGTCAACTGAAGGTAGGGAATTCCTCATAAAACCTTGAGTATACACTGAGAGAAAGGAGGTGGTTTGCCAGGAGTGGGGACAGTGGACATTTGGGCTACTTCTTCATGCAACTTACTTATGTCTCCAGGGCCTGCTAGGGCATGAATATACCACTCAATCATGTCGATACCAGTTCCTTTAATTATGGAGTGCTATTGTACACGCCCAAATGTATGATTTGATCAGACAACACCAGTTCATAATGGACAGCTCAGGCCAGATGACAAATTGGTGACCAGGAAATTTGGGATAGAGGTAAGGCCTCTCTGAATGTGACTCCTCTCAAAAGTGGAAGTCAATATGAAGTAGAAAATATACACTATTGGTATTCAGATAAAACAATTTGGCTCATTGAAACGTAATGCAAGACGTTTGCATGACTTATGTACGTATAATATTTGACACTGCATAATAGAGAAGCAAGTGCAAAGCTGAAGGTCATTTGATCACACTACGGCTTTACAACCAACAGTTCTATTAGATTATGTCATGTTTGATTGTGAGTGGTCATTTGAAGCTGTGCAAGATAGCAGAAATGTGTGCAGATTCTTTAGGATTTAGGTCTTACATTCTACAAAAACCTAATCAATACAGCTATTAGCAAAAGTCATGCATTGGAGATTATCTAGAGCCCATGAATTGAATATAAGCTGTTTTAAAATTCTGGTGTGCTAATCAGCCAAGTGATTTTGGGCAAGTAACTTTTCTATGCCTCAATTTTATCGCTTATAGAATGGGATTGAACAACACTTCTAGCAGATATTGTGATAAAGAGATAATGGAAAAATACATGATTATATCTGAATAATGTATGTGTTCAGACTATTCTTCTTTACATCACCCTAAATATTTGTGTGGTTTTATGTATTTTCAAAGCATTGTCGATTTCACATTTAACTTAATGGTTGACATAATAATAAAATCATTGTGACACTGGGTGTTGTATGTAAATGATGAATCACTAGATGCTACACCAGAAACTAATGTTACACTGTATGTTAAATAACTGGAATTTAAATAAAACTTGGAAAAAATAAATTAAAAATTAAAATTAAAAAATTACTCCCTGAAAAAATAGTTATTAAAAAAATCACTGTGACAATAGATAATCAGTGGAAATCAAGTTCTATCATTTTGCTTCAGAAAATAAATGAAATTCCTATGAAAAAGAAGCAGTAGAATGAAAGATTGTCACAGATTGGAGGGGACTAAGGATACAAAAACTAAATATAGTGGGGGATCCTAGACTGGATCCTTGAAAGGACACTAGAGGAGAAATGAGTCATATTCAAACAAGTTTCAGTTAATAATAGTTACAGTGGGACACCTGGATGGCTTAGTAGGTTAAGCATCTGACTTTAGCTCAGGTCATGATTTTGTGGTCTGTGAGTTCGAGCCCTGCGTCAGGCTCTGTCCTGACAGCTCAGAGCCTGGAGCATACTTTGGATTCTGTGTCTCCCTCTCCCATCTCAAAAATAAATAAACATTATAAGTTTTTCTTTAAATAAAAAAAAAAACACAATAATAGTGACCCAGTTAGATTCCTGGTTTTGAAAAATGCACTATGATTTGTGTGTGTGTGTGTGTGTGTGTGTATACACACATCACATATATATAAATATGCATATGTATAAATATGCATATATATGTATATATCTATATATATATATGTATAATAGTAATGTTAATGGAAGCTAGGTATACAATAAACATCTGTACTCTTCCCAACTTTTCTCTGAGTGTAAATAGAATATTTTTTGAAGTATTAACAAAAAAGTGGCTTTCAGGAAAGTTACTTTAAAGTTTTTGGGGTTTTTAAAAATGTATTTATTTTGAGAAAGAGAGAGAGCAAGGGAGGGACACAGAGAGAGAGATTGATAGAATCCCAAGCAGGCTCCACACTGTCATTGAAGATTGCCACAGGGCTCAAACTCACAAACTGTGAGATCATGATCTGAGCCGAAGTCAGACACTTAACCAACTGAGCCACCCGGGTGCTCCAGGAAAGTTGTTTTAGAATTTATACTATATCTGTTGGTTAAAACAACACAACTCAGGAAATTCCTAAACTTTTATTTGATTCTAAGTTCCTTTTCATATATCAGTATTTTAAAGATAATTTTAGAAATGGATTTCTATGATGTGTTGGAAAAATGACTGGCATGTTCCGGGTGATACATAATTAACTTTGAATAATGCAGTATGCACACACATACCCAATGTATTGGAGAGTCAGTGGCTATGCTGGATCGGTATGTTTTTTTCCTTGAACTAAAGTATAAAATAGATAATACAGGGTCTTGTAATGTCTTTGTAAATTCTGAGAATAATGTCACCTTACAGAGCATTACTGACAATTGGGACTTTTTTATTAAAAGTTATGTAATTTCTGTGTTAACTAAATTTAATTTTCTGTCTTGCTAAAAGCAATTAGACATCTAAGTGAATGAGATATTTTAAGTTTTTTCCTAAGTAGAGTTGTTGAGCATTTTTCAGATCTCAGTATCTGTTTTCACTCCGCCTTTATCTTTGCATTTGTGTTTGTACTTGCATTTGGTGTGCATCCCAGTGTGCAGTTATGCTAAGAACTAGCTTGAGAAAATGCTGCAATCACCACTTTTTGGGCTGTGTCTCCCCCCAGAGGCCCAAAGAGAGGAATCTTTTTGAACATTGTTTCTAGTGATTTTTGTGTAGAATGAGAAGCACAGATAGACATAATGTTTATAGGTTTTTATAGATTTATAGATTTATAATGCAATTAGTGAGTTGATAAAGGTGCACCCAAGTTATTTGGATCCTAAATAATACCTAATTTGAAGGACTTTCTTAAAGCAAAACAGTAACATAAATCAACAAAATTTACTAGAGCTTTGGGTATGACCTATTCATTTGAAGGTATCCAAAGCTCAATCTTTATCAATCTCAGGGTATATTCACCCATTATTTTTCATTTTGCATTTTTGGCAGTTTTATATTAATTTTAAGACAAAACTTTCCCAAAATCAAAGGCAAGTGATATAGAACTTGTTTACTTAACAGTTTGGGGCAAACTATTTCTGAAGATAAGCATTTCTAGAGTCATAGTGCATTTTGTATCAAATGTTTTTAAGTTGGCTACTCATTACACAATTCCAATATTCTAATGCTACAGCAGGAAAAGTTATTATTTTCAATAAATCCGTATCTATTCACTAGTATCAATTAATGTTTACTTTGTTAACAGAAAGGTTTCTTTGAAAGACTTTTGTGGGGCTATATTCGGCATTTAACAACAGTTGAATGAGGATTTTAGGTCAATGTTTTTTGCCATGTAGTGAATGCTGACTCACCTCTGGCAAAACATAACTTGACGTTTCTCTTTATTAGTTCGTTCACTGCTGCTCCCTTACACCTGCCAAATACTTAGCAAAGAGGCCAGCCCATCAGTTCTGCTACTTTAGAAACTTTTGGGCATTTTTGAAAGCAGCACTGGGAAAACAGCAAATCAGGTAGTACTTTCAATTTTGTACCAAGTAAATTGCTTTTTAGAGGGGGACCAGATAGTTCCCAGATAGGTAATGGGATGCAGAGCCTCTAACCTCCAGGTCGGCCTTTGCACCTACCCTGGGTTGGTGGTGACAGAAAGCCATTAGCCTTTGATTGCTGTTTGCTGACCTGTGTGAAATGAGTTGATGGCTCCCATTCAGTTTCTAGTGGACAAGTGCATGGATCACATTTGGCAGCCTTGTTGGTAGTTCCAGAAAAATAGAGATGGATTGAGTAGGCTGTGAGGTTAAAGTACTGACCTGCCAGCTTAGGGTTGACTTTCTTTGGATGGGAACTTTGCTCTTTCCTGGCCCACACTCCATACCTACTCCATAGGAAGACTAATGAGTCACTTAAGTACTAGAGAGTTCAAACCGGTGCTTTGATTATGCTTTAATTGTACTTAATACCATGAAGTAAAAACTTGGTCGTATTTTTGAGAGTGCTTCTCTTGCTGCATGAACACTTTTAGAATTAACATTTAAATATATAGATATTAGTGCAGTCGCTTAATAATCAAGGAATATAAACAAATGGGAATGACAACTTTTATTATTGTCTACAATTTTTGGTTTCTCTAGTCATTGTAATCCCAATTGCCCCTTTTCCTTAGAGAAAGGATTCACAATTTCAATCTGTTAGCTAAATTCATGTTTTTTTGCCGCCACCTATAGGGCTCCCTCTTTTCCATGTCTTCAGGATCTGTTTCCTGACTTTAGTCCCTAAATCAAGTCCGATTTTCATAATAAAGGCATCTCAGAATATTCCAGTTCGCCCATATTTAATTCTCCCTTGACCATTATCTAAATCACATATTTGAAAAATTCATCATAGTTTATCTGGTCTTGTTTTCTTTTTTTTTTTTTTTTTTTAATTTTTTTTTCAACGTTTTTTATTTATTTTTGGGACAGAGAGAGACAGAGCATGAATAGGGGAGGGGCAGAGAGAGAGGGAGACACAGAATCGGAAACAGGCTCCAGGCTCCGAGCCATCAGCCCAGAGCCTGACGCGGGGCTCGAACTCACGGACCGCGAGATCGTGACCTGGCTGAAGTCGGACGCTTAACCGACTGCGCCACCCAGGCGCCCCTCTGGTCTTGTTTTCTTAGCCGTTATTTTCTATATGATGCTTAACTTCCCTAATAGGCAATAAGTACATTGCAAGCAAGGATAACACTTTTTATTCATTCTGTATTTCCTGGATTATCTGGCTGAGTAGAACTCACAGGCTCATTGGATGAAATGTTATGCGATTCTCCTGGAGCATTTATCACTTGCATATTCACAGAAGTATATAAGTATTGTAACTTTTATTGGTGTCACCTTTCCATTAAATAGATAGATGTAGTCATAAGCACTACATTTAGGAATGTAAAAGGCCTTGGAGAGGATGTAGAGTGAGTGGGAGATGGTAGTCCTTTGTTTTTGTCATATGGAAACATAATAAACTGGGACAAATCAGCAATCTCTCTAGATATCAGTTGCTTCATCTACAAAATGGAGATAAAATATGAGTAATACTTATCACACCAGATGGTTATGAGAAATGTAAATTATGACAAGGTGCGAGAAAGAGTTTGCTTTATATCCAGTTATATAGATTTCAAGATTTTATTGAGAGATGTTTAACTAAGTATTAGATAAGTATTTATTTACTTGATAATGTATGTGTTGTGGGTTGAATTATGTTCCTGAAAAATTGATATGTTGAGGTTCTAATTCTAAGAACCTCAGAATGTGTCCTTACTTGGAATTAGGGTTGCTGCAGTTGTAATTAGTTAAGTATAGATGAGGCCATTCTAGAGTAAGGTGGGCCTCAAATTTAACGTAACTGATGTCCTTAAGAAAAGGGGAAATTTGGACAAAGATGCACACGCAGGGAGAATGCCATGTGAAGATGAAGACAGAGATTGCAATAATACTTCTCCAAGCCACAAATGTTAAATATTGCCTCAAAGCACCAGAAGCTAAGTGAGATTCATGAAACGGACCCTTCCTCACATCTATCAGAAAGAACCGACCCTCAGACATCTTGATTTTGAACTTTGAGCCTCCAGAACTGTGAAACAATAGTTTTCTGTTGTTTAAGCCACCTAGTTTGCCGTATTTTGTCATGGGAGCCCTGGCAATTGCATACAGCATCTTATATAAAATGAGTTACTTATAGACAATAAACAGAATAACCTTTAAGGAAAGGGAAAATTTCTTCAACATATTTGTGCTTCAAAGACCACTATGAAGAAAAGGAAAAGACAAACCATAAAATGTAGGAACATATTTGCAAATCACATGTCAGATAAAGGACTTATATCTAGAATATATAAAGGACACTTGCAACTCAATGAGCAAAGGAGAAATAAACCTACTAAAAAATAGACAATTGATTTGAATAGACATTTCTTCAGTGGAAATATACAAATGGCCAATAGTACATAAAAGGAGGCTCAAGATTATCATTTATCAGGTAAGTATGAATAAAAGCTACAATGAAATATTACTTCATATCCACTAGGATAGCTAAAACGACGAAAAAAAAAAAGAAAAACATAGTAACAAGGTGATGGTATGCATAAATCAAAAATACACTCATACACTACTGGTGGGAATAGAAAATGGTGCAGCTAGGTGGCAGTTTCTCAAATAATTAAATATAAAGTTGCAGTGTGACCCAGCAATTCCACTCTTAAGTATACAACAAGACAAATGAAAATATATGTCCAAACAAAAACTTGTGCATAAATGCTTATAGCACTATTATTCATAATAGGCAAAAGGTAGAAACAACACAAACCTCCATCAATTGATGAATGGATTAAAAAACATTGTACACCCATACACTGGAGCATTACTCTGCCATAAAGAGGGACGAAGAATTGGTACATGCTAGAATATTGATGAAACTTGAACACATTATGCTAAATGAAAGAAGCCAGTTACAAAAGATGAATATGATGTTAATTCATTAAATGCAATATCCAGAACAGGTTAATCTTTAGAAGTAGAAAGTAGATTATTGATTGTTTGGCTCTTGAAGAGTGGAGTATAAGGGGTGATGGCTAAAGGGTACATAAGATGTTTCTTTTTGAGGTAATGTAATGTTCTAAAATTGACTGTGCTGATGGTATCACTTATCTGTTGTGAAGGGATTATAATCTAAAATGGAACTAGTGGGGGGCAGCTGGGTGGCTCAGGTGGTTGAGCATCCAACTCTTGATTTGGGCTCATGTCATGATCTCCGAGTTTCAAGAGTTTGAGCCCCACATTGGCCTCTGCGCTGACAGTGTAGAGCCTGCTTGAGATTCTCTCCCCCCACCCTGCTCCGTCACCACTCATGCTCTCTCTGTCTCTCTCAAAATAAATAAATAAACTTAAAAAAAAATAAAATGGAACCAGAGGGACATAAAATGGAGAAGCACATGCACGTGATCTCAGGAAAAGGAAACTGAGAGACTGAGAGACTGATTTTTCATAAATTCCCGATTTATAGAAAACTGAAACTTATCCCTTGACCACTGAACACCCACCAAGAGCCTCTCTCTGTCCTCAAGCAAATGATCTTGCTGCTTGGACACTAGCTGAACTTCACCCTTTTGCACACCCTGCTGGTAAATATTACCTGCCCCAAAAGTCAATAGACTTGCTTGTAGCTTGCTATAGTTGATATATCCCAAATTGCAATATCTCTGCTATTTCTGAATACATTGAATTTCTGGTAATTTGAGTTTATCTCAGTGTTCCTCTTTATTTATTTTGGTCCTGTGAATGTAATAATAACCATTGAACTATATACTTAAAACATAATAATAATAAAGTGATTTTAAAAAGTTATATTCAAATAAATTGGGACTTTTTTTCTATTTTCCCAATAAAAGATGTGAGCTTATGGGGCATCTGGGTGGCTCAGTGGGTTAAGTGACCAAATTCATATCAGGTCACAATCTCACAGCTGGTAGGTTGGAGTCTCATATCCGGCTCTGACAGCTCAGAGCTTGGAGCCTATTTCTGATTCTGTGTCTCCCTCTCTCTCTGCTCCTCCCCAACTCGTGCTCTGTCTCTGACGTTCAAGAATAAATAAACCTTAAAAAACTAAAAAAAAAAAAAAAAAAAAGGTGTGAGATTAAACCTTATCTATTCGTCTGGCTTATTTCCTCTGAATTTCTCCTCGTTTTCTCAAGTTATATTGTCTTATTCTACCTACTTACCTAATGCCAGTCCTGTCCATTAATTCTTTTTATGCTATCCTGTCTCAGAATGTATTACACGAGGTTAATAAGATATTTCAACCTTCCCACATTTGCAAGGTAGAGTTTCTGTAAATTTGTGCTTTAATGGGTGTTTGGATGATGTTTTGACTTTGTGTATTAACTCTTGAATAAAGACTGTATGGTAATTTGATCCTAAAGGGTCTTTCAGATACTGACAGTTCGCTTTTGTTCAACAGTTTAACAGAGTAGGGCCTACTGAATCAAGAAAAATAAAATTATCTCATAGACAGGAGCAAAGTTTGCTTTTGCGTGCTTGCTTCCCACATCCCTTCCAATGACAAACTTCTCCGCAGACACACTCACACGTGTGCGCGTGCGCACACACACACACACACACACACACACACACACACACTGCTGCTGCTGCAAGAAGATGAACTTTAAAGAGGAAAATAAGATAAAAGACAGGAATGTGGGAAACTACTTCATTGCAGAAAGCATTATGGTTATATTTTTGTAGAAATGGAAACTGGCCAAGGGCACTAACTCCTTAATGTCATTCATTAAATAAGTGGTGGAGTTGGGGTTTGAACCAAAGTAGTGTGGCTTTAGAGCATTGTATATTAACCACTATGCTTAATTTCCTTTCAATATCAACTTATAAAAAGCAGCACCTTTCTTGTAAATTGGCAATAACAATGTAGAAATACAATGCAAAATAATTTACATTATTTAACAACAAATTAAACTTCTGAGACCTTATTAATATATCTAAGGATAAAAAAAGGGTCAAAAGGCTGGATGAGGAGCTCCTGACTGGCTCAGTCACAAGAGCATGCAACTCAATTTCAGGCTCATGAGTTTGAGCCCAATGTTGGGTGTAGAGATCACTTAAAGATAAATAAACAAATAAACTATTTTTTTATTTTTTTTTAAATTTTTTTAACGTTTATTTATTTTTGAGACAGAGAGAGACAGAGCATGAATGGGAGGAGGGTCAGAGAGAGAGGGAGACACAGAATTGGAAGCAGGCTCCAGGCTCCGAGCTGTCAGCACAGAGCCCAACGTGGGGCTCGAACTCGTGAACCACGAGATCATGACCTGAGCCGAAGTCGGACACTTAACCAACTGAGCCACCCAGGCGCCCCTACAAATAAACTCTTTAAAAAAAGGGCTAGGTGAAAATGAAATCAAACTATGAAATGAAAATGAAATCAAACTATACAAAAATATGTAAAGAAGAGAAAAAATACATAAAATATTTCAGGATGGCAATGAGCAATATTGTATAGATATAATTTATTCCAAATTAATTTTCTATAGTAGGCTGAATCATAATGAATTACTATCCCTCTGAGTCTAAGGTGGGAAATGGCTAGCAATTTCAGGTGGTTTAATCTAAATATGATACTTTATATTATTTCCCTTTCATATCCCAGGAGTATTTTTAAATTAAATGAGGAAAACTCAATCTTTAGATGACCCACAAGAGAAAATATACAGAAAAAGCCAAGAAAATTGTCAAAAATAAATACAAATACATATATACGTACATACATACATACAGTAAAAATCTATGATCTGGGACTTGATTTACTACATAGTCAAATATTTTCTTTAAAGCTACAGAAATGAGAGCTGTGTGATTTAGGTACAGAAATACAGAAGTAGATTAGCAGACAAAAATAAAGAAGCCAGAAACAAACCAGTTTATATATGGCAATTTAGTATATGAAGTAGATGGTATTTCAAATTCATGCAGAAATTAGTTAATAAAAATTATGTTGTGGTAATTGGGAAGATAGGTTAAAGTCCACAAGAAGATGTTTTTATTTCAAAAGTACATAAGAAGGGTGATAGGATGATAATACTTATTCATGATCATCAGCATGAAAGCTTGAGTAGGACACAAAAAAATCCACAGTTTACAAAAAAACAGGTTATTACAATACATAGATTTAAAAACTTGTAAAAAAGTAAAAACATAAGCAATTGGTATGGAAAAAGCATTCAAAATATAGTGATGGATAGAAGCACTTGTTTTCAAATTTCTTCCTTTTCCACTTTTTCATGACTGAACATGACCATAATAAGACTTGCTTTGATCAGTGGTATGTGAAGAAATATAATACATATGTTTTCCAAACGGAGGTTTTAAATGTGTTTTTGTGGTCATAGTTGTTCTCTTGCACTTCTGTCATCGGTATGAGAAAAACATGCACAGAGAAAAATATACCTAGGTAGCTAATGGTTTCTGGAATGAGGCATGCAACCTGTACTTGACCTCCAGACTGGAATCAAGCCTAGTTATTACCAGGCAAAATTTGCCAAAACCTAACTAATCTGTAGGTGTATAATCAAAAAAAAAAAAAAAAAAAGGCTATTTTTGCAAACCAATAAATTTGGGGCTTGTTTTTTTTTTTTAATTACACATTGTAACAGCAGAAACCTGACTATTATAATATATCATAAAGTATTCACATATACAAGAAGCTTCTACAAACTAATAGGAAAAAATAACTATGCGGAAAACCCTGGGAAAATATAGTTTTCTATAATATCTGAATATATATATGAGTATTTTTACCCCATTTTGTCTAATGCACTGATGTAAATTTTATTAAAGAACTAAGGGTTTTCAAATTGAGAAGAAATAGATACTTTCAAGGAATGTTGTGGGACTGTAAAATTATATGAGCTTTTGAGAATGCAACTTAACAAGTATGCATATTATTTAACACATAAATTTGCTTCTAAGAAAACAGAATTCAGCAATATAAACATGAATGTGCAAATGTGTATTTTAAATTATACCCTTTGTAGGGCTGCTTTTCCTAAACAACAACAACAAAAAAAAAATTAAGAAGGAAGCAGAAGTGTTTATACATAAAATAAGGTATGAAATAGACTTTTATAAAATCACAAGGAAGATGTTTTGAGACATTTTGTTATCTGGGGAAAAAAATCACACAAAAATATATCTACTATGACATATTTCCTATGATTGAGTTTAAGAAAGAATCATACGAATAGGGGCGCCTGGGTGGCTCAGTCAGTTAAGCGTCCGACTTCGGCTCAGATCATGATCTCACGGGTCGTGTGTTTGAGCCCTGCATCAGGCTCTGTGCTGACAGCGCAGAGCCTGGAGCCTGCTTCTGATTCTGTGTCTCCCTCTCTCTCTGCCCCTCCCCTGCTCATGCTGTCTCTCTCCGTCTCTCAAAAAAATAAATAAATGTAAAAAAAAAAAAATAATCATACGAATATAAATGTTAGAAATAAGTTGGGAAGATATACAACAAGTATTTAAGTCTTTATTTCAGAGAAAGTAGAGGACTTAGAAGATTGAATAAGGGTCATAAATCTGTGCTGTATGTTCTAAGGTGACTTTTTTCTTCCTCCAAACATGAAGAAAATATTAAAAATGTAAGTTATTAAAAATGTAAGTTAGAAAAGAATAAAAATAGGAAGTCACGTTCTTAAAGCCCTTTCTTCCTGGAGTCATTAAAGTGATATTTAACACATACTGATTTTATGACAGCATTAGAATAAAAGTATTAAAACTTAGAAGCTCTCATATTCTAATTCATTTGAGATTTATTAAACATATTTAAAGCTGAACAATTCCAAATAGGGGAGTCGTCAATTCTGAATGGTAAGACTGTAGATCATTTATTTAAAATAATCAGTCGTGGTGTTACAAAGACAAAAATCCAAGCAGTCTTCTTACTGTGGAAATTTCATTCCTGAGAGTTCCGTAGGGTAGCTCTGGGTGCAGAGCCATTATGAAAATTAGCTTTTTGCTAATGTTGCCAACTAGACTGTGAAATTATTGACACAATGGTGGATATATCTTCTTAAATGACATCTGTTACTCAGTTTGCAAAAAAAAATGCCAGCAGATAGAAACACAATAAAATTTTCTGAAGTGTTGTACACAATCCTATTATGGAGTTTTAAAGAATACATATGTTGTAGGTATCCTCCCCCTTGACTTAGATGTTAAAATTTACTGTGGTTTCCTTCATAATTTTCAAAGATCTTTTTTTTAATCCTTACTCATAAAATAATTTTGATCATAAAATCTTCATGCCTATATCAGTGTCTGGGGAAGTTGCTAGATTGTACCTCCAATTTATACTTTCTGGGGGGAATAAACGTCCTGTATTATATCTACAGCATTTAATATATTTCAAAATTACACAGATTCTTGTGAACCATATTTTACACAATTGATAATTCATATGTCCTAAGTTTTTATTCAAATTAATAATGTATTTAATATTTCAATAGCTGCAATGTTTATCTTTCAAACTGTAAGGATTATTTCTGTAAATTTATGCCTTGATTTCCAACTTCATAGATATTATGGCTCCTTTTCTTTTGAGTGTCTCTTTAACAGCTCTGCCTCTACTTCTGTGTACCTTTTAAAAAAAGGTATATTCAGTAAAATGACAATGAGCAAAAAATTTTTAATCCATCTGTATCATTTTTGACAGTATATCTTCTCCAAAAATTATTTAGAATACAAATTTGATTTTGTATGTTGACAAAAATACTTGAATGAGGAAATATATAAAATCCTTTCCCTATGGTTTGTGACAAAGTATGTGTTAATTTATGAACAAACAGCATTTTCAGCATCAATAGTGCATTTTTCTGAAACAGAAATACAGAGACATTAACTAAAGTTTATAAATGTTATCAGTTGTTCATCCCTCATTGTTTTATTGACATTCTTCTAAAATAGAGTCTTTAACACTTCAATTCTCAGCGATTGTTTCCTCTAAAACTGTAAATTATTCATTTAATCTTATATAAATTTTATATTTCATACTATAATTAAATAATACTTTTTTGTATTGTTATACTCCTTTTAAAATATGACTTGCAATTATGCCTAGAATACATACATATGAAGATAATTTTGCAGTTTTTTGATCTCCCTCCTTTTTTTGAAATACAGTTGACACACAACGTTACATTAGTTGCATGTGTACAACTTAGTGATTTGACAAGTGTATACATTATTCCATGTTCACCACAAGTGCAGCTACCATCTGCCTGTTTACATTGGTATTACAGTATCATTGACTGTATCCCTTATGCTGTGCTTTTTATTCACTTGACTAGTTCATTGCATAACTGGTAGCCTGTATTTCCCCTTCCCTTTCATCTATTTTGCCTAATACCCCATCCCCTCCCCTCTGGCAAACATCAGAGGTCTATATTTCTAGGTCTGATTCTACTTTTTGTTTGTATATTCTTTTTGTTTTTAGATTCCACTTATGAGTGGAATTATGTGGTATTTCTTTTTCTCAGTTTCAATTGTTTCACTTAGGATAATACCCTCTATGTCCATCCATGTTGTCTCAAATGGCACAATCTCATCCTTTTCTAATTGATGTTTAATATTTCACTGTGTATACGCACACATGTGTGTACCACATTTTCTTTACCCAACATCTTTTGATAGACACGTTGCTCCATATCTTAGTTATTATAAAAAATGCTTTAATAAACATAGGGGTTCATATGTCTTTTCAGATTAATGTTTTCATTTTTTCTGGGAAAATACACAATAATGGAATTATCAGATTAGATGGTATTTCTACTTTTAATTTTCTGAGGAAACTCCATAATGTTTCCACAGTGGCTATACAAATTTACATCTCCAGTAATAGTGCATGAGGGTTCGGTTTTCTCCACATACTCACCAACACCTGTTATTTCTTGTCTTTTTGATTTTAGCCATTCTTACAAGTGTGAAGTGATATCTCATTGTGGTTTTGATTTGTATTTTTCTGAGTGACATGGAACATCTTTCCATGTGTCTGTTGATCATCTGTATGCCTTCTATGGAAGAAAGGTTTATTCAGGTCTTCTGCCCATTTTTAATTGGATTATTTGTTTTTTGGGGGTGATGAGTTTTATAAGTTCTTTATATATTTTGGATATTAACACCTTCTTGAGTATATAATTTGCATATGTCTTCCCCCATTCAGTAAATTGTCTTTTTGGTTCATTGATGGTTTCATTTGCTGTTCAAAAGCTTTTTATTTTGGCGTAGTCCCAATAGTTTATTTTTTGCTTTTATTTCCCTTGCCTTCATTTTTGTAAAGGTTTTATTTAAATTCTAGTTAGTTAGCATATAGTGTAATATTAATTTCAGCAGTAGAATTTAGTGATTCATCATTTACATACAACACCCAGGGTTCATCACAAGTGTCCTCCTCAATGCTCATTACCCATTTAGTGCGCCCCTCACCCACCTCCCCTCCAGCAACCCTCAGTTTGTTCTCTGCAGTTAAGAGTTTCCTATGGTTTGCCCCCCTCTCTTTTTTTCCCCTCCTTTCCCTATGTTCATCTGTTTTGTTTCTTAAATTCCACATATGAGTGAAATCATATGGTATTTGTCTTTCTCTGATTTACTTGTTTTGCTTAGCATAATACACTCTAACTCCATTCATCTTGTTGCAAATGGCAATATTTCATTCTTTGTTTTATGGTGGAGTAATATTCACATACATATATATACATATATATATATACATATATATATATGTGTATATATATATAAAACATTGCTGCTATAAACATTGGGGTGCATATACCCATTTGAATCCATATTTTCATATCCTTTGGGAAAATACCTAATAGTGCAATTGCTAGGTCATAGAATAGTATTATTTTTAACTTTTTGAGGAACCTCCATACTGTTTTCCAGAGTGGCTGCACCAGTTTGCATTCCCACCAACAGTGCAAGAGGGGATCCCCTTTCTCTGCATCCTCGCCAACATCTGTTGTTCCTGTGTTGTTAATTTTAGCAATTCTAATAGGTGTGAGGTGGTACCTCATCATAGTTTTGATTTGTATTTCCATGATGATGATGAGCAATATTGAGCATCTTTGGATGAGTCTGTTAGCCATCTATATGTCTTCTTTAGAAAAATATCTATTCATGTCTTCTGCCCATTTCTTAACTTAATTATTTGTGTTTTGGGTGTTGAGTTTGATGAGCTCTTTATAAATTTTGTATACTAACTCTTTATTAGATGTGCCATTTGCAAATATCTTTTCCCATTCATAAGATTGCCTTTTAGTTTTGCTGATTATTTCCTTCGCTGTGCAGAAATTTTTATTTTGATGAAGTCCCAATAGTTCATTTCTGGTTTTGTTTCCCTTGCCTCCAGAGATGTGTCTAGGAAGAAGTTGCTATTATCCAGATCAAAGAGTTTGCTTCCTGTGTTCTATAGAATTTTGATGGTTTCCTGTTTCACATTTAGGTCTTTCATCCATTTTGAATTTCTGTTTGTGAATGGTGTAAGAAAGTGGCCCAGTTTGATTCTTCTGCATGTTGCTGTCCCAACCCTATTTGTTGAAGACACTGTCTTTTTCCCATTTCACGAATGGTAAAATTAATCTAAAGGAAATAAGGTGATATTGCTCCCGAAACTATGATATTTGTGAAGTGACTTGTCCTCTCCATACCACAAGATCCTTCTCTATGAATGAGGGAAATGGGTGAAGTAACAGGTTTACTCTCTTATGGATCAGGTTTACTGTCTTATGAATTACTACCAGCACTTATTATTTTTTTTTCCAAATTTCATTTCCATTTAAATAGCATATGGCTTAAAGAATAAAATAGTTATAATTAACAAATTTCAAGAGAGTTTTCGTTTTATGACATTTTATGTTGTCTTAATTTCTATTTTGTTTGTGCAATTTAGTGTAATAAGTGGGGTTCTCCAGAGAAACAGAACCAATAGGAGATACATAGACATTGATACAGATTAGATGTAAATATATAGTTTTTGTTTTTTGTTTTGTTTTGTTTTGGTAAGGAATTGGCTCACATGAATATGAAGGTTGAGAGATCCCAAGATCTGTAGTCAGGAATCCAGAGACACAGGACTGGTGATGGTTTGATTCCAGTCAAAATGCCAGCCACCTCAAGGCCCAAGAAAAACTAATGTTTTAGCTGGAGTCCTAAGGCAAAAAAAAAAAAAAAAAAAAAAAATCTATGTGCCAGTACAACCAGTCAGGCAGAGGGAGTTCCCTCTTACTCAACCTTTTTATTGCATTCAGGTCTTTAACTGATTGGATGAAGCCCACCCATATTGCAAGGAGTGTCTGCTTTACCCATCTAGCAATTCAAATATTAATCACCTCCACAAACACCCTCATAGGTGCACCCAGAATAATATTTGACCAAATGTCTGGACACTGTATCCCAGTGAAGTTGATACTCTGAAATTAACTTTCACATATAGAAATATTTATGAATATGGTGAATAAATGTAAAGAAAAATGTATGTCAAAGCAAGTAGATACATACTGAAGAGAAAAATATTGCTTGCAATGTTAATTTTTTATTGGTGGCATCAATTTAATTTTTAAGGTTTATTTATTTGTTTTTGAGAGAGAGAGAGAGTCAGAGGGAGAAAGAGGTTTAGAGAGGAGAGAGAATCCCAAGCAGGCTCTGTGGTGTCACCGCCATCTGATCACAGGGCTCAATCTCACGAACCATGAGATCATGACCTGAGCTGAAATCAAGAGTCCAAAAGTTGGCTGCTTAATAGACTGAGCCACCAGGGGTGCCTGGTGTTGTGTTCATTTTATGGCTGAGGAAAAACCTGTGAAGGTCTCACACTATTGGAAAGTTGCAGAGGTAGTGATTGATTGCAGATCTCTTTCTGATTCCTAATGTTATTCTCAGTATGGTGTAGTTCTGCAGCTGGTATTGTATTTAGATGGTTATTTGAAAAAATCATATACAATTACTCAAAACTCTAAAAAGAAAATATATCTAAGAAATCCTTACCAGAAGGGACAGACTTTAAGTTAGGCACATGGGAGCAGATTGCTTAAATTGAAAAAAAAAATCAAAACAGACTGATTTTATAAAATAAAGTATAAACTTCAAGTGCTCTCTAGCACCATAATGGTGATCCCTAACTTCCCTGTGATCTTTATATTTATAAATCCTGTATTCATCACCAATACTGTTCACCAATGTTCAATTTCTCTTGCTTCTGGACACGTGGTTGGACTGCCCTTCTCAATTCCCTTGAAGTCAGAAAGACTTTCTAAAGTCCAGGAAACACATGAGACAGAGCAGGTCCTGTTCATTAGTATACCCAAAATGTTTACCTAACTCTCTGGATCAGCACTACTACTTGTTTGTTTCAAAGATTATCCATATCCATAGATTTTTATAGTCATTTTAGGCTGAATATCAATAACGACCTCAAAAGCAACATATAGATATAGGATGCCAATACCAATGATTATTTGTAGATTGTTCTTTATTTTTAAAATTTTTTAAATATTTATTTATTTTTGAGACAGAGAGAAAGAGCATGAGCAGGGGAGGGGCAGAAAGAGGGAGGGAGACACAGAATCCTAAGCAGCCTCCAGGCTCTGAGCTGTCAGCCAGAGCCCAAAGTGGGGCTCAAACTCAGAAACTGTGAGATCATGACCTGTGCCAAAATTGACTCTTAACGGACTGAGCCACCCAGGTGCCCCTTTGATCATTCTTATGGGAATATTCCTATATACTTCCATCAATATAGAATGACCAAGAACTGACTGCACGGCTAAATATCCTGTTGGATGAGTTTCGTTATCTGCAGTGAGTTCTAAAACTAGAAATAAATTTCACTTGAAAGAGCCACAGACAAAATAAGGTATGTTAGAAAGAGAATATACAGAGCTAGTAGATAAGATCTGATATAGGGAAAGTGAATAACATTCTAATGGATTAGGTTTGTGAATTTATCTTTAAGCTCAAGGATAATGTAGACGCTTCCCTCCCACCCACCCCACAATACCACATCTGCCTCTTTGTACAGCTAAAAAGTACTGCCTTCTCAGATAGGTTTCATTGTCACAAGCACCTAAATGAAAGGCTTTTCAGAACAGCCTGTTAGTGCCCTCTATTGATGTTTTCAGTTGTTCAGATCATTTCAGAAAAAGAAACCAAAATGATTTTTTAAATGTCTCTGAAAGAATTTTCTGCAGAGGAGATGGCAATAAATTTACTATTTTCATGATATACATTTTCAACCATTAAAATGTGTTTGATACATTACTATAACACCAGCTTTCCCTTCTTTGGCTGGATGCACATTAAAAAAAAAACACAGGAAGTTAACATGATTGAAAAATGCAAACTCATTATGAAATTTCATAGATTAGTGCACAAACAATAGATTGTCTGAACAAATAGCAGGGGAAATTTCTAGTCAGTGTTTGCAGCCTGCAGCACAATCAGATGCTAACTAAATCTTTCACAGTGTTGCTTTGAAATTATTTTATGGTATGTAACAAAACCCTGGAAAAAAGGTATGCCTGTACACTTTACTCAGATCCCACATTGATCACTAGTAACCCTTAGTTTTAGTTTTTGTTTTTGTTTTTGTTTTCTTCAAGGGTTGCATGCTTCAAAAAAAATTTAAGTTTGAGGGCTGCCTGGGTGGCTCAGTCAGTTAAACATCTGCCTTTGGCTCATGTCAAACATCTGGGTGGCTCATGTCATGATCTTGGATTCGTGAATTTGAGCCCTGCATCAGGCTCTGTGTTGACATGTCAGAGCCTGGAGCCTGCTTTGGATTCTGTGTATGTATGTGTGTGTCTCTCTCTATTTGCCCCTCCCCACTCATGCTCACTTTCTCTCTCTCTCTCTCTCTCTCCCTCTCTCAAAATAAATAAATATTAAAAATATTTAAATTTGAAATTTTTATTTCACTTATACCACATTTCAGTGATTGTTTAATATATGTGGGCTGTCTCTGTAATCTAAAAACAACTGAATTACAGACTGCAAAATTTCTTATTTTACTTTATTTTATTTTTATTTTATAACCCTCCCCCCCCCCCCATTTTTTAACCTCTCTGCCTTTATCCCAGTTGGAAACTCGTAAGATTTTAAATAATAGTTTGGAGAAAATGCAGTTTAACTGTATTAAGAATTTTGGGTAGGAAATGAGCAATCTTCCTCATGATGTAATTAGGCAAATAGAGATGACAAATGGGAGTGAGGATGGAATGGATACATTTCTAATGTCTACTGAGTCATCATTTCCCTTTGGTCCATCTTTCTTACCCTTAAAGGGACTATACAGACACCAGAAATATTCATTTGAAATGAACCAAGACAAACACATGAACAAAATACACCAAGAGCCAAATACAAATCATCTGAAGAATTCTTTTTGTTGCTTATGAGGTTAAAAAACAAAACAAAACAAAAAAACACCATTTCTCTGATCATATTTGCTAATATAACCATCTAAAATTTTAATTTTAGCTTTTCTGGATGATTCCACAGGTACTCATAGATTCAGTCATTCTTAAGGACAAAATTCCCAAGGTTTACTCTCTACACTTTCTACAATTTCTGTTCCTCAGTGATTTTTTATTATAGTTGTTTTTTTTTTTTTTTTTAATAATGAGTACTAGCTACTAATTTAACTCCAAACTCTATGCAAATTCTATAACTCTAGATGTTTTGGCCAAAGAAGCTTGCTCAACTTTTTTTTTTTTTTTTTAATCTTTATTTATTTTTGAGAGACAGAGAAAAAGACAGAGTGTGAGTGGAGGAGGGGCAAAGAGAGAGGGAGACAGAATCTGCAGCAGGTTCCAGGCTCTGAGCTGTCAGCACAGAGCCCAACACAGGCCTCAAACTCAGGAGCCATGAGGTCATGACCTGAGCTGAAGTCGGACACTTAACCAACTGAGCCACCAAGGCACCCTGAAATTTGTTCAACTATTATATTTTATTTATAACCCTTCCCTGTGTCTTTGAAAAAACTAATTCTGGAATAGAAAAATACCTATGAGAGGAATATAAGTTTTTATTTCTCTTTTACCACTTTGTACTAAGAATAAATCTGTTTGAATTAATTTTTTTTAACATTTATTTCAGAGACAGGCGAGACAGAGCCTGAGGGGAGGAGGCACAGGCACAAAATCTGAAGCAGGCTCCACGCTCCAGGACCCAGGAGTTGTGAGATCATGACTTGAGCCAAAGTCAGATGCTTAACCAACTGAGCCATCCAGGTGCCGACTCTGTTTGAATTTTAAAAGCTCTATTCTTATGTGCATCTGGATGGCTCAGTCCCTTAAGCATTCTTGGCTAGGAATGATCTCCCGGTTTGTGAGTTCCAGCCCCATATCAGCTCCATGCTGAAGTGCGAAGCCTCCTTGGGAACTCTCTCTCCCTCCCTCTCTCTCTCCCCATCACCCACTAGCTCGCTGTCTCTCTAGAAATAAATATGTAAACTTAAATAATAATAAAAACATAAAAGCTCTATTCTAATTATATCAAAAACTCAATAACATCTGACCTAGTGGGAAGATAGTCAATTTTAAGTGGATCACATGAATGGAAAGCAAAATGTTGTCTCTTACAAGGTTCTGATGTCTTTTTCAAATGTAGTTGTAGAGAAAAGAAATGGCCTCTGAAAACTCTTGAATATGCCGTTATGTAAATTTACCTCACCTTCACCATGGATGAATTACTAACCATGACTAAAAGAAACAAATCTACAAATGAGTACGAGTATTTGGAACATATTTAGTACAATGTTAGATGGAAGGGTGAGACGTTTAAGAAGTTTTATTAGAGTTCATTCAAGAAAAGTAATACATAGGCACACACACACATACACATGCAGAGAAATCTTTTTCTAATCCATTTGCGTTTTTTCAGCTTCAGTATCCCACTTTCATAATTGTGAAGAAAAGAGGAAAGATGAGAAAATTATATATAAATTAAATCTTTGTTGTTGTATTCCATTTATGAATTCAAAAATGTCTTAAATTATCACTATAAATCAAAATCTATTATAGGTACAGGAATAAATGCTAACAAAGATAGAATAATCTATAAATGAAAAAAACTATATATTCTTATATAGTTGAAACTGCAAATAGAATTGAAATTTCAAAAGGATCAGAAAAGAATAACATACTTTTGGATTGAAAAGAATTGTTGAATTTGAGATTTTTAGATAAAAATAAAATGAAGTCCTAATTTAAAAAATATCAAAATAAATTCTATAAGGATTCACATTTTGTTATACAAAATTGTGAAGTTACTCAGAAACTTTTGAATGATTACTTACATAACTCTGGAAAATGAAAGTTTTTTCAAGCATGATTCCATGTGTCAACACCATAAAAAAAAAACATTTTGGTATATTTGACCACATGAATTTTAAAATGTTGTAGACCAGAAAAAAGAAAATGAAGAGAAATACAATCTGAGATTATTTTTTTAAATATATATGATGTTTCATATGGAAAGAGCTTTTATGAGTAAATGAAATAAAATGAATACTCCAAGATAAAGTTGTACAAAATTATACAATAAATGATAGAAGAAAATGAATAATCTCAGTTATTGAACATTAAAAAAAGAAAAAAATAACAATGCTTAGCAGTCTTATTGGGAAAAAAAGAATGTCTTACATTAGAAGAAATATAAAGAAATGGAATGTTCTAAACATACATTTTTGTTTAAAATATAATAAATACAATTATTCTGGTTGGTGATATATTAACAAAAATGTAGTCTTTATCTTTCAATTCACAAAGTCCCCATTAGGCTTTCTCTAAGGGAATAATAAAAGACTTATAAGAAATTATCCCAAATATTATTGCTTACATATTATTGTAAGATTGATTAATATGAAATACCTTAAATATTTACTATAAAAATTTAAAATATAAATCTATAAAATATAAATATATATTAATTAGATGCATACCAATAATCATATATTACAATACTAGCTAATCTGCAAAGATGTTTAGAAAAGTTAGTTACACAGAGGATTAGCAGAAGGGAGTCTCCGGAGTCAAGCGCAGACTAGAGGCCCACGGAAGAGGGTAGGAAGGGCGTCGAGGCGGTGCCCGCTCCACGGACTGGCGGGAGGGAGCCGGGGCGGAGGGGCGGCTCGCCGGCCAAGCAGAGCCCCCGAGTCTGGCTGGCAAAAGCGGAGGGGCCGGACGGACTGTGTTCCGACAGCAAGCGCGACTTAGCGTCTGGGAGGTCATAAGTTAACAGCTCTGCTCGGAAAGCGGGAAGGCTGGAGGACAAAGGGAGGGAGAGCTGCTGAGCCCCCGGACGGCAGAGCTCAGCTTGGTGGGGAACAAAGGCGCCAGCGCCATCTCCCCCGCCCATCCCCCAGCCAAAATCCCAAAGGGAACCAGTTCCTGCCAGGGAACTTGCTCGCTCCGCGCAAACACCCAGCTCTGTGCTTCTGCGGAGCCAAACCTCCGGCAGCGGATCTGACTCCCTCCCGCTGCCACAGGGCTCCTCCTGAAGTGGATCACCTAAGGAGAAGCGAGCTAAGCCTGCCCCTCCAGCCCCCGTGCACCTTGCCTACCCACCCCAGCTAATACGCCAGATCCCCAGCAACACAAGCCTGGCAGTGTGCAAGTAGCCCAGACGGGACACGCCACCCCACAGTGAATCCCGCCCCTAGGAGAGGGGAAGAGAAGGCACACACCAGTCTGACTGTGGCCCCAGCAGTGGGCTGGGGGCAGACATCGGGTCGGACTGCGGCCCCGCCCACTAACTCCAGTTATACACCACAGCACAGGGGAAGTGCACTGCAGGTCCTCACCACGCCAGGGACTCTCCAAAATGACCAAACGGAAGAATTCCCCTCAGAAGAATCTCCAGGAAATAACAACAGCTAATGAACTGATCAAAAAGGATTTAAATAATATAACAGAAAGTGAATTTAGAATAATAGTCATAAAATTAATCGCTGGGCTTGAAAACAGTATACAGGACAGCAGAGAATCTCTTGCCACAAAGATCGAGGGACTAAGGAACAGTCACGAGGAGCTGAAAAACGCTTTAAACGAAATGCAAAACAAAATGGAAACCACGATGGCTCGGCTTGAAGAGGCAGAGGAGAGAATAGGTGAACTAGAAGATAAAGTTATGGAGAAAGAGGAAGCTGAAAGAAAGAGAGATAAAAAAATCCAGGAGTATGAGGGGAAAATTAGAGAACTAAGTGATACACTAAAAAAAAAAAAAATATACGCATAATTGGTATCCCAGAGGAGGAAGAGAGAGGGAAAGGTGCTGAAGGGGTACTTGAAGAAATTATAGCTGAGAACTTCCCTGAACTGGGGAAGGAAAAAGACATTGAAATCCAAGAGGCACAGAGAACTCCCTTCAGACGTAACTTGAATCGATCTTCTGCACGACATATCATAGTGAAACTGGCAAAATACAAGGATAAAGAGAAAATTCTGAAAGCAGCAAGGGATAAACGTGCCCTCACATATAAAGGGAGACCTATAAGACTCGTGACTGATCTCTCCTTTGAAACTTGGCAGGCCAGAAAGGCTTGGCACGATATCTACAGTGTGCTAAACAGAAAAAATATGCAGCTGAGAATCCTTTATCCAGCAAGTCTGTCATTTAGAATAGAAGGAGAGATAAAGGTCTTCCCAAACAAACAAAAACTGAAGGAATTTGTCACCACGAAACCAGCCCTACAAGAGATCCTAAGGGGGATCCTGTGAGACAAAGTACCAGAGACATCACTACAAGCATAAAACATACAGACATCACAATGACTCTAAACCCATATCTTTCTATAATAACACTGAATGTAAATGGATTAAATGCGCCAACTAAAAGACATAGGGTATCAGAATGGATAAAAAAACAAGACCCATCTATTTGCTGTCTACAAGAGACTCATTTTAGATCTGAGGACACCTTTAGATTGAGAGTGAGGGGATGGAGAACTATTTATCATGCTCCTGGAAGCCAAAAGAAAGCTGGAGTAGCCATACTTATATCAGACAAACTAGACTTTAAATTAAAGGCTGTAACAAGAGATGAAGAAGGGCATTATATAATAATCACAGGGTCTATCCACCAGGAAGAGCTAACTATTATAAATGTCTATGCGCCAAATACCCGAGCCCCCAGATATATAAAACAATTACTCATAAACATAAGCAACCTCATTGATAAGAATGTGGTCATTGCAGGGGACTTTAACACCCCACTTACAGAAATGGATAGATCATCTAGACACACAGTCAATAAAGAAACAAGGGCCCTGAATGATACATTGGATCAGATGGACTTGACAGATCTATTTAGAACTCTGCATCCCAAAGCAACAGAATATACTTTCTTCTCGAGTGCACATGGAACATTCTCCAAGATAGATCATATACTGGGTCACAAAACAGCCCTTCATAAGTTTACAAGAATTGAAATTATACCATGCATACTTTCAGACCACAATGCTATGAAGCTTGAAATCAACCACAGGAAAAAGTCTGGAAAACCTCCAAAAGCATGGAGGTTAAAGAACACCCTACTAACGAATGAGTGGGTCAACCAGGCAATTAGAGAAGAAATTAAAATATATATGGAAACAAACGAAAATGAAAATACAACAATCCAAACGCTCTGGGATGCAGCGAAGGCAGTCTTGAGAGGAAAATACATTGCAATCCAGGCCTATCTCAAGAAACAAGAAAAATCCCAAATACAAAATCTAACAGCACACCTAAAGGAAATAGAAGCAGAACAGCAAAGGCAGCCTAAACCCAGCAGAAGAAGAGAAATCATAAAGATCAGAGCAGAAATAAACAATATAGAATCTAAAAAAACTGTAGAGCAGATCAACGAAACCAAGAGTTGGTTTTTTGAAAAAATAAACAAAATTGACACACCTCTAGCCAGGCTTCTCAAAAAGAAAAGGGAGATGACCCAAATAGATAAAATCATGAATGAAAATGGAATGATTACAACCAATCCCTCAGAGATACAAACAATTATCAGGGAATACTATGAAAAATTATATGCCAGCAAATTGGACAACCTGGAAGAAATGGACAAATTTCTAAACACCCACACTCTTCCAAAACTCAATCAGGAGGAAATAGAAAGCTTGAACAGACCCATAACCAGCGAAGAAATTGAATCGGTTATCAAAAATCTCCCAACAAATAAGAGTCCAGGACCAGATGGCTTCCCAGGGGAGTTCTACCAGACATTTAAAGCAGAGATAATACCTATCCTTCTCAAGCTATTCCAAGAAATAGAAAGGGAAGGAAAACTTCCAGACTCATTCTATGAAGCCAGTATTACTTTGATTCCTAAACCAGACAGAGACCCAGTAAAAAAAGAGAACTACAGGCCAATATCCCTGATGAATATGGATGCAAAAATTCTTAATAAGATACTAGCTAATCGAATTCAACAGCATAGAAAAAGAATTATTCACCATGATCAAGTGGGATTCATTCCTGGGATGCAGGGCTGGTTCAACATTCGCAAATCGATCAACGTGATACATCACATTAACAAAAAAAAAGAGAAGAACCATATGATCCTGTCAATCGATGCAGAAAAGGCCTTTGACAAAATCCAGCACCCTTTCTTAATAAAAACCCTTGAGAAAGTCGGGATAGAAGGAACATACTTAAAGATCATAAAGGCCATTTATGAAAAGCCCACAGCTAACATCATCCTCAACGGGGAAAAACTGAGAGCTTTTTCCCTGAGATCAGGAACACGACAGGGATGCCCACTGTCACCGCTGTTGTTTAATATAGTGCTGGAAGTTCTAGCATCAACAATCAGACAACAAAAGGAAATCAAAGGCATCAAAATTGGCAAAGATGAAGTCAAGCTTTCGCTTTTTGCAGATGACATGATATTATACATGGAAAATCCGATAGACTCCACCAAAAGTCTGCTAGAACTGATACATGAATTCAGCAAAGTTGCAGGATACAAAATCAATGTGCAGAAATCAGTTGCATTCTTATACACTAACAATGAAGCAACAGAAAGACAAATGAAGAAACTGATCCCATTCACAATTGCACCAAGAAGCACAAAATACCTAGGAATAAATCTAACCAAAGATGTAAAAGATCTGTATGCTGAAAACTATAGAAAGCTTATGCAGGTAATTGAAGAAGATATCAAGAAATGGAAAGACATTCCCTGCTCATGGATTGGAAGAATAAATATTGTCAAAATGTCAATACTACCCAAAGCTATCTACACATTCAATGCAATCCCAATCAAAATGGCACCAGCATTCTTCTCGAAACTAGAACAAGCAATCCTAAAATTCATATGGAACCACAAAAGGCCCCGAATAGCCAAAGTAATTTTGAAGAAGAAGACCAAAGCAGGAGGCATCACAATCCCAGACTTTAGCCTCTACTACAAAGCTGTCACCATCAAGACAGCATGGTATTGGCATAAAAACAGACACATAGACCAATGGAATAGAATAGAAACCCCAGAACTAGACCCACAAACGTATGGCCAACTCATCTTTGACAAAGCAGGGAAGAACATCCAATGGAAAAAAGACAGTCTCTTTAACAAATGGTGCTGGGAGAACTGGACAGCAACATGCAGAAGGTTGAAACTAGACCACTTTCTCACACCATTCACAAAAATAAACTCAAAATGGATAAAGGACCTGAATGTGAGACAGGAAACCATCAAAACCTTAGAGGAGAAAGCAGGAAAAGACCTCTCTGACCTCAGCCGTAGCAATCTCTTACTCGGCACATCCCCAAAGGCAAGGGAATTAAAAGCAAAAGTGAATTACTGGGACCTTATGAAGATAAAAAGCTTCTGCACAGCAAAGGAAACAACCAACAAAACTAAAAGGCAACCAACGGAATGGGAAAAGATATTTGCAAAGGACACATCGGACAAAGGGCTAGTATCCAAAATCTATAAAGAGCTCATCAAACTCCACACCCGAAAAACAAATAACCCAGTGAAGAAATGGGCAGAAAACATGAATAGACACTTCTCTAAAGAAGACATCCGGATGGCCAACAGGCACATGAAAAGATGTTCAACGTCGCTCCTTATCAGGGAAATACAAATCAAAACCACACTCAGATACCACCTCACGCCAGTCAGAGTGGCCAAAATGAACAAATCAGGAGACTATAGATGCTGGAGAGGATGTGGAGAAACAGGAACCCTCTTGCACTGTTGGTGGGAATGCAAATTGGTGCAGCCGCTCTGGAAAGCAGTGTGGAGGTTCCTCAGAAAATTAAAAATAGACCTACCCTATGACCCAGCAATAGCACTGCTAGGAATTTATCCAAGGGATACAGGAGTACTGATGCATAGGGGCACCTGTACCCCAATGTTTATAGCGGCACTCTCAACAATAGCCAAATTATGGAAAGAGCCTAAATGTCCATCAACTGATGAATGGATAAAGAAATTGTGGTTTATATACACAATGGAATACTACGTGGCAATGAGAAAAGATGAAATATGGCCTTTTGTAGCAACATGGATGGAACTGGAGAGTGTGATGCTAAGTGAAATAAGCCATACAGAGAAAGACAGATATATGGTTTCACTCTTATGTGGATCCTGAGAAACATAACAGAAACCCATGGGGGAGGGGAAGGAAAAAAAAAAAAAAAAAAAAGAGGTTAGAGTGGGAGAGAGCCAAAGCATAAGAGACTGTTAAAAACTGAGAACAAACTGAGGGTTGATGGGGGGTGGGAGGGAGGGCAGGGTGGGAGGGAGGGCAGGGTGGGTGATGGGTATTGAGGAGGGCACCTTTTGGGATGAGCACTGGGTGTTGTATGGAAACCAATTTGACAGTAAATTTCATATATTAAAAAATAAAAAAAAAAAAAAAAAAGAAAAGTTAGTTACAGAGTACAACGTACACTTAATTACTGTGATTTCAACATATGTATGTGTGTTTGTGTATCCACAAATAATACACATGCATGGGAAATATTAGAAGGAAACTGATTGAAATATTAACAGTATTTATCTTTGGATGGCTAATGGATTTTAGATGATCCATTTAAACGTTTTCTTTTACTTTATTGGTTATTTCTAAATTTTCTGAAATGAATGTATTTTTGAAAAAAAAAATTGTTCCTAAAAATATTTGGAATTCATCTTTTTTCACTCTTGCTATCCAACAATAGGTTTACCTTTAGTAACTTTCTAAGGTAATTCATTTTTCATCTGCTGACAAGAAGAATAATTCCAAACAGGAAAAAAATGGCCAAAAAAATGATATTTTACTTTTTTATTTCACTTTTATAAAGTGAGCTATAAGGCATATTAAGTTGAAAAGCACCAGGAACTTTACAATGTGATACTTTGGGCTGTGGAATTTAGAGGTTTATATACTACAACATAACATCAGTAGGACTTCTCAATATAACTTCTTGCAGCAGGACTTCTTTCTAAAGAAAACTGGGGTAAAAAAAAATTTTTATAAACCTTCTAAATAAGCAGTCACAACTGGGATAACACAAACGTACCTTAAGGAAGAGGTTGTTTTTCTTTTTCAGAGTTTGTTTGACAAAGTATTAAAATTCGTAAGATATCCCTTATGCTTTTGATAGGCCATCTTGTGGTAATGAAGCTACTTTGTATATGAATGTATATGAATGTATATGTATACGTATATGTATATGAATGTATATGAATATAGGGCAACTGAAAAAATGTAGATTTTTTTTTTGAATACATATACTTTGTATGGGAATCTAGAAGATGGTAAAAATGGGCTTATATAGTAAAAAGAGCAGTGGTCCAAGTATGGGCTACTTTCTTCTTGCCTATTCTTTCACCATTATTTTTTTCCTCTTATTTTAAATTCTTATTAGTGAATCTATTTACCCAAGGTTATCTTTTTGAGCCAAATCATAAGTTACTAGCTAGCCTGTAAATAAACCAATTTTAGTTTATCAGCCAGGGCTTTCGGAGTTGAGTATAATTTAGTGCTAGAAGGTTGAATTTCCCACATAGAAGGAGTTTGGGGTGTAAATTCTCCCAGAAAGAAGTATAGAGAAAAGGACACTTGAAACATTTCTAACGTGATTTGTTGTATTATTTGTTTATTATGACAGTGCTTATAAATATCTTTCATTTTAGTATGAATCCACCACATTTAATACAGTAAATGAGAAATATATCTTCCCATTAATGGATTTCAGTCATTTCTTATAGGCTTAACCATATTTGACAATATTTTTTCATCTACAAAAATGGCAATTTCATATGACTCAGCCTACTACTAAGAACTAATGCAATCCTTTATTGCAGAGATTGTTCTATTGCTGCTGTTCTTTATTTTTTTCTGAGATAAAAGGAATTTTATAAAATGAGTTGATCTATTAAAAACTCTTTTTGGAAAAGAAAACAGTGAATAATTGATCCTTCTTAATACCCAATCTCCCTGCTATTTCTCCACTTTTAAGGAACTTATTCAGTTTCCAAATCTCTTAAATCATGTAAAATTATTTCTATTACTACCAGTAACTGAAAGTGGAACTGATTCATCTGTTTTGTTCTTTTTACCCTGATGTCAAAGGCTAAGACATATTCATAAAAATTGAGAGTAAGTAAACAATTTAAAAATATCAACATTTAAACATTTAATTTTTTTCCTTACTATCATATTCCCTCTAGACTCCTAATCAAAATAGATGTTGGTGTTCATCAAGTGGTGAATGGATAGATAAAGTATGCTATATCCATACAAAGGAATATTATTTGGTAGTAAAAATATATGAAGTACTGATACATTCTACAACATATTTAAACCTTATAAACCATTATGCCAGGTCAAAGAAGCCAGTCACAAAGGACCACATAGTGTGGAAATGCATTCATATGAATTGTCTAGAATATGCAAATCTAATATAGATAGAAGGTCAGTAATTGTTCATGGCTGGGGAGGATGGTAAACTAGAAAGTAATATGTTCTTCCAAAAGACTAATATGTAAAATATTCTAGGGTCAAGAACGATTAAAGAAAGACATTCATTTTTTAATATATTGTAATCCACTGAATGACAAATTGCTTCATTTCTAAGTTAAAGTTGCATGGGGATACACAGGAAAGACATTGTATGAATGGTTAAGAATTAGTGATTGGTAGATGGGATGGTCAACAAAGAGACACAAAGTTAAGTGATCTGGAGATTTCAATCCTTATGACAAAAAGGATAGTGGGTCTGTTTATCAACAGATGCAAATTTGGTGATGGTAGTGGTGTGTGTGTTTGTGTGTGTGAGAGAGAGAGAGAGAGAGAGAGGGTAGGGGGTACATAATGAGGACATAGTGAGACAGAATAACTTTTCAGAATATTTGTACTGGATATTTCAATGGGAAATGCAGGGTAGCATAGGAAAATGGAAAGCAAAACATAGAGAAATGGAAATAATTCACAAAAATGGGACAGTCTAAGTTTGGCTATTAGAAGAACAGCCAGGCACAAAGAAGACACAAAGAAGAAAAGCAAGCTGAGAATTCATTCCTTGGGAATTCTATTATTGACTATATGTAAAAAAGGGGGGGGGGGGAAGAGATGACCCAGTACATAATTTTGAGGGAACAGTAAAAACTGTAGAAGACATTTTACAAGAGTATAGCTTTGTGGATATCAAGTAGATAATGGAAGGAGGTTCAAGGACTGGAAGGGCCAGAGTTATGAGACCTAGCCATGGATCTTTATATACATAAGATCTAATAACTCAATGAATGAATCCTTACACATTGTATTTTCTTCTCTTTCTTGATGAGACCATCTGATAAAAATATACCCGTGCTTCTAGTCATTTTCTCAACTAAGAGAACTTTTGTTCTCTAATGAATTTAATGATGGTGACAGAAGGTGGTGCCAAAGTGTGGGAGGTATGGAATGGCACAAAGAATCCATGGAGAAACTATAAACAGCACAAGATAAGAAAAAGAACATTTGCTATTTGTCCCAGCTCTGCTGGGAACTAGATATGTGTCCATAAGCAAGCCCTTCAGCTGATCTCTACCTCCTTTTCCTTAGCCACAAAAACATGCCATTTGAACTTGTCTTGAAGGATTCAGCTGAAGACTTACAATCTTTTAATCTTAAACATAAGAGTTTCCAGACTAGAAAGACAAACTTTAAAATACTTCTGAGACCTAAAAATATAGAAGTTATTTAGTACCTCAAGACCAGGAGAATAAAATTTCATCTTCCTGTAAAATATACAAAATGACAAAGACAAGCCAATTGAGGCAATTTTTTTTTTCTCAAATTAACCTTTATAATAACTACACAGGGCAGAGGCCAGATAAATGTATTAATGGCATGGATGCATGTCAGTTTTCCTTGTAATTCACTTTTACAGTTTCTAAACTGTAGATAGTTTACCATGGAAAGTGTAAAATATTGGAAAACATGACTTGAATGTATGTATATTGAAGGTAAGTTATATTAAGAAACTGGTAGATAAATAAAGCCATGATGTACATTCTTAAGTACTACCATTAACATTTATATGAAAACACGTGTAAATTTTCTTCTACATATAGAAAATAGTTAGAAATTTTGCATTCAAAACAATATTTAGAAACAAATATATGGTTTTCAATATGAAATATTTGTTCATGACATAAAAAATTTTCATCAAATAATAACATATAAGTTTGAAAGGTTTTTCCTCACATTTATATGCTTTATAAATGGCCACTTAGTTATATATGATGGTGACTTAACAAAACCTTATATAGGGGGAAAAATAGTTACAAACAGAGATGGAGGAAGGCAAACCATAAAAAACTATTAAATACAGAGAACAAACTGAGGGTTGATGGAGGGTGGGGGAGAGGGGAGGGCACTTGTTGGGATGAGCACTGGGTGTTGTATGGAAGCCAATTTGACAACAAATTATATTAAAAGAAACTTATATAATACTTGCATTATACTAAAAGCATAGATTGGAATTTAATTTTCTACAAACAAGAAGTTTATCTACACATAAAAGTGAATTTTTATGTAAGACATGTCAAGATGGTTTTTATTACTAGGTGGTGGTTTAATAACAGAGACTTAAGTGCTAACTAACCTGAAGTTTTATGTCAAGAGCAAAAATTTCTGAAATTCTCATTTATTTTTCAAATATTATCTCTCCTGAAAATAGACGGAAATTTCAGGAAAAAAAGTCACAAGTATATATGATATGGGGTACCTAATACCAGAAACAAAATATATACTGTATATATTCTATTATCTAAAAAGTTGTTCATTCCCTATTACCACTATCCCACTCCTGACACAAAACAAATTCAATGACAACACTACCAAAACCTCAATGGCAACCCTGGAGAGTAATATGGCAATAAGTTAACTCAAGATTAGAGGGGTAAGTCCTTGGGTGATCTCAAGATGCTTTCTTAAGGTACAGTATGCCCACTGCACAGTGGAACCTCTCTCTGCTAGGAAGAGGACAACATCACTTTCTGCTTCTATGATAAAAGCAATCTAATCAGTAAGCCGTATGCTTATTATTATTTAAGACTTAGAATTATTAGAGGTGTTCATTACCAAAGCCAACAATTCATGTGCTGATGGATGTCATTGTACTGTATAGGGTACAGAATGAAGCCTCTGCTGAACATAGGCAGTGGTCTCTATGGACTGGACAAAGAACTATGTAACAAAGACTTAAAGAGGCCAAAATGAACATTATACCAATGGGTCCCAGAAAACCTTCAGATTTCCATTTATCTATAGCCTGAAATGCTGCCTGTATCCAGTCTTATGGTCTTATAAAATTATGATGCTTTTCTATGATGAGTCACCTACAGTATGATTAGATTAATGTTCAGAAAATAACCTTTCCCTCTCTCACCTCTCATCTTTCCTTCTTCTCCATAGGGGAAGAATAGTATGCAGTCTTTCTGATAATATTTTGTCATGTGTCATGATTTGGTCAATGGAAAGGACAATCAATATATGCCAGCTATTAGCTCAAGCATTAGGATGTATCATGTATTTCATCTACCTGTGCTTTGTGTCCAGTCTTTGCAAAGAATAGATATCCCAAGTAACTTCCATCCATTAAGTATGGGCCCCAGAAAGAAACATTTGGAGGAGACTTACAGCCTTAAGCACAGCTATTCCAGGCAACCACATAATTGTTATCGTTTATGTTGTTGAGATTTTACCTGCCTTTGTTGTTTTTGCTACATGGTAATAGTTAACCAAAGCACCCAGATGTATTAACCTTATTGTATTTTTTTGTTTGACCAAAGACTAAGGAATGTTGTGAGAAGCCAAAGAATACCATTAAGCTCTAGAACATCTTTTATAATGTACTACTGTAGACTGATGATTTCTGGTGCCAGGCTCAGGGCTTCTTGCTTATCTCGGTGCTCACTCTACAAACAACACCTCATTTTATGTTTCTGATATCATGATTGCTTCAGCAGAACTTTCTCAACCCAGGATTTAAATTTAGTAATGAGATTTCCCAGAGCCTACCTAAAGAGAGGAAATTCCAGAAAGGAAATCACCATTCTTTCTGAACATGATGTGATATTTTGATTGAGAATTATTTCAGGGAAGAGAGTCAAATTTCCCCTAACAGCCAGAGCAGAGAATTTAATTTCCATGTAATAATCCAAGTTAGTGTTAACTCCAAAGTACCTCCTATACCTGAAAGAGTCAAATGCACACCTATGGAACAGTCTTAAAAATTGGCCTATGAGGATTTTACTTAAGTCATGATACTCTCCTAATTAAAAGCTTTAAATGGTTTTCAATTGTGTTAAAAAAAAAATGTAAGCCCCTTTCCTGCACAAAGGGGGCCCAACAACATCCGGCCCCTGCTAGCCTTTCCTATTCATCACTAACCATTTGTCCCATTTCTTGTTAATTATGCCTCAACCTAACTGGGTTTTGTTTTTTGTTTTGTGTGTGTGTGTGTGTGTGTGTGTGGTTTTTTTTTTTTTTGTTTGTTTGTTTTTACTTCTTAAATATTACCAACTTTTTCTCTTTCTGGGATGTTATTCTTATTGCTCTGTTTGCCTCCCTGGATCTTTCCCCAAATCTTCATATGATTAGCTCATTGTTATTCTTTAAACCCAGTATAAATATCATCTCTCCAGAGATGTCTCTCTTGCTTACACCAACCAATGAGACTATCTCCAACTGTTCCATCTTTTATCCTGTTTGTTCTCTCCTTGTGTATAAAGAGCCTGTAATTATTGTGTTCATTTTAAAATTTTCTTACTATCTGATTCTCCTATTAGAATATGATCTCTACAATTCCAGAAAAATTATCTGTTTGGGTTATTGGTTTACCAGTATTTAAGAACCAGTAGGTGGAAATTGTAAGGTGATATAGTTCAACTTAAGAAATTTCCTAATGAGGATTTCCCATGTCCATGGATTCCCTTTTGATAGATATGTTAAATCGTAGACTAGATGCTTATTCCCAAGGTATTAGTGATATATTGATGCATTAAAAATCATCCCAAAATTCAGTGATTGACAACAGGCATTTATTATGTCATGGTTTCTGTGGGCCAGACATTTTAGATCACCTTGCGTGGTTCCAACTCTGTCTCTCACTTACAGCCAAACTTTCAGCTGGGGCTATATCATTTCAAGATTGGAAAGAGCCTTAGCCTCTTAGGTGGCTCACACATGGCAGATTGTTTCTCCTATTCTGAGTGCTTTGGAGAGAGAGAGACAGAGAGATTGAGAGAGAGAGATTGAGATTTTTTTTATATAACCTAACTCTAACTGACATTCCATTACTTTTGCCAAATTAGAAGCTAGTGTTAGGTTCACGGCACACTCAAGAAGATATTACATAGGAACATCAATACCAAGAGACTGGGATTGTCTTAGAATCCATCTACTATCATCAGAGCTATTGTAGAGTATTCTAGAATTGGTTAGCAGTTTATACTGGCTTAGTACTAAACTTTCACTGCCAGTACTTTTTTATTAAATTTGTCATTGAAATACTTGGAACACCAAAAAGCTTTTTAATTATTTACAAGACACATTTCTAAAGTAATTCCTGTCCTAGTAGGGTTGTTTGCACCCTGAAAGCCTCTACAATTTGAATACGTCAGTTATATTCCTTCCTTCATTCATTCATTCAACAAATACTTGTTGAATACTCAAAGCTGACTATCTGCCATGACAAGAAGATGTTAAGTAATGAAAATATACTGAAGAAGAAAAAAAGTGTTTGCATTCATGGAACTTAATAATAGTGGGAGAGTACCACATTAATCAAATGTTTAATTGCATTTAGACTTTCCTGGATAAATCCCTTAGAGCTCTTCCTTTCTCCTGTTACAACTGCATCTGCTGCTGCGGCTGCTTCACTAATTCCATAGATTCAGATACACCACGGGGGTTAAATTATGACTTTAAAACTTATTGATGATGCATAGTGAAGTTACACCTAATCTTGGCTAGTTTATGAGTTAGTGTTTAATGATTTTCCTCAACATTTACATTATTAAGATGTTACATTGCTTCATAGTATGTGTTTACTGCACTGGTTAACCAACAACAAAACAAGCTATGATAGATACCACTTACTCCATATTGAGTTGTGACTAAAGGTTTTTTGATGGGCCAACAGTTTTAGCTCATGGATTAAAAGTATAGCAACATCAAATAGCTTTGAGGCTCATATAAAGCATCATCAAAATTCATGGTAAACATATCAGGAGAGACTGCAGATAATGTTTAAACTCATTGTCAAGACAGTATTGCCATCTTGCCTGAAATTGATAAGGTTCAACTAAGCAGATCAAGGGAAAACTCTTTCCATTTCTTTTATTTATTTAGTTAGTTACATTTTTTTTTTTACAAGCTTGCAACATAGGTGGGTGGAAAACCTTCAGACACAAAGAAGAATGAATCGCTGATAGTTATTCACCAGACATCCTACATATTCTGTTGACTTATAACTTTGTAAATTTCAGAGTATGTTATTTCTTACCATCATTGCTTTTGTTGTCTTTTCTCTTGGCCAATTTTCTGGGCGTATTCCCCACGGAATAGATGAAACTAGCCTGCTTGAACTTTTTCTATGATGTGTTTGACAGAAACTTTTGTCTTTCAAAGAAAAGTAAACAATCGCTGAGGGATTGAATCTCTTTCCAGCCTCTTTAGTATGCATATTATGGACTGAAGGAATGACCTAAGAGGTCTTTCAATTGCTTATATTTTTAATAAAAGGGGCCTTCATTTTTTAAAAAGTTTAATGACTTGGGATTTCATTTACACCAAATAATGAGAGCCTGTGCAAGACTGCAAATTGTACTTTGGGTGTTGTCACGCACTGCTGCACTTGATAGATAATTTATTCAGAGGCCTAGGAGAGAGCTTCGTAAAAATAAGTGGCTTTGAGGGTGCCAATAAACATTGATGCCATGCACGTGCCAGCTGTGAAGTCATTAGTAGGTGAAACACCCTACTGTGCAAACTGCTTCAAACTGACTCGAGGAGGGAGGTATTTTAGCCAAAAGCAGAAATGAATTCATAAATGTGTCCTACTTTCAGTTCTCTGTCTCAGTTCTGTTTTAAAAATTTCATTTATTCCTTTTTTTGGTTGGTGTAGGTTGCTGGATATAGCCTTTGAAAAGGCAGAGTGCTCTATTTTTTCAGATTCTTAACAGATAATTTTAGTGCAGTCTATCACTGAACGATTAGCATTACAAATCTGCCTAACTAGGTAGTAAAGGAGATGACCAGTTGAGATTGTGCTTAGAACTTCTTGTTAAGAGTAGATGAGGTTATAGGAAACCATGCTTACACACTGGTACTAGTTTATATTTTGAGAAACATATACATACATATTATTTCATTTCTGCTACAAGTAACTGTGAAGCAGAAAGAGAATTAACTTGTTCTGTCTATCTGCAAGGATAGAAATAAGAACTATGTATGCAGAGTAAAATAACTCAGATTTTGAATAACAGAATTGTCTAGAACTTTATCTGACCAAGGGGAGGTTAGTCGTTTTCCATAGCCAGTGAGTTTCTCGTCCCTGAAATACTCCAATATATGCTGGATAGCCACTTGGTAGCAATGCTGTACTGAGAATGTAGGTTTCCAATAGCAAGGATATTCTGCCAGATGACTTTAGCGTACTTTCTTCCAAAGATTGGTTTCTATCATATTTTTGCAAAGAAAATTTCCTCCAGGCTAATTTTAGCTCTATAGTATCAGGCAAAGTAAAATAAAACATTATGGCAGGGAAAAATGCAAAATAGAATTCTCTACCTTGTAATTGGGAATACTTAGTTTCCTTTCTTTATATTCTGTAACAAAATCTTCTGGGAGAAAAAAAAAAGTACTGAAAAAGCAGCTATGAATATGGGTCCTCTGGATTATTCTTGCAGCATAGAAGAGTGCCCATTCAACATGTTCTTTATTTTTACTTAATTATGATTCCTGTTACTTCTTTCATTGTCCATTTCTTTTCAGAAGTACCCAAATAAGCAAATGATAATTTTTAGATTTATGTTTGTGTAACCACACTATTATCAGCTAAATGCAACCAATTTCACAGTTAATACTATACTAATTAGCTTTTCATTATATTAAACATTTTAAAACATTTCTTAATACTGCAAGTGAGGCCAGGAAACATAGAGGAGTGTTTGGGTCTTGCTCAGCGAGCTGTGAATACATCTCCTGAAAGTACACAGATAACTGAGAAATGAAGCCTGAAGTACTATATGTAAAAATGTCTGCAGATGAAATACTGTTTCTTTAAGTTGAAGGGCCAATATAATTATGATGGAGGTAAAGCATCCATTTAAAAATACAGTCCAAATTTACAGAAAATACACTTGGCACAATATAAAATATAGTAGATTTATTACTAACATTCTGTTTTGATTTGACATTGCAGAAATTACTCTCCAAAATGAGACTTGGGGTGCCTTGGTGGCTCTGCTCGTTGAGCATCTAACTCTTGGTTTTGGCTTAGGTCGTGATCTCATCATTCAAGGGTTCAAAGCCCCGCATCTGGCTCTGTACTGAGAGCATGGATCCTGCTTGGGATTCTCTTTCTCTCCCTTTCTCTCTGCCCCTCCTCTGCACACTTTCCTTCCCTCTCTCTCTCTCTCCCTCTCCCTCTCTCTCTCTCTCTCTCTCTCTCTCTCTCTGAAAATAAATCAATAAACATTAAAAAAAGACAGTGAATCTTGAGCATTTTTCAGTTTTAGTATTTGTTAAAAAATAATGATAATTAGCATTTCAATTATGAAAATATAATTTATCATAAAAATATAAATATTGTGAATATATAATGATTCTAAATAAAATGAATTTTAGGAATGATATTTTTATAATATGTATTTGCTCTATTATAATCAGAGCAAAAATGATATCAAGTTAGGAACAAAGCTTGTGAAACTGGAGAGAAAGTTGTGGTAGGAAACATTAGACTAAAAATCAATGCTTTATATGACAGATAACTTCCAAGAGTTCAGAGTCTAAACACGTATGTGGTTTTAAAATCCCAAAGTAATCATTTCCATTTGAAATACTCTAAATTTAGTACTAGAATAGATAACTATTTTTATTAAGGTTGTGATAATCCTTTAGAAAGGATTCTAGATCTATGGTTTTAAAAGATCACAAGAAAACAAGGCCATTAAAACTGTATCCAAGGAATAGAACATTCAGATATTGCTTTTATTTCATGGAAAAATCAAAGTATTTATATCAAACATTGGACCTTGGAGAGAAACGGTGGCAATCCAGTTTCATTCTATATTTAGACAGGTGAATTAAAAGTAAATGATCTTTAGAGAAGTAATAGAGAATATTGTATCATCAAATATAATGCATAACTGAGCATTTCTATATCTCTAGTAACTGAAATTTTTAAAATATTTTACCTGATGAAAAAATGTCATTTGTTTAAAACAGAAATTAAGTAAAAAAAGGCAGAATTATTTGTAATATTCCCCAAAAGTATAAAACATTTCTTAAACAATGTTATTATATATACAAATAGTTCTCTAAGTTTCTTCAGGGAAAAGTTTTTCATATAGCTAGACACAGACATATGTGTGCCTTACATACAATTTATTTTTAAGGGCTCTTTTGAATTATAAAGAATATCATCTATTGGTAGTTTGGATCAATTTTGAAATATTGGATTTTTGCATCTCAAAGAATGTGTGACTGCCAGTGTAAATGAAAAGTGTTTTTTAACTGTGCCTTGATTACATTGGAGAATATATTTCCCATAATCCCCTCTCTTACATAGTTCTGAGTTAGACTTGGCTGTGATAGCAACCTGTGAGGGAGTATAAATTTAGTGCTGTAGTCTAGTACAGTTTCTTCCCCAAGTTGTACCTATTTGCAATAATTTCCAAGGGTATTTGATACTTATAAAGACTCTGGTAGATGGACTCTGATGTTACAGTCTATGCAGTTGAATCCAGACTCTACTACCTGTCTGTGGTAACCAGAATAATGACTTCCAAAGAAGTTCCCAGAGTTTGTGAATAAATTATATGGCAAAATGAACTTTGCAGATGTAATTCAGTTAAGGATCTTGAGAAAGGAAGGTTATCCTGGTTTCTTCAGGTAAGCCCGATATAATCAAATGGATCTTATAAGAAAAAGAGGGAGGCAGGAGTCAGAAAAGGTGTTGTGATGCAGGTTATGTCACAATGATGCTTGAAATTATCCAATGGCTTCTCATCATGCTAAAATAACCCCCCAGCTCTGTATCTTGATATAGTTGGGTTTAGTCTAACTCTCTTAGCCCTTTTAACACCATTCCATTGTGAAGAATCACACTGTAGAGGCATTTGTTTTCTTTATGCTCCTGAACCTACTGCATTTATTCCTACTTAAGTTCTTTGTATTTCTCTTTCTTTATTGAATGGTCTTTTCTCATTTTCTAAAGGTATAGCTTCTTCTTTTTAGTCATTCATTTCTCAGCTTAAATATTCCTCTTTCATATATCTGAATATTTGCAATCTCACTTAGGTTCATTGGCTATCTGAGGGCTATGCTCTTTGCTGGCAATTTCCCCTTTATTTCTTGAGACAAACATTTTCTCCATTCCTGTGGCCTGAGGATCCTCAAATTCTGGCACTGTTACTGTTTTTTTTCCCCCTACCAACAAACAGCCCTTCCTTATCTTCTCTGAGTTATGCTTTGTTTCTCCATGTGGAATGTGTCCCGAGGGTTGAACATGTCTGGAAATGGCCTTTCCTTTACAGCTAGGGCAGAGAAATATTATATTTTTTAAACCATAGTATGCACACTGTCTCTCTCAAAGATATTCTACTTTCTTGTGTCTCTTTTTTCTTTTTTTTTAATGTTTTTAAATGCTTATTTATTTTTGAGAGAGAGAGAGAGAGAGAGAGAGAGAGAATAGGGAGGGGCAGAGAGAGAGGGAGACACAGAATCCAAAACAGGCCCCAGGCTCTGAGCTGTCAGCACAGAGCCTGATGAGGGGCTTGAACCCTCGAGCTGTAAGATTTTGAACTGAGTTGACCTGAGCCAAAGTCGAGGCTTAACCAACTTAGTCACTCAGGCCTCCCTCTTGTTTCCCCTTTTTGGATATTGATCAGTATCTCATATTTTGTTTGTATATTAATTTAACTATCACCCTTACTCTGTCACAATAATGTAAGCTCCAGGAAGCAAAGACGTTGTCTTTATTCTTTACTGTGGTGTTATGTGTGCTTAATACAAGGCATAGCACATTAAATGTTTGTTAAATAAATGTATTTGTTGGTTTAGATGGTGATTAGACTTCTTATGAATCAAACTGCATCAGATTTTTATAGCCGAGAGAGGATGAGGAGGTTGTTTAGTCTGAAGACAAAACACACACACACGCAAACAAACTTGCATAGAAAGGGTCCAACAGTTTTCCTCAGTAATTAATTCCCCAGCCAAGCTTTGTAGAACTTGTATACAATCCCTAGAGAAGAAGCTGCTTGAGGAAAACAAATACACTGTTTGGGGGGGGGGGGGTGTCATTTGTAATCTATAAGTATGGAGGCAAAACAATGTGAATTTGGTGCACAGTTCCACATAAAATTAGGAATAGATGTTCTCCTTGGATATAAAGTTGAACAACTTTAATGGCTGCTCTGTTAGTAAAATCTGGAGAGATCACATTTTCAGTGAATGCCAGTATTGTCACTAATGAGCATTTATCGTGGCAAAATGATGCTCTGTATTTAAGGTCATGTTGTGAGGAGCATGGAAATACTGGTAAAAAGTGAGTAAGAGGGCCACGCAACATTGCATATAAAAATAATGCTGAACAGTTAGCTGAAATGCACTGATGTGGCCATCTTTTTTAAATCTATATTTAACTCTGATTTCTGCTCTTGCTTTCAGTACATTTGAAAGAGAATAATGGTCTTCTTCTTTGATGCCATCACTCTAATTTTCAGATGATATTGTGTAGTGTGATAACATATTTCAATATCTAAGATGTTTGAATAGATGAAATAAAGTTAATTGTTGATGCTTATTAATTTTCTGTCACTGCAGGATGCTTTTATGCCTCTTCATGTAAATGATTGACTTGCATAATTGCTTGTATGTCCAAGTACTGCTTTTTGAGAGATGACATCAGTGAATTTAAAGATTTTATTTTAGATTGCCTTTCAAAATTATTTCAGATACCTTCTTATATATAATTATTCTGCTTAGGCGGAACAAAAGTGGGCCAAATTTATGCTAGAATTATGGTACTCTTTTTCTCTGACAATATATACTTAGCTATCAAGCATTTTTATGTCTGGCATCTAGTTTTCTAGCCTAATTTTCTGTTGGGGGATTAAATGCATTATTCTATTCACTTACCAATCTATCCTTCCACCAACCCACCCACTTATTAATTCAGCCATAATTTTTGGAGAATTATCTTTGTATCAGACACTGAGGTTTCCCATGGTGATACCAATTAGGAAAAACATATGGTCTCTTCTTTGGAGAGGTCAGAGGTAGTGAAGGTGTGAGACACAAATAAATAATTTGAAAACAGTCCTTTGGCCACTTCTCTTGTTTTTCTTAATGCTTGTAAAGCTTTATGCACAATAAGGTGCCCTTGATGTTGGACATTAATTGGACACTCTGGAAGACTAGGGGATATTAAATAATTAAAAGTAAATAAAACACAGTGTTTGGTTTGTGTTTGTTAAAAAGGGTATTAACATTTGGGATAAAAAATCTTGAAGTTTATTATCATGCTCACAACTCTTATAAAGGTTCATAAAATGTGCTCTACTCTCTAAGACCATTATAATGAGAGAGAAAGTTTAAAGGAGGGGAAGAAATTTGATAGCAAAATGTATATTAAAAAGAAAATGCAACTGAATATAGATGAACTCTATCAGTAACAAGAAAATGATAGTTTTCCAGCTTAATTTACTCTGGCAAACACTTGCAAGTATGCAATGGGAATATAATCTAAACACCTTATTAGAATATGTATCTCTTTGCTGCAGCTTGCTTTATCATACGAATAGATATATAATGCTTCCAGGAATAATTTGTGAGTAAATGTGTTTTGTTAGCTGTTACCAAGAAAACTGACGGGAGAAATACATTTACCAAAGTACTCAGAATATGATTTCTTTAAAAAAATGCTCATATTTAGGAGACCCACATTGATAATTTACATTACTAATTTTCTATCAGCATCATATGTGATGAAAGCAAATTAAATAGCTTCTACAACACAAAAGATAGATAATATCTTTATTCAAAATGTTTTTGTCAAATACATTATGTCCCATTAGAAAGTAGTTAATAATGAACTTAAGCAAATTGAGGAATTGTGTGATTATGATGCTTAGTCATGTAGATAATATAGTTAAATTTATATTAGGGTCTTGATATCATTTAAGATGGAAAAGAAATTGGTGAAAACAATTCTACTTCATTACTCATTAGGACGATACATTCTAGTAAAATAATTCAAAGATAATTGCTTTTCTATAAAAGTTCTAGATTTTTGGACTTCCCAATGTTTTAAAAATACACTGTTTCTTTCACATAAATATTCATGTGAAATTCAATGACACAGAGATATTAATCCCCTTCTAGGATAGAAGCAGCCTTTAAGATTAACACATTACATTTCTTTCGCTGTTTCTCTGCCATCCTCTTCTTGTCAGAGTGATCAGACATCTATCGATCTCTAGTTACTTTTGCACTCATGTAGAGTCACTTCTTTATGGACCACATTCTTTAACTCAGCTTTTTACCAGTCAATTTACATGCATTTTATGTGTTAATAAATATCTGTCTTCAGCAATTACCTTCAGCAAGGTCCTCCAGTCAGTGACTGGAGGAAAAAAAAAGAAATACTCTGTCCAGAATGTAGAGTTCACCACCTGGAAACATTTCAGTGTTCATGTTGATTTATAATTAGCATTATAAAACTTAGATTCTGCTTATTTGGAAAATGTCACATAATAACAATAATGTCATTTTGTAAATCAACTAAAGTAATTGAAACAGAGTTTCTCAAGCTAGAGCCCACAAACAGTTTGGAAACTTTTTTTTTTTTTAATATTTATTTATTTATTTTGAGAGAGAGAGGGAGAGGGAAAGAGAGTGTGTGGAGAAGGGGCAGACAGAGAGGGAGGGAGGGAGGGAGGGAGGGAGAGAGAGAGAGAGAGAGAGAGAGATATTCCCAAGCAGGCTCCATACTGTCATTACAGAGCCCAACACGGAGCTCAATCCCACAAACCATGAGATCATGACCTGAGCTGAAATCAGGAGTCAGACACTTAACCAACTGAGCCACCCAGATGCCCCTGGAAACTATGCTATTAATATTACTTGAAATGGTCTATGTTTTATAGGTTTATATGATAATGATTTATATATTTGACTTAGCTTACTAATTGTGTAACAGTAAATATATCTATATTATATATACTAGTTATATTTAGTTTCATGAATCTAGATATTTGCATTACACTGTTATAGGAATAAAATAATTCTAGGTGTTCAAGGTAATCTATGCATTTCAGATTTTGAATTAAAAATATGCTTCAAATACTCAAATGTTTCATTTATATCAAAAATCAATTATCATTTTTTAATGTATTTTTTACTGCTTGTTTATTTGCTTTGAGAGAGAAAGAGTGTGCAAGAGGGAGATGGGCAGAGAGAGAGGGAGAGAGCTTGATGCAGGGCTGGATTTCACTAAGCATAAGATCATGACCTGAGCTGCAACTAAGAATTAGACACTGAAAAAACTGACCTGCCCACGTGTCCCCCAATTATTTTTTTTATTTTCAAAATTTAACACCTTAATATGTATTAACAAGAATAGGCTATCTTAAAATCAAGCAGTCTTAGAAATTGGTTTCATAATCCCAATTTTTTTAATACTTTGATTTTTTTTAGAGCAGCTTCAGGTTCATAGAAAAATTGAGAGGAAGTTACATATACACTTTATATAAACCCACATATATTCTGCCTCCGTGCATACGTACCCTCCTCCCTTAATTAACATCACTCACTAGAGAAGTATACTTGTTAGAGTTGCTGAACCTATATTGACAAGTTAGGATCACTCAAAGTCCTTGGTTCACATCACAGTTCAGTCTTGGTGGTGTACATTCTTTGGGTTTAGACAAACTTGCTCACAATTATTTTGAATCAGGAATTCAGATAAGTCTTGGCTGGATGAGTTGTGTTTAATTTATGTGTCATAACCATGAGTACCTAAAAGCAAAATGTCCACTTACATTATGGTTTCCTCCTTCGCATATCAAGTGCTTAGGTGGACTTGGCTGGAAGGCTGGACTGAGCTGGACAACTTTCCTTGTCAATGGCATCTCCAGGTTTCTCCATATTGTCTCTTACATGGTAGATTAGGTCTCCAAGATCCCAGTGCTGAAGCTGCCAGGTCTTTAAAACACTAGCCTGAATTGACATGGTGTCTGTTTCACCAAACTATTGAACATAACAGTTAAAGGAAAATCACTTTTATTCATAGAAGTAGTGGCAAAGAATTCATGGCTCTCTTTATATTACTAAGAAATCTCTAAAGATTTTTATTTCAAGTTATAAAATTTGGTACACACTGTGTTGAATAAAATAAGATGAAATGTTTATAATATTTAAATATAGTTAAAAGAATTTATCATGTTCTAGGACTACAGATAACTTTATTATCCAGAAAAGTTAAACTCCTTTATTAATTTTTTTGTCTCTTTTATTTTAACTTAATAATGTCATTGGAAAGATTTATTTCATGGTGTTTATTAGAGAGTGCATTCACTTACCTATGGTTTTGTCATAGTCACTTACAAATGCTTATCAATAGTCACACAGACTGGCAGAGTATACAGGTAATTTGCATCATTATAAATATATGTAAAAAAAAACAAAACAACTATTAAAAATATCTCAGGAGCACCTGAGCGGCTTGGTTGGTTGAGTCTCCGACTTTGATTTCAGCTCAGGTCATAATCCCAGGGTTGTGGGATCTAGCCTCACATTGTGCTTTGCTCTGAATGTGGAGCCTGTTTAGGGTTCTCTCTCTCTCTCTGCCCCCTCCCCTCTTCACATACATACTCTGTCTCTAAAAAAGAAAATAAATAAATAAATAAAATCTCAGAATATGTTAAAGTCTTGGTGTCAAAATTCAAAATTCAAAATTTTGAAGTTTAAAGGAAACTTAGAATTATTTTAGTAAAAGATAGATTGTCCCATTATCTTTAAATAATTTAGGCATTGTTTTATAAGTAAATAATAATACATTAACATTTGGACTGCTATTTTCCAAAGACTTAGATATGAAATATGGTGCATTTTGTTAATCACCAATGACGATTAATTGATTATTGTAAAATTGTCAAAGTAATTCATGTATAGGAACAATTAATTGAGCAGTATTATGTACCAGGAACTCAAGTGTGTTCTTTTTTTTTTTTTTTTTTTTTAATGTTTATTTATTTTTGAAAGAGATGGAGACAGAATGCAAGTGGGTTAGGGGCAGAGAGAGAGGGAGACACAGAATCCTAAACAGGCTCCAGCCTCGGAGCAGTCAGCCCAGACCCTGATGCAGGGCTTGAACTCACGAGCTGTGAGATAATGACCCGAGCTGAAGTCAGAGGCTCAACCGATTGAGCCACCCAGGCTCCCCTCAAGTGTGTTTTCTACATACATTATCTTATTTAATCCTATTACTCTAAAAGATATGTATCATTTTCTTCTTTATTAATAACATTTTGAAACCACTAAAATTAGTTTAAAGTTGCTGCTGGGAAACAATTCCTCTGTTTAGACAAGGGACTATACAATTCTTAACCATGAAGAAAAATGAATTACATTTGTACTGGAGGGAAATGTAAAAAATGAAAACCTGATAGTGCTTTGCAACTATTTCTTTTTCTATTTTTCAATCTGGAAGGACCTTCTTAAAACAACAAATAACAATAAAAAAAAGGTAAAGGCTAAATCATAAAAGAAAATATGGGTAGAATCTGCTATCATATAATGAAAATCTTACACACAACAGAGATCAGAACAAATGTAAACAAAACAAAACAAAACAATCAAAACAACTTTAAGGAAACCCAATAAATGCAAAGAACAGTAAAAAAAAAAAAACAAAACAAAACCAAAAAGTCAAATATACAATCCTCACCTCCCCCCAGGCCTCCCCTCCCACCCCAAACAAATGTTAAAGCTTAGAGACATAGTGATCCTTAACAACAAGAACTTGAGACAGTTAAGCAGAGCAACAATATATTTTGAACCCAGGTTCAAATGACATCATATCCATTGTTCTTTCTAATTAAAACAGTGCTTCTCTAATATACAGCTCTTCTTTATGTCTAGTACATCCATTTGAGTTAATAAGTATTGATTCAATAATGGTAAATGGCTGGGCACCTGGGTGGCTCAGCTGGCTAAGCCCTGGACTTCTGCTCAGATCATGACCTCATGGGTCATAGGTTCGAGCCCCAAATGGGGCTCTCTGCTCTCAGCACAGAGCCCCGCTTTCAATCCTCTGTCTCCCTCTCTACCTCTCACCTTCTCTCTCTTTAAAAAATAGATACACATTTAAAAAAAATACTGATAAATGGCTACATTTTGAGTCTTTTATTATTCAATTACTTTTCTTTCCTAAAGTTTACATTTTCTTTTTTTTTTTTTTTCTCCTAGTAAAGGAAAATGAACTGAGAGATGAGGGGCAGAAAGAAAGGGACAATAAAGATAAATATAATGACGACAACAATGATGATGATAACAATGCAAAACAATAACAACTTTAAGATTAAGATTACTCACCCAGTCTTGGGGCGGCTGGGTGGCTGGGTTGGTTAAGCAACTGACTTGAGTTCAGGTCATGATCTCACAGTTCGTGGGTTCATGGGTTCCAGCCCTGCATCAGGTTCTGTGCTGACAGCTCAGAACCCGGAGCCTGCTTTGGAGTCTGTGTCTCTCTCTCTCTTTCTGCCCCTCCCCCACTTGCACTCTGTCTCTCTCAAAAATAATTAAAACATAAAAAAGACTAAAAAAAAAAAAAGATTACTCACCCAGTCTTAACATTTGATCTTTTCAGGGATTATTATGAACGTATATATGTGTGTGATGCTGTTACATACTGCTTAACAATCTCTTTTTTTACTTGACAGTTTATCATAAATGCGTTTACACATTTTAATTGTTTTCTATACCTATCTGTATCTATTAATCATGAGGAAATGCCTCTGCCTACCCTTTCCTTTGTTTCTTTTGTCTTATTGAATTGGAAATGTTATTTATATATGAAACCTTTATCATGTTATCTGTCATATCTTTTTCAATTACCTTTACTTAGTTTGTGATTTTCATTTTTAATTTTATTTTATGGTATTTAAAATTTTGTGAACAAAAAGTTTCAATTTTTGTAAAGTATATCAACTTTTTCCTTTATGATATATACCTTTGGTACCATATCTTCAGCTATTCAATGTGTAATAAAGGTGCTGGTTCTGAAATGAAATTGGATGCACACGAATGCATTAAACGTACAGATTTAGTGCTTCTAGTCACATGTAAACTCAGGGAGCCATTCTTAATTGCACCTATTCTGGTTTGTGCATTGATCCTGAATTGGCAGTGATAAACTTGCAATTTGACCTTTCTTTTATTTTCCCTCCCCTTCCTTCCTTCCACAAATATTTATTGATTACTTTCTGCATAAACATTTATAGCATCAGATGATAAATGGGACATATACCCTAACTTTAATGCACATAAAATATTAAGTTGGTATTACATCATCACTCTTCCTGTTGATGTCAGAGAGCGATGGCACTGAATGGCAGTTTTAAACTCTATGCTTCTGCTGTATATATTGAATTCCAGGTGACTATTCTGGAACAAATTATAGGTGACATTGGCTTTTTTTTTTTCAGTCTATCCCGGCCCCTGATTGGGTATTTGACTCTTGACCAGGCTTTCAACCTCTGTGTATCTATAGACTTGGAAAATAAGGGGATTCTTTATATCTTAGGTCACTATAACCAAAACTTATAATGTTGAAACTAGTATGAGGGACCCATGTAGGGCCAGGATATACATTATCAGAGTAAAATAGAATTTTACCTCTTTTATGTTTCCTAGTAATCACTCAGTCCTCATTATACTACATATTTTTTCCCTCATCATATAATCTTATTAGAAGTCCTCACAATTCAAATTTATCTAAAAAAATTATCTAAATTATCTAAAAAAATTATCTAAAATTAAATTATATGTATATATGTGTGTGTATGTGTGTGTGTGTGTGTATATATATGTGTGTGTGTGTGTGTGTGTGTGTGTATATATATATATATATATATATATATATATATATATATATGCCGCACATATGTACCTCCTGGAAAACCTGAATGCACAGCGCCTTCTTGGTCGCCCAGCGGTGGTGGGCTTTCCGGTGGTATGGAGGAGGGAAGGTGTACTCAATCCCCAGCTCCTTGCAGATCTTCTCAAAGACACTATAGTTGGTCTTACGGAGGTTTTTGAGCATCTTGTTCCTCTGGTCGATGCTCATCAGCAGATAGCGCTTATGGGTTTTGTCCTTTCGGTGTTTCTGCCTGTGTTCTTCATAATTGCGGATCTTGACGGTCAAAGCAACAATTCGAGCCTCCAGGGAGCTGGTGTCCTCAGGGTTTGCCACGATCTTCTTCATCAACTGCTCTTGCTTGACGTTTAGCTTCTCCTTCTGGCTGGCCATTTCCAAAGACAAGAGTCTTCTTACAACATCGTCAAACTTCTCAATTCCGGGAATGTTCAGGTAGTCTTTGAGCAGCGTGGAAGGGGGCGGGTCATCTTCTTGGCTGCGCTGGACTGGTTTCTGGATGGCATATCCGCGAACGGCTGGAAGGATAACACCTCCAGGAGGGGAGGGAAGGCCCCACTGGCGGAAGGGAGGCCTGGCGCACGCTCCGCCCGGCAGCCCGCGGACTGGAGCCTGGGCCACTGCCTGGGTCGTAATCGACCTCAGCGCCCTCCACGCTGTTCTCAGCATGCCGACTTGTGACCCCGCGGGGCCAGCGCCACGGCCGCCACCGTCCCTTTTGCGGCACCTATATATATACATATATATACATACATACATATATATATATGTATGTATGTATGTATATGTATACATACATATATATATATATATATGTATGTATATATATATGTATGTATATATATGTATGTGTGCATATATATATGTATGTGTATATATATATGTATGTGTGCATATATATATATGTATATATATATGTATGTGTGCATATATATGTATATATATGTGTGTATATATATATATATATATACATATATATATATATATAATATATATCCTGAAAATACCAGAACTTACTTTGACAATAGTGTTAGTCCAGTACCTAACTTCCAAATGTGGAGAATAAAGTTTTATCAGTGTATTTGGTCCTGGTTTTTAGGTGCTTTTTTATTTATGGTGCTGTCATATTTCTGCTATTGAAAACTTGTTACTTACAACCTCTGACTCATCCACTGTTCTTTTTCCTCCTCATTCGTCCTCAGGTTTAGGGATCCCAAGGTTGAACTCTTCTTAATTTACACTCTCATGTACAGCATGTATTCCCAAACCTCGAAATCAGTGACAATATATCCGGTTGTTGAAGGTTTTCTACGTCAACCACATTGGGCCAGATCTAACTCATCTCTATAGACCTCTAAACGTGGAAATGTGTCTAAAGTCAGTATAGATAACCTTCTTTCTTGATATGCCCTGTTTTGGAATTTTTTGACTCTTTTTTGCTCATACTACCAGTTGGCATCACCTCAGTTCATCTGAGTTTGCAGTAGTATAATTAAAGCTTAAAAAAGAAATGATTTTAATCATTCCTCTGCTACAGCTCCCTGCCCCCTAGGAAACTGTGCTCATCTCCTTCTCACTGAACAGTTCTGCATCGAATGGTTTGTAATTGCTAACTTCACAAGAAGTCCTGGTAGCCCTTTCATCAGAAATGCTATGACAGTTGCTAGGCTCACCTTTGCAAGATTAAAAGTTGCTTTTCAGAGAACCAAAGAAGAAAATTCTAGGGAAAGTTTGTCTACATAATCAAAGGCACATTTGGAAATAATCTTTTTTTTTTTTTCATTTTTTAAGTTTGTTTATTTTGAGAGAGAGAGAGAGAGAGGGCACATATATATGTGCAAACAGGGGAGGAACAGAGAGAGAGGATGAGAGAATCCCAAGCAGGCTCCATACTGTCAGCACAGAGCTCGATGCAGGGCTCAAACTCACAAAGCACCTGAGCCGAAATCAAGAGTCAGAGGCTTAACCAACTGAGCCACCCAGGTGAACAGGAAATATCTTTTGAAAAGAAAAAAAAAAAAAACAACCAGCTATATATAGAAGGTGAAATTGTTTCATAATATTTCATAGGATCTTAAAAACCCACATATGCAATTTGCTTCTTCATACATACTGATTTTTTTAATGAATTAGAAAGTGTAAATTAAACAAAATTTTTCTTCCATTTGAATAAATTTTACTCTCCATTAGGACAAAATTTTATATTTGATACACCTAATTAAAATTTGTGATTAAATTGTTCTTTGTGTTTTTTTTTTTTAATTAACATTTATTTATTTTTGAGAGACAGAGAGAGACAGAGCATGAGTAGGGCAGGGGCAGAGAAAGAGGGAGACACAGAATCTGAAGCAGGCTCCAGGCTCCAAGCTGTCAGCACAGAGCCCTATGAGGGGCTCAAACTCAGAAACCACAAGTTCATGACCTGGGCCGAAGTGGGACGCTTAACTGACTGAGCCACCCAGGTGCCCCTTAAATTGTTCTTTGTAAATCATACATATAAGAACTGAAAAATCTACATGAAACTGGAAGTTGATACATCACACCTGAGTATTTTAAATTTTATACTCTATCATAACGTAACTGACGTTTTCCTTGTTCAAATTTATTCTTACCCGTGATCACTGCCTCCATCAACCCCAGTTACCCTCAGTTTTATATCGGTGGAGCACCTCAGGCATAACTGTAAAACTGAAATTTTTATGTGAATTATTAGGCTGTGATTTCCAAGCGCTAAATGCAACTTTCTATACTCTGTGTGGTCATACTCGCGCTGGAGTCTACAAATGACATTTCTCCTTTGTCAGCTGGTTTCTTAAAGGGTCTGCCAGTCGAGAACAGGAAGGAAAATCAGAAGGCTGAAAAAGTAAAAGGCGGATTGCTTCCTCCTTCCTTCTGTCTCTGTCTCTCCTGTCATTGCGCCAGCAAAAACCTTCTCCTTGACAGCAATACTTTGCCCCATGTCTAACAGAGCAGGCCTCCTGCACTCCCCGGAGGCAACATCAGAGGCAAAGCAGTGCTGCCACCTACAGGCCTACGTTCCAGCTTGAGAGCCCCTTCCTGCTCCATAGGCAGCCACACAGCACCCGACCTTAGAAATCTGATTCCCAGCCTACAGCTAGGCTTCTCCAGTCTTCCAGATCCAGATAACACTACCCGACAACCTTTGTTCTCTTGGACCCATGGGAAATGGCTGCTTTTTGCAGTTATTACTTCTGTAAATTCAGTCTTCCCTTTTGGTCTTTTTCACTTCAACATGTCCTGCTTAATAAATTCCTATAATTATATTTTCTTAATTGAAATAACTATAGTAGTTTATTCTCTCTCACTGAATCCTGATCAATAAAATCTTTTAACTGTTTTTAACTGTAAATCTCATTAATATCTATATTCCCTGTCAGAGTAAGAGGTAAACCTTGGTAACCTTGTGTTGCAAAGAGTGGCTAAGTCATGTAGTTAGCCATAAATTAGTCCTAAGATTCTTTTCTTTTCTTTCTTTCCTTCTTTCTTTCTTTTCTTTTTTCTCTTTTCTTTTCTTTTCTTTTCTTTTCTTGAGAAGAAGAGAGAGAGAGAGCAGGGGAGAGAGAGAGAGAGAGAGAGAGAGAGAGAGAGAGAGGAATCCTAAGCAGGCTCCACACTCCGTGCAGAGCCCAACACGGGGCTTGATCTCAAAACCCTCGGATCATGACCTAAGCTGAAATCAAGAGCTGCAGACTCAACTGACTGAGTCACCAGGTGCCCTAAAACTGGAATAATTTTTTTAAGTTTATTTATTTTGAGAGAGACAGAGACAGCATGAGTGGAGGAGGCGCAGAGAGAGAGAGAAAGAGAGTGAATCCCAGGCAGGCTCAACTCTGCCAGTGCAGAGTCCAACGCAGAGCTCAAACACTCGAACCTGAGCCCAAACCAAGAGTTGGATGCTTAAATAACTGAGCCACCCAGGCGCCCCTAAAACTAGAATAATTTCATTAAAGTTCATTTTATCAATTAAAAAATTGTTTTTTTCCTCTACTTTAAGACAACTAAAGACAATAACCCTGTTACATTTTAAAAGGTTCAATTCAACCAATAATTTTAATGGGGCCTGGCATTTTCCTGATTATACTAATGTAGACTTCATGCAAACTACAGATTGGATTAGAAAGAGATCAACGATTCATATCAAGTTTTCTTTTATTCTATAACAAGAGAAGATTGAGTGTGAATTATGAAGTTTCATGATAATCACCTGATAATTTTAAAGCACTAAGCCCTGCCTTAACCACTTCAAAAAAATACAATTCTTGCCTGCATTGTTCACTATGACAGATAATAAAGATGAAAAATACATGAAGAATAGATACTTCCACTGAGAAGTTTAAAATATAGTCAGAAAGGCAAAAATAAAAACATATAACTGTGTTAAAGATGGAAATATTATACTAATAATAATGACTGTTACTGAGAATTTAATAAAATTAAGATAATAGATACGGAGTGGTAAAAGATACATCAAAATAACTGAAATAGCACACGTGGTAAAATATCTAGTGTGTTATTTTTAGCCTATAAAAATTCCCAAGGAAGGATTGCACAGAGATGTTATAGGTAATAAAGAAGAAAAACATGAAAACTAACTGAGGGAAGAATTGTGATATGTCAGGGCTGTGAACAGTGTGAATTGACAGGAAAGAGTTTATTAAAATAAAGAGTGAACCAAGGCTAATGGAACGCAAATTTGAAAGTTTATTAGTCATATAACATCTCAAATTGAGATAGTTCCCAAAGATGAGAAACATCTGGGGTGGATTTTGGTACATTGAAATCAAAAAGTTTAAAATTAATATAGCATATAGAAATAAGATCTCTAGAAAAATATACAAATTTATGAGAAAATGGTCTACTAATGAGAATTTTTTTCCTTAGTTTCTCTGACAAAATGTGAAGTAGGAAAACACAGATTATGGATATTAATTGTCAATATAGGCATATTAGTTGATAAAATTATTTTCTATTATAAATCTTTTTTCTTCTAGGCAATACATGTAAACATGTAAGCAGTTGACATGATTTAATGAGAAAATATCAGGGGCTCCTGGGTGGCTCAGTCAGTTAAGTGTCCAACTTTGGCTCAGGTCATGATCTGGTGGTCCATGAGTTCTGGCCCCTGTGTTGGGCTCTGTGCTGACAGCTTGGAGCCTGGAGACTGCTTTGGATTCTGGGTCCTTCCTTCACTCTCTCTGCCCCTTCCCCACTGGTGCTCTGTCTTGCTCTGTCTCTCAAAACTAAATAAATGTTAAAAAGTGTATATATATATATATATATATATATATATATATATATATATAAATTCCAATATCCGATAATATATTTAAATTTTTAAATTTACACTCTCCATAATAGAACGTATAGGATTTATGAGACTTATGAGCACAGATATAGGCACAAATATGTATATGTATGTTATACACATTTATACGACATACACATTTATATGTAAGATTGTATATACATACATCTGGAGTTTATATATAAAGATTTTACATATATATGCACACACACGCACATGAAATTACATTTAGGATAACATTAAAATAAAAAGAGATGATAAATAAATGACAGGCTAGGAAAAAGAAATACCAGCCAATCCTGGTTAACAGTTTGTGTAAATAAACACAAAACTTGTTTCAAATATTCCTAGCTACCAACATGTAAAAATCATCTAATTATTTATCACAAAAAGAATTGTATATTAATTAAATACACCTATAAAATGTGGCTTTGAAATACCTACTTTTGTGTAAAATTTTAATACAATTTAATACAATACCTAATTTTAATACAATTAAAATTTTATTTTTTATTCATTAAAATCTTTTGCGAAATATAGAAGAAGAAAATGCAAAATCAGAGTGATTTGGGTGGAGGAGAAAATTATTCTTTTTAAAATTATTCTTATTAATAATTTTTATATTAATTCTAAGCACATTTTTAAAATATCAAACTAAGTTTTAAGAATGCAGGGGGAACTGGTACATTATTTTACAGGCATGTACATTTCTGATGCCTTGAGTTGATACAGTAATAATAGATGAAAGTCTAGAGAAATAAAGGGAATGCATGTCATGTATATAATTTTAATATAAATTGTTTCAGTCAAGCTTAGGGGTGTTATAACAGTATAGAATTGTAAACAGGTGATTGAAAGCAAAACTGTATGCTTTATCCACCAGCCACATAGTTGACCAAGTTATCATTTTTGTATATAAAGTTTCAAATGCTGTTCAAAATGAAAATGAATATACAGTGGTTACATAAAAGGAAGTATAAAATCTTAAAAACTTAAAATTTAACAAATAAAACACCCTCCAACACAAATCATACATGTCCACTTATATAAAGTTCTGAAAACAAACAAAATGAAGTGTAGTAGTAGTAAAAAATATAAGTATTGAATGCTAATTAACATTAGAGAAATAATGATATTCATAAAGCCAGGACAGTGACTTTCTTTAGGGTGGTGATAAAGGATTGTCCCTTAGAAAAGTATCGAGAGTCCTTTGGGACCTTGGGAAGATGCCATTTCTGGACATAGGTGATAGATAATACCTGCGTATGAATCGTTTTTGCATTGCATTTATATTATTTAGTAGAGAAACGTTTTAATTTCATTTCCTGCACAAAAGTGGAATACAAACACTTCAAAACAAAGCCAAGCCTTTTTGTACACAAGGCTTTATGATCTATTTAAGTTTTGGAACATATACTCACCTGAAACTCCAGAATCTGCTTCAGAAAGTATGGAGGTGGAGTACATTGAGAAAATTTCAGTAGCATTTGATGCCAATGCTTAGGTAAAACTTCTAAAACTAATTTTAATATCATGTTAATGAAAACTTTTTTTTACACAAGTAGATCTATGCTTTGAAATGTATATATTAACTTCATGACATATGTTAACAATAATCAAGTGGGAAGTTGCAGAATGTCAGAAGAGCAGTGACATATACTTCGATAATACTACTATTGAGTTCTTCTACTTGGTACTGTTTGACCAAAACAAACAAACAAACAAAAAATGTGTTTCCTGAAGGCAACTATAAAATACAACCCTAAAACATATCACAATAGAAGAGGGTTCTTTTTTTTTTCTTGTTCTTCCCTTTCATGCAAGAAAGGAGGAAATAAGACTCCAGTTTACCTAAATTCTGAGACTGTCTTTGGGCATAGGCCTATATACTTCTTGTTATTTAACAGTGAATATTCTTTTCTTAAGAATCCACGTGACCCACTTAATTTATCAAGATGTTGCAGGAAAAAAAAATTCTGAAAAAGCAGTTAAAGCTTTAGCTTTACATATCTGCACAAGGTGTTCTGGCCCATAAGTGTTACAATCTGAAAAATCATAATAAAAAAATCCAATAAATGTTGTAAAGAGTTTAAAATTGTTCTAATAGGCTTTTCAATTAGGTGAAACTGAGCATAGCAATTGTCAATTAGAAAGGACCTGCACCCAGAATGGCCTATTCCTCACAGAATTATTGGAGACTCAACCATGCAGTTTAATGAGGGAAGGAAGCACAGTGATTTGAGTGGATATGGTTTATTTGCAACTCTTCATTATGTATGAGTGCAAGTATACACACATACTGTATTTCAGGGCCTTAGGAAAATATTAACATTAAATTGATTTTAGATCTCTCAACGTCCAAAATTTTGTTAAAAGCATAACATTTATTTGTGAGAAAAAAGAAATAGTCGTGGAAATGATTTAGTTTCTTTCATGAAATGTGAATGCTGTTTATGCCAAATTGCTCTAGAAAAGGAAATATTGTTTATTTGTTATTTACGTATTCCTCAAATCAGGGCTAATTTATCTCTTTATAATACTGAAATGTGGTGTTTTCTTTAGAAAACTCTTTATAATTTTTTTTTTAAATCCTGTTTCTACTCTTATTTTTATTACAGGAAAAATAAATTATTTAATAACAAATCATACTCTTAGCAGGTCATTGTCTTAACTACTTGAATTTTGAATTCACTTATACTTCTTGTGATTATAGGTTTTGCATTTTTTTGATATCCTGTATTTTTTAATAAAATCATTATATACATACTTTTGTTATTCTCATTCAGCACTAATTTTTTTTTATACTTCCAGCCATTTAAAGTTTATATTTCTTTATAAATGCCCTCACTGGACACATTTTGAAATTATCATTAGGTCTTGCATATATTGTCGAACATACTGCCAGCCACACTTAAAGTTGTCAGCATTCATTAGTTATTGTTATTTGGAAGAGTTTCTCATAAATTAGTCCTGAAATAAGTACTCTTCACATTCAATTGCACTATATGAACATGTGTTAAGTTCCATTGGCTCTGTAATCATCATCAAGTGAAGGAAGCTTCTGAATAAATAACTCCAGGAATTATAAGAGTATGATGGTTTTATAGGCTTCCTTGAAATTGAAGTCCAAATAAAGTCTGTGTGAGCTTTATGTTCCTTTAATTGAACTCTGCACTGCAGGGTGAATGTTAAGCAAAGGGGAACCCTATGCTTCTCTTCTGACAACTTTGCCTTAATGTTGTCATTATATAGAATTTGTAGGTCCCTACTGAAGAAAGGTGAAAGTAATTAAAAGGTAATTGTAACATTTACTTTAATCACTGGATTTAGTAATCATATGCTATCCTGATATTGATGTTGTTTGTACAAGTTATACACATTTACAATATATAGGGCTCAATTAAGGAAACAAAAGACTGAGTGCTTCTGGTAGAGAGAGATTTAATACAGCATAAGGAATTAGAAGCCAATGCAACAGTTGGAAGGGCTGCGGAAGAAATATCAGGAAGCCATTTTTAGATTTGTAAACCCAAATATTGCCAGAATGATCTGCAACAGAAAACCTACAGGTAATTTTCAGAGAACTCAATTGTTGAAAGCCACCACCAATGATCTTAGCTACCTGCTGAAAATGAATTAATAAATTATCCTTCTCTTCCAACTTCCAAATTGTGTGCAATTTTCTGATTGGCAGCACCTGACCAGGAAGCCTAGAATTAAAGGATTTCTGTGAAATATAGTTCAAGGTTCTCCCCTATAATAAGGAGAAAAAATGTATAAAGGGCAACAAGTACAAAGTAGAAAACATGGATCAGATTTCAAATATTGTGAATTTAGAATGATTATTATTTCCTGAAGGTACATTTGCATTGTATCTTAAAGCTGATTAATTGGGATTACTGCCTAATTCAGCTGAAAACATAAATATATGCTTACACATGTAACAGGGACACTTCTACAGCAACATTTTAAAACAAGATAAAAAATAATGTGAGTGACACTATTACATAATTGACATATATTGCAGTGTATTTTAATTGTTTTGTGGCTGAATATAAGTCATTGCCATAATGTTGCTAGAAGAATACCTATTGGTATTGGATTTTACTGTGATATGGGATAGATGGATGTATCCTATTCATTTTCTTGTGGAATTACAAGATGTGAGTTATTTTTTTTTTTACCAGTAAACAAAAAATGTGATTTGAATTTAGTCAGTATTAATATTTTTTTGTAACTTTGAACCAATCTTTTCATTTCAAGATGGTGAATTAAGTGTATACTTCAGTCTTCCCTTTTCATATCACATCCTAGAAATTATTAAATCAAAGGAATAAAAAAAAAGAAATGGATACATTAGAAATGGAAAGGAGAAAACTTTAAGAGCCAGAAATTGTGAATAATCCTTGAAAGACTGAAAAGTGACCATTTCTGATAGAAGACTTAGGACAGGATAAACATTTTAGTTTCCTGCCACATAATGTAGGTTCAATACCAAGGGAGCTCTGAGTGTGGAGGTGATGAAACACAGAAATCAGGATGGGTGGCAAAAAAAAAAAAAAAGAAGATGAAAGCCCAATAAGTTACTTACTTAGTTTGGTTACTGTTGTGGGAGGCATTAACAAAAAGGAAAGGGTCTGTCACCAAGCAGAAACAATAAGATAAAGAGCTTGGATGAAACAGACAGAATGAAGCTGCAGGTGACTGGTAACACATTTCTTTTTATGACATCTATGTTGAGTGATTTCTTCTTAGCAAGGTGATTGAAATTCTGGACTTGTGGACGTGGATATTTGCTTTTTACCCCCTGGGTTTGTCAGTGAATTCCATACCTAAAGGCAGACGACAGTCTAACAATTGATCTTAAAAGTTCAAAAGCAAGAGGCATAAACTCAGAGAAAAGTTAATATTATGAAAAAGAGAACAAGCTCAAAAATTGAAGAATATACAATAGAAATACAGCTAATAGAGCAGTCAGAAGACATCAAAATAAATGTAATTATTATTTAGAAAGAGATAAAGGTAGATATTGTACTTATCACAGAAGAATCGATGCATATAAAATGAAGGATATATATATTCATATATGTATATGAAACTAGATATCATAGACATCATAAATTTATAAAATGTAGAACATCACTCATTAGCACAATAGATACAGCTGAAGTAGAAATGAAAGGTGAAAAAATTGACTCACAAAGCAATACTAAATGGAAAGAAAAACAAAAACATTTTAAAGAGGGATTAATAGGGGCACAAACGACATCAGTCAGTTGTGCATCTGCCTTCAGTTTAGGTCATGATCTCGCGGTTCACGAGTTCCAGTCTCACATCAGGCTCTGTGCTGACAGCTCAGAGCCTGAAGCCTACTTTGGATTCTGTATCTCCCTCTCTCTCTGCCTCTCCCCTACTCTCTCTCTCTCTCTCTCTCTCTCTCTCTCTCTCTCTCAAAAATAAACATTAAAAAAAATTTAAAAAATAAAGAGGGATTAGTAGACAAATATTAGGCATCTTTAAGGATGTCCAATAATTAGTTTCCCTCTTCTCTGTCTTGGAATTTAAAACAAATGAGAAATAAAACAAAAAGTAAGGCTGATGATGGCCATATGTTCATCTTTTTCATTGATAATAACTGGGTTTGGTATGGAAATCAATGTGCAGATTTATTGTTATGGCTTCGAGAACATTGGAATCGGGCAGCTTATCTACCCAGACACAGGGGACACTAACCCATGTAGGCCATCTCCTGTAAATACAGTTTTATTGATAGTTTATGGTACCCTAAGAGTATCAAAGAATATGTTTCTGCAAGCAAATTAGATACAAGTAGAAAGAGAAGAGATTACCAGGTCTTTTTCTAAACTTAACAAATCTGGTAAAGAAGGAGAAATATAGAAGAGTCCAGGGAGAGAAGTATAGAAGGTGTCCAGGCACATTCCAAAAATTTAGTTCCTTCAACATGAAAATACATATCAAAGTTTTGGAAGAACATCTTCCCCAATCAACATTGACTAGACATTTAAGAATAACAATCTTATAGGACTTTGAGAAGAAACAATATAGAGGATAGATGAAAAGTAATATTTGAATAAGTAATAACCAAGTATATTCTAGACCTGCCCCAGAAAACAATAGGAAAGATAAATGTAAGTATATACACCCACTGCGTGTGTGTATATATATATATATATATATATATATATATATATAATATGCACAGACACACACATGCAAACACATAAACACGCACGTACACCCATGGAGAATTATAGTTCAATTTCAGATCATCAGGAAAAAAAAATGTTAAAAGTTACCAGGGAAATTCATATGGAAGATTACCTACACACATATGACAACAGACTTTATTATCAATTAATAAGACAAGGTAAGAATGGAAGAGCATATTCAAAGTTGAAGGGAGGTTACTTTGAACATAGACTACTAAACTAAAAAGAAAAAAAGCTACCATTGCAACATGAAGTCAAAATAATGATTTTTTTGTAGAAACTGGAATATTAAAAAGTATGACCTACGATCCCTGTTTGAAAGACTTATTAGTGAATATTCTCTAGCAAAAAGAAAAAAAATACCTAAAAAAAGCTATTGGCCACCTTCCCAAATATGGTATTGGAATGGGTAACTCCTTCGAATTTCATTTATAGTCTTCTTAAATGTTATAGAAATCTTGAACCAGAAGCATTCAGAGCATTCTTACTATCTTGGAGACGGTATTTTCCAGAAGTATGGCTTGCCTTATAAAGTTAAATTTAAATGGGATATTTTGTTAAGTGTTAGTGTCATATGCTCTCTCATAAATATGATTGTACTGATTCTATATCATTGTATTTAGATTAATGGTTTTTTGTTAGTGCTTCATATTAAAATAGTGTGCAAGAAAATATATTGAGAAATAGAAATTCATATTCTAAATAAGATATTTCTTAGTATCTGACTAAATAAGCCATGAATGGGTAGCAGGAGAAGAGCAATGATACAGAAATACTATTTTTTCTTATTATGGAACTTATCAGTTAAATACTCACATGGCCAATCATATTTCACCAATATTGCATAGGAGTCCAATGCCACACAATGGTTAAGGCATTGTTTTAGTGGTAGTTATATCTGAGTTCTAGTCAGATTTATAATTTCCTGGAATTTGACCTTGGACAAGTAACCCAACCTTACTGAGTTCAATGCTTTCTTCTCAGAAAGATATTTCCTGAACATCTATTCAAATACTCACCCCTCAATCTTACCCCAGTTTAACATTATTCTTCTATTCTGCTTTATTTTTCTCTTTGGTAATTATTACAACCAGACATTTTAGTACATACTCGTTTCTTTGTTTATTGTTTGTTTCACCCACTAGGATGTAAAGTCCATGGGGACAAGGACTTTGGCTTATTCATTTCTGCGTCCCAGGACAAATCAGTAGCTGAAGCACAGAAATCACTCACTAATTGTTTAGTAAAGGAATGTACACATGCATGAATTAATAAATGTACTAAAAAGGGTTAAAAGAAATCATTTTTACCCGTTCTTAAATAAAAATGGGGAAGTTTGAAAATACATCTGCAGCAAAACACAATGATTGATAATTTCTTATATGTAGAACTTGAGGAAAATTCCTCCATTCAAAAATAACACATTACACTTTTGAATTGGTCTTGTTACATGTTTTAGTTCTTATGAACTCTTCACACAGGATATGGGCTAGAAAGTGATTATATTGTGCTTTTTACTTTGTAGAAACTGATTCTCAGGTAAAATAGGGGTATGTGTGCATGTGTGTGAGTATGTGTGTATGTATGTATGTTTTGAGATATACAGAAACATAGGTAAAGATATAGATATTCAGGAGGAGTTGATCCCAAAGATGAATGCCAGGACTTTTGCATCTTATCCCTCCTTCTTGAAGTTGTCTTTAAAATAAAATTTTCATTTTCTTTCAGCATTGCTTAATTGTAAAAACAGAAACATGAGATAGTTTTTCCAGGCAGCAGCTGAAGTCATGGCAGGAGGGGCATTATCTTAATTATACCACAGGTCTGACTGGTACAGACTAGTGGTGGTCAGAGTGAATGAGCATTTGGTGCCATTTTCCCAGGCCATCTGTATACTAATGAGTGTGGTTATGCCAGGCCCAGGCTAATGGCAATCAGAGTTCTGCAAGTAATAACACTTTAAGCTGATCTTTTGGGTAGAGTTATTTACAGAATATGCAAATCAAAAAGTCCTTAATTAGCATTCTCAAATTCTCCTTTCTCCTCTCTATGTAATCCTTTAGCGTCATTGTTCCCTCTTGAATATTCACTTGCAATTCTTCCAATATTTTTTTTTCCAGAACAGCTCTCGGAAGTAAATTATATTTAGGGTTCTTAATCACAGAAGGATTTTATTTTTGTGTGATTGCAGGGATGACACCAACAGGGCAGACTCTCAAAAGCAGCGACTTTGAAACAGCTATGCCACAGCAGGACATAGGGTGAATACATTTGATAATGAAAGATTTTGTAATTTACAAATCATTTGTTAAATTGACTATCGCTAAGAGGTTTTCTACTGCTGTTCTTCACTCCTTCTCTTCGTTTTATTATTTTAGCAATTAACTTTATTTTGTTAAATTTACAGGAAAGAAAATCAGTGTGCAAGTTTCTCATGTTTCTATTCTCAGGAGGGTGGGGGGATAGATTTTGAAATATTTGGTTTGTGTACAGCAACAATAGAAATTTGTCCTGGCTACACTTCTTAAAGGCACAGTCCAGAAATCTAAAAATTATGATAAAATGATAATTTTATTAGAATAAATTTATGACCTGTGTTCAGTCTCATATTAAATAGAGACAAAAAAAAGAATAGTTGAGTGGGAGAGATTATAAGAAGTAATATTGAACCTATGGTCATTTAAATTGGGCTATTGAATATAGCCCCGTAATAATTAAAATCATTTTATGTAAAGTGGATTATTTAAAATTTGAATTTATATTTCAAAGTTCAATTAATTTTTACTGGAATGAATATGATACTATTCTTTAATATCATCTATAGCTATGAAGCTGCATTTTTGTAGTAAGCTAAGAAAACTTTTTTTTCAAACCATAAAGAAGACTTTTAGCAAAGAACTTTGATTGAAACAAAAATACTGACCTATTCTAGAAGCAAAATTGTTTACAGGTAAAATTATTTGTAAATCTTTGCAAATGATGTCTTCTCTCTTTGCAGTTTTAGTCATCATGTGTAATCAAGCCATTATTTAATATAATTAGCTTTCCAGAAAGGCAACAACCTATTTATTAATGTCATAATGAACTAAATGAAAGAAAGAAAGAAAGAAAGAAAGAAAGAAAGAAAGAAAGAAAGGAGGGGGGAAAGAAAGAAGGGAGGGGGGAAAGAAAGAAGAAAGGAAGAAAAACTGATTCCTTCTATAACTTGCCCCTAATAGACATTCATGCCCTCCTCACAGTTTTTCTGGTATTGTTTTTTTTTTTTTTTTTTTTTTTTATTTTTTAATATATGAAATTTACTGTCAAATTGGTTTCCATACAACACCCAGTGCTCATCCCAAAAGGTGCCCTCCTCAATACCCATCACCCACCCTGCCCTCCCTCCCACCCTGCCCTCCCTCCCACCCCCCATCAACCCTCAGTTTGTTCTCAGTTTTTAACAGTCTCTTATGCTTTGGCTCTCTCCCACTCTAACCTCTTTTTTTTTTTTTTTTTTTTTTTTCCTTCCCCTCCCCCATGGGTTTCTGTTATGTTTCTCAGGATCCACATAAGAGTGAAACCATATGGTATCTGTCTTTCTCTGTATGGCTTATTTCACTTAGCATCACACTCTCCAGTTCCATCCATGTTGCTACAAAAGGCCATATTTCATTTTTTCTCATTGCCACGTAGTATTCCATTGTGTATATAAACCACAATTTCTTTATCCATTCATCAGTTGATGGACATTTAGGCTCTTTCCATAATTTGGCTATTGTTGAGAGTGCCGCTATAAACATTGGGGTACAGGTGCCCCTATGCATCAGTACTCCTGTATCCCTTGGATAAATTCCTAGCAGTGCTATTGCTGGGTCATAGGGTAGGTCTATTTTTAATTTTCTGAGGAACCTCCACACTGCTTTCCAGAGCGGCTGCACCAATTTGCATTCCCACCAACAGTGCAAGAGGGTTCCTGTTTCTCCACATCCTCTCCAGCATCTATAGTCTCCTGATTTCTTCATTTTGGCCACTCTGACTGGCGTGAGGTGGTATCTGAGTGTGGTTTTGATTTGTATTTCCCTGATAAGGAGCGACGTTGAACATCTTTTCATGTGCCTGTTGGCCATCCGGATGTCTTCTTTAGAGAAGTGTCTATTCATGTTTTCTGCCCATTTCTTCACTGGGTTATTTGTTTTTCGGGTGTGGAGTTTGATGAGCTCTTTATAGATTTTGGATACTAGCCCTTTGTCCGATGTGTCCTTTGCAAATATCTTTTCCCATTCCGTTGGTTGCCTTTTAGTTTTGTTGGTTGTTTCCTTTGCTGTGCAGAAGCTTTTTATCTTCATAAGGTCCCAGTAATTCACTTTTGCTTTTAATTCCCTTGCCTTTGGGGATGTGCCGAGTAAGAGATTGCTACGGCTGAGGTCAGAGAGGTCTTTTCCTGCTTTCTCCTCTAAGGTTTTGATGGTTTCCTGTCTCACATTCAGGTCCTTTATCCATTTTGAGTTTATTTTTGTGAATGGTGTGAGAAAGTGGTCTAGTTTCAACCTTCTGCATGTTGCTGTCCAGTTCTCCCAGCACCATTTGTTAAAGAGACTGTCTTTTTTCCATTGGATGTTCTTTCCTGCTTTGTCAAAGATGAGTTGGCCATACGTTTGTGGGTCTAGTTCTGGGGTTTCTATTCTATTCCATTGGTCTATGTGTCTGTTTTTATGCCAATACCATGCTGTCTTGATGATGACAGCTTTGTAGTAGAGGCTAAAGTCTGGGATTGTGATGCCTCCTGCTTTGGTCTTCTTCTTCAAAATTACTTTGGCTATTCGGGGCCTTTTGTGGTTCCATATGAATTTTAGGATTGCTTGTTCTAGTTTCGAGAAGAATGCTGGTGCCATTTTGATTGGGATTGCATTGAATGTGTAGATAGCTTTGGGTAGTATTGACATTTTGACAATATTTATTCTTCCAATCCATGAGCAGGGAATGTCTTTCCATCTCTTTATATCTTCTTCAATTACCTGCATAAGCTTTCTATAGTTTTCAGCATACAGATCTTTTACATCTTTGGTGAGATTTATTCCTAGGTATTTTATGCTTCTTGGTGCAATTGTGAATGGGATCAGTTTCTTCATTTGTCTTTCTGTTGCTTCATTGTTAGTGTATAAGAATGCAACTGATTTCTGCACATTGATTTTGTATCCTGCAACTTTGCTGAATTCATGTATCAGTTCTAGCAGACTTTTGGTGGAGTCTATCGGATTTTCCATGTATAATATCATGTCATCTGCAAAAAGCGAAAGCTTGACTTCATCTTTGCCAATTTTGATGCCTTTGATTTCCTTTTGTTGTCTGATTGCTGATGCTAGAACTTCCAGCACTATATTAAACAGCAGCGGTGACAGTGGGCATCCCTGTCGTGTTCCTGATCTCAGGGAAAAAGCTCTCAGTTTTTCCCCGTTGAGGATGATGTTAGCTGTGGGCTTTTCATAAATGGCCTTTATGATCTTTAAGTATGTTCCTTCTATCCCGACTTTCTCAAGGGTTTTTATTAAGAAAGGGTGCTGGATTTTGTCAAAGGCCTTTTCTGCATCGATTGACAGGATCATATGGTTCTTCTCTTTTTTTTTGTTAATGTGATGTATCACGTTGATCGATTTGCGAATGTTGAACCAGCCCTGCATCCCAGGAATGAATCCCACTTGATCATGGTGAATAATTCTTTTTCTATGCTGTTGAATTCGATTAGCTAGTATCTTATTAAGAATTTTTGCATCCATATTCATCAGGGATATTGGCCTGTAGTTCTCTTTTTTTACTGGGTCTCTGTCTGGTTTAGGAATCAAAGTAATACTGGCTTCATAGAATGAGTCTGGAAGTTTTCCTTCCCTTTCTATTTCTTGGAATAGCTTGAGAAGGATAGGTATTATCTCTGCTTTAAATGTCTGGTAGAACTCCCCTGGGAAGCCATCTGGTCCTGGACTCTTATTTGTTGGGAGATTTTTGATAACCGATTCAATTTCTTCGCTGGTTATGGGTCTGTTCAAGCTTTCTATTTCCTCCTGATTGAGTTTTGGAAGAGTGTGGGTGTTTAGAAATTTGTCCATTTCTTCCAGGTTGTCCAATTTGCTGGCATATAATTTTTCATAGTATTCCCTGATAATTGTTTGTATCTCTGAGGGATTGGTTGTAATCATTCCATTTTCATTCATGATTTTATCTATTTGGGTCATCTCCCTTTTCTTTTTGAGAAGCCTGGCTAGAGGTGTGTCAATTTTGTTTATTTTTTCAAAAAACCAACTCTTGGTTTCGTTGATCTGCTCTACAGTTTTTTTAGATTCTATATTGTTTATTTCTGCTCTGATCTTTATGATTTCTCTTCTTCTGCTGGGTTTAGGCTGCCTTTGCTGTTCTGCTTCTATTTCCTTTAGGTGTGCTGTTAGATTTTGTATTTGGGATTTTTCTTGTTTCTTGAGATAGGCCTGGATTGCAATGTATTTTCCTCTCAAGACTGCCTTCGCTGCATCCCAGAGCGTTTGGATTGTTGTATTTTCATTTTCGTTTGTTTCCATATATATTTTAATTTCTTCTCTAATTGCCTGGTTGACCCACTCATTCGTTAGTAGGGTGTTCTTTAACCTCCATGCTTTTGGAGGTTTTCCAGACTTTTTCCTGTGGTTGATTTCAAGCTTCATAGCATTGTGGTCTGAAAGTATGCATGGTATAATTTCAATTCTTGTAAACTTATGAAGGGCTGTTTTGTGACCCAGTATATGATCTATCTTGGAGAATGTTCCATGTGCACTCGAGAAGAAAGTATATTCTGTTGCTTTGGGATGCAGAGTTCTAAATAGATCTGTCAAGTCCATCTGATCCAATGTATCATTCAGGGCCCTTGTTTCTTTATTGACTGTGTGTCTAGATGATCTATCCATTTCTGTAAGTGGGGTGTTAAAGTCCCCTGCAATGACCACATTCTTATCAATGAGGTTGCTTATGTTTATGAGTAATTGTTTTATATATCTGGGGGCTCGGGTATTTGGCGCATAGACATTTATAATAGTTAGCTCTTCCTGGTGGATAGACCCTGTGATTATTATATAATGCCCTTCTTCATCTCTTGTTACAGCCTTTAATTTAAAGTCTAGTTTGTCTGATATAAGTATGGCTACTCCAGCTTTCTTTTGGCTTCCAGGAGCATGATAAATAGTTCTCCATCCCCTCACTCTCAATCTAAAGGTGTCCTCAGATCTAAAATGAGTCTCTTGTAGACAGCAAATAGATGGGTCTTGTTTTTTTATCCATTCTGATACCCTATGTCTTTTAGTTGGCGCATTTAATCCATTTACATTCAGTGTTATTATAGAAAGATATGGGTTTAGAGTCATTGTGATGTCTGTATGTTTTATGCTTGTAGTGATGTCTCTGGTACTTTGTCTCACAGGATCCCCCTTAGGATCTCTTGTAGGGCTGGTTTCGTGGTGACAAATTCCTTCAGTTTTTGTTTGTTTGGGAAGACCTTTATCTCTCCTTCTATTCTAAATGACAGACTTGCTGGATAAAGGATTCTCGGCTGCATATTTTTTCTGTTTAGCACACTGTAGATATCGTGCCAAGCCTTTCTGGCCTGCCAAGTTTCAAAGGAGAGATCAGTCACGAGTCTTATAGGTCTCCCTTTATATGTGAGGGCATGTTTATCCCTTGCTGCCTTCAGAATTTTCTCTTTATCCTTGTATTTTGCCAGTTTCACTATGATATGTCGTGCAGAAGATCGATTCAAGTTACGTCTGAAGGGAGTTCTCTGTGCCTCTTGGATTTCAATGCCTTTTTCCTTCCCCAGTTCAGGGAAGTTCTCAGCTATAATTTGTTCAAGTACCCCTTCAGCACCCTTCCCTCTCTCTTCCTCCTCTGGGATACCAATTATGCGTATATTATTTTTTTTTAGTGTATCACTTAGTTCTCTAATTTTCCCCTCATACTCCTGGATTTTTTTATCTCTCTTTCTTTCAGCTTCCTCTTTCTCCATAACTTTATCTTCTAGTTCACCTATTCTCTCCTCTGCCTCTTCAAGCCGAGCCATCGTGGATTCCATTTTGTTTTGCAATTCGTTTAAAGCGTTTTTCAACTCCTCGTGACTGTTCCTTAGTCCCTCGATCTTTGTGGCAAGAGATTCTCTGCTGTCCTGTATACTGTTTTCAAGCCCAGCGATTAATTTTATGACTATTATTCTAAATTCACTTTCTGTTATATTATTTAAATCCTTTTTGATCAGTTCATTAGCTGTTGTTATTTCCTGGAGATTCTTCTGAGGGGAATTCTTCCGTTTGGTCATTTTGGAGAGTCCCTGGCGTGGTGAGGACCTGCAGGGCACTTCCCCTGTGCTGTGGTGTATAACTGGAGTTAGTGGGCGGGGCCGCAGTCCGACCCGATGTCTGCCCCCAGCCCACTGCTGGGGCCACAGTCAGACTGGTGTGTGCCTTCTCTTCCCCTCTCCTAGGGGCGGGATTCACTGTGGGGTGGCGTGTCCCGTCTGGGCTACTTGCACACTGCCAGGCTTGTGTTGCTGGGGATCTGGCGTATTAGCTGGGGTGGGTAGGCAAGGTGCACGGGGGCTGGAGGGGCAGGCTTAGCTCGCTTCTCCTTAGGTGATCCACTTCAGGAGGAGCCCTGTGGCAGCGGGAGGGAGTCAGATCCGCTGCCGGAGGTTTGGCTCCGCAGAAGCACAGAGTTGGGTGTTTGCGCAGAGCGAGCAAGTTCTCTGGCAGGAACTGGTTCCCTTTGGGATTTTGGCTGGGGGATGGGCGGGGGAGATGGCGCTGGCGCCTTTGTTCCCCGCCAAGCTGAGCTCTGCCGTCCGGGGGCTCAGCAGCTCTCCCTCCCTTTGTCCTCCAGCCTTCCCGCTTTCCGAGCAGAGCTGTTAACTTATGACCTCCCAGACGCTAAGTCGCGCTTGCTGTCGGAACACAGTCCGTCCGGCCCCTCCGCTTTTGCCAGCCAGACTCGGGGGCTCCGCTTGGCCGGCGAGCCGCCCCTCCGCCCCGGCTCCCTCCCGCCAGTCCGTGGAGCGTGCACTGCCTCGCCGCCCTTCCTACCCTCTTCCGTGGGCCTCTAGTCTGCGCTTGACTCCGGAGACTCCCTTCTGCTAATCCTCTGGCGGTTTTCTGGGTTCTTTAGGCAGGTGTAGGTGGAATCTAAGTGATCGGCAGGACGCGCTGTGAGCCCCGCGTCCTCCTACGCCGCCATCTTCCGGCACCGGGGATCTGGTATTGTTTTTATCAGCCACCTGAGTCTGATGTATTTCTTATTTGTTGTTTTCCATTGGTAACTATTTTAACTTTACTCCATGGATCACAGTGTCAAAAGGTGATTTGGAGTAAATTTTGTTTTTAAAGCAATGTGTTATTTTGCAAAGTGAGCAATAACTGTGTTCTGATTTTTAAGCAACTTAATTTTCTTATACTGGATAATCTGTAGATACTCTTCATAATGTCACACAGACTTGAGGGACATATTTTAAACTATTCTTTGCTGCTTCTGTATACTACAGAAATTACATTCCTCTTTTTCAAATCTTTCATTGTCCATATTCCCTGTCTGCTATTTGTTTTATGAAAATAATAAAATAAAACTTATTTTTAATATTTGGGGGATGTTAGTATAATTTTGCAAGTTTATTTTAGAATTTGTGGCTTATAAAAATTAAATTTCAAGCAATGATGGATATACTTATATTAAAAAAGTCATACTATTCTATGCAAATTTATCCTATCCTATTCTATACCAAGATTTATACACACCATGACCTTGATTGTCTAGGTACTATTTTATTTGGAAATATTCTCAGTCTAACATTATTTCCTTCAACATGGTCCACACTAAGGAAATCATTACTAAACTATCAGACTTCATTCTATTTGATTGAATATGTTGGTCGATATTAATAGTATCTCATACAATTGTAAAGAATCACCAAGAGCAAACATTTCTTAGTTTTAATAATTGTTTTTAATTTGACAAATTTGTGACGTGTATAAGAAAATTTGAATCTCTCATCCAGTAGATTACCTGTAGAATCTGCAGTGAGTGTTGCTGATTTTGAAAATAAAGCAGAAACTAGTGACCACAAATGTAGCATAAACTTGTCATCAGATAACACTAAGGGAAGCCAGTTTCATAAATGAATGGAATATAGCCAACAGCATCGCCTGACACAAAACGGGTTCCAGATGCTCTATTAGAGATTTGTTTTCCAAACTCCTCTTGACTAAAAACTACGTTGTTAACCTCTATATCCACAGGTTTGATCAGAGTGCCTCAAAGAGGACATATGTGACAAATAGTTAATGTATGCAAGTTGTTGACAGTATTAGAAAAATCCATTCAAATCATCACTTCTCCCCTGACTCTGTGTAATAGTATTTTGTTTGATTTATTTACAGAATAAATCATTTTCCGTACTTTTGTTTAGATTCATAGTTGATTCTGCTTGTTTAGTACATTCATTTGCAGATTCTTGGGGGCATCTTTGCAGCTCTATAGAATTCATAAGTAATATTTAGTTTATTATAATTCCAGGTTACAGTTAAGGTATTTTATATTGAGTCACTTTATTTACAATTTTGAAGTCAAAATGTTTTTATTTGCACAAAGAAAAACCGAGGAATGGTGACAGAGACTTTAATATCTTATGAAGTAAAACTTCCAAATTCCCATAATGATATGCTAAAATAAAATTAAATAGATTTCTTAGAGACTTACAGATACAGAAGTAAAATTATAATGACATATACTGTTGAATTTCATATTATGTGAGATGCTAGCATTTCACTAAATAAATGTGAAGTCATAGATTTTGACAATTAAAAATATTTATGCTACCTGGAATGAGTAAGTTACACATTCAAATTCTATCTGAGTTTATACATGGGGAGAAATTATACACATAAAAAGTATAATTAGTGCTGCAAGATCCATTACATTTGATAATGTGATTTTTTTTCTTTAGTTTTTTATGAAAAAATATATATTAGCTCCCAGTAGTTCCAAACTTGAAAACTGATTTAGGCATTCATGTTAAATGAATATATGAACGAATGCATTTCAATATGCTATACACACAGAACTTATTTTTGGGCCAAAATGTGTTTCAAAGACTACCAATATCAGAAACACTTTTGATTCTTCTCAAAAGGTAAATACCTGGAAATTTTCCCAGAAATAATGAACAAAATTTCTATAAGAGGACCTAGGAGTTTGCATTTTAAATGTCTCCCTAAATATTCTTTTTTGTACATTAAAATTTGAAAATTAGTGCCCTAGGTTATTTTTTGTTGTTGTTCTTTATATTCTTTCAATTTTGTATGTATATGTACTTAGGAATAGTTGTATTTGATTTACATAGGAGCAGTTTAAATGATGATTGCATTCATTCATCAGAAATAATTAGAACAGTTGGTATGTATTAGGTGTCTAACTGAGCTGGATGCTCTATATATACATTATTTTAAAGACCCTTAGAAGTTTTGGGGAAGTTGTTTATTTATTTGGAGAGAGAGAAAACACAAGTGCAGGAAGGGGAGAGAGAGAGAGGGAGAGAGAGAATCCCAAGTAGGCTCTGCACTGTCAGCGTAAAGCCCCATACAGGTGTCAGGCTCACAAACCTTGAGATGAGGACCTGAGCAGAAATCAAGAGTCAGACACTTATCTGACTGAACCATCCAGGTGTCCCTAAATGCTCTAGAAATTTTAAAGAGGTTAAAGGGATTAAGAAACAAAGCCTAGAGATGGATAGAAGTACAGTGGTGACCCCAGATCAAAACCATATCTATTAATGTCAATGGTTTTTCTCAAATCCTTAATAGGAAATGAAATTTTTAAATGTTCTTTCCCAATATCCATGACACGCTATACCTGTTTCTCAAATTCAATCTTTTTCAGAATTTTAGTAAGGATAGAATTTCTTCAATATAACCCCCATACCTTCTTGTCTTAATATTACTTACAATTTTACTACAGAAAACACTAGAGCAGCAGTTTGCATCTCTCAATAAATTAGATGCCAAGATGATAGGAAACAAACATAGGGAGATTCGTTTTTGAAAAATAAATGGGAGTGCATAAAAAGGGGGTCAGGGAAGACCTTCAGACAGTGATGTATGAAGGAAATAGAGGAAAAATGAAGGAAGAAAAAAAAAACAAGGAAAAAATGTTGAGAATAACCTCAATTTGTAGGGCAGCTTCATGGAATGTCTTTCCAGGTCCATGGGGACGCCATAAAAAAGATTTCTAGTTAGATGACTCCTATATTCAGCAGATATAAACCTAGTTCTATTAACCCGACTGTGCTTATTCATTGCCTGGGACATCCATGTAAGTCTATGGCCTTAGCGTGAACACTATAATGGATCCAAAGTTGCAACGGATCATTGGAGACTATTATGCCAACTTACACAGCTCACAGCAGGTTCTCTTGATGACGAAGATGCATGGTCCACTTCCAAGACCTCCACAAATAACATTCCGGAAAATTCCTTACTACACAATGCTTTGACATGCCCAAGGGTATGGGTGAAATGCTATTGCCTTTGCATTTCCAGGACATCCTAAATATGAGGGATAGAGTTCACAAATATATATTTATTGTCAAATACATATTTATAGAAAAAGGATTTGAAATAGAAATAATATTTTCATTACTTAAGGCTGACTTGATTTTAAACACCAGGATGGATAATTAAAATTAAAGGAAATAATCATAACATGTGACAAAGTATTGATTTTAAAAAGGGAATCTAAAAGTATATCTTATAAAGGAGATGGCTCAATTTATTGAATTTATTTTATTGACTTTATTAAGTGAATTTATTCAATTCTATTATGCATTTGGAACTGGAGGATAGATTTTAAAAGATCCTTGATTATCGGGATTATTGATATATTCTTCTAACAGGAATAAGAGAATAAATCAGGTCTTCTAAAGAAGAATCATCACTATTTGAAAGGATACAGATCTTACCAGTGTTATTACTCTATCTGATGTCTGCCACGTGAATTAAGTTTTGAATTATTGTAAAGGTGAAGCAATGTTCATGTTATGAATAACACTATTGACATGGATAAAACAGTATAATTGCATAATTTAAATTTTTCATGAATGGGCATGAACCATGATCCATAGCTTAAACTATTGCTGATTTCTTCCTTTGTACCTGATCATTTTATGTTTGGCATGTTCAAAAAATATTATTTGTGACACATGAATAGCTCTTAGCAGTAGGTAACCAAAATGAGGTTATAAGGTTTCTCCAGTGCAATAAAACTCAGTGGAGAAATAACCAAAAAGCAGGAATGAAACCATTTTTCTGTTACTCTGGGCATAATAACAAATTAAAAGTTTAAAGCACCAGTAACTTCCAAATTCTCTTAGTATAATCCCATATGCTCATATCTCAAAATATAATCTGGAATTTAATTGTGCATGTAAGAAAATCTACACATACATATTATTGTCAAAAAATTGATTTGCCTTCATTGAAGTCCACAGGGTTGTAGGTAATGTTATAAACTCTACATATAAAAATAATTGTTAAGTAGGTTTTAAAAATATCCAACTGAGGTAATTTAGGGAAAAAAAAATTGTGGAGAAGTGAAAAATGAAACAACATAAATCTAAAAAATACAAGTTTATAAAAATGTGAATTGTCACTTAGCATGCTGTGGCACATGGAAATAAGCAGCAAGCCTTATCATAAGCTTTGCTGTTAGGTCTCTCCAGAACTAAGGCACATTTTAACTCAAAATAATAATAAATCATATTTTTGTAGAAGAATGGATAGGGATGACATTCTATAAATCTTCTTCCTTTCTATTTTAAACTTCAATAAGTTAGAACTATGGTCTTTACTGGAATACGTTTTTTTAACACATATATAATATATATATATATATATATATATATATATATATATATTTATATATATTTATATGTAAACAAGTACTATACTAATAAGATCTAATGCTTTTTTAGCAATGGCAGTTTTATGTATATATATTTAATATACATATACACACATATATTTATATATGTGTATATATATATATATTTAAACAAGTATGCTATACTAAGATCTGAACACCTACATATTTCATATTTATTTTTACATCTACACATACAATACAAATACTGCATTTTTGATACCTTAAAATATAATGAAGATAATTTCCAGAATTCCAAGAAGGGAAAAAAAGAGAGAAAATCAGTACATTTGGTATTTATATTTGTTTGGTAATGCCTACCTAATTGATGGTAACTCTATAAGAACATCTCTATCAAGTTTCTCTTTATACTCCTGGCAGAGGGGAAATATATTAATCAGGGTTCTCCAGAGAAACAGAATCAATATAAGAATTATATATATATATGTATATATATATATATATTTCTTTTTTTTCTCTTGAGAGAGGAGGGGGGAGGAAAGGATGGAGGAAGGGGAGAGGGAGGGAGGGAGGGAGAGAGAGAGAGAGAGAGAGAGAGAGAGAGAAAGAGAATGAATGAAGGTAAGTTATTAGCTTATTCCATTATGGAGCCTCGCAATTTGCCCTCTGCAAGCTGGAGACTGAGTAATGCTGCAGTGTAGTTCAAAAGCCTGAGAGCCAGAGAACTGATGGTGTAGATTCCAGGCAGATTATGAAGGTTGAGAACCCGAAGTGCTGAGAATAGAAAAAGATGAATGTTTCAGCTCAACCAGTCAGTAGAGAGAGATTGAATCCTCCCTTCTGGTACTTTTTTGTTCTATTTAGGTGCTCAAAGGACTGGATGAAGCACACCCACACTGGAGAAGACAATCTGTTTTCACTCAGTTTCTTAATTCAAATGCTAATCTCTTTCACAGACACACCCTGAAAAAAATGTTTAACAAGGTATCTGGGCATCCTTGACCCATTCAAATTGACACAGAAATTATCTCTGGAAGAAGGAGACAAAGTCATGTGGAGGATTTTTTTTTTCTTAAGCACTTATGAAAATGACTCATATAAAACAGAGGTGATAGCTAAAAACCATACAAATAGTTAACTGGCCATGAATGGTTTATATTCTACATCTATACAAACAGAGGATTGCATATACACCTACTTCTGCTTCCTCTAACTTAAAAAAAAAAAAAAGGAAGATAAGCAATGTAAGCCCAAAAAGATAAATAAAATGAGCAATTATTATAGCAAATCAAAGATGTTAATAAAACGTTGGAAGAATGCACCAAACTGATATCTACTTTAGCAGGGAATAGAAAGGTGAAAGCTAATTGCTTATAGAACACTTGGATGGTTCAGTCAGCTGAGCATCTGACTTTGGTTCAGGGCACGATCCCACAGTTCAAGAGTTCAAGCCACACATTGGGCTTGTTGCTGTCAGCAGAGAGCTAGCTTTGGATCTTCTATCCTCCTCCCTCTCTCTGCCCCTGCCCTGCTTGTACTCTCTTTCTCTCAAAAATAATTAAACATTAAAAAAATTAAAAAAAAAAACTAATTGCTTGCATCTAAGGATGCAATAAAAAGCAAGCTTATTTACACAGAAAATAATAGAATGTCTCAGCAAATAAAACTCCTAATTACTTCTGAAGGGAGGGGTTACAAAAACAAAAAGAATGGGTGGAAGTTTATTTAAACATCAGTTAGAATGCCAAATTTTCACATTTTCCCCATGCAGGCTGCTCCTTTTTATCACACTGGCGAGATAGAGAAAATACCTTCTCTGACCTAACTTAAGCAGACTTCATATATGGTAAGAGCAGAGAGGAGGGTGGGGTCATGTAAAAGCAATTGATCAAAAGTCAAAATGCAGTAGTGGTATTCTTCCAACCTTCATGTCCTACATTGGATTTCTAGGCACTGACAATAAAGGTTGTCCTCACAGCCAGGGGCATATCCTCACACTCTTAGTTGATTGTTAAACTTTATTGATAAGCACAGAGATGCACTAAATAGCCTTAGTAAGAGAGATCTGTTTGGTAGTATTTTAACACTGTTGAATAATATTTCAAACTGTCAAGGAGGTAATTTTTGAGGAAGTCCTTTCCTTCTGTGCATTGATTTATACATCTATTAATTTAAACAACACTTGTCTGACACCTATCATTGCAGACATAATTATTTCTGTCTTTAAAGTTGGAACCTAATAATTATAATGCACTATAATGAAGAATCAAGTGGATTTTGTGTAATATGCATTTGGAGCACACATCTTCTCAGATAGTCGGGGACTGTAAATCTTGGAATTTTACTAGTGAATACAGACTCTGCCCTCAAGCCAGATAGTAGGAGGATATAATGTTAAAAAAACAAAAAACAAAAACACGAGAATCACTAAATGAGATGAAAGGTGAGTTGACTTCCTCAGCCAATGTAGATAAAACTTGACATTTTATGGCCATGGAATCAAGGCCTTTCAGGTTTATTCTCACATGGACAGTCTCGTTAATTATTAATAAGAACTAATTTTTGTTAAGGAATAGAGTCACAGCTGCATTGGGGAAACAAAAGTATGAAGCCCCAGAAGCAATTAGAAATTGAGTTCAGACAAACAGCTTTTAATAAGAAATGGGATAGCCTAGACAGGATGCTAATCTGAATCCAACTTCTGAGCTACAGCTAGACATGTGGGAAAGGGGGGGTCATGAAACCAGTGCAAGTGTCTCGATTTGTTCTATGACAGGCTGGCACCAGGACTGGAGAAGTGAAAGTATGCAGCCAGTATTACCTAGCTAATAGTGCTGCACTCAAATGACTGCTGTTTACGATTAGCTCTCACAGTTCCTCGTGGCATTAGAAGATATTGAACATCTATGTGTCTTTAAGAATATTGTCGGGGCGCCTGGGTGGCGCAGTCGGTTAAGCGTCCGACTTCAGCCAGGTCACGATCTCGCGGTCCGTGAGTTCGAGCCCCGCGTCAGGCTCTGGGCTGATGGCTCGGAGCCTGGAGCCTGTTTCCGATTCTGTGTCTCCCTCTCTCTCTGCCCCTCCCCCGTTCATGCTCTGTCTCTCTCTGTCCCAAAAATAAATAAAAAACGTTGAAAAAAAGAAAAAAAATTTGAAAAAAAAGAATATTGTCACAGAGGTAACGTGATAAGCAATGTTTTGCAGGGATTTGTGGTCTGAACACAAATGGAAAAAATAGATTGTTTTCTCCCCCATGTGTAAATTCTCCTTGTCATTCTCTTTTCTTTCAAAATACACTTTTTCTTTTCCTTTAGAGCACTCTGTTATTTGTTAATTTGTTTATTGTCTTCCCACTAGAATGTAAACTCCACATAAGCAGGGATTTTTTGTTTTATTCATATCTCTACAGGCAGTATCTGGAACAGGAGCCAATAAATATGTGTAAAATGAAATAAATAAATATCTGTTGAGTAAGTTGAGGAGAGAAATACATTCCAATAGGGAGTATTGTTATTGTGTTTTGTTTACCATTGCTTAAGCAAAGCTTTTCAGAGACCCAGAAACATTATAGGTAATGTTTTCATTAATGGAGAGTTGTTTGGAAATTTAATGTGTTTGAACATTTTCCTTAAGACCTAGAAAAGGTTATTGTATTAGTGAAGATTATGATAATCTGGGCTCAAACAGTAGAGCCCTGGAGCCTAACAGGAAAACTGTGTGACAGACCAGAGAGGAAGTGATTTTCCTCCTCAGCTTCCCAGTCTCAGGACACAGCAGCTTTGATATTCAAAGTGTTTAGAGGTTATGTTTTCCAACAGAGTAATCATTTACAGTTGGCCTGGTCAGAAAAAAACACTGGTGGGAGACATGAGCAGTAAACCAGGGTGGAAGTTTTTTGGTCTACTTCCTCCCAGTGACAGATGAAACACCCCCAGTCACTCCCAAACATACATTCAGGGCAACATTTTCCATGGGAGGCCAGGAGAAGCTATGTTCCCACAGTTATAAAGTATCAGGCAACAATAGTTGTAACTGCTGGAACCTAGGGGATACTGGAGTTACCTATAAAATAGGCTCTGATTAAGTTCAGGGGACTCCGACTCTTGTTTTTTGCTCAGGTCATGTTCTCGTGATTCTTGGGATTGAGCCCCACATAAGACTCTGTGCCGACAGCATGGGCTTCTTGGGATTCTCTCTCCCTCTCTCTGCCCTCCCCCGCTCCCATGTGTGTACCTGTGCACTCTCTCTCAAAATAAATAAATACCATTAAACAAAAAGGCATGACAACTTACAATTCATAAATAAATCAGTTGGAGATATATGAAAGACATTCAAGTAGAAATATTTTGTCTGTGTAGCAAAAGAAAGTGTTCAAGTATTCCCAGTATTTACCACAGATGACTACCTAATGTTTCGTGTTGCTATCAAGCCCCAAATAGTCCATACTAAACACGTTTGTTTTGTTTCTATCCCATTTTGAGTGCTTATTCCATGTCCGAAGGTTTACATAAAATATATCATTGGATGACAAAGTAATTCATAAGTTTACAAAAATGTAAACGGAGGCTTAGAAACGTTTGTTTGTTTTTAATGTTCGTAGTCACAACTAGTAAGCATTAGAGCTAGTATTCTGAAGCAGGCAGTCTGACTCTGACCCCAGTTGTCAACAATATCACTATATAGCCGAAGACGTCAATTTTGTCTATAACATTTACCAAGTTATAGCTCCCCATGCTTGGGATCTACAGTTGGCTCTCTGAGGACAGCTAGTTAACTTCAGGACATTGAGAATGCACAATTGGGCAGGGGGCGTAAGTGAGGAGATAAGGCCACAGCCCTATGCTGTTGCTCTGAAAAGGCTGGTAACAATTACTCAAAAGAGCCTTTGTGTTCATTTATCATTTAAATAATAGCTAGAAGGGCTTGAGAGGGAAAACTAAAGAAGTTTAAATGCTAATAATATTTGGAAGTAATGACACAAGAGATTGTGAAATAGATATATATAGTAAGCAAAATGACTTACTGTTTCCTTTATGAAACTAATATAATTTAAACATTGCATATTGACTTTTTAAGAAAATATATGAGATAATGGAGACTTCAATAGTACTCTACTTCTAAGTCCTACTACCATAGAAAGTAATTTACTATAGGCTGTTACATTAAGACACTATTTCCTTCCTAAAGGATACTTATTTTATGATAATAAAATTATTTGTTAGAAATGAAAAAAAAACAATTATTTTTTCTGCTCTTTTTGGTTAATGTTTAAGAAACAAAGTTTATATAACTAACAATAAAAAGTTGTATGACAAATTTAAACAGCAACTTAGCAAGGGAAAAGAAGCTAAATTATTATTTTACGACATAAACTGTTAGGGTGACCACATCAAATATTATCAAGAAGTTAAGGGGCGCCTGGGTGGCTCAGTCGGTTAAGTGTCCAACTTCGGCTCAGGTCATGATCTCACGGTCTGTGAGTTCGAGCCCCGCATTGGGCTCTGTGCTGACCGCTCAGAGCCTGCAGCCTGTTTCAGATTCTGTGTCTCCCTCTCTCTCTGACCCTACCCCGTTCATGCTCTGTCTCTCTCTGTCTCAAAAATAAATAAACGTTAAAAAAAATTAAAAAAAAAGAAGTTAAATAAAGAATATTACCCTCTGAAAACACACACACACACACACACACACACACACACACACACACACTTATCTTTTATCTTTCTCAGAGAACCATTTGAGAAATTATAAAATCTATATCAAAGACAAAAATTTACTTCTACAGGTATAATGGGACATCATTCAACTATGCTTTTTTTTCTTAAAAGATATTTTTAAACCATGATGAGGTTGTCTTTGGATTGTCAGTATTTGAATTTCTGAACCATATTATCTTTTTGTCAGTAGTTTACCATTATCTCTGTGGCTGTACCATTAAATTCTCTCCACTGCTACTCAAATATCTTTTTAAAATAATTCTTGTTTGAAATATTTTAACACAGAGTCCATAATTCTCATACGGATTGTTGTTCCCTGCATCAAACCAGGGTTTGGGGTCTACTGTATCTCAAAATATAAGTGTATCAAAATAAATGGACAGGGAATTCTGAAGACATCTTTCTTAAGATATACAAAAAAAAAAAAAGAAGTAAGATCAAGAAACAGTTTCTTCTTGGTTTAGAGAAATATCTTTTAGAAAATATGTCAAAAATCAATAAATTTTTAAAGAAACATCTGTTAGTTTTAATTATTAGAATGGCAAATCATTTTAGATCAGTAAGGGGAGAAGGATGTTTCTTTTTAACTTGTACATAAATAAAACATTGAAGAAGGAGCACCTGGGTGGATCAGTTGGTTGAGCGTCTCTTGATTTCAGCTTAGGTCATGATTTCAGGGTCATGGGATAGAATCCATGTCAATGGACTCTATCTCCCTCTGCCCCTTACCCCAGGTCTTTCTCTCTCAAATAAAAAAAAAAAAGAAAAGAAAAATACAACATTGAAGAAGATTCACATTATTTAATCTCGTGGATTAGTACTATGACAACAAATATATTATCTTTTGTTGTTTTGAATTTCTGGCACCATCCAAGTGCCCCTCCCCTCACATTTCTTAATACCGTGTCCTATTTGGGAAAATGTATTAATTCCATAAATGAAATATTTATAGAATTGATAAATTGCATAATTACAAGTTACATTATATATTACATATTACATATATATAAACATTATATTTCATGGTACAAGGATGAATTTTTTGTTTTCAGTATTTTCAGAGATAGCAGGAAAATAGTCTAAAATAATCTACAAATCGACAGCAGAGGGCACCCATTTCCTGCTATGAAGCAAAGCTGAACCAATTCTCTATGCACATTTTTCCATAAGCATGTATTGCTTTGTCAGTTTATTTAGAAAAGAAAAAAATGAAATAAAATATGCTTCTTCCTCCAAAACATCAACTGAACTGAGAAATATTTGAAGTGGGATCAACTATGATGAAATTAAAATTAAACTCATAAAAAAGTGAACAGTTTTTCAAGAAAACACATGTACAAAAGATACATGTGCAAAATCTGTCTTCTTTTCTATCATCTAGCTAGCTATCATCTTTCTGTCATGTATGTTATCAATCACCTTTTCTCAAAATGCATGTTGATATACCTATAACTTATGTTTTTCATAATTACTATCATTTCCTGTGTATAATTATTGATAACAGTCTTTGAAATTATGTAGCATAACTGAATAAACATGACTTGCTCTAATTTTCATAATTTCACTTATTTATTGTACATATGAGTGTGTGTTTGTGTGTGTGTAAGAGAGAGAGAGAGAGAGGAAGAAGGAGAGAATTTTGCAGTTGTAAACCATTTTTGATGGTTTGATATTATTGGACTTTTCTTAATATATTTAAGAGAAAGAAATGGAGCCTTTAATGCACATAATGACTTTTTAGCAAATCGATAGAATTAAGATTTTGAATTTAATGTGGAATTAGATAAAGATGTGTGCATTTATTTCAAATTTAAATAAATGCCTTCAATTTACATTATATATATATTTTTTTCAAGTGTTCTGCCAAGAACTTGGCCCTAGTTTATTTATGTGCATCAGCATTTTTAAAAATTTTAATTCCGGTATAGTTAACTTACAGTGTTATATTAGTCGCAGATATACAATATAGTCTCAGATATACAATTCTATGCATTTCTCAGTGTTCATCATGGTAAGTGTACTCTTAATTCCCTTCACCTATTTCCCATACCCCCACCCACCTCTCTTCTGGTAAACACCAATTTGTTCTCTGTAGTTAAGAGTCTTGTTTTTTGGGTTGTCTCTTTTTCTCTTTGTTCATTTGTTTTATTTCTTAAATTCTACATATGAATGAAATCATATGGTATATATTATATTTTATTTGTATTTACCTAATAAAGAACAGGGGTGAATATGATTGATCTGATAACCATAAGGCTTATATCATGTGAATCACTTTAGTCTTAGGGTTCGGGAATTTGTTCTGTTAGCTTTTTGTAATAGAACTGTGTGTTTTCATTGGTGAGCATAGAAAATATTATTTTAATAAATATTTAATAAAAAGATGTTTTATCTATTCATTAGGCTTCAGGGTAATACATGTTCATCAGAAGAAAATAAATAAGATTATTTAATGTTTTTTGTTTACAACAGGTCACATGAAAGAATACATGAATGTATAAATTTGACCTTCACATTTTGCCAGCTTTAGCAGCAATGAGTAAGTAATTTTCTAATACTCAACTCTGTATTTCATGCTCATTTTTATTTTTTATTTTTATGTTTTAAAATTTTTTATATTTCTTTATTTTTGAGAGACAGAGCACAAGTGGGGAGGGGCAGAGAGAGAAGGAGACAGAATCCGAAGCAGGCTCCAGGCTCCAAGCTGTCAGCACAGAGCCTGACGTGGGGCTTGAACCCACAAACTGTGATATCATGACCTGAGCTGAAGTTGGATGCTCAACCAGTTGAGCCACTCAGGCGCCCCTGTGCTCATTTTTAAATAAAGGAATAAATTCACTTTTAGTGATAATCATACATAACCTGTAATTGAAAATATAAATGTTTTAAAAACTAAAATGTAAAGTTTAAAAATATGTTCATTAAGAGTAAATGTTATAAGTACTATATTTAATCTTGAATGTGATGATTTCTAAGGAATTCAATAAATACAAAGATCTCTATATAGCAACAAAGGAATTTTAATTGAAAATTTCTTTAAGATATAATTTTTAATTTTGAAATTGGCTTTAGTTTTATGAGAGAAATACAGAAGGAAAATATACACCAATTCAAGTAGAAATCAATAGTTAATATTTGGTTAATATTGTATACCAAAATTCTTTTACACATTTTCATTAATTTTTGTAGTTTGAGTATTTTAATTTCTCAAGTTAGTATTTAATAAAATCTGTTAGTTATCAATAATGTGTATCTTCCAGTTTTCAGTTATGATTATAACAATTATTTACATAGTAATAGCACTCATGGGGGTTTTTTTGCTTAAAATTAAAATACTGATGATTAAGTAACTTTGGACAGTTTTTTTTCTAAGTGACTATTTTATTTAATGTTTGTTGAGTTTTTGAGAGAGAGGAGTGAGAGTGTGAGCAGGGGAGGGGCAGAGAGAGACGGAGACACAGAATCTGAAGCAGGCTCTAGGCTCTGAGCTGTCAGTACAGAGCCCCAGCACTATGGGAGGCTTGAACTCACAAGCCCTGAGATCATGACCTGAGCTGAAGTTGGGTGCTTAACCGACTGAGCCACCCAGGAACCCCAATTTGGACAATTTTCAAACTGAATTTTTGTCACAAACATCTAAATCATACAGATTTAATTATATTGTTAATTTGTTCTGTCTATATGCAAAACAGTTGCTGATAAATCAGAACACTTATGGAAATATTGCTTTAGAAGGAAGAAAAAGCTGTAGTATTTATATTATTCAAACAGGGGTAGAAATGGGTTAATGAAATCAGAGGAAATAATTTGTATTATTGATTGAAATATTTGGTTATTTTAAGGAGGTTGGTGGCAGCACTCAAGGCATAACCATGTGTTTTGTCACTGCTGTTTTCAGAGGCAGATATTATTCTCTGAATAGTGAACAAGAAGTTACATCCTGAATAAAAATTGATAATGCCACTCTAGTCCCTCTGCTCATAAGACATTTTTTATATTAAACCTAATAAACTAAAAAATTATTTCACAAATGTATTATTATTTCTCATAAATAAACAATGGAGGAAACCACCATGAGACCAAGTTTTCTGAAAATTCAGTTTTGAACTTTTAGAATATGATATGAAAAATTATTTTCTGCACATTAGGTTTGAGACATACACTTATTCATAGTTTTAGGTAGAACATGAGCTTAATGTTAGTAAGCAAAAAAGACACAAGCACAATATTTTCTTCAAATGTTTTAAATTTGGAATTTCCTAATTGACACATCTTACCTGTATATATTTCACTACATTTTCTGTACAGTTCTGTTTCTCAATATCTTTAATTGTCATTTCCTATCCACATATTTTCAAAACTATCATTTTAAACATATTCAAATTCCTTAAGCAGTGGCATAGATTTAGCAATAAAAGTGTGTTTAGTGGTCATAGTAATGTTGTTAAAGGAATGGTATTATTTTTCTTGTTCATAGATATTATCTTTTTCCTTACCTGGTTTTTTGTTTTATTTTGCCCTCTATTTAAAGGAAAGTTGATTTTAATCATAGAGGTTTGGGCAATGGGTTTCAATGCAAAATGACAGTTTATTCAAATTGTCAGCATTCTTACCAATCAATGCAGATGGCTACATGATCGATCTAGTTATTGCAATCAGTATAGATTTTATACAAAGCATCAGCTGTGCCACAATCTATTTGGCCCCAGAAACTACATCTTTTTTCTAGGTCCTACCTTTTAAAAAGGGAGGTGTTAGATTGAATACAAATTCGCAAAAAGTCATTTAATCAATCAAGCAGAAGGCGGTGAATGACAAGTTAACCTGTGGGGACAGAAACAAGCCAACTGCTCTTGATGGTAGTAAAAGTAGGACAAAACGTCAGAAAGTTTAATAAAAATGATTGTGTTTTAGAATAAAATAACTCAGTTAATTAGGGAAAATTAGTAATGTTTAAATGAAGAACTAACGATGCAAGATGTTTGAAAAACAGGTGTCTATTGTTAGTGCCATGTTTAGCTCAATGCCTTATCACCTTCTTTCTCTTCCAGTTTTTTTCTGTTTCTGATAAGAGCTCAGTCAGAATGAAAACCTCAGTCACATTCAGTTTATTCTTCTGCCTCTACCATTTAATTAATTAGTCATCAGATATTCTATCATTCTCTTCACCATCCTTCTCTACAAGACATTGTACCAGGCACTTTTCATGTAACAGCTCCCTTTATTCTCTGAAGTCTATGAGGTAAGTCCTATTACTAGTTCTTGGTCTCAGATGACAAAAATGAAATTTAAAAGTCACATGGAGACTGAATGAAAAGCAAGGTTTTGAATGCTGACCTATCTGCCTCCAAGGTAATGGTTTGAACCATTATGCAATACTGTACTCAGGGGTGGGGGGAGTTCTGTCAAAACTGTTTCATTTTCATCGATCAGCGCTTCTCCATTCTTTCTTCATCACTAACTTCATCCATTGTGTGTCTTGTTTTGAAATTGTTTCTCAATCTCTAGTTTCTCTTAAACTGTAATCCATCCTATTAAATACTGTCAAATAGTATTTCTATGTTATGTCTCTGTTCACAAAACTTTAAGAATTGTCCTTCTATATGGAGTGAAATGCACATTTGTCTCAGGAACCACCTTTAATCAGGTCCATCCTGACTCCACACCATATACCCTGAGACTCTACTCAAATAAAACTGAAATATTTACCTTTCTCCAAATTTGACATTTTTTCTCCCCACTTTTATTGATTTGCTTAAACCATCCTTTCTTTTGGGAAGATCTCTCTCCTTTTCGACTTTGGTTTATACGTATACTCTCAACCTTTTAAGTCTCAATTCAAATGCTTTTTCATCCATGAAACATGCCAAAAACCTCCCAGAGGTATAGGAGTTTCATGTTTATATATGTCATGCATATATTCTTACATATATAGCTATACTTTATATATATATGTATATATATATATATATATATATATTTATTTATTTATTTATTTATTCCATATTTTATCTCTCCTATCAAATAACTATCTTTTCTAGTGCTTCTCATCATTATACTCATCATAGATACATGCTTCTTATCACATATGAATAATTATGTAACTGTGCTAAAAACAAATTCCTTTCATAAAACAATAATTCACATTCTAAGTACCGGTAATTGATCCTATTTAGAATATAATTTTTCCACAGGTAGATGTTATTTTCTCATTTTTGTATTTCTAGCATAACATAGCTGAACAATGAATGCACAGTTTCATTCAATGATATATAATGATGATTCAGTCACAGATGAACCATGAATGAAAAATATTGCACAATTTATGTGTTTTATGCTGCTATATTATAATCTCTTTGACTTAAGACAAAAAGTCATGACTTACGCAACTCTTTGGTATCCACAGCACCTAATAAAATATTAAAATAACACCTTATACTTTAGTAATTTTTACATGCTTAGAATTAATTATCACTAATAAAATTAGAACTACTGATAGATACACAAAAATTAAATAAAACTTTCTTAAAAATACCAGTTTTCTATTATCAGAAAATAAATATTATTGGGGTGCCTGGTGGCCCAGTAAGCTAAATGTCTAACTCTTGGTCTTGGCTCCAACTCTTGGTTTTGGCTCAGGTCATGTTCTCATGATTTGTGTGTTTGAGCCCCTCATTGGGCTCTGCACTGATAGCCTTGAGCCTGCTTGGGATTCTCTGTCTCCCTTTCTCTCTCTCTCTCCCTCAAAACAAATAAATAAGCTTAAAGAAAGAAAATAGGGGTGGCTGTGTGGCTCAGTCACTTAAGCATCCAACTTCATCTCAGGTCATGATCTTATAGTCCACGAGTTCGAGCCCAACATCAGACTCTGTGCTTACAGCTCAGACCTAGAGCCTGCTTCTGATTCTGTGTCTCTTTCTCTCTCTGCCCCTCCCCTGTTTGTGCTCTGTCTTTCTCTCTCTCTCAAAAATAAGTAAACATCAAAAAAATTAAGAAAAAAAGAAATACAATTACAGTGATAATTTAGAGTTGATATCTTAAGGAAATACTTTCTCTTATAAGAAACTTAAATATATTTACATTTTTCTGAGCTGGATTTAAGTTATAACAAATAATTTATAATGTTTTAAAATGAATTTTTCATCAGAATAATATAAAACACTAGAGAAAGAAGAGGAAAGGTGGCTCTCTAATCTGGCATTTGAAATAAAACAACTAAAAATCCACATCATTTATATTTCAAACCAGATTTTACATGATACAAAGTTTTCTATTTAGACAAATGCCTGTTGAAAAAAGTTTAAAGCCATTTGATTTGGCTGTTATGATTATTAAATAAGTACCAAAATAGTGACAATTGTTAATAACCCTCTATTGCAAGCCAATTTGAAAACTTATTTATTCTCTTAAGTCATGATGTTTTAGATAGTTTGGTCATAATAATTTCATATATTATCATTATGAAAGTTAATATTTTCTCTGTAATTTTATACATATTATAAACTTGGAAAATAATTGGGCACTGTCAGTATCTCACTTCATTTTGGTGCTGTGTGAAATAGACTTTCACAGGAATAATGCAATAATTTGAATAAGTGGACTGTGACATTTGAATTAAAAAAGAGTACATATTAAAATATCAGATCACCAATCAGCACTGTCTAGTCCAAATAGAATCCTCCTTGAAAGTATCTGAAAGGTTTCATAATAATAAGAAGAAAGATAATTTGACTTTTAGTTGATTGCCAAGACCATCTGTCAAAATGTCATTAGTATTTCTTGAGCAGCAAAAACACACAATGGTACATTTTGAGTTTTTAATTAAGTCAAATGTACCTGCAATTTAAACTTGAATTATTCTTAAATTAGATGTGTAACTTTCTTCTATTATAATAGGAATAAGTTAAAAAGTCTGGGTTTTAATTTAATTTAATTCAATTTAATTTAATTTTTTAAAGTTTATTCATGTATTTTGAGAGAGAGCAAGAGCAGCATGAGTGGGGGTGAGGCAGAGAGAGAGGGCGAGAGAGAATCTCAATCAGGCTCCATGCTGTCGACTCACACAGCCCGACCTGGGGCTCCATCTCATATACTGTGAGATCATGACCTGAGCTGAAATCAAGAGTTAGATGCTTAACTGACTGAGCCACCCAGGTGGCCCCTAATTTTATATTTTAATTTAAATTTAATTTAAATTTTAAATGTATAATTTAAAATACTCATATTTTAAACAATGTCTTAAACTCATTCAAGATATCAAACATACAGCTAAATATCAACTGTGACTTCTTTTAATGCTAATACCTACCCATGTTTAAAATAATACACATTTACTCTTATTTTTAATTGAGTTAAGCCTGGAGGTATGTATCTAGAATAAAATGAAATAATGCTGAGATCCCAGAAACTACTTGTGGACATAATATAAAATGATACTTTTTGGTTAATACATGCCAAACTCAGAGCCATGTGCCTTGCATATGATATCATATTTTAAAAACAACTTAAGTAAATGTGACTATTGTACAGATGTGGATTTTTAACAGAGATTAACTGCTTTTATTTTATAACACTTATAAGTGAGAGAAATGGTACATGAAACCAAGAATGTCTGTCTAAACACCAGACTATACAATGTGTTACACTCTTATTATCAAACAACCTATTATAAAACAGTTGCTTAATAAATGCTTAGTATGTTTGTACTTATCTAAACCAGGAGTCATCCACCTCTAGACTGTGGGCCAAATTCTGTCTTGTAAACAACGTTTCATTCAAACACATCTTTGCCCATTTATTAACATATTGTCTATGGTTGCTTTCCTAGTATAGTGGCAGAGTTGAGTAGTTAACACAAAGCATAAAATAGTTACTTTACAGAAAATGTTTGCATTTTCTAATCCCCAGAATCTGTTAATATTACTTATATGGCAAAAATACATTGAAGATATGATTCAGTTAAGAATATTGAGATAGGGAAATTATCTTGGATTATTCAGGTAGATTCTTGATGTAATCACAGGGTTCCTTATAAGATAGAAGCACAAGATCAGAGTGGTGGGGTACCTGGTTGGCTCAGTTAAGAATCCTGACTCTTGCTTTTGACTCCGATCATGATCTCAAGGTTCATGGGTTTGAGCCCTGTGTCAGCCTCTGCACTGGCAGTGTGGATCTTCTTGGGATCCTCTCACTCCCTCTCTCTCTGCCCCTAACTTGGTGATACTGTCTCTATGAATAGATAGATAGATAGATAGATAGATAGATAGATAAACAAACAACAACAAAAAGGAGATCAGAGAGGATCAGAAGAGAGGATGACAGAAACAAAGAGTTTAAGTGATATACTTTGAAGATGGAGGAAAGAGCCATAAGCCAAGAAATACAAGTAAATCTCTAGAAACTAGAAAAAAAAGCAAAGAAATGGATTTCCTCTGGAGCTTTGAGAAGCAATCAGCCTAGATAATACCATGACTTTTGCTCAGTAAAACAGATTTCAGATGTCTGGCCACTAGAACTATATGAGGATAAATATGTGTGGTTTTAAGCCACTAGATTTTTGGTAATTTGTTATAGCAGCAATAGGAAATTCATACATCCTTCTGACAGAGACCTGAAATCTTTTGGATTTGTGAGACATATCTGCAGTAAGATAATTCTTAAACTTTTGGCGACCAGTGGCCACCCTTTTGATCAACTTGATAAGAATAATGGGTGTTCTCCTCAACAAATTCTGAAGATGCATACATACACAAATTTTTGCATTCAGATTCCTTGAAAAGCATATTCTTATATATCCCTCTTATACTTTTTCACATAGAACTTTATTCAAATTTAGCCTTAAGATCTTTTTCTATTATGCCTTTGGTACTTTCACTAATAATTTTTACAGCCTATATACTTTTTTATACATCTTATCTACTAATATGCGAATTTTTATAATGTAGAATATCAACTTTTAATGTTTCAATTTCTAGTAGCTAATATAAAGAACCTGGCTATAAGAGGAGTTTTAAAAAAATGTTTATGGAATATATGGATTCATTCTTTACTATTGCTATTCTTTACTTCTATCATTTAGTAAATTCAGGAGCACTGTAGGATTTAAAACTGTATCTTCTTGGTACCAAATGTCAACTAGTCATTAATTATCTGCTCTTACAGAACGAATTTCCTACTATTATAAACATTTTTTTATTTATTTATAAATAAAAAATTTATAAACTTTTATAAATTTTATAAATTTATAAATAAAAAGTTTATTTTTTTTTGAGAGAGAGGGAAGGAAGGACAGAGAGAGAGGGAGACAGAGAATCCCAAGCATGCTCTGCACAAGGCTTGACCCCAGGAACCATGAGATAATGACCTGAGTCAAAATCAAGAGTGGGACACTTAACTGACTGAGCCACCCAGGTACCCCAAATTCCTGCTATGTTAAACTCTCTCTTTTCTTTCTCCATCATAATGGACTATCTTTGAAAATAACACTATTAAATATATGATGCGCAAATTGTGAAGTCACTAGAGTACAGTGAAGTATTCTAACCAAACATTTTAGACTATAAAGAATGGATAGTTGCCAAGGTAACTTCAGTTAGTGTGAGTCTATTGAGGATGGTAAGAAAAAAAGAAAACTGCACAGCCGGCCAGCACTGAGAGTCGAGGTTGTTCTGAATGGAACAGTAGTATTATGTCGTATTCTAGATGCTCAGCTCACCTACTGCAACTGTAGAGATTTTCCTCAGAAGGAAGCACTTCTCCTCTACTGTGTTCCTTCTGGAGATGCTTAAGCTAAATGTGTCTTTGTTTCATGCTCTATAGGTCTTCTCTTTTCTACTGTAGGGTTCTCCTTACTTCTGGATTCCTGCATTCTTCATTTTCATACCATTCAGCCATGAGTGGGCGGGAGGCCAGGTACCAATCTCCATCACAGGAAACTCCTCCTGTACCACATATCTCTAGGGTAAGAAGCTGTGGTCAGGATGGTGGTGTATTTATGTTGAAAGTACAGGAAACTCTGCCTAAGCAATCCCTCGGAACCAGGCTATAAGCGTGACCAGTGCTTGTGTTTTCTCAGATGGATACACATAAGCAGTTAACATGCTACATAGTTCCTACAGAGCATTCAGTATAATCTTTATATTTTTCCTGTAAAACTATGCCACTAGGTAAATGAATTGGAACATTTTTACAAGAGTACTAATGCAGAAATCACATCTGCACACATACTACATAAAGTGATATTTTATTGAAATGGAAAGGTCATATCATACTTGTGATCAACTGTAATGATTGGAAGTGGACATGTAATTTCTCTGCTCATAATTTCATAAAATGCAGGAAATCACTATAAGCTTCTTTGAAAAAAAATTAATAAGATATTTGGGAAATAGTGCTGAAAACTGAACAACTATAATGTAAGACAGCTGTACTACATGTAGCCCTCTGAGATTTATATATGTATATATATATATATATATAGGGAGTCTTTGGAGACTCCACTTGCCAGAGAAAGGCTAAATTGTCAGTGATTTAATTGCTCCAGGGATTGCAAAGGTGATCTTGTAGTTTGCCTCCAGTGACAGGTGCTATCCCTTTATTATAATTTGAACCCCTGGGTGTTAAAACATTCATGGCTTTTCTATTAGGAAATCTGCATACTCTTCCAGTCATGTTTATTCATAATCCTGTGATGAGTTGTAGACAAGCTCATGGAGAACTTAAGGCTTTGGCATTTTAGTCAGAAATTACTATCCTCACACATAAACAAAAAGGACGAGGCTGATTTGCATTTATATTTTAAAAATTCATTAAATATCTTTACATTAGTATTTTGGGTCCTTTGAAATTAAACATGTTATGAATTATTGCACTTACTAATGGATTTTTTTTTTTTAGCCACTAGTGCTTAGAGAATATATATATGAAAGGTATTAGGTATTTGGCTGTTTTTTAAATGTATGTACACCAGAGGGCATTGTAGCTTTTATTCAAATCTTTAGAAATCTTCTTTTAAAGAAAGTTTTATTTTTTTAACTTTTTTCCATAATTATTACTTATCTTTTGCTTTAATATTTATAAAATATGTTTAAACAATATTATTCATCCAAGTGTATTGAGCCATCAGATGTATTATAATTAAATGAGAAAATTAAAGAAAGCAAACCATTTTAATGACCTTCTTAATAGTACCTTAGATTCCTTCATATTTTTGGTCTTCTTTTTCCCTACCTCAGGACAGTCAATTTTATATGTATTTTTCTATGTTCTTTCTCAAGATAATGTGTAAATTGTTCCCTTGACAACTCTTGATTTTTTTTTTAACCTCCTTTGTACTCCAGCTATACAGGGTAAATTCCCCTCCTTGTAAAAGAGCTCCATTTGATTGATCCATTCAGAAAACATTTATTGAATGTCAGAGGTAAAGGACTCGGATTTAGCCTTTCAGGAACTCATTTTCTAGTAGGGAGAAAATGGGAATACTTATGATGACCATCTATTGTGGCAAGTACCGTGATCTAGAGTGCTGAGAAAACTCAGATGTGTCCTTATCACTATGGATGATGGGGTGATATGGACAGATGGTTAAAGCTGAGCTAAGTTGTAGACAACAATTAAAACATTAATCAGGTGCAATGATAAGCCTTCTTATTTTTAAAATTATTTAAAAATGTAATATGGAGCTATTCATGTATAAGGGCAGATGATCAGAGTTAAAGGAAGGTTATTTCTTTTGTGTGGATTTCATGATAGTGGTTGCAAAAATCAGTATGATCAAACAAAAGGCTAGAAAAGCTTCTGAAACCAAGCAATTTTATTATTCGTTGTTTTTTATTTTATTTTATTTTTTACTATTTTCACAACATGATGTGATTGTGGCTTTTAAAAATTGAAACTCCTGGGTGATTATACCTTCAACTCGAAATAAAATATTTATGGCAACAACAAAAAGGTGTAAGAACTAATGTGAGTGGAAGCACAGCAGTATAATGTAACATATTCTTAGGAGAAAGTGCAAGAAGCACAATGAGCTGTAATAAGCTTTTGTCAAGGAGGACATAAATCCATTTACAAAATACTTCTCAATAACAATGCATCGAGGAAATCTTTTCCAATTGTCTTTAACTAAAAGTGATCTTTCCTCTTACGGAATGTTCTGCCTATTTTATAATCCTCATCTTATATTCTTATATTTCCTATTAAATGATAAGCTCCATGAGAGTGCTGATTTATGAGTATATCTCCCCCAGTGTTTAGGTCAATGCTTTGAACAGAAGAGAGGCTCAATAAATATGCACGGTGCTTAACTTGAAAAGTAGCTATAGACATGAGCCTGAGAATTAAACATACTTCTATTTAAAATGATAAATTTCAAAATGCTAGAAGCCGTGTTCATAATCTGTTTTGTTAATTAGATTTGTTACCTTAATCAAGTAGTTTAACATTACTGTGCCTTACTTTACCTGTTAAATAATGGAGTTGAACTTGTTAATAACACGTTTGATCATTTAATTTGTCCCAGGCACTGGTAGAAGGCATTTGTATGCATTATATAATTTATTTTTCATAACTACCCTTATGAAATGGTGTGGTAATTATCCAAATTTATTCCAGGAACCCTGGAGTCACTTGAATCATAGTGTCAAATAACTTTCCAGACATCACACCAATAGTATGTGATGGAGTCACAACCAAGATTGCATCTCAGTTCTTATTAGAAAGCTCACTCTCTAACATCTTCTAATGTCAGAAATGCTACAGTTCTGTACAAAAAAAAAATCACTTTGCCATTGCGCAATAAAAAGTAATTCGATTATCCTGCAATATGTTTCTCCTCTCCTCTGTATATGTTTTCTCTGTTATTAATTTTGAACAATGAGACATTACTTCTCAAAAATCTCAACTATTGGAGGTTTAATATTTAACTAGCCTAGAACTTAGACAAAAAGGAAGATGCTTTAATCATTTAGGCTATGAAAGTTGAATAGAATGAGTATTCATAAATAACCTCCACACTGGACCAGCAAGTGCTTTATCTTAAAGATTCTTTTCTGTTACCTTCAAGAAGAGAACAAGAGTATCTCCTTGCTGATTCATTTTGCAAAGCGTAAGTCATTGCCCTTCACAAAGAGGGAAAAAGATGTATAAAAAAAGCCATGAACACTATTCAAATTCATTGCCTCTTCCAGGTGTGGGTAATTGAGTTGCCTCAAGATCAATATGAAACTGCCTAGGATACAGAAAGTCAATAGCTACTTCCAAAGTCAGTCTGTCTAGTTTAGGTATCTATAAAAGTAAAACCTCCAGCTGCTGCTTTAGAGCACATCTAAATCTGCATTAACAAAACTTGGAAGCAAATTCCATGGAGTAAGAGCTCCCTAAGTATCTCACTTGGATACAAATAACTTTAGGGAGACCCCCGTTGATCAGATAACTTTACTTTGATATTTGCCAGACCCTGGAGTGACATTGAATGAGCCACATTATTCATTTTAGATAATTCCATCTAAAATCTGATTTAAAAAACAGGGTCGCTGTCCAAGGTTATCATCCTTAGACTTCTAAAAAGTACTTTAAAGTATTTTCTTAAAGCAGGGGCGCCTGCGTGGCTCAGTTGGTAAAGTGTCTGACTCTGGTTCAGGTCATGATCTCCTGGCTCATGAGTTCGAGCCCTGCATTAGTCTCTGTGCTGAAACTCTGGTCCTGGAGCCTGCTTTGGATTCTGTGCCTGCCTCTCCCCTGCTCATTCTCTCTCTCTCTCTCTCTCTCTCTCTCTCTCGCGCGCGCGCGCGCGCTCTCTCAAAACTAAAAACATTAAAAAAAAAACTAGTGTGAAGATACTAAGATTCTTCATGAAAATAGATCCATCTTAATATAACACTGAGAATGGGGCATAGTGATGGCTTTTTTATTAATTAAGAGGTGAGACTGACCGAGGTAAAACCATATCTTAAAAAAAATAATTTTGTGAAACTCTGATCTTCCAGAAAACATTGGTTATTTTTAGCAGTATACTACCACTTTCCTTACAGAAGGGTGAAATTTGCCAGTGAAAGAACTCCACATTGGAATCATTGTTGAAATGTGCAACGCTAACTTTAATCCCAAATTGTCTCCCTGGGACCTCTTGCTGATCACCACTGCAACCCTACGTTGTCCTGTGTGGGGAATGGTGGAGAGAACACTGCTTTCTTTCTACTAAACTCTGAACCCTGTGCCACAGGACCAGTCTTAAGTCCACACAACCCAATTAAGTATAGTCTTTACAAAAGGCAAAGAAATCAAAGCAAGCAATACACACATAGAATATTATGCAATAATAGTATAATATTGTGCACTAACATTCTCTACTGTATTTCTGAAGCTCATGGCCCCAACTTTCTCTAATTCCTCATTTACATCTATATGATATTGACAGAGTATTGCTGTGCATTTTTTATAAAGAGGCCTAGGAGTTCTTAAGTACCGTTAACCTACTTTCCATTCCTTGTGTTTTTGTTTTTACTTTATTATTTTTTTAATTTTTTTAACGTTTATTTATTTTTGAGAAAGAGAGTGACAGAGCATGAGCAGGGGAGGGGCAGAGAGAGAGGGAGACACAGAATCCGAAGCAGGCTCCAGGCTCTGAGCTGTGCGCACAGAGCCGGATGCGGGGCTCAAACTCACAAACTGCGAGATCATGACCTGAGCCAAAGTCAGAGGCTTAAGTGACTGAGCCACCTAGGCGCCCCCATTCCTTGTGTTTTTAAATGATTGACAGTGGCATTTCCTCATCTTTAAGGTTCACTCAGTTCTCAGAATGGTCCGGTGTCTGCACTCTTGTGAAGGTTGTTGTTTATTTCTCTGTGGGGTGATATGGATGTGGATTGTAGGATGCAGCAGAGAGAAGAGTCCTCAATAAAAAGAGTAAATGTCTATGCAATGATCTTATAGCTGCTGTGATTATGTGCTTCATTTTACTAGGCAGTTAACATCAATTAACTTAACAATAAGATCTACAATGATTCCTCAAAGCTGAGGAAGATTTTTATTTGATGTATATTCTTGGGCAAAAAGAAGATAGGAGGAAAAATTATTTTATTCATGAAATTTCCCTTAAATCACCTCATACAACAGTCTCTGGTCTTCAGATTCAGAGCACATATTCCCTACGCTGTGGTTTATTCATGTCAGATACACTGGTTTGCTATTTTGAGAACCCTTTCTTACTTTTGAAGTACATAGTCATGCCTACAAAACAAGACAAAACCTTATGTTTATAAACCGCTCACCATCTCTACCAGTGTTTCTTGGGAATAAGAAAAGAAATTACGGTGGAGAATTAATCAGCTCTGACAGTAGGCTTCCCATTGAATCTTGGCTCCACACACCAGTTCTTCATGTTGGCGGGTTAGACATGCCTGAGTCTTAGTTTCCTCATCTATGAAGTTAGAAAACTGCTGGCTAACCGGGTGGTTGTGAGGCTTGAAAATAACACCAAATGCTCGACTCAGTGTCCGGAACAAAGTAGGTGATGAATAACCATTTTTGAATGAATATGATTCAAAGAATATATCAAAATAGCATTTTATGGTCTCTCTTGCTTATACTATTTCCATTCCTCCGTTGATGATTATTGATCTCCTTTTTTTGTGTATGGATTTAATATGTTAGGAATAAATCAGATAATTATTATTTTTTAAGCACTTGCAGCTTTTTACTAGTTAAAAAGTATTATAGCACTTCTCTAATAAGGCTTACAGGATTTTTCGCATTCCTTTATCAGATAGAAACAAAGAAACTGCATAAGATATTCTGAGAGATCTTCCTGCTTTACAATGCTATAATCAAAGAACCAAAATCCATTCTTTATTTCTTCTTCAGACAGAATAAAGTCAAATGTGGATGATGGAGTGTCTATATTTTCTTATTTTACATGCATTTACATCTTGAATCAAAAGTAAAACTCTGAAAAGTTTTCATTTCCTTAGTTGGACTGAAATTTCTTAGCAAAATATTTTATTTTGGGTTTCACTTGTAATAAAAAGGGAATATTTCTTAAAAATCTGCAATGCTGGCTTTAGGAACTACATTTCCAATAGGAATAAAGAAGATCTTTTAATGAAGAATTTTAAAACATTGGGGTGTATTGGAAGTATAATAAGGAAGAGGATATCTTATTATTACCCTGCTAAAACCATATATATGGTATGTTAGTTATGGAATATTCTGTAATCACAGCTTCATTTAAGGAATATTACTTACCACAAGTACCCTGAATTGGTAGAATTAGATTCCACATTTAGACTACAAACCCATTTAGTGCCAAACTAAATGTGAGAATATATATATATATATATTATATTCATATACATACATTATATATATGTATATAATTGTATATACATTATATTCATATAATATGTATATAATGTGTATAATATATATAATGTATATAATATGTATATAATATGTATATACATTATATTCATATATATGTATATATACATATATAATATGTATACAATATATATGTGTGTGTGTATATATATATATATATATGAATATAATGTGGACAAATATATGGATAGGGCCAATGAGAAAGAGTAGACTCATTAGTTATTTGTGAGGTAGCACCATTGGTACATGAATAGTGAAGAGACTTTTGAAAATGGGTCTCTAAGTTTACTCTGTATTCTAGAACACGGTGAGATGCACCATCTGCAAAGACTAGTACTTTGATAAAATAGAAATAACTAAAAATATATTAAATATTTTAGTGCATTATATTAACATGTAGACTGCATGTGTTTATTTTTCAAAAGAAGAATTTAGAATAAAATTGAATTCTTCCAAACATTTTCTAATTTGAATCAATTTTTAATTGATTTTTTTAATTATTAGTTTTACAAATGTCTGCAAATACAAAGAGAACTACCTTCCCCAATATTATTTTTTTTATTCTTGTTTTCCTTTATTTTCAGCAACAACAATACCCTGGAGTCTAAATTATCTTAATTAGATGCAATTAAAATAGATTGCTTTATCTGATAATTAACAAACCTGGGATTTAGCAATACTGCAATAAACATAATGTTGTCTCCTCACTGAGAAGGTGTTACATATTTTTCTACAATTATTTATCAAAATCTCATTTACTGTGAATTTCAGCCTATTCTTTGATTCTAATCCATATTTCATAAAAAGACATACAGGATAAATCATAGACTCTTCTTTATCCTCAAATGAAAGTTGGCATCATGCCAAATCACATGCATCAGAAGGTGTTCTGAGACAATATGAAATGCAAGTATGGTGCATGTACCCTGTGTTTCATGTACCGTTTGAATGTAAACAATATCCCAGTGACTTGGATTGCAATTTAGGGAAATAATCTGTCAGGAATCCACGCTAGCTCTTTTCAATCTCGGTTTTAGAATGAGTTTACTTTTCCTCATCTTTCATTCCATGTCAAAATGTATGTGATTGGCCCAACATGAGCCACACAGGACTACAGGAGTCCAGCGACAGCAGGACTCCAATAGCTTCAATGAGGAATAACTGCAGCATTATGTCAAGAATTGGATGCCTCTGGGGTGCCTGGGTAGCTTTAGTGGGTTAAGTGTTGGACTTTGGCTCAGGTCATGATCTCAGGGTTTGTGGGTTCAAGCCCCGCATCGGACTGTGTGCTGACAGCTCAGAGCCTAGAGCCTGCCTTGGATTCTCCCTGTCTCTCTGCCCCTCCCCCACTCTCACTCTGTCTCTCTGTCTCTCTCAAAAATAAATAAATATTAAAAAACAGAAAAAGAAGTGTATACCTCATAACTTTCTCTTCTATCTCTCCATTTGTGTTTCCTTGTAGAACTTTCTTGGACTTGATTTATTCTATTTATGCTGAAAGCAGTTGAGCATTTTTAAGGCATATGATAAAATTCTTGCCTTGAAGCCATTTGTTGACTTTTTAGTGAAATAATGCTTACATGCACATAGTCTTTGGGGAATAGTGCAGTCTTTTCACTGATCTTGTTGCCACCTCTTTCTCATTGCCTGGATCCCTTTTTCTACATCCTTTCCACAAAATTTATCTCCTTAAATATACCTTTCTTACTGTCATTCCTCACTTCAAAATCCTTCAGTCACTCTGCAGTGCCTAGAACAGCTACTCTCTAGAGTGTTCCAGGGATTATAAATTCACGTAGACACCACATACTGGATAGTACACTAAATAAATATCTTGCATGAAGAGGTTCTACTATTTTCCAAATGGGTGTATTGCTGTTAATTAACTACTAATTTCAAATGCTACTCAACTTTTAAGGTTCAGAGATTATGTATATTTCTCAATAAACTGCACTCATATTTTTGAGCTTATATTTTGTGTCAGTCAGCTTTACAATTTACACAGATTAATTTCATTTATTTCTAGCACACATGCACACATACACATGCACCCACTCGATGACGTGCACACAGACATACAGACACACAGAGAATGAGACATATAATTGCTACCTTCAATTTGTAGCTGAGAAGGTAAAGTTAAAAGAAGTCAAATAACATATACAGAATTACATAAGTAGAGTCTTGTAAGTAGTAAATTAGTATTTGAACTCAGAAATTTCAACTCAGCTATGAATGCTTTTAATCATATATCTGGTGCAACTAATATTTTATGGGGGGGAGGTCCATGAAACCTTTGGTTATTAAAAAAATTCTCATGCCCGAAAAGTTTGGAAGCCAATGTAGAGGATTAAGAATCTAGTACAGTATTGAAAGTTGTGCCACAAACGTTTCCTAAATTGAGTTCCAAATAGTTCCATTTCAGTTCATAAAATGCATATAGGGTTGTTTTGTGGCTGTGTAATTTTAGGAAAATTACGGTGGAGATTCACATTATGTATCAGTATATTAAATTATCTGAGAAACTCAGCACAGATAAACTGTTCACCATTTCCCTATTTTCAGATTTCCTACAATTGAGGTCCCTGGGTGGCTCAGTCTGTTGAACATCTGACTTTTGATTTTGGCTCAGGTCATGACCCCAGGGTTGTGAGATTGTGCTCCATGCTGACCGTGGAGTCAGCTTAAGATTTCTCTCTCTCTCTCTCTCTCTCTCTCTCTCTCTCTCTCTCTCTCTCTCTCTTCCTCTGCTCCTCTCCCTGGCTCACATTCTCTCTCGCTTGGTCTCTCTCTTTAAAAAAAAAAAATCCAACTACCATTTGTGCTTAGAACTCTAATTATGAAGTACAGTTATTCTGTTGAATAGTGCTCTGCAGTAGAACACTGGGGGAAAACAAACACTCATAAGATTGAGTGTCCTATCTTATATTCAACCACTATCCCAAAGAGCCTCCAAGTTTAACCTTAATCATACCTCCTTCTTACATCTGCACCTTTCTTCACTCTGTAAGCCACTCAATGTATTCTTCACTCCCCACCTAAAATTTAGCATTATTGAAGATACTACTAACTTTACACATTGTTCAGGAGTATTTACTAAAGTCTCCAACTTATGAAAATGCTCTCTTTCCTGAACTCAACTGACAAAGAATCAGGCATTTCCTTGTGACATGTCTTATACATTTTGTTTAACTTAAACTCTTACCCTGCTTCATGCACATGGTAGGCATCAAGATATGTATCATGGTATTGGTGAATGTGGCCAAATATTATTTTGGTATTAAGACAATACAGGGGCGCCTGGGTGTCTCAGTCAGTTAAGCGTCTGACTTCAGCTCAGGTCATGATCTCACCATGCATGAGTTCGAGCCCTGCATGGGGCTCTGTGCTGATAGCTCAGAGCATGGAGCCTGTTTCAGATTCTGTGTCTCTCTCTGCCCCTGCCCCACTCACACTCTGCCTCTGTCTCTCAAAAATGAATAAACGTTAAAAAAAAACAATACAAAATTTATGTTACTTGGGAAAATAAGGACTTTTAAATTAAAAAATGTTCTCTTTTGGCTATATCAGGCAGTTTATACCAAGGTCAGATGATCACAAACAACTCCAAGCCTCAAGGACTTCCAATAGAAAAATCTGCATATCTTTCAAGGTGCCTGGGTGGCTCAGTTGGTTAAATGTCTGACTCTTGATTTCAGCTCATGTCCTGATCTCACAGTTCATGAGTTCAAGCCTTTTGTTGGGCTCTGTACTGACATGGCAGAGTCTGCTTGGGATTTTCTTCTGTTCTCTCTGCTCTTCCTTCACTCACACTTTCTCTCTTTCAAAATAAATAAACATAGGGGCGCCTGGGTGGTTCAGTAGGTTAAGCCGCTGACTTCGGCTCAGGTCATGATCTCGCGGTCCGTGAGTTAGAGCCCCGCGTCCGGCTCTGTGCTGACAGCTCAGAGCCTGGAGCCTGTTTTGGATTCTGTGTCTCCCTCTCTCTGACCCTCCCCCGTTCATGCTCTGTCTCTCTCTGTCTCAAAAATAAATAAATGTTAAAAAAAAACATTAAAAAAAAACAAAAAAACAAAATAAATAAACATAAAAAAAAAGTTTGCCTATCTTGGGTAAATGGTGATCCACTACAATTCATACTATTTGGAGGCTGAACATAAAGGAGTCGCTCTACTTTGGGGGATTGCCTAGATCACATCACAAAGAAAGGGAAAAAAAAATTGGAACTAAGCAATGAATCTGAAGACTTCTGCTTAGAATTGACCTATCACTACGGATCACATTTTGTGGCTAAGTCTGACATCAATGAGTGCATGAATACAATTATAAGAAGGAGAAGGGGATACTTCAAAACACTACAACTTACCACAGTAGCCTAATTTAGACCCTAAGTGATCCCTTTTAATGTTTATTTTATTTTTTGAAACAAATAAGTGGAGTAGAAATATTTTGTATATAATAAATGGTGCATATAGAATCCCGATAAATCTAGATCTCCAAATTTATTTAATTCAAAACATAAAAATCATTGATATAAACAAATTGATACAGAGGATAAAACCATTTTTGCTTATAAGCTTTCTTTTAAGGCTAACTGGTAATTTAAGAATAGGCCAATATCTGTCCCTGATCTGTGTCCATTACTGTATAGGTCACACATGGTGGAATTTAAAAGATCTGTAGGTTAGAATCCATCCTCTCATGAAATATATGTCCCTGGTAGACTTAGGGGTGAAAATATTTTATATAAAAGTAAATAATAAATCTTTTAGAGTTTCAAGTAAAATATTTAAATAAAATTTAAATAAATACAATATTGACTAGTAGAGCATTCTGTGGAAAATGCACAGCTACTTTTTCATAACTTATGTGTAAAAGCACACATGCATACACACACAGGTCAAGATATGTTTGTGTTCTGGACATATTGAACCTAGAGGTTCACATAGTTCCACTTCTAGTGATTTCTATGGTTTAAAAAAAAATTAAGATTTTCAGAGAGACACCAAAATGATACTGAAGGATAGTGAATGGATGGGATTTAAAAATGTGTTTCTTCTTAAATATAGAATAGGATTTTTTTTTAAGAGTGTGAAAATAGTTATATTTTAAGTGGTAGACCACTGGCTCAGTCTGACGCTGATTGCCCTACAGACCAATTAAAAAACATCATAGTATGGAAGAGAATGTAGAATAGTCTGAGGATGCCACTGAAATTTTCTAAATCTCAGGAAGAATTCAGTTGCATTTCTTCAAGTATTTCCAGGTATCACATTCCTAGAGAAATCTCCATGAGCTCCTTAAATGTTAAAAACAGATGTATGGATAATTTGAAAAAATTAACACTAGTCACTAATTAGCTCTGTGACTATGCAAATTGTTGTATCTCAGGCATCCCATGCATGAAATGAGAATAATAATCTATGTTGAAGAATTGTTAATATGGATTAGTCTACATAAATACTTAATACCAGCTATTCCTAGTAGTATTAATATGCTTTTAATTTCATGAAGTGTCCAAAAGTAAGTTTATAAATGTTAAGATCTCTCAATATATTTTATGCATCAAATCACAAAATGTCCACAGCTTAAAAAAGCAATAGTCCTTTGCACTCATGAATTTGAATAGAAATTATCAATTTGATTACTTTTTAAAGTATTTTGCACGTTGATATATTGGTAATGTTTTTATGAAGATAACTTTCAATCACCTGTAAAATTAGACATTAAAATACTTCTATTTTAAAATAGTTATTAAATATTGAGATTCCACAATGACTATATAAAGGATATAAAATCCTCTACACTAAACTAGTTGACATTAGACATACTCATTTCAGGCATAAATACTGTTAAATATGTCAGATGTGTAAGGACTTCTCAAAAATACTTGCTAATAAAGATAAAAACAATACATGCTTGATATCCCAAAATCAGAGTTTCTCTTTCAGCAATGAATTCAATGTCACCAGCATTTTTGCAGTTTCATTTGTCTTGCTGCCTGAAGTCTTTTGACTTTAGTGATGGAAATCAAACTGTATTGGACATGACTACCAACCTGATAAGAGTGTAAATCAATCTAGAAAATGAGAAAAAAAGCTTGACATTTTTGTTGCTTAATTAAGTGATCTATAGTTTTTTCCCTTTTCTTTACTTTTTTTTATTCTTTATTCTTTTCTTTCTTTTTTTTTTTTTTTTGCTTCAAAACAATTTCTTCCCACCCACATATATTGAATGTTTTTGAGTAAATCTGTAATATCTTTTTTTCTCCAGCAAACATAAACCATTGAGGCCTTTTTGTTGTTTCAATGTTTATATGGTACAGGATGCTCATATTGAAATCTTTTAATGTTTAAATAAAAGTAGATGCAATAAATGGTCACTCCTACTTTCTGATTAATAACAGGGATTTGAATGAGAGGGAAAATGCCACCCACATATACTATTATCTTTTGCCTGGAGCCTAATCACTCACTTGCATTGTCTTTCTCAATTGATGTGTCATTTGGTGGCAGCTTAACTGTATGTTTGAAGATCTTTTGTATAGATTTAATCAGGAGATGGCAATCACGTCTTTGATTGACACTAATAATTTATAATCATTTCCTCTAGCTAGAACAGCTGCAACTCTTCAAATTTCTGGAAGTGGGGAGAAGTCCTTTACATTACTTTTTCCTTTTGATTTCTGATCAATTCAGGTAGTTAGTCACGGGGGAAGAACTGCTAATTTGGAATAATGAATATTTCACTATGATTTTTAAAAAATAAGATTAAAAATCATGTCCCTGTTTGTGTATAAATATATCATAAATAATTCCATTAAAATGTTTAAAATAAAATTCAGAAAGATGATATTGAGATGCACATTGCTAAAGAAGGCTTGCCTTGATGATACTAGTATAATGCCATTTTAAACTATTCTAAAAATAATAAAAGAGCATCACTTATTATAGTTTTAAGGCTAATTTTAGTTAATTTAAGTTAATAATAAGTTAGTATAAATTAAGGCTAATTTTAGTTAATTTTCTTTCTTCATAAGATGCACAAAAAATGTAGACATACTCTTCCTCCCAAAACTATCAAAAGTATATAAATACATGAGTATAATAGATTCTGACACCATGTGTAATGACTTTCTGCTAGTTGTTTTGCCATCTGCAGAAATTTTTCTTTGTTTAGTTATTATCAAGTCATTATTAACTGTTCACTCTCTTTTAACTGTAGACTTATATTTGTAAATTGTACAACAAATATATTTTTATTGTTTACTTTAACTGCATTAGATTAGCATGTGTGTATCTGTATCTGCAGAGAAGTATATATATACACCTGTCTATATTGCAGATATATTTATACTAACTACAAATTTGAGGCCATTGACCTTTAAATTTATTTATCTGAGAATCCAATAGAGGAAATTTTGTGCAAATATCTTGCCAGGGTTTCTTCCAAAACTAATGGCTTTCAATGAATTTTTTTTCTGGGTCAAATTGCTATCAAATATTGTTTTTAAAATAAATTCATTTCTTTCTCTTCCAATCATCTCTCAAACCTCTCATAACAGAGAACTCTTCCCTCTGTAAAGTCCAGTAACGTGTGTTTGTGTGTGTGTGTGTGTGTGTGTGTGTGTATATATATATATATATATATATATATATATACACACATACATATATATGCATATAATGCATTCTATCTAGGTTTGCAGATATTTTAAGGAACATCTAGTGTTCTGTTCCTTAGGGATCAAGTGCATGTCTGATTTATTTTTGTCTCTTTGGCATAACATAACACCATGCTCTGAGCACTCCAAGTGGGAAATAAATATTTGCTTAACAAATGATGGCATAAATAAATCAGTAATTACATGAAGGTAGTGATCCTTCAATATTCCTCCAGAGTTATGCAGTAGCAAAATGGCTGAACTCATTAGAAAGGCTACTATAATAAAGAAAATATTATCTGAGTGAATCTTCTCCTTATCAGATCTTTTAAGTTGTTTCCCCAAGTATCATTAAGGAGGAAAGGTATTATTAAAAAATAATTATTTTTCATATTTATTTGGTTATTTGAAGAGATCAGTAGATAGGTGGTACATGTTCTCCCTAATATGGAAATTTAAGTCTCCTTTGGTTCTTCAGTTTTTGGTGTTAAAAAGCTAGATGAGGGGCTCCTGGTTGGCACAGTAGGTACAATACATGATCTTGATCTTGGAGTTGTAAGTTTGAGCCCACATTGGGTGTAGAAATTACTTTTTAAAAAAGTTCATAAAAAAGAGCTAGATGATTATCTTCTGAGCAATCTTGGGGCATGAAGAAGTTTCGAGGGGGGAGGGGCCAATGCTTGTGCAGATTACTGAATTGCTCCTATTTTTCAGATAAAAAATACAAAAGAGGTAAGTCATATTTTTACAATAACCTGTATATTTTTAAATTGTAAATTTTATAATGAAACAGTTTTAATGAAAATATTACAGATTCTATGAGACAGTTATAATTTCAGCATTTTTTCCAGTGTCTTTTCTAGGTCACCATTTGAATTTTTCATCTAAATACGCTTTATTCTTTCCAAATAGCATTTTCACCTGAAAGGCAAGGAAAGTCTGAGTTTTTGTTAGGTTCACAGGATTGCCTCAATTTCAACAAGTATTTAGACTTATGAAAATTACAGTTAGGTCTCCAGGAGTCTCTTCCACTGGGATTTGGGGTGGCATCTTTAATAATGCTCTTTGTGGAAAATCAAGAGCTATTGCAGTTTCATGCCCAAATTCAGAATAATCTTTATTTCACACATAGAGTACGTTTGAGGATGTTCAGTTGATACCATGAAGATATAAAGCAAAAACAGAAAAGTACAATGAAACTACTCATGAAAATATGGCAAGTGGAGGTAAATTGAGTCTATCCATCAATTATCATGAAATATTCAGTTGTAAGAAATAATACTGAGATTTCCTGTGTCTTCTTTATGACGTTCTTCCCCAGTGGTACCATCTCGCAAAACTGGTACAACAGGGGCACCTGGGTGGCTCGGTCAGTTAAGTGTCTGACTTCTGCTCAGGTCATGATCTGGTAGTTCATGAATTCGAGCCCCACATAGGGCTCTGTGCTGACAGCATGGAGCCTGGAGCTTGCTTCAGATTCTATGTCTCCCTCTCTCTCTCTGCCCCTCCCCACTCACACGCTGTCTCTCTCTCTCTCTGTCAAAAATAAATAAACATTAAAAAAACTAAAAGAAAAATTGTGGTACAGCATTACAATAATGATACTGACATTGATATGGTGTAAATACGGAATGGTTCCATCCCCAGATGATGGTTCCTGATATGGTGTCACAGGCATATCCACCTCCCGTTCCTCATCTCTAATGTTGGCAATCTCTAACTTTTGTCTCCATTTCTAAAATTATATCATTTTGATAATGTTACATAAATTGAATCATACAGTAGTAACCTTTGGTATTGACTTTTTCCACTAATTATAATGCCCTGGAGATTCATCTAAGTTGTTGCATGTATCATAGTTTTTTATTGTTAACTATGGTAGGAATGTGACACAGGTATAAACCATTCATCCATTGAAGGACATCTGGTTTGTTTTCAGATATTGGCTATTATGAATAAAAGTCTCTCTTCTTGCTTTTCCATGAGTTATTAGACTATTTGTGGGGAATTCTATCTTCATGGTTACACAGTTTCTTTAGTGGTTGCTCTTTGCATGGTACTCTTACACAAGGCATTAAATACAATCAACACTTAATCACTTGGAGTGGAGTGTGGAAATCTTACTTCCATTTAGGTTTATTTACTCTTCCCAGTATCAAATATAATTATCTTGTGTATTGGATGGTGTTACAGTTTTTGTTTCAGTCATCACATATTATTTTAAATATAATTAGGATTAGTGTACTGTAATTACACATATTTCTGCTTTTTCAATTGTATTTTCTTTTTATATGATGCCCTAATATCCTTTCTTTCATCATTTCCCATTAGCCATTCCTCAAGGATAGGTCAATTATGACCTATCTATCTAAAGTAAATAGTTTATTTTAGTTTCCCTTGTCTGAAAATATCATTCTTTCTCCTCCAAACTTCCTGAAGGATAGTTTCACCAGCTATAGAATCTGAGACTGCTAGTTCCTTTCTATTCAATGCTATGAAAACATTATGCCACTTTCTTCTGTTTTTAAATGAAAAATCTGATAGGGCGCCTGGGCGGCTCAGTCAGTTATACATCTGACTTCCGCTCAGGTGATGATCTCATGGTTCATGAGTTCGAGCCCTGCTGTGCTGACAGCTCAGATCCTGGACCCTGCTTTGGATTCCGTGTCTTCCTCTCTCTCTGCCCCTCCCCTGCTGCCACTCTGTCTCTTTCTTTCTCGAAAATAAACATTAATTTTTTAAAATAAATCTGCTGTCATTCGAATTGATGTTCCCCTATAAGTCATGTTGTATTTCTCTATGCCTCCTTCCAAAATTGTTTTCTTTGTTTTTATTTTCAGAATATTAATTATGATATTTCTTGGTTTCTATTCCTCTGGGTTAATTTTGTTTCAGATTTGCTCACCTTGTTGCATATATGGAATTTATATGTTTCACCAAATTGAGAAATTTTCGTCCATTGTTATTATTTTTGGATACTCTGGTGTCCAACTCTCTTTCTCCTTTCCTTCTAGAATTCTTTGGTATGAGTGTTAGAAATCTGTTATTTTCCTGTAGGTCTTTGAGGCTCGGTACCTATTGTTTTTTGTGGGGTTTTTTTGGACAGTCTTCAATCTGTTGTTCAGATTGGATAAATTCTATTGGTCTGTTCAAAAGTTTGTTGATTTTATACTCTCTAATTTCCATTCTATTAAGCCCATACAGCACATTTATTTTTAAAGTTTATTTATTTATTTTGAGAAAGAGGGAGAGAGAGAGAGAGTGTGTGTATGCATGAGGGTATGCAGAGTGGGGTAGGGGCAGAGAGAGAGAGAGAGTGAGAGAGAGAATCCCAAGCAAGCTCTGTGCTGTGAGGTCATGATCTGAGACTAAATCAAAAGTTGGACACTTAACCGACTAATCCACCCAGGTGCTCCAAGCCCATTTTTTTTTTATTTAAAGAAAAATCTGTATTTTTCAGTTTAAATTTTTTTTCTTAAATCTGGCTGCTTTTTACAATTTATATTGCCTTGTTAAGATTTTTGTTTACTTCAGAATTTTTAATTGATTGTTGCAATATTTTTATAATGGCCACTTTAAAACTCCTGTCAGATAACTCCATTTCTGGCTTTAGTTGATTATCTTATTCAACTTCAGTTAATTTTCTTTTCTTACTGAAATCGTGATTTTCTTGGTTCTATTTTCTTGGCTCTTGGTCTGATAAGTGATATTTCAACTTTATCCTGTACATTTTGGCTATTATGTTAGAGACTATCTTATTTAAATCTTTTTTTTTTTTTTTTTTTTTTTAGTAGGCTGTTAACTTGTTTATCATCAGATCCTGGACCACTTTTGAGGATCTGTGGTTCCTTTGACAATCTAATCATTAGAACTTTGTAATGATATTTTGGTTTGTCTGGTTTCTCCTGAATATGGGTCCTCCACTACTTCCTCCACCTGGGGGACAGGAGTTGAGGGGGCCTTGTTTCCTCAGCCAACTCTATAAGAAGGATTATGCTACAGCAAGTTCCCCTGTTGCAGGAAGCACCTTCTTGTTCCCCTGATGATCCTGAGACTCTCTATCCTCACCCAGGCAGCATGCAAAACCAGCCAGGGGACCCCAGAAGAATTCTACACCTTCATGGGATGGAGAAATTCTTGTCCAACCCACAGACAGAAGTGGGATTGTGTTCTTTATTGAATCTCTAGAATTTAACACTTTATGAGTTATATATTATTACCAATATTACTTATATTCCTTGTTTTCTTATTTATTGTTAGTTTTGTTGTGAAAAAGAGACAGGAAGGGAGTTGTGACCTGGAACTGAAACTAAGATGAAGAGAGAGATTTTTTGTAAAACAAAATTATCTACATTATAAATTGGCATGAACTTATTATTTTCCTCTTGGCAAAGATGAGGAGGAAATTGTCTTCATGTCTCCCCAGAAAAGGAAAGGGGATAAAAGAGGATTCGGGCATGAAGGTGGTGGGCAACAGGATAGCAGACTTGGGCTGATAGCAATTCTCTGGATTACAGGGGAAGCAAAGGGAGTGAAGCATTCAAAGACACAGCGATGACTAAAGGAAAACAAAAAATGAAGTGTAGAATATAGCATTAAGATAAATTTAGGTCTTTATGTGCTTTCCTGGTCACTTTAAGCTCTTCATGCCAGTAACTATGGAGCAATGAATGTCTTTTAGATGACAGCCCCAGTTATCTGGGATTCTACCACTCCTGCTTTGGGAAATGCAATCTAATTATTGGTTCCTGAAACAATGGTAACTGAAATAAAATGTTTCCCCTAAAAGTAATTTTTGTGTATTTTTTGATCATTTACATAATCCATTCCCATTCTAGTCATTTCATCTACCTTCTATGGGAAACATTCAAAAGGTAATTCTCTTGTAAACTCAGAAATGTGAAAGGTCACATCATATCCCCCTACCCAGGAAAGCCCTGTCTTCCTCTCTCTTAATTTCTTGCGTACAATTTTGTGTTGCATTTGTTTTAATTCTGCTTTCCATTTTTATGCCCTGTTGCATCTTTTTGAGTGAAATAAGCATAAATTTCAGTCTAATATTATTTCATCTTTTTTCTTAAATGTTTATTTATTTATTTTGAGAAAGAGAGAGAGAGGGAGAGAGAGAAAGCAGGGGGAGGGGCAGAGAGAGAGGGAAATAATCTCAACCAAGCTCCACACTGTCAGAGCAGAGCCCAATGTGGGGCTTGATCTCTGAACTGTGAGAGCATGACCTGAGTCTGAATCTAGAATTGGAGCAGAGGCTTAACCAACTGAACTACCCAGGAACCCTGGGCCTAATATTTTCTTGCACTGCTTTTGCCTTCTTTACACTGTAGGAAATGTTGCCTGACCTACTGAAATGTGAGTCAGTGGTCTGCTTTGACAGACAATTTAGAATTCTAGTGTATATTGTGTTTGCCATAGATTCTGTGATAGGCATTATGCCAACGTGCTTCCCAAGGTTTCCTGTCCCTGATGTATTTGCCCTGCGTGATTGCTGAACTGTGAATATGATGGATTTTGCTCTCATGACTAGGTTGTATGGTTCAGTTGACTTTAAGAAAGGGAGATTATCTGAGTGGTTTGGACTTAATTGCATAAGACTCTGAAAAGCAAAGACTTTCTGCTGGTTCCAGAAGGAAGTCAGAGAGCTTGAAAGGGATTCCATATGAGAGATGTTCTCCATTGTTGAGGTGAAGAGGGCCCTGTGCAAGGACCTGACTGAAGAACTGAAAACAGCCCCAGGCCCACAGCTACAAAACAATAGCAACATCAATCTTGCAACTGTGAGGAAGTGAATTCTGCCAACAGCCTGAAAGAGTTTCCCTAGTCCAGCTTCCAGCACAACTGACCAACATCTGAAAAAAGGAAGAAATAATGAACATAACTGAGGCAGCTCTGTGAAAATGTACTGTATACTTTCCCATGGAGAAGCAGGTTTCCCTAACTGTCCTATATGGAAAGAATGGAAAGGAAGCTATCAGTAAATGCCAATAATAATAATAATAATAATAATGATAATAATAATAAATAAAGCCATTGTCCTTGACTGTGCTAAAATTTCCTTTCCCACTGTGGAAGTCAGCCTTTAAGATGGTCACCCAATTATTCCTGTCTTCTGGTATTCATTTTCTTGCATAAAACTCTCCTATGGGAAATGAGCTGAACTTAATTGACTGGCTACTAAGGAATACAACAGAAGTGCTAAGATTTCATTTCTAAAATCATATATAAAATGACAGGGACTTCTTTGGGTGCTTTCCCTTGCTCTCTCTTCTCTTTCTCATTATTAATGTTGGAAGAAGCACTGTTGTGAAAGGCCCTCTGCAGAGGCCCATGTCAGATATTGAGGCCTCAGAACAATAGCCCAGAAGATACTAGACCCTGTACGTGTCACAGGAGAGAACTTGGAAATGGATCCTTCATCTACAGCCAAGTCCTGAGATGACTGCTGCCCTAGTCAACAGTTTGACTAATCTCATGAGAGATCATGATGCAGTGAGAGATACCAAACTAAGCTGTTCCTGGAACAAACTAATTGTTGACCCACAGAAAATGATGTAAGAAATGTTTTTTGTTTTAAGCCACTAAATTTGGAGTGATTTCTTACATAGCAAAATATAATCGATTAAGCAAAGTCATCACATCTGAGGAAATGACTGTTGTTCTCTTTATGTATAAACTTCATCCCATTGTCCTTGGTTACTAGCTAACTCAGGCTATAATACAAGAATACTTTTAGTTACTATTTCTTTGATGGTTTTATATTTTTTTTTGTCCAGGAGCATAATTGTTGAAATATAGTTTCTTTGAGGTTTATAGTATGTAGGTTAAACTTAACTTTTATCTTAAATACTAGGCTTTTACCTTATTTAGCTTTTACTCTAAAAAATACTGATTATAAAATATAGTGGCTTAAACAATATAAATAATACAGTAAATATTTATTTGACTTAATAGTCTCAAAATTAACACCTCTGTTTGTCCACTCAAACTCACAAAGACTTTTAAGGTTCCAGTTTCATCTCACCGCATCCCACAACAGTCTCCTAGCATATGGACCCTATTTTCCATTTTCATAGCTGTGAGTACCCACAAATGGAAGCAAAAGGAAAGAAGAACACTCATGTGTTATGGCCAAGACTCAGATATCTCATACAAAGGAAGCTGGCAACTATAGTCTGCAGTAGTTATATGCCCAGCATTCAATATTCTTAAATAAGAGACAGGAAACAGACACTAAAGAGCAATTAGTAGTCTTCCAGAGAATCTATAGTGCTTTGCATTTTCCACAGTCTGCATCTTTGATACATTCCCACCTAGAAGAACCAATTAAATATAGGCAAAGGAGATATCCATAACCTATTCATTTAGGTAGTAGTGGCAATGCTTTTCATTCATTCATTATATACACATCAATAGTATTCTATTGAAATAACAACATTCCTTAGAATATGTGTTAACAGTTGCTATAGGGATTGTTTTCTTTTGCCCTACATTGACAGTTCTCCTTAGATAATCACAAGAGCCTTATCACATTGTCTTGGAATACTGTAATAAGCCCCAGTATACAGAATCCCAAGGGAGGAATACCCTCCACTCCTAACAATTTACCTAGGACCCAGGTGTGTGACCTCATTTCCTTCCTGAAAACTCAGTGATGATATCCTGGTCTTCTCATCAAATACAGAATTATAGTTATCTATCACTATATCACAAACAAGCCAAAGATTTGTGGCTTAAAAATAACAACTTAATACAGACACACCTTGTTTTATTGCATTTTGCTTTATTGTGCTTTGCAGAGGTTTTTGTTTGTTTTTTGCAAATTGAAGTTCTGTGGCAACCCTGCCTTGAGGAAGTCTGTTGGTGCCATTTTTCCAATAGCATTTGCTCACTTCATATCTTTGTGTCACATTCTGGTAATTCTCACAATACTTGAAACTTAAAAAAATATATATATATATATTTTTATATATATATAAATATAAATATATATATATGTGTGTATATATATATATATATATATATATATATATGGCCATTTGTGATCAGTGATTATGACTCTTTGGAAGCTCAGATGACAATTAGCAGTTTTTAGCAATACAGTATTTTTAAACTTAGAAATGTACTTTTTTTTAAACATAATGCTGTTGTACACTTAATAGACTACATTAAAATGTAAACATAACTTTGTAATTCATTTCACTCACTATTGTGATATTCGCTTTATTAAGATGGCCTGGAACCTAACTTGCAACACCTCTGAGATATGCCTTTATTATCTTTCCTTTTTCTGTGGCTGGCTGAACCCAGTAAAACATCTTTTCTTATGGTGTATAATGTGTTTGCTTGTAAGATGGTGGCTAAACTACAGTCGTCTGAAGCTTCCACTTAGTTGTGTAGAAAGATAGCTTGCATACTAACATAGACATCTTGTCCCTCAGATGGTAGTTCAGATAGAATAGTCCTCCTCCCCAGAAAAAAAAATCTATACCCTGATTGTCCCTGGAACATCTAAATATATGAGAAAGGGGGCTTGGCAGATGTGATTAACTTAAGGATCTTGAGGTGAAAGCAAATACTCTGGATTACCTGGGTGGATTCAGTGTAAGCATAGGGGTTCTTAAAAGAAGGAGGCAAGACAATAGAGTAAAAAGGAGTTGTGACAAGGAAGCAGAAGTTGAAGCATCGTGAGGAAATGACCAGGAGCCAGGAATGCATGTGGCCTTTAGATACTATAATAGAAAGGAAACAGATTCTCCCCTTAGAGATTCCAGAAGGAGCCAGACCTATCAACATCTTGACTTTAGACTACTGTTACTAATTTTTACTTTGATCTCAAAAACTATAAGATAATAAATTGTCAAGCCACTCAGTTTATGGTAATTTGTTATAGGAGAAATAAGAAACTAATACCAATGTGATAGGTGGATAATTAACATTTGGAAGGGGGTCTTTGTCTCCTTCTATAAGGCCATTCCATGTGGCAGTCTTGGCTTCTGTCATTGAACACCATTCTCAGGTTATCAGAACTTCTTCCACCAGATGTTGGCTATACCCAGAACATGCGTCCAAAGACAGGAAACAGAAACTCTTCTCACTTTATATACTAGAACTAGAATTAGCACAGTATCACGTCTGACATTTCCCACTCGTTAAATAACCACATGCCCAGACCAGGTTCAGCTCTTGGTGGGGAGAGTAACTAAAAATGTCTGTCAGTCTTTATCTTCTGGATGTATGTTACTTTTATTTCTCACAAATTCAAAATACACTCACGCCCTCCTAAAATTCTCAAAATTTCATCCCATTATGGAATCAAGCTGTTTTAGTTACGAGATCATGTAAACCAGTTCCAGGTGTGATTAAGGCTCTTTAGGTACAATGCTTGGATTTGGATTCTTGAATGTTATTCCCATTGACCCGAAGACTTGTTGAAGTAAAGAACAAATTATGTGTCTTCTTCACACCTGACATGCAAAGGGGACAGTCATTGGATAACTGTAGTTGACACCCTTTCCAAAAAGATGTGGTCTTTGCTTAAGTGCCTAGAACCTCAGATTAGATGTCTAGAACATTTGAGATCTAGCATCTCTCCCTCTTTCTTCCTATCTCTCCCTCCCTCATTCTCTTTCTTCCTATCCTTCTCTCCCTGTGGTCTCTCCATGTGGCTAGCTAGGGTTTCCTCACAGCGTGCTAGTCTCAGGGTATTCAAATCTCATATCAAAGCTGGCATTCCCAGAGCATGTATACCAAAGCAGAGGTCTCCTTAAGAAGTTGTCATACTGTTACTTCTACACATTCCATTGGTTAACAATCATACGGCCAGTCCACATTGAAGTGAAAGGGGAATAAACCTCATATTTTGATGGGAAAAGTGGCCAGAGTTTGTACCAATTTTAATCTAGGGCATGGAATTCTCATCCTTTTTCCTAAGAGAGTTCTTACGGACAGACAAGGATTAAATTCTCCTTTAATTAGCATTTGCTTTTTGTACCTTTCTCCTATATCTCATTTATGAATTATTTAGGACCAAGGTAGATTATGTGAGTAGAGATTGGGTCATGATATCATGGTAGTTGATAAATTTTCTTTATCAGTTATAAATTTATCATTTATCAGTGATAAATTATCACTGATCTGTGATAATCTTGCAAAAAAAGCTTGTTACACCATTCTGTAGTTCATAAGCCATTGGGTAATTCAATTCTATTTAAATGTTTTTCTCTACCCCTATTCTATGCAAAGTCATGCTTTACCTTTATATTTTTTTACTGGTTATTATTTTTATTCCAACCTTCCCAGTGCTAGATGAGTGCACTTAAAGGGTTATATGAGAACCCAACCATCTGAAGACCATAAAATAACCGGGTCTGAATGTGAGGAAAGGTCATGCCATTATCCACTTTATTTTTTTAAATTAATTTTAGCATACTTGCTACTTATAAGTATCAAAAAATTCAAAATGTACCCCAGAATTATATACAATGAAAGAATTTGCATTTTTGCTCAGTCCAAGAAATTCTTCTTCTACAAAGAACAAAATTAAGGTTACCAATTTATTTTGTATTTTGTTAGATATACATATATATATACATGCAGACACTCATAAGCAATTAAATTCATATATATGTGTGTACATATGTACATTTTATATATGTGTGCAAATGTACAAATGTGTGTGTGTGTTGTATGTGTGTCTTTATTTTACAAATATTAGCAAATAGAATGTACCCTGTAGCACATTTTGCTTTTACTTGATGATAATATTATTTGAAGATTTCTCCATATTAATTTTAAGAGTTTTATCATTCTGATTCATTTGATTGCCTCTTAGTTTCCTTATAGCTATAGGGTATGTTATTGATTATCATAGTGTGTGACATTATTTAATCAGTTTCCTATTAATGGACATTTAAGTTGCTTCAAATACTGTTCTATTAAAAACAGTGTTACAGTGAATAATCATATATATATATACACATAATCATCCTACAAATCTAAGTATAATCATAAGATATATAATTTTGAGTCAAAGGTATGAATATTTTTATTTTAGAAGATATTTCCAAATTGCCCTTCTTAGAGAAAATACCAATGCGCATATTCAGTCTATCACAGTACCTCTTACCCCAATGCTTTGAATATATAGGATATGTGATCAAATATTTGGGATCTGTCTTCCAAACAGGTGAAAAATAGGATCTCATTGTATTTTAAATTTGCATTTATTGCATAAGTGACATTGAACATCTGCCATGTAATTAAAACATTTATAGTTCATACTCTATCATTTGATTGTGATCTTTGTTCATTTTTATTTGATTGTGTTGGTCTTTTTCTTATGAACTATATAAGCTTTTTATGTAGAAAAGACTTATATTCTGTAATGTCACCTAAGTTACCTAATATTTTATCTCATTTTTAATCTTTTTATTTGAATATTTACCCTGGACTTTGTTTTAATATAATCAGACTTATAAGTCTTCTTATGGTTTTTAAATTATCATTCATGGTTTAACAGGCCACTTTTTGGTGTCATTTAATAAAAATTCTCTCCTTCTTATGTTATTTCTTAAAACATTTTAATCTATGATATAGATAGACTTTATTTTGGTATAGAGTATGGCATCTGTATCTTATTTGTCCAGATGTCTACCTAGTCGTCTAAATATTAGATATTGCATACTTTATTTTTCTACAACCTTAAGATGACCTTTTGACCAAATTTTTATATAGATATGGATATAGATATATATAAAATTTCCCCTAGTCTCTGTTCTTTCTCTTATCTAGGTAGGAATACCTTACTAAGTAACGCTTTATATTTGCTAGACCACCTCTGTCTTCAGGAGGTAAAATTGGACATGGAAGAAAACAATTCTTCTTCAGAAGCGTTGATGTAACCTCCAATTACCTAGATATTATCATTAATGACTAAGCACTCTTTAGAGAAACACTTTAGATCTTGCATTTATTTCCTAGGCTTGGTGTAACAAAATTAACACAAGGTGGCTGGCTCAAAAGCATCACAAATATATTCCCTCATGTTTGGGGGCTTGAAGCCTGAAATCGAGGTGTGCACAGGGCCACGCTCCCTCAGAAACCTGTAGGGGAATCCTCCCTTGCCTCTTCCTACTTTCTGGTGGTTCGTTGGCAATCTTTGCCATTCCTTGCCTTACAGCTGCTTAATTCCACCTCTGACTTTATTGTCACATGGAGTTTCCACTATGTGTTTCTGTCTTCATGTGGTCACCTATCTTTTTTATAAGGACACCAGACATTTCAGATTAGGAGACCACCCTACTCCAGTTCGATCTTATTTTAGCTAATTATATCAGCAATTGTCCTATTTCTAAATAAGGCCACATTCTAAAGTACCAGGTGTTAGGATTTCAACATAACTTTATTTTTTTATTTTTTGTGGTGGAGGCAAAAGACACAATTTAACTTATAAAATATCTGGAGCTTGTACCCCACCTAGATGATATTCTTAGTCTTTTGTTCAGCACCTTGACTTCATTGAACTCCTTCTCTAATTCTGAATATATAAATCTTGTATGATTACCTAAGATGTTTCTGTGACTCATCTATCTATAAATCTATGCCTCCTGTGAGCATTTACCAATAATATGATTAAATAATAGATGATTTGAATTATTTTAGAGAAAATAATTTAGAAATATATTTGTATAAGCAATATATTTACATCTAACCATATTATTTTATTATATTTTTATACAAACGATAATAACCAGATTTTATTGTACTACATAAGTGAGCATTTGGAAATATCAATAATTTCTGTTTTCTTTTTTTTTGGTTGTTTATTTATTTTGAGAGACAGAGCTCAAGTGGGGAAAGGCCAGAGAGAGAGGGAAAGAGTCTCAAGCAGGCTCCACGTCCAGCAGAGAGCCCAATGGGGCTCAGTCTCACAACCGTGGAATCATAAACTGAGTCAAAATCAAGAGTCAGTTACTTAACCAACTGAGCCACCCAGGCACCCCTCTATTTTCTTTTTTATACATAGACTATCCTGCGGTCACTATTATGGCCCAAATCCTGCCATGGGGTTTCCATTATAAAGTATATGCCAAATTCCCTCCAGGGCTGTTACCCACTGACCTACATCTTACCCCTCTACCACATCTCTAACTCTATTTAATTTACTAATTGTGTTCCAACATTTTCTACATTGACACTGTATTTTATAATCACAGTATATTAATGTTAAAAAAGAAAACCACAGTGGCTATATAAGAACTTACGCATACATTACTTTTTCTTCTATAGATAAATATCTATGTTTGTTAATGATTACCAATGCATCAGATTCCTGTGTTTTGCAGATCAATAGATTGAAATGGTATAACAAAGACTCTCTAAAGAATATAAACTTATTGCTGATCATGTCTTTGGTCAATACTACAACTCTCAATTTTATATAAAGGTGATGTTTTAATTATGTTTGGGTTTTGTAATATAGATCAGTTCTTTGTTCATTTCAAGTGATCCTTGCTTAGGCAGTTGTATCAAACCCAGTCCAAAGAAGGAATACCTTTAGACAACAGGGATAATCAGTTTGGGTTTCACAAAAAGGAAACCAGAGATCAAAATGTGGCATTGACATCTAAGTGTACTCAGAGAAGAAAGACTCAGAATCTGCCACACACATGTTCTGACAATCAGAGAGTTATATATGAATAGCTCAGCAGGTAACTGCCATCTGTATGAAATGTCTTTCAGTACTCTCTGATTCTGTGTTTACAAACCAACATTGCCAAGAAAAATTCTGGCTCCAAAATCTATTAAAAGTAGAAGTGCTTAATATCAAGCACAAGAGAATGAATTATTAGAAAGCTGTATATCTTCGTTTACTATTCAGACAAACACTATACCAGATTTCCTTTTTTTAAAATTTTTTTAATGTTTATTTATTTTTGAGAGAGAGAGACAGACAGACAGACAGAGTGTGAGTGAGGGAGGGCCAGAGAGATAGGGAGACAGAGAATCTGAGGCAGGCTCCAGACTCTGAGCTGTCAGCCCGACATGGGGCTTGAACTAATGAACTGCGAGATCATGACCTAAGCTGAAGTTGAACACTTAACTGACTGAGCCACCCAGGTGGCCCTACATTTCTTGAATAAGTAAAGAAGAAATGACACTCCTGGATCTGTATAATATTAAGTTTTGGAATCTGCAATATGGTCATGATTCTGAGGAGGGAGGTATACTGTGATGAATGGTGACTACCCCAACAAATTGACCTCTATTAGGTCCTTGGTAACAGTAATTGGCCTTTCAAGCAACCACCTTTAACTTGTCATTTGTAAGCTCCAATGATGTAGCATTTAATAACTTGACGTATTTAAGTCAGTATAATAACTGAAATGGCAGAGGGTGACTAAAATAAAAGGAAATGATAGAGAAGAGTTAAGTCTGTCACTGGCTGATGTTAGAATCTGAATTTTTAATTTATGAGAGTTTGAAATATATACGAAGGGTATGCATTTTTTAATAGAAAAAGAAATATTGGGTTAACTTTTACCTATTTGAAAGGGACTGACTCATTTTGTATTACATTAACTCAAGTGGAAAATTAGCATGAGGTTATAAAAAGAAATTTTAAAAATCTCATTGTGACCTAGAATAAAAGTAAAAGTAATTAATTGGTATAGTTTCAACTGCTTCTAGGAAAGACAATATGCTGAAGAACAAATGAAGAATTAACACTGGAAAATAATCTAAACAGCAAAGGTCAAAAGTACAGATTTTACAGAGAGCAATGTTTTAAATCATGTGATTTGGAACAATGCAGTGATCTTCAGGTTATGCAAATTTGGATAAGAATTTGATTTCCTTTCTTTAAAGTGTCTTTACAAATTCTGAAATAAATGTGCTTTAAGAGAACTTCTAAATTAAATAAAAGATCAATAGATAATATTGCACTGTCACTCAGGTGACAGGCAATGTTATTTGATAAGCCACAGCTGTTACTCCCTTTGTTCTCGAACTGTCAATAAAGTAACTTTTGATCTCTGTAATGGTGAATTTTATGTGTCAACTCGTCTGGGCAACAGTGCCCAGATATTTGGTCAAACATTGTTCTGGGTGTTTTTGTGAGGTGTTTTGGGATGAGACTTACATTTAAACAGGTGGACTTTGAGTAAAGTAGATCACACTTAATACTGTGCATGAACCTCATCCAATCACTTGAAGGCCTGAACAGAATAAAGGACTGGCCACTCTTGAACAAGAGGTGATTCTCCAGCATACTGCCTTTGGACTTAATTGCAGCTCTTTCCTAAATCTGCAGTTTGTCAGCCGTGCCCATCAGATTTTGGATTTGCCACACCTCCACGATTGCAAATATATCAAAATATAGACAGATACATAGATATAGATGGATAGATATCATCTATTCGTTCTGCTTCTCTTGGGAACTCTAACATAGTCATTAAAAATATTTTCCATTATTATCTTCTTTCTTGACTGGCCTAAAATATTTGTTTAAGATACTAGACTCAGAATATTCAGATATCTGACGAAATTCTCATTTCACAGCTATCTTGTTGGAAGTCCACTGATCTTTGACATGTCATGATCCTTTACGATTATGGCTTTTGAAATTGCAGGAGGAGATTTTACAAGCATTAGTTCTATCAACATGTTTTAATGTTGGGAATTTGTTCATTGCATACACTAGAATCTTCCCTTTAAGGTGAACTAAATTGGACACAAATGCAACTTTGAGACATAAAAAGCATTAAGAAAACAAACATTGGTAAAGACTGTTTGTCAAAAGTTGAAATTCACATCTAGTTATCACATTTGTCCTTTAATTTTTATATGTGGAGCCCATTTTTGTTAATATATTTCTCTTCTGGCTTGGGCATTCAGGCAGGGAATGAAAAGAGCAGTGAGCACCAGTAAGTCTCCAGAACAGCTCATCAGTTGGACGATTACATTTAATCCTGATAGAAGATAAAGCCTTGCAACTCCATGTTAGTTTTCTATTGCTGTTTCACAAATCTGCACAAATGCAGTGGCTTAAAAACAACATAAATTTATTATCTTAGAGATCTGTAGATTAGAAGTCTTATATGGATCCCACCTGGCTAAAATCTTTGACTGGCTATATGTATGCATACCGAAGTTTTAAAGGTGATTATCACCATCTGTGTTTGTGATATACAGATGTAAGTGATGTGTCCCTTATTTTTCGCTAATATATATTTTCTAGTTTTAATTTGAATTTACTAATACTGATTCAGAAATCAAACTAGAAAAGCAAAATTTTAGAAAGACAATGAATGCACTCAATATATCATTCATTAATAATCATAAATATTTAAACAAAAGAAACAAATATTTGATTGGATCCAGTGTTAATTTCTAACCCAATTTCAGTAGAAACTGCACAAAAATCTTAGCTAAAGAAAATAAACACCTTTGAAAGACAGCAATGTTAAATTTATTGACATGATAATTATTATTAAAACCCCTTTATTGCAATTCATTTGTGTCTAAGTATATTGATGGATAACAAAGAAATATGCAGAATCTGTTTAAATCCCACATGGGGAATAATGGGCTCTTCAGATTGATATATAGGAGGATGGATTAATTTAAGAGCTTTATGTTACTTGGACAAATAGCCTGATACATAAAGTCATCTATTTGTTGTTCTCCCTAAAGTAGTCCCATGAAGGGATTACATGCAGGCATTTAATGACTTCTCACTTCTTTATCTCTTACACTGTGGCCAAAAGCATCTGACACTGTTGTTCACTACTCTCTTTGTCTGGAAATACTCATTTCTCCTTGACCTCTCAATAGTATTCAACTTTGCTGGCCACAAAGGAGACATAAAGAGCTCTCCATATAGATGATTTGCAGCCCAATTTGTTAGCAGTTAGTAAACGCCTTTCTCCAAATTATCTCAATCACAGCAGAATTTAAGAGAGGTGTTTAGACATTTTGTTGATTTTTGTCGTCTGTTTTCTCATCCAAAAAAAAAAAATGGGCCCAGTAGAAAGACTTTAATGGGTGTGCACTTACACATTTTCCTGCAGCTCCTAGATAACTTTACATTCAGTCAAAGATTGGTGTTTTCCATTATTTAATATGTCCATTTCCTTAAATTTGAATACATAAGTTAAGCACCATTTGGAAAGCTAATATTCTTGAATATTAGCAAATGTAAAAAATATTTAAAAATGCTGAAATCCTATATATCTTAATATGCAACTGGAAGTCACATTTTGTTTTTATAATGCACATTTTTCTTTAGCATAACACATTTTCTTTTTATGTTTCTGCATTTCATGAAATCAATTTTAACAAGTAATCTGGAAGTTACAAAGCAGAAGTTATGAACATAGAAAGGCAAATTATATTTTTATTTCTTTTTAAATAGCTTTAGTGAGATATAACTCACACCATGAAATTCACCTATTTAAAACGTACAATGCAATAGCTTTTTGTATATTCTCAGAGTTGTGTTGTAACCATTACTCCCGATTTTGAACACCTCCGAAAGAAACTTCGTATCAAATAGCCTCTCCTATTTCCCTTGGGCACATTTTTCCAAGACCTGTGCAACCACAAACCTACCTTCTATATGTACAGATTTGCCTATTCTAATACATTTCATGTTAGTGGATTCATGTAATATATAGTCTTTTGTGAATAGCCTCTGTTTTTCTGTTGTAACACTTTAATCCTTTTAATGATTTTTCGTTATCTACTTTGGATTAATTTTCTTTATGGTTGCTCTATAGCATACAATGAACACCTTAATGATCTACTTTAGATTTATATTAAATTCAGGGAAGTATAAAAATATTACTTCTACAAAGCTGTATTCCCTCTTCCCCTTTTTGTGCTACTATTATTATGCATATTATAGCTACATACATTAACACCAAATAATAGATAGTTAAAATTAGACAAGTAAAATATATTTTTATAATTTATATAATTTTATTCTTTAACAAAACTGATGGAAGGGGAAAATTTATTTATATATATTTTAATATAAATATGCTGGTTCTCTGCATTTTCTCCCATGGATCCAAATTATTATCTAGTGTCATTTCCTTATTGTAGTACATCTCTGTTTTCATCTAGATTGTTTGTGTTGTTAATATAAACTATATTATGTTCTATTTATTATAGGTCCAACAGTATAATTATATACCTATTACATTATACAATTTCTTTTTAAATCAGTTACTAGAAGAAAAGAGAGGAAATACACAATTACAATGTCTTTTATATTTACCTAAGTAATTGCTTTTTTTTTTTTATTTTTCTATGAAGTCACTCTTTTGCAGAATGTGAATGTGGCTTTCCTCATTGTATAATCTTCTGTACTACTGCTCTGAAACAGGGGGCACAAAGAGGAGGTTACTTCTCTCAGAGTGGTGGCTTTTCTTTATGCATGCGTCACTGGTGAAGGTTATGGTCCCTGGTCTTCTCAACTTGCTTCTACCATTATGCAACCCATACCCTCTGAACAAGTTATGGCAGGGTGATTGGGGTCCAAGGTTTCTGTCTTGCTGGGGTAGACATCCACCCTAGAAATGGGTGCTGGATTGAGACTGGAGCCACGATGTTTGATCTGCTCTTTCCTGGAATGGAGCTTCTACAATATGGTGACTGAGAGAGTGAAAGTAAGACATGAAACCTTAGTAGCCTTCCCATTCTGAAGAGTCGTCATGGCCTTACACTGGAACCTGGGGACAGAGGAAACATGTTGTTCTTGGCTACACATGTCAGGAGTAGAACTCCCCATTTCCTGAGCTGAGACAGAGGGAAGGGGTGAGGAATAGCAGATTACAGCACAAATGCCTGAGACATTCACTCTTTTTAATGAGATTAGAAGATTTCTGGAATAAATATTTCTTTTTATGTTGTATGCCCTAAGAGCAATTGACACATATTTTATTCATTTAATATAATTTTCAACAGTTATATCTGTTTTGCTGGGGAGAGAGTCAGAACACCCAGGGAAAATGAAGAATTTCTGAGACATCTCCAGTATAGCTCTGCTCAGTTGCAAAAGAAGCACTCTATCTCTGGGTCCAAACTAGTCAAAATATTCAAGATGTCCCACCTTCAGGTAAACAAAGGCACAGATATACCAAACTGTTTTGTATCCCTTTGGTCACATGGGCCAAAACAGATGCAGAGGTAGAAAATATACTCTCTTTATTTTCAATATAAGCAAGCAGGTACAAGGAATGATTTGTGGGGTTTCAGGACTTTAAGCAGCATTTTATAAGTCAGTGTTAATACATCTCATTGGTACCTTGGCCAGTAATCAGCACCAAATTCCATACACCCCTAGAGATAATCAAAGAGCTACCTCACATCAGCTGCAAGTTAATTCTAACCTTACACATCGTATCATATACAGAGAAATGTTAGATGCAGTGTACTCCACTTTTATTAGAAATAAAATCAAAGTACATGCACGCATATTGATCTTTAATTTTATTCACTTTCTTTTTTCCTAAATTTATTCATTACTCTTTCTAACTGAAGTTGAGAGAAAGGAAGTAGATTAAGAAGATTCTCAATATTTGGTAATGGACTATATTAGTGGCTTAGCAAATTAAATGTTTGGTTGTCACTCCTTTGGATTAAAAACAATGCCAGGATGATCTGAGAGCTTTATTTTGGATGTTAAATGGCTTTTAAGATTAACACATACAAATAGAAAATATTTTAGTATCAATAAATTTTGGTGATAATTGAAGATTAGTTTATGTTATTTATTAGCACATACACAATTAGCCCATTTAATCAACATGGATAATTATGCTAGAAACAGAAAAAAAATTACCTGTTATTTAATTTGGAATAGAAAGTATGTGATTTCCTTAAGGATATTCAATTAATTTGTTAAACATACAGACAATAAGTTTTAAAGTGTATATTAGTTTGTTTAATCTTTCTATTGTTTGAGCATTCTATAATTTCTATATATACCAAAACAGTACAAACATGTCTTGTTTTATTGTACTCAGCCCTATTGTGTTGCATAGATATTGCATTGTTTTTCTTTTTACAAATTGAAGGTTTGTGGCAACACTGAATAGAGCAAATCTATTGGTACCATTTTACCAACAGCATTTGCTTACTTGGTGTCTCTGCGTATCACATTTTGGTAATTCTCACAATATTTTAAACATTATAATTATTATATTTGATATGGTCATCTGTGATCATCGATTACAACTCACTGAAAGCTCTGACGATGGTTAGCATTTTTTAGCAATAAAATATTTTTTAATGAAGGTATATGTATATTTTTTAGATATAATGCTATTGCACACTGAATATACTATAATATAGGCTAAACATAACTTTATATGTATCATAAAACCAAAAGAATTCATTTGACTCACTTTACTATGATATTCCCATTTTTGTGGTGGTCTGGAAAAGAACCTGCTGTATATCTGAAGTATGCCTCTACTCAGTACTTGTATGTTAATAAAAAAAAAATCTAAGATTATAATCACTTGTTGGACTGCTCATTTAAATGCAAATCAATTCTATTGAAATTAAAAACATTCAACAATTAAAAACTTTGTTCTGAAAAGGACCATATTCAGACATAATTAATTCACCACATATTAGGGGTATTATGTGGCTCTGGTAGCTGAGTTAATAGGTTTAAAAGGCATTCAGTTTATGCTGACTATCCAGTATGCTATTTGCATTTACTTTGAATTTACAAAAAAATTAAAAATAAAAACTCAAGAATGAATTTCTAACTTTCCTGTTAGGTTTTAGTTTTCTCAACCAGCATTAAATAATAATCCCACATAAAATATTATTTATTTTTAAATTAATTTTATAGTCCCTTAAAGAGTTCTCCATTGCGATGTAGGATTCTTTTGGTAACAATAAACAAACAACCACCCACAACAACTTGGTGCTGTCTTCCTCAGTCTCTATTGAGCCAGATTGACAAGTGGGCCCAGATTGTTTGCTGTGTCAGCCTTTCCCCTGGTGCTGTTCACAGCACTCTCCTCAAAACACTATTCTGCTCTCCTTGTTCTTAGGTTGCTTCATTATTATATGGCTCTGGTTTGTATCCTAAGACTGGATCACTGTGTCTTCAAGGCATCAAATAAGTATTTAAATAAAGTTATACCTGATAAGAAAAGTTGCACATGCTGAGGATGTTGCAGATGCTACATGGGTATTTTAAACACTATACATACTACATGCACTAACTTGTAAGAATAAAAATCACTCTGTGGACTGGATGTCTGAAATTTGTCAGAACGTCCAAATATCTTTTAAATGAAAATATATTAGTATTTATCTTTACCAATAAGATCAGTCTTCATAATCTAAAGGATGAGATTCTGTTAAATCACAATTGACTAAGTAAAAGAAGGTCTAAAATTGCTTTATTTTCTTATTACTTAGAGAATTTGGAAAAGTGTATATCTAAATACATTAGTTATACCAGACAAATGACTATGAATAGGGTCTGAATTATGGGACTTGCAATGATATGTAAAAATCTGAGGCCTCTGCCTTAACATATAACTATCTCTCTTTACGTACCTGGGACAAAGAGAAGAAAAAGGATCAATGAACAAAGTTACTTATTGATCTCTCAAAAAAGTGCATCCTTTTTTATTATAATAATTTTCTGTCTTCCTTTCTGGGTGTTAATGTATTGGAAAACCATTTAAAGAACATAATAGCTGAGGGAGGAGCCAAGATGGCACAACAGCACGGAAGATTTTTTTCATCTCGCATCCATGAAATACAGCCAGATCAACACTAAACCATCCTGCACACCTAAAAAACTGACCTGAGGATTAACACAACAATCTGCACAACCTGAACCACAGAACTCAGCACACATACAGCGCAGAGAGGTGAACAGGGAGAGAGAGAAGCCACAAAGGGCAGGGAGCTGTTTTTGCTGGCAGACAGAACAGAGATGGAGGGAGAGTACAGGAAAAGCACCCGCCCCCAAAAGCATCTGGAGAGAAAGTGGAAAAGTGGAAACAGCCACAGGGACTGAACTAAAAAGAGAGAAAGGAGAAAGGAGAGGGTTTAAATTCCATCAAGACTCTCTAAACAGGGGGAGCACAGAGTCTGAAATTCCACAGCTCAATACCTGGAGGTGGTCTGGTGGGAAGGGTGAATCCCCAAGAGCAGATGGGGGTCCGAGAGGTCCTAGGGCCACATGGGGAGAAGAGGTTTCACAGCTGGAAGGACATTTGGTAGAGGTTGTGCAGCCACCCAGTCACAGCAGACCCCAGAAATCAAGATTTTCTGGTGCTGGAACAAGGTCGTTAAGGGTGAAGACCAGTGCCAGATGTGTGTTGTGATTTTTTATAATCCCTGAAATGCTGACGCTAAACTTTTTCTGGGGCAGGCTGGCACCCAGCGGCAGTTTCTGGGCATCGGCAGCAGCACGGTCCCACGAACGTTCCTACGTGCGCCCAGCACCCAGCCATTGCTTGGTGAGACCATCCCCCAGAGGATCTGAGAGCGTCAAAGCCGCAGTCCCTCAGAAATGAGGGGTTGGGAAACACAGCCGCATCTGAGATAAATCTCAGGAAGAAGGTGCCACCTGGCAACCTGAAGGCTTGGTCACAGTGTAAAGCGGGAAGTGGACAGAGGCTAGAGACAAAGAACAGGTGTGTGGTTGCTGGTTGGGGAGAGCACAGAGGTCCAATAATAGAGACTAGGTAGTTGGGTGACACCATTTTCACCACTCCTGAGCATGCGCATACACACCTACAAGCACCGCAACAATACACCCCGGTAAGCTAATGAGCGCCATCCAGTGGAGAATGGAGCTGTTACACTAATCCCTGCCCAATTGGGCCAACCTCGCTCTTCAGGAAGACCACAAATCTCTCCACCTGCTTAGTTTATGGACTATAAAGTGCTTCATAGTTTGACTTCTCATGGAAAATAATGTAATCAATTGTATTTCAGTCTGTTCACTGGTTCATCTATTCAAATTTCTTTTTTTTCTTTATATTTTCTTTTTCTTGAATACAGAAAGAAAAATTTTATTTTTATTTTCAATTTTTATTAAAAATAATTTTCTTTTTTTAAATTTTTTAATCATTATTTATTTTTGAGAGAGAAAGAGACAGAGAGTCAGAGTGCAAGCAGGGGAGGAACAGAGAGAGAAGGAGACAAAGAACCTGAAGCAGGCTCCAGGCTCCGAGGTGTCAGCACAGAGCCTGATATTGGGCTCAAACTCACAAATTGCAAGTTTGTGGACAGAGATGAATTTGGACACTTAACCGACGGAGCCACTCCAGCTCCCCAAAGATATTTTTCTTTATTTTTTTCCTACTATACTTTTAACTTTTTTGTAAATTTTTCAAATTCTATTTTACTTCCATCGTGTCATTTTATTCTATTTCATTGTATTCATTTTCTCTATTTTTAAATGTTTTCACCCTGTTTCCCCTTTTCTCTAATCTTCCAAGCTCATTTCAATAACCAGAACAAAACACACCTAAGATCTAGCATCATTTATTTGATTTGGGTGTGTGTTGTTTTTTATTTTATTTTTTTAACCTTATTAATTCCTTTTCTCCTTTCAGAACGATGAAACAAAGGAATTCACCCCAAAAGAAAGAGCTGGAAGAAATGACAGCTAGGGACTTAACACAGATACAAGCCAGATGTCTGAACCAGAATTTAGAATCACAATAATAAGAATACTAGCTGGGGTCAAAAATAGATTAGAATCCCTCTCTGCAGAGATAAAAGGAGTAAAAAATAGCCAGAATGAAAGTAAAAATGCTATAACTGAGCTGCAATCATGGATGGATGCAGCAGCAGCAAGGATGGATGAGGCAGAACAGAGAAACAGTGATATAGAGGACAAACTTATGGAGAATAACGAAGTAGAAAAAAAGAGGGAGATTAAGGCAAAAGAGCACGATTTAAGAATTAGAGAAATCAGTGACTCATTAAAAAGGAACAACATCAGAATCATAGGGGTCCCAGAAGAGGAAGAGAGAGAAATAGGGGTAGAAGGGTTATGTGAGCAAATCATATCAGAAAACTTTCCTAACCTGGGGCAAGACACAGATATCAAAATCCAGGAAGCACAGAGGACTCCCATTAGATTCAACAAAAAACAACCACCAACAAGGCATATCATAATCAAATTCACAAAATACTCAGGCAAGGAGAGAATCATGAAAGCAACAAGGGAAAAAAAAAGTCCTTAACCTACAAGGAAAGACAGATCAGGTTTTCAGCAGACCTATCCACAGAAACTTGGCAGGCCAGAAAGGAGTGGCAGGATATATTCAACCTGCTGAATCAGAAAAATATGCAGCCAAGAATTCTTTATCCAGCAAGGCTGTCGTTCAAAATAGAAGGAGAGATTAAGTTTCCCAGACAAACAAAAGTTAAAGGAGTTCATGACCACTAAACTGGCCCTGCAAGAAATTTTAAGGGGGACTGTCCTAAGGGAGAAAAGACAAAAAAAAAAAAAAAAAAAAAAAAAGACCAAAAGCAACAAAGACTAGAAAGGACCAGAGAACACTACCAGAAACTCCAACTCTACAAGAAACATAATGGCCATAAACTCATATCTTTCAGGACTCAGTCTAAATGTCAATGGACTAAATACTTCAATCAAAAGACATAGGGTAACAGAATGGATAAGAAAACAATATCCATCTAAATGCTGTTTACAAGAGTCCCACTTTAGACCTAAAGACACCTTCAGATTGAAAGTAAGGGGATGGAGAACCATCTATCATGCTAATGGTCAACAAAAGAAAGCCAGAGTAGCCATACTTCTTTCAGATAATCTATACTTTAAAATACAGACTTCAACAAGAGATGAATAAGGGCATAAGGGGTCTATTCACCAAGAAGACCTAACAATTATAAACATTTATGCTCCAAATTTGAAAGCATCCAAATATATAAATCAATTAATCACAAAGAAACTCATTGATAATAATACCATAATAGTAGGGGATTTCAACACATCACTTACAGCAATGGACATATCATCTAAACACAAAATCAACAAGGAAACAATGCCTTTGAATGACACACTGGACCAGATGGACTTAACAGATACATTCACAACATTTCATAGTATAGCATATGGGGAAGATACATTTTTCTCCAGTGCACATGGAACGTTCTCCAGAATAATCACATACTGAGACACAAATCAGCCCTCAACAAGTACAAAAAGATTGAGATCATACTGTGCATATTTTCAGACCACAACACTATGAAACTCAAAATCAACCACAAGAAAAAATTTGGAAAGATAACAAATACTTGGAGACTAAAGAACATCTTACTAAAGAATGGATGGGTTAACCAAGAAGTTAAAGAGGAAATTAAAAAGTACATGGAAGCCAATGAGAATGATAACACCACAGCCCAAAACCTCTGGGATGCAGCAAAGGCAGTCATAAGAGGGAAGTATACAGCAATCCAGACCTTCCTAAAGAAGGAAGTATGGTCTCAGATACACAATCTAACCTTACACCTTAAAGAGCTGGAAAAGGAACAGCAAATAAAACCCCAAAACAGAAGAAGACAGGAAATAATAAAGATTAGAGCAGAAATTAATGCTATTGAAACCGAAAAAAAAAAAAAAAAACACAGTAGAACAGATCAAAGAAACCAGAAGCTGGTTCTTTGAAAGAGGTAACAAAATTAATAAACCACTAGCCAGTTTGAACAAAAAGAAAAGGGAAAGGACTCAAATAAAATCAAGAATGGAAGAGGAGTGATCACAACCAACACAGCAGAAATAAAAACAATAATAAGAGAATATTATGAATAATTATATGCTAATAAAATGGGCAATCTGAAGAAATCGACAAATTCCTAGAAACATATACACTACCAAAACTGAAACAGGAAGAAATAGAAAATTTGAACAGACCCATAACCAGTAAGGAAGTCAAATTAGTAATCAAAAATCTGCCAAAAAACAAGAGTCCAGGGCCAGATGGCTTTCCAGGGGAATTCTACCCAACATTTAAGGAAGACTTAACACCTATTCTCTTGAAACTGTTCCAGAAAATAGAAATGGAAGGAGAACTTCCAAACTCCATGAAGCCAACATTACCTTGATTCCAAAACCAGACAGAGACTCCACTAAAAAGGAGAACTATAGACCAATTTCCCTGATGAACATGGAAGCAAAAATCAACAAGATATTAGCCTACCGGCTCCAGCAATACATTAAAAAAATTATTCACCACGACCAAGTGGAATTTATACCTGGAATGCACGGCTGGTTCAATATCCACAAAACAATTAATGTGATTTATCACATCAGTAAAAGAAAGGAGAAGAACCACATGATCCTCTCAATAGATGCAGAGAAAGCATTTGACAAAATACAGCATCCTTTCTTGATAAAAACCCTTAAGAAAGTAGGGATAGAAGGATTATACCTCGAGATCATAAAAGCCATATATGAAAAACCCAATGCTAATATCATCCTCAATGGAGAAAAACTGAGAGCTTTCCCCCTAAGGTCAGGGACAAGACAGGGATGTTCACTCTCACCACTGTTATTCAACATAGTATTAGAGGTCTTAGCCTCTGCAGTCAGACAACGCAAAGAAATAAAAGGCATCCAAATAGTCCAGGAGGAGATCAAACTTTCATTCTTCACAGATGACATGATACTGTATATGGAAAACTCAAAAGATTCCACCAAAAAACTGCTAGAACTGATCCATGAATTCAGCAAAGTGGTAGGATATAAAATTAATGCACAGAAATCGGTTGCATTCCTATACACCAACAATGAAGCAATGCAAAGAGAAATCAAGGAATTGATCCCATTTATAATTGCACCAAAAACCATAAAATACCTAGGAATAAATTTCACCAAAGAGGTGAAAAATCTATACACTGAAAACTATAGAAAGCTTATGAAAGAAATTGAAGAAGACACAAAAAAATGGAAAAAGATTCCATGCTCCTGGATACAAAGAACAAATATTGTTAAAAAGTCCATACTACCCAAAGCTATCTGCATATTCAATGCAATCCCTGTCATAATGACAGCAGCATTCTTCAGAGAGGTAGAAAAAACAATCATAAAATTTGTATATAAACAGAAAAGACCTAGAAGAGCCAAAGCAATGTTAAAAAAGAAAACCAATGCAGGAGGCATCACTATCCCAGACTTTAAGCTGTATTACAAAGCTGTAATCATCAAGACAGTATGGTTCTGGCACAAGAACAGACACTCAGATCAAGGGAACAGAATAATGAACTCAGATATGAACCCACAAACGAATGGCCAACTAATCTTTGACAAAGCAGGAAAAAATATCCAATGGAATAAAGACAGCCTCTTCAGCAAGTGGTTCTGGGAAAACTGGACAGCGACATGCATAAAAATGAACCTGGACCACTTTCTTACACCATACACAAAAATAAACTCAAAATGGATGAAAGACCTCAATGTAAGACAGGAAGCCATCAAAATCCTCGAGAAGAAAGCAGGCAAAACCTCTTTGACCTTGGCTGCAGCAATTTCTTACTCAACATGTCTCCAGAGGCAAGGAAAACAAAAGCAAAAATGAACTATTGGGACCTCATCAAACTAAAAATTCTGCACAGCAAAAGAAATGATCAGCAAAACTAAAAGGCAATTGACAGAATGGGAACAGATATTTGCAAATGACATATCAGATAAAGGGTTAGTATCCAAAATCTATAAAGAATTTATCAAACTCAACACCCCCCAAAAAAGTAATCCAGTGAAGAAGTGGGCAAAAGACATGAATAGACACTTTTCCAAGGAAGACATCCAGATGGCCAACCAGCACATGAAAAAATGCTCAACATCACTCATCATCAGGGAAATACAAATCAAAACCACAATGAGATAGCACCTGACACTTGTCAGAATGGCTAACATTAACAACTCAGGCAACAACAGATGTTGGCAAGGATGCAGAGAAAGAGGATCTCTTCTGCATTGTTGGTGGGAATGCAAGCTGGTGCAGCCACTCTGGAAAACAGTATTGAGATTCCTCAAAAATGAAAAATAGAAATACCCTATGACCCAGCAATTACACAAATAGGTATTTATCCAAGGGAAACAGGTATGATATTTCTAAGGAACACATGTACCTCAATGTTTGTTGGAGCACTATCAACAATAGCCAAAGTATGGAAAGAGCCCAAATGTCCATCGATGGATGAATGGATAAAGAAGATGGGAGATATATATATACAGATATATACAGATATATATATATATCTGTATATATCTGTATATATATATATATATATATATATACACATACATACAGTGCAGTATTACTCAATTAAAAAGAATGACATATTGCCATTCAGAGCTATGTGGATGGAACTAGAGGATATTATGCTAAGCAAAATTAGTCAGAGAAAGACAAATATCATATGACTTCACTCATATGAGGACTTTAAGATACAAAAGAGATGAACATATGGGAAGAGAAGAAAAAATAATATAAAACCAGCAGGGGGACAAAAATATAAGGGACTCTTAAATGTGGAGAACAAACAGAGGGTTACTGGAGGGGTTGTGGGGATGTTGGGCTACATGGGTAAGAGACATTAAGGAATCTACTCCTGAAATCTTTGTTGTACTACATGCTAGCTAGCTTGGATGTAAATTAAAAAATAAATAAAGAAAAATTAAAAAAAGAAAAACATACTAGCTAATTAGAGACTTAAGTATGGTTTTGACTTCCCATGTTAAGATAGGAATATACTTCCCAGTATTTTAATTTTTTTTTTAAAGTATCATATGCTATTATAATCTACATATTAACTAGAGACATCAACCATCACTTACGTACATTGAGTTTGCAAAAGAAAGCTTACAGGCAAGTCTTATTTCCACTTAATGCCAAGACTGGTGGATTGGCTCATTAGGTGTTAATGCTTATCTGTTGCTCTTGCCTGTTTTCTCTATGTATTCTGTTATGTGTCAATTTGGTGTTTTCAACTTATGTGTCCACATCAATGTACCAGAGTCAAATGCCTCAAAAAGAACCAGAGGGAAACTCAGAGACTTGGGACAACATAACTGATGTGTGTTTGTATATGTGTGTGTAAGCCTGTGCCTGTGTATTTTTCAGGAGGATATCATAAGTTGAAATGATGTGAGATAAGTATCAATTGTTTGTTTACAGCATAAATTTACTATTCATTTGTAAGAGCATTTTATATGTCTATTACACATTTAAATTTCAGGTTTTATTATTTTATATTATTTTACTGCTAACAACAAACTTATTAACTTTTAAGACATTCTTCATTTATAATATCTTTGTATTAAATGAGTGTTTACTATTTTTAAGCTCCTGGATCCTCTCTTTCCTACATCCTTGACCATTTTTTCCTGCCTTTATTACAACCTTTTATTTTATTCCTTATTGATACACGGACAAAAGGAATTAATTCACATGAAAATGTATACTTATATATGTGTGGACAATTGATATCTCATATGAGCTTTATGTCTTATTTATTCACTTATATGGCTTAATTGGCCTTTTTTGGAATGATATCTTTAAAATATTTTTATTTTGTGACTAAATTATAACTCATAGAGATTCTGTGAAGTCTGGATTAACATATCCTCAATATCTATATTCCAGAATCAATACAGTGGAATTTGAACACTATGGGTTTCCCAAGTACAATACTGTGAGGTCTCTCATAATTCTACTAATTATGCATTCCAGTTATCTGAAGATCTGGAAATCTAAAATTTTGATTGGGGCGCCTGGGTGGTTCAGTTGGTTAAGCATCCAATTCAGCTCAGGTCGTGATCTCACAGTTGATGGGTTTGAGTCCCACACTGGGCTCTGTGCTGACATCTCAGAGCCTGGAGCCTGCTTTGGATTCTGTGTCTTCTTCTGTCTCTGCTCCTCCCCTGCTCATGTCTCTCTGTCTGTCTGTCTGTCTCTCTCTCTCTCTCTCAAAAGTAAATAAATGTTTTAAAAAAATAAAATTTTGACAGTGGCACTTCTTTATTTAGACATATCATGGAAGATTCAAAGATTTTTTTTTCATTATTCTTGTCTTTATTTTTATAAATGCATTTGATAAGTTTCCATTGACATTGCCAGCTGCTTTCCACATCTGGGTATGACTGCCATTCATGCAGGAATTGCTGAGACGTGGAGTCCTGCAGTGACATCAATAAAGCTAGGTTGGTGAAAAGTAGCCGAGTGTGAGATAAAGATTGTGAATGGTGATAACACTGAGCCCAGCTTGAATCTGGGAAGACAATGCTCAGTTTTATGTATGAAGTAAACATAAAACGGAGGAGAAAGGTTGAGAACATTGAGATAAAAATGAAAGGATATGATAAAAAATGAGTCCATATAAACATTTAAGAACTGTTATTGCAAATTATCTTCAGGACACCAAATTTAATAATGGTTTTTGGTTACAGGAGTTCAGAGATAGTTGGCCAAATGAAATATTAAATTAAGATTTTATTAACTCCAATATATGAAACAGTATAAATATGAACATCCTTTCATTTTAAGAGCTTTTGATATAGAAAATTGTTAACAGGGGAATTTAAAATTGAAGTAATGCTCATTGTTTCTCCTTAATTAAATCATTCATTACTCTGAAAAATGTTTATTTATTTTGAGAGAGAGAGACAGTATGTGTGCATACAAAATGGGGAGGAGCAGAGAGAGAAGACAGAGAAACCCAAACAGTCTACATATTGTTAGTGCAGAGTTCGATGAGGGGCTCAATCTCATGAACCATGAGATCATGACATAAGCCAAAATCAAGAGTCTGACACTTAACTGACTGAGCCACCCAAGCATCCCTGGTTCTCCTTAATTTAAATAATACTGGAACACAGAGGTGCATGTATCCCTTTGAATTAGCGTTTTTGTATTTTGAAGGTAAATACCAAGTAGCAGGATTATTGGATCATACAGTACTTCTATTTTTAATGTTTTGATCACTATATTGTATACTTGAAACTAATGTAACACTGTATGTTAACTATACTGGAGTTAAAGTTAAAGAAACAAATGAATAAAAGTGAGTTAAAGTGTTCATTTTTAGTTTTGTAGTTGAAGTGTTGACAGTATGGTTGCAATAAATTGGGATTTTAAATGTGTCAATTTAAGCATATTAGAATATTGATGTGTAGGATGTTGAAAGTTTTTTTAAATGTTTATTTTATTTTAGAGAGAGAGAGAGAGTGCGCAAGCACATGAGCAGGGGAAGGGCAGAGAGAGAGGGAGACACAAAATCCGAAGCAGACTCCAGGCTCTGAGTTATCATCACAGAGCCCATGCGGGGCTTGAAGCCATGGACCGTGAGATCATGACCTGAGCCAAAGTTGGAGGCTTAACAGACTGAGCCAGTCAGGCAACCCTGAAAGACTTTGTTAATACATATTTGAGTGTATAGCAGAATGAGGTGTAGTATTAAGACTTTTAGAGATAGTTTGGAGATACTCTTCTGCTCCTGAGTCTTTTTTTCTCCAGATTCACATATCTGGATATTGAACACTTCAATGAATGTGTATTTAATTTAAGAATTCCATCTAATATGTATTAAATAATTATCTGTATATATATGTTTATATGCTATTTTGTAAAGAACAAACCTTCATTGCTTTTAACACAGTAAAATGATAATACATCATATGATAGTGACACAAAACTAGATGGTTGTACAACATAAAAATAAAATAAATGTTTCCAGGTTTACCCTGCTTTTTGTCTCTAATTGGTTATGAAGGACTTCTGAATCCCTGGAAAATCTGACCCTCAATATTTCTGGGGAAATCTGAGGCATCTCACATAGGTCATAAAAGTGTTTCTACCAACATTCTCAATACTTCACCAGTCAAAAATGGCTGTCCTGCTCTCTGCAGGGGATACAACTCCCTGTTGTGGAGAGTGTGGCATGGTGAGGATTTGTTCTGCCCTCTGAGTACAGCTGCTGCCCCATGAAGCTGCTCAGTGCTGTCACTTCTAGAAGTTCTCATGTCTTTGGGAAAGTGTGTGTGTGTGCGCACGTGTGTATGTGCGTGTGTGTGTGTGTGTGTGTGGTGGGAAGAGAGGCTAACAATGGCTTCCTTTTTGCTTTAAAATCAGAAGGGCCTCAATGGTCTTCCATATGTGCTTGACATTTACTTATTTCTCCTTCTGGTTTTGCTTACTGTCTTTTTTCTCACGAACAAATGGGTCAATGCAATTAAGAAATATCCTGATATAATTTTATTGATATAAATTTGAATCATAATGAATATAAACATGTATTTGCCACAGGAAAAAATATGTATCATAATTTATAGATTATTTAAGTATTCCTCATTAACATCACAAATTCAGCAATACAAAAAACTTTTCCTTAATGTACTCTTTCATTAAAACATTGGAGGTCCCAAGTTAAATAGCCTATGCTTTGGCAATAGTTATCATGAGCCATGTGCTTTAAATTTAGTATCTAATTTTCCATTCACTACTAAATTGAATGAAACGACTAATATTGTTTCAGGAAAGATTATAACTTCTTTGAGGTCACCTATGTAATAAGTTGTGTAGCCAAAATTTAAACAAAGGTCTGCCAGATTTCAGTCTTTCCTCTGGCCACAATGATAGACTTCCTCTCAGAAAATAAATCTCATGGTCAAACTCCTGCAACATTCACATTAATTTAATTATAGAAAGAATTACTCATGTTTCTAAAAGCAGAGATGCAATATTTTTCATAGTAGAAGGAAATTAAAGTGGTGTTTCTATGGGAAATAACGTTAGCTATGCTACAAAGAAAAAAAATTATTAAAATATGTATAATGGAAAGGTTAGCTACAAATTGTTCTCTTTAGTAACAAGCATATTTAAAAATCTCACTTGGATATTGGCAAACTCTTTGTCAGATTTATCCCATATAATCATACATCGTGAAAAATATCGTTTGGTTTTGGGGGAACACAGAATGAAAATTTATAAAAAACATCTTAATCTTTGCTTAAACACTAATCAATTTGAAAAAGTCTTTAATATAATTGTGTCAGTAAATCATAAAAATGGAAATTGCGTTGACAGCAGGGTGTTATCTTTTATTGAGGGCAAACAGCAGGGTTGCTGCTAATGAGAACATCATCAACTTATCAGCAAAAGGTCAGCTTAAAGAGCTCTTTACCCCACTTCTCCCTAAGTAGACTTTTGTCTCCCCTTTGATGGCATATTGCACTGACAAGTGCGACTCATATGTGACTACATCATTGTGAATTGGTCTCTATTATGACAAGAAATATGTAATTGCAAGATACACATTGAAGTTGGTACATTATTCAGAAGTTAATGTATTTTTCTGAAAGGGATATTAGGTTTATTTGGGGGATTTGTTGTTGTTGTTAATTTGTTTTGAACATTTTGGTATAAAATTTAAGTGGGTTCTTCACTCAAGGTTTTGGAGGGAATAAGGTCACAGGTTTAGATACAGATAGACCTTCATTTAGACTGAGCTGATACTTGTCCCCATTCCATTGCTTGCTTGCTCTGAACAGAAAGACCAAGTAATAACCACAATCACAATATCATTTATTATGAGCTGATTTTTTGCCATGCAATCGTCCAAATGTTTTATAAGTGTCTTTTTATTTTATATTCACAGAAAGCTTATAATTATTACAATGATTCACTTTTATTTGTTTTTTTTTTTTTTTTTTGCAGATTTTTGAAAACTGTGTCTTAATTCATAAGGGTTCAGCAAGAATTTGGTTAGAACTGCTTTGCTAATGATATTTATTAGATTCAAACATTTGGAATATAAGGCCATGGGAAGCTTCTATTATCTGAGGTCTGTGATTATAACAGAAAGAATATAGAAAATAATTATTCTAATTACTAATAATATGATGACACAACAACAAAAATAAAATTAACCACTGAATATCCAAAGGGCTGAGGCAAGAGGATTCATTCTAGGCATCTCACTTTTTAAACTGGATTTCTCTATTGCTTATATTTTGAAATGAATGAAACTAAAGAATTGGTTGAGGAGCTAATGGAATAGCAAAATTAATTTAAGCTATATATATATATATATATATATATATATATATACACATACACACACACATACACACACACACACACACACACAGAGATTTTAATGTTTATTTCTTTTCAGGAGACAGGGAGTGAGTAGGGGAGGGGCAGAGAGAGAGAGGGAGACACAGAATCTGAAGCAGGCTCCAGGCTCTGAGCTGTCAGCACAGAGCCTGACATGGGCTTGAACTCACGAGCTGTGAGATCCTGACCCGAGACGAAGTAGGTCACTTAACCAACTGAGCCCCATCACATTATTATTTTTTAAGCGTCACTTTAAACTTCACTTTTCTAGTGTTGTGATGGTTAATTTTATGTGTAAACTTGGGTAGATCATAGTACCCAGATATTTGATCAAACACTAGTTTATAGGTAGCTCCGAGTAGCTCTGAGATAATTTTTAGATGAAATTACTTTCAATTCAGTATACTTTGAGTAAACCAGATTATCCTTCATGATGTTGGTGGGCTTTGTCCAATCAGTTGAAGACCTTAAAAGGAAAAAAAAAAAAAAAACAAAAAACAAAAACAAAAAACTGATACCTCTCAAGGAAGAGGGCATTCTGCTAGCAGACTGTCTACAAACTTGAGCTGCAGCACTTTTTTCTGGGTGTCCAGCCGCTGGCCAATTCTGAAAAATGTGGATGTGTCAGCCTCCATAATCATATGAGGCAATTCCTTAAAATCTCTCTCTTTCTCTCATCCATTCACGTTGGACACACACACTCTACTGATTATTTTTCTCTGGATAACCTTAACGAATATAAATATGTAATAAAAATCTGTAGTGAGTAAAGAGTATTGAGAAAAACCCCTCTGGTGAAATGTGTCATCATATTCTCATGCCTTAGGACAATTACTTGTCAATTTAGGTGGATTTTGAAAAGAGAAATACTTGTAACAGTTTCAAGCATAAATGCCTTTCATAATATGTGGCTATTTTGATGACCGTGTATAAATGACTTGCCTAAATTAGTGTGAATTTTAAGTGAAAAATTGTCTAATATTAGCCGTTGAGTATGTCTTAATAAGCTTGGAATCATATGTATTAGGGAAAGCTTGAATAATGAATGCTTAGTTCACCACCTTCTGATATTCTTTTATAAAAGTTTGGTCTGTGTTTCTTAGTAAGAGGTTTTGACTAAAACAAGGTAAAAATAATCTTAAAACATGCTGTTAATTTTGATCTATTCTTTCTACTGCTTCAAACATAGAAACAGATGCATGCACTTATATTTTTTTTAAAAAGGGCAAAATGCTTTGTCAGATTCTGAATTAATTTAAATATATGATGATCAAGACTTAGGAAAGCTCATGTTGCAAGTATCAGAAAATTGGAGCTTCTCTCATTTAGTATTTTGAGAAGTTTTATCACTCCCATTCAGTGTTTCTTAGTTGTGGCTGTGCATTAGAAACACTTGGAGAGCTTTTAAAATTCTCTATGCCCATACTTTAAACAAAAGCAGCTAAACTAGAATATCTGGGGATGTTATCCAGTATCACCAATAAGAAAAAAGACAACTGTAGGGCACTGGGTGGCTCAGCTGGTTTAGGCCTCCAACTTTGGCTCTGGTCATAATCTCATGGTTCATGGGTTCGAGCCCCACGTCGGGCTCTGTGCTGACAACTCAGAGCTTGGAGCCTACTTTGGATTCTGTGTCTCCCTCTCTCTGTCCCTCTCCTGCTCATGATCTGTCCTTCATGTCTTTCAAAAATGAATAAACATCAAAAAATTGAAATATCAAACTTATTAAAACAAAAAAAAAGACAACTCTTCACATGATTCTAATGTGTAGTCAAGTTTGAGAACAGCTGCTCTGAGTAGCATGTCTAGGGCCATGACAGGAATTCACCTCCTATGGCTTAGATCCCTAGGACAAACCAGTTGGAAAGCATTCAGTTGTAGAATTAAGTTCTTACAGGCTTAACAGCTGGGAAATTAAGATTCCTGGATAGCATTTGTATCAAACAACACAACAAAGGGCTTTTTTGTTTGTTCGTTTGTTTTAATTTCCCTCTTGGGGACCATATAGTTGCTTCTTTTCATATTTGGCCATGCTCCATTATATATGCTGAATACTGTATCTGAAATAATAATTAAATCTCCAGGTTGTTCCTGTGTTAGAAAGATAGAAATTGGCCTGGGGTTGATACTTGAGTTACATCAGATTATAAAATGAAAACATACTTAATACAGTGCCAGCAAATAGCAGGAGTACAATAAATATTGTTAATTCTTACCATAAATGCTAGAATTGAAAAAGTCTGAAGAAGTATGCTGTAAAAGCATCTACACTGAAACCTAAAAAGTTAAGGTTTAAAGAAGTTGTCATAGGAAGCACAGTTAGGAAGCAAATTCCAAATTATATGGGTATGACAAAATTTACATCGTTGACGAGACGGTTAATTTTATGTGTCAACTTGACTGGGCCTCAGGTGCCCAGATATTTGGTTAAACATAATTCTGGGTGTTTCTGTGAAGGTGTTATTAACATTCTGTGAAATGTTATTGAACATTTAAGTCAGTAGACTACTGTAGAGCACATTGCTCTCCCTAATGTGGGTGGGTTTCATCCAATCAGCTGAAGGCTGAATAGAAAAAACACCAACCTTCCACCAAGTAAAAGGAAACTTCTCCTGCCTGACTTCCTTGAGCTGGGACAGTGGTTCTGTTCTGCCTTTGGACTTGAACTGATAATCAGCTTTTTCTGGTTCTTAAGCCTGCTGGCCTTCAAACTGGAACTAAACCATCAACTCTGTTAGATCTCCACTTGGCAAATGTAGATTTAGGATTTGTCAACCTCCCTAATTACACAAGCCAGTTTCCTCTCTCTCTCTCTTTCTCTCTCTCTCTCTGTCTCTGTACACACACACACACACACACACACACATGTACTTACATACATATGGATATAGTATTCCATACTATTGGTTCTGTTTCTCTGGAGAACCCTAATACTGTTGATAAATATGCTATTGAAAATGAAAACATTTTTTCTTAATTTATTTTTTCCAAATGCATAGCCATACACCCATCCTTTATAATTTGCATGCCTTTTCCCCAGTTGCTTGGTAATATTTGGAGCTTCGTTTTTAATGAAGTTAAATGCTTTTTTTACTTCACTTTTAGAAGTGAAGTGGGGCAGAGAAATAATGGGCAGTTTTTTAAAATTTTAGGAGGAGATTAGTATTCAGTCCATGTAGTCTTCTGGCATGCACCTATGCATGTAATTTTATGAATGCGTTTTTATTTCCTTCCTATTATTTTTCTCTTTATTGATAGTTGTTACATAAAATAAGAAGATAGATATAGGAATATTTCTTAGTGAGGTCAAAGACCAGTGGAGAGGGTGTACAGACAAACATATCCACAACTGTAACAGAGCATGACACGTAATATGACAGACACATCGATGTAAATTTGACACATGAAACTCATGGCTAGAAGGTCCAGTGGAGACTTAGGAAGGAAGATATCTGGAGAATGTGTAGTAATGTTGGTAATACTATATATTGCCATGTATATGTCCTAATTGTTATTCTGTTTTGCATGTGTTTGCTCATTTAATCATCACCCAAAAGAAATGAAGAGAGAGAGAGAGAGAGAAACTATTACCTATTTTTTTTAAAAATCAGATATTCAAAAGTGATTAGAAGTCAAAGGAATAGAAGAGATGAGATCAAGGAGAAAAAGTGTGCTTGCCAGTGGGATTAGCATGGGCAAAACTGAAGAGACAAGAGACCCTGGAGCAAAGCAAATAAATTCATTTAATGTGACCTCATTATAGTGTGTGTTGTGTGGGTATGTGTGTGTTTGTGTGTGTGCCATGCATGTTTTGGAGACTGAGGGAGCAAGGAAAGTAACTAAAGAGTCTAGAATATTGGGCAGGGTCCGTAATGTTTATGTTTAGGGACTTTATAATAAATTTGATTGTTTTTATATAATGCAAAAAGGTTTTATTCTTTGTATTTTATTTGTTAAATATTACATTCTGTTTTTTCACAAAATGTTATAGTGATCCTTTTTATGTTGTTAAGTGTCTTTTTTCTGAACAAGCATACCTACCTCACAGTATTATTGGGAGGGTTATAAATAGTATTTTAGGGAGATTTAAATTGCTTAACAGAGTTACTAATATTTTACCAGAAAATTAGTTTCTTACCCTCCCTCTCTTCAGTATGTCATATGGAGTTTCAAAGAAAGAATATATAATATTTTGGGTTCAATCATACTTTGACTGACTCATTACAGTATTACAAAGCTTATTCCATATGTGAAGTGCTTTTTATGTAAGCTAAACAAGGACTCAATTAATACATGCATAGTAATATGTATTACACTCGTACCTAATCCCATTCATTTCCTTTAACTCCTTGCCTCAATTTCTGAACCAAATTAAGAATAACTGGCCTTCTCTATGTTGAAAAAATTAGTGAAAATGTATAAAACAAAGTTAGGATTCAGAGTTTTTCCAGTAAAAAGTACTATAATATATACATTTTAGAGTAATGCACTTTACACATTTTTTTGTGTAACCATTTCAGAAACAATGTATTCAAGCTTTAGGAGTAAACCTTCTCACTTAACAACATTATTTGGAATTTCAATTCAAGGACAATTACTTTTGGAAAAATATTTTTTCCCACAAACACATTAAATAATATATTGGTTAAAATCAGGTGCTCTTTTAACTTTGTTCCAGGTTTCAGGTTAATGTTAATATTGATGACTACATCACATAGGAGTTAGCATATGTCACAGTCTTTGGATCAGACATCTTAATTTTGGAGTAGGTATCAAAGAGGATTTCAGCTTAATAACAGCTATTTAACCATTTAGAGGTTACTAGCTACATGTAGAAATACAGAAAAGTGTGCATGTCTTAGAACCTCCTGGCACACATTTTCCTAGAAATAAGTAAGATTACAAAATAAGATACAACCATTAAACTTCAGTAAAATGAAAATCGTCATCACATTTTTCTACAAAGAGTCTTATTAAATCAATCACATAATGATTTAATCTTTAATCTGAATCTCCTTAGCACTAATGATACTGTCTATATTAGCCCATTTCTCAACCACTTACTAGCCTATAATAGCTTATTCATGTGACTGAAGAAAACATTTATAACCAGCAAAGGTTAGAGCAATTAAAATTGAAAAGATTATTCTATACAATCTATTATATTCCTAATGGAGATGTCTTAGTCTTTTTGCGCTGCTCTAACAAAACACCACAGACTGGATGGATGGCTTATAAACAACAGAAATTTATTTCTAACAGCTCTGAAAGCTAGAAATCCAAGCTCAGGGTGCCAGCCTGGCTAGCTAAGGGTATTCTTCCATATGACAGACTTTTTTTGTAGTGTCGTCACATGGTAGAAGGGGCTGGGAGCTCTGTGGAACTTCTTTGATAAGGGCGCTAATCCTACTCTTGAGGGCTCCACTCTCACACTTCAAATACCTTCCAAAGGCCATACTTCCTCGTACCATCATATTGGACATTAGGATTTCAACATATTAATGGGGGGGGGGGGGGAGAGAGGTGCAAGCATTCAGGCCATAGTAGTAATGTAAGTATTAAGACCCATTCATCTGACAGTAAGAGACCTAAACTCTCTAAAGTATGCTCTCTGACCTACCTCATGTTAACATTCTGAAACATAAGATAGCATTTCTGGAGAAAGTTATAGGAAGAAATGGTCAAAACACTGATGGAGCCAATTTCTTTCATCTTTCCGGCCTGTGTTCATACTTTTTGCCTAGTAGATGGCAGTATCCTTCCTCCATGAGCAGAGTGATCTTCTTTACCTTTTGGCTCTGGGTTTGGACATATGTGTGTCCAAACATATGCTCAAGAGACTGAAGCAGAAATACAAATTCCAAACCGAGGCTTCAGGAGATTTGTGTCTGTGGAGGTTTCCATCTGCAATGTTGTCCTCCTAGCATCGCCTCAGGGTCATGCTTAAACTATTCTACTGTCCTGGGAAAAGCATGTGAGATGCATAGGCATGAACTGAGTATAGCTGGTTTCCTAGTCTAGGTCAGCTGAGCAGAATAACTCAATTTTTTCCATGTGGTTTATTTTCCAATTCACAAAAAGGTCCTCTGTAGTAATAGTTGTGCCGGTGGTAGCTGTAGCCAAATCATTCGTTTGTTCAAAAGTATACAACTGAGACACATATGGACCTAGCTAAACAATAAGAAACTGGTGTTTATACATGCAAGCCAACATAAACATATAACGTTGCACAGTTTGATGTGTTCCTCTTCTGTAGCTACAGGAAGGGATATAATCAATTTGCTTTGATCTAAAGTAACTGCTTAAAAAATAAATAAAAAGAAAAATGAGTAATATTTGGCAAGGCTATATTATTACCAGCAGAGACTAGATAGTAGGACTCTCCCCATCTTCAGATCACACGTTATTCAGATGTGCTTTGTAGAAGACTGTTTTGATCTTTAGCTAGGATTTCAGGCAGTCTTTCAAAGAAATATGGCTCTTTATAATCTTTGTGTAAACATCATTATCTTTTTTACTTATGGGAAGACCTTTTCCCCTTCATGATGAATAAAAGGAAAGCAAACATTTAAACTTCCTACCTAAGGCAATAATTGCTACCTGCAAAGTGTCAACTCATTTGTGAGCTGTTTTATGCACTTGCCAAAATTTTTGAGTTATTTACAATGCTAGGAAGGCACTAGAGATGATTCTTTATAATCCTCCTCTCCACTAAAGCAGACTTAGTATATTAATATTGACTTTTCCTTTTTTTCTACTTTTTTTTATTTAAAGGAAAAATTTTAGTATGATTTAGGTTAGACTTCACATTTTATTTTGCTGAGATAAAATGTGTGGGTGTCTGTGTGTGTATGTGATATAACCAACTTAACCAGATGCTTGTTTCAATTGGAAACAATAATACTGTTTCTATTTATATTTTCTTTAGCAATTTGACTCTGTATTATATGCATAAAAAACAGCAGCTAATCAAGAGCCAATTCTGAGCAACCAAAATGTGACTCCATTCCACAAACATATATTGACTACTTACTATCTGTCTTAGGCCAACAATGAACAGAACAAAGTTTCTCCTTTGCTGTAAATTGCATTCGGATACAAAATTTCTACAACTAGCACGTGATTGTTTTGCAATTCATTCATTCAACAAGGACTTATTTAACACACCCTCTGTGTGAGGTTCTTTTTGACACTGGGGTACAGCATGAACAGAGAAAATACTCGTCCACATGGAACACATTGATTTTATTTTTTAAATTTATTTAAAAACATTTTTTTAATGTTTATTTTTGAGACAGAGCATGAATGGGGGAGGGGCAGAGAGAGAGGGAAAAGCTCAACTGACTGAGCCACCCAGGTGCCCCTGGAGCACATTGATTTTAGTTTTGAAAACCAGAGACAGTAAACAAATAACAATACACAAGACATTGTTGTAGATTGTGATCAGTGTTATGTTAAGTTTTCAGGGAGATGAGGAAGTAATTAGGAGAAATCACAGATAGGGTGATCTCTCATGGCCTCTCTCAAAGTGATGCCATTTGTGCTAAGAACTAATAATGAAAATGAGCAAGACATGCAGAACCTTTGAAGAACATTTCAACAAATTCAGAGCATAAAAAACAAATGGACTATAAATGTATGAAAGAATGTCCAACACAATGGCAATCAAGAAGTGCAAATTAAGCATTAGGTATGATTTTATCATTAGCTTCGCAAATATTTTGAAGTCTGACACAATCTAGAGAAATGGGAACTCTCATACATTGCTTGAGGAAGTCAGCATAAAATGAAGACCGATTAAGAAATATTTACCAAAGCCTGGGGCACCTGGGTGGCAAATTCAACTTTTGATTTGGCCTCAGGTCATAATCTCACGGTTTGTGAGATCCAGCTCTTAGTTGGGCTCTGGTGTTGACAGCACGGAGCCTGCTTGGGATGCTGTCTCCCATTCTCTCTCTATGCCTCCTGAGGTCGCTCTCTCTCTCTCTCTCTCTCAAAATAAATAAACATTAAAAAAAAAAGTATTTACCGAAGATAAAGATTCCGCGTCCTGTGATGTAGCAGTTTTCCTTCTATATACATTGTAGAAATGTTTCACATTGATGGTGACCGTTACATAGGGTTTAATTCTAAAGACCCACAGGATTCCAAATGACAATATCCCAGATATTTAGGAAAGTTTTCTAAAGGATTTTTTGTTTTGAAGATGCAGTTTAGTGGAGACAAAAGAGGCAAACAAGTTGGAAGCCATGGGTGTGGTTACTGTCAACATGTGTGGAGACTGGGTTCCAAAGATGACTACTGAAGTATGTGGGCCTTGTAGATGGACTATTTCCTTTTTCCATTCAGACTGACTCATCTGGAGTAATATTTTAGACACTGAGATGTATTATATCTCTAATTATAAATAAGGTACATCCAGCTGGCCAGCAAGACCTGTCTTTCCAAGGGCAGTGCTAGGGCTCAAAGTCAACACAAGTGTGAGAGGTAAAGAACAAGGCAATTTGGCCCCTTGCTTCACAGTTTTCCTTTATGAGTATTGTGCAGCTATACTGTTTAAATTAAATGGAGGGCTTTACTTTTCTGTTCCTTTTGTTTCTGTTTGCTTCTTAGTGAGATTTGGTATTGTGAAGAAAACATCATACCTTGAGGGAAGAAGCACAGAATTGCAGTTACAAGGAGGTTAGATTTATGATTGGGCTTGAGTCTTGAGAGAACAGAGGTTATGTTTATTAACATAATAATCATCTTCAGTAACCCTGACTGTTGAGAGTCACATAAAATTGACAGGATCCCACTTTACTTACTATAGGAAACATATTTTCCTTTCTCTTGGGAATCTTGATGGCATAGGGGAGGATAGTATTTGTCCTGGTGCTCTAGCTCTGAGTGTCTGCCTCTTCCATGAAGTGTTGGTCTCCACTAGAGAAAGTTCTCACCCCTTCAAGCTCCCAAATACCCATTTATGTTGTTCAAGATTCCTCTCCTTTTCCTTGCATCCTCCCCCCAGCCCCCTGTTTTATTTTTGCTTCAGTCCCAACTGTGGAAAAGAAAAATGAGATCCATATTTCAGAAATTTCTCATGTTTAGAGAATACTCAAATTTGTGGCAAAAATCTAGCTTTATATTCATTAGGTAGAAGGAGTATTCAACAATATGCCATGAAACCCCCAAAACAATAACAAAATAAGCTAACTAGACAGTCTTTCACTCAGTGTCCTGGAGAGAAATGGCAATATTTATTTACCTTTCTGGTGAAATGGCAGAGTAATGATACCTCATGGGTTGCCATAATTCAAAGCATCCAGGTAGGGATGGAATGGTAGTGGAGAGGAGTTGATACACACAGTTGGGAGGAGAGATCAAGGAAAAGTTTTGAGTCTCATGACAGCCCCAGAATGTCAAGAGAGGAAGAAAAGGAAACAGTTCCTTTCATGCTGTCTGGGAATTGGTATAGGAGGATAAAGAGAAGTTTATGGATGAAGCAGTTAGAAAGAAGTTTCTTAGATTACATTTGATTAGGGGTTTTCACTTGGTTATCACGTCAGTGAATTTGAGATTAGAGATGAGGGGTTAAAACCTGTGGATCAAACATACATTCAATAATGGCAGACCGCTACTGAGAAAAGAGAACAAAAATTGTGTGTAAGAAGTAGGTACTGGAAATTTAAAATTTTGACAGCTAGAAGTAAAGAAAAAAATCAAGAGAGAAGCCAGAAGAAAAAATTGAAGGCATCACCCAGAATATAAAGGAAAATACACACTTTGAAATAAAAGTCAGTTTTAGGAGACTCATCCAAGAAATCCAACACTATTAGTAGACATTCTAGAGAACAGAAAAATGGATGGCTGAAATAAATAAAAGGTAACTTTTTCCCCATCCCTCTCCTACACAAAAATCTTTTGGATAGCAGACTATTAAATAAAATGAAAAAAAAATCCTTTAGGTATAATATGGAGACTTTGTTTCTCCATAAATCTATCTTTAAAGTGACCGGTTTACATATTTTATCTCCCTGCCTGACTTGTATGAATTTGAATTTAAAAATTCAGGTGTAATAGTTCATTTATGCTGATGATTTCAGATAGATTCAATGCAATTAATAAGACCCTTTAATTCACTTATTTACTATTTTTCCCTCTTTAACATATGTTTATTTCAAATGATATTTCAGCATTTATTGATATGCCCAATATACATCCATTTTTCTTCCCTTCAACTCTTACTCCAGAAGATCATTTAATTATGCATCATTATGTAGATCATAGTATATATTCTTAGAATAAATATTATATGGACTTCATACATTTTATTTTATTATAATCTTAGATCTTTTGAAAATATAACATAATTCTTTTCATTTATATTCATAAATGTAACTGGTCATTTATTTTCTTTGAAATACCTTTTGTTGATGTTTTCTAGCAAAGTAATAATCTCAAGAATGAATTAAAAATATCACCTTTCTATAACCTAGAGTAGTGTTTTTTTGGAATTTTCCCGTGTTTGTCATAATTATATATTTTTCTTTTCTGTTAACATTTTTCTGTTCTAAATCTTATATCATGATTTGGAGTAAAGGCACATTTTTCTTTTCTTTTTTTTAATTATCTGTGAGCTAAGTATCTGTGCATATGTGTGTAAATACACCTGTATCTATATCTGTCTCTATAGCCGCATCCATGTCTACAGAAAAAAAAAAAAAAAAAGAGGCAAAAAAGAGACTATTACCTCCCAATAATGTACAACAAGAAATTTTATCAGGCTTTATTTCCTTCTCCCTCTGCATTACCTGTTTATTGTGTTACTAGTTTCAAATTTTCATATATTTTACATCTATTATTGAGATGTCTATATTGATTCTTTCTTTTGCTTGTATATGTCCTTTAATAAAGCATTTTTAAGGAGGGTTATAAAGGAAACATTTAAAATTGTAGATTCACAATCCTTTGTGTTCATAAATCTGGGTATGCCACTTTATTTTCTTTCAGATTTTATGCTACAGAATATAAGTGTGATAACCTGGATTCTCATTTTTGTCTAACTTCTCTTTAAATTAGAAGGTATAATCATATTTCAGAGTTTGTGCATAGGCATTTGTTTGTTTTATTTTGACTGAGCTGATTGGAACTCTGTGGACCCTTTTATCTTGAAGTGTTGAACCTTTCTTTAGTTAATAAAAATTTTATTTTTTATTAAAAATATTGAATAGAGGTCAAATATTCCAAATCCTTGGCCAGCCATTTTATTTTCCTCATTATTAATATATTACCTCCATCTTCCTAGTTACTCATTTTTTCTCAGCCTTTTCAACACGTTACTTTTATAATCTGGCTCTAGTATTGCTATTATTACTATTGTGATAGTATACTTCAAAATTACATTCTTAATCACTAAGGGTTCTTTCGGTGCCCATATTGCCACATTTACAACAACGAAAGGTCCTTTAATATTTCTCTGATAAGGCAGATAGAATTTTTAATATTCTTTATATTACTTTGTAGTTTTCTGTAGCAACTATTCGATTTTTCTGAGAGCTTGGGGACATGTATCTCAAATCTACAGTTTGTGTTGCTTTTCCTGAGGCTTGTTGTATAGAGGTATTTTATATGGAAAGAAACTGGTTGGGTATCAGTTCTGTTTCTGCCCTTTGACCATGAGCAATTTACATAACTTCCTTTCCATTGATGTTCTTACGTGTAAATTGGAAAACTCTGTCCCATGGTCTTTTTCTCTAATCTGGATTATTTTTTTTTTTTGGGGGGGGGGGTGGAGGATTTCCCTGTATTTGCTGTAATTATATGCTTTTCTTTTTAAATTAGCATTTTAAATATGATTTAGGCATAATTTATCATGTTTAACATTGTTTCCTTTAAACTATTGCTTGCCTATAAAATAAATATTGGTCTACCTGTGTAACACTGTCCATATCTGTTCATCTGTATCTATATATATATGTGTGTGACTAAAAATAGAAAGATTTGAATTAATTAACTTTGGCTTTTAAGTATTGATTTAATTAATAGGTATTTTTTAATATGAATAAATTACTTAATAGCTATAAAGTTTAAAACAATATCTGGCTCATATTAACTATGGAGTAAATTATTATTAATTATAATATTTAAACCTGTAGAGTTTCTTCATATGGCTATATTTGTGTTTTCTCTGTGTGCCCAAATTTATAGAAGGAGGTATTTTTTGTTTGATAATGGAAACCAAGGAAGGCTACTTCAGTGATTGTAGAAATCTACCATCCTTTATTCAGTATCAGAAAAAAAGCAGAAGGCAACAGATTGCACGCATTGTGATTTTCAACATCCTAGAGATTCCATCATGTATGAAGAGAAGAGATAAAGCTGTAAGCAGATGATAAGGCTAAGAATTCCACTTTTATTCGGGCAAAAACTCGTATCGGTTGCCTTAACAGGCTGCATCCAGGAAGCAAAGACATCTTTCAGACCAGCCTTAAGGATAGTGGTACGGACCTACTTACTATTAACCTTTTCTCACCAGGTCGTCCTTTATTCCTGCAGCCTTGACCACCTGCTGGATAGCGTTTCAGGTTTCATGCTCCCTACAGGTTCCGACTCAGTCTGTCTATTGATTTTCAGGAGGCATCACCTAAATCCAGGGTATATTAATGAGTCTGTGTATGTGCATGAGTGTGAATGAAAGACAGAAACGCAGAGGGAGACAAAGACAGAGAGAGATGGACAGAGACCCAGAAAGAGAAGGTTATAAAAATGATCTTTTACCTTCCTCCTTTTTTTTCTTTTTTGTTTTTCTATGATGAGAATTCTGGCTGCTCAACACCATCACTCCAGTGTTTCCAACCATCATATTTTATAATCAAACTGACACTTTTCACATAACTGGCTGGCAATCACTCTCCTGGTCTTCAGTGATGATTTGAAAATAACCCTTTACACTAAGTGACTCACTTATGTAGGAAGAAAAGGAGTTAAACAAGATTAGAATAACATCCACATAATACAAATCATATAATCTAGTTTCTTGGGTTTAATTTGGCAAATAAGTAAAATCAAGACTATGCAATTATACAATATATATATAAATAATTTAACATAGTATTTGATAAAGAATTTATGTGTAATTATCATCTTCATGGTGAAATAACTTGAACCTCTACTAGCAAATTCCCAGAGTATTTTAATTACTTAAAAATAGATTTCATTTAACTTTTACTTTTTTAATTAAATTTTATTTTGAATGCATTTGCTACCCAGTAAAAATTCTTTAAAGATTTTTTTTTAAATGCTTATTCATTTTTGAGAGAGAGACAGAGCATGAGTGGGGAAGGGGCAGAGAGAAAGGGAGACACAGAATCCGAAGCAGGCTCCAGGCTCTGAGCTGTCAGCACAGAGCGCAAGGCAAGGCCCGAACCCATGAACTGTGAGATAATGACCTGAGCCGAAGCCGAAGGCTTAACCCAATGAGCCACCCAGGTGCCCCAACGCAGTAAAGATTTTTATTGTCTATCTTTATTAAAATATTAATAGATGAAACAAATCAGTATCTTCATCTTCTATCTGCCTATAATCTAGAGATCTGTGTTCTCCTTCAAGTGTGTGTTAACTTTGAACATTTGCACGTTAGAAAGTCCTTAATAATGATCTTCTCATTTATTCATTCATTCAGTTCATTCAACAAATATTTATTTGACCGCTACATTACATGCCAGGAACTTTCTTAGATGCTGCAAATAGAGCTGAGAAATAAATCCATGTTCTCATGTAGTTAATATTCAACTAAGAGGAAACAGAACGTAAAAAGGTTATTATATCACATGTTAATGGTAATAAGAGCTACAAAGAGGAATAAAGTTGCTTAATGGCATGGGCTATAGTAAGTGTGGATCAGGGAACTATTTTAGAAAAGGAAGTGTTTGAGCAGAGATCTAAATGAAGTAATGAAATATGTTAGGGAAATTCAAATATGTGAGGGAAAAAATTCAAACCGTAGGAAATATACATGTAAACGTAGTTGAGTTGGAAGCATGATTGGCATATTCAAGGGTGTGAAAGAGGACCAGTGACTGAGGCCCAGTTAATGAAGAGAGGAGAGGTAGGTCAACGAGGTAGCCCTAAGTGCAGTCATGCAAGACCTTGCACACCAGGATAAGGGCCTGAGTGAATTGCAGACTTCTGGGAGGGTTTTTACCAGGAAATTGGTATGATTTAGTGTATGTCTTTATTTCAGAATAATTACTGCTATGCTGAAAATAACCATGCCATAACATCAGCTAGAAAAAATTGGTAACCAAGAAGAGTCTAACTCTAAAATAACACATTAACTGGTGCTTTGTCCAACATTTGCTCCATACCGAATCTCCTCAGCATAAAGCTGGATAATATTAATCATCTTCCACCCATCTTCTTTAATTATTGTTAGCAAAGAAATTGTTCATAGTTTACTTTTATAACATTAAAAGAAGATAAACAATTATAGGTAGGATATATTTTTTTTTCTAAAGTTTAAATAGAGGACATTTAACTAATATATGTTTTTAATCATTATAAAATAATCAACATAAAAATTCATCTTCTAACTTTAGAAAATATATATTTTAGAATTTTTTAAATTTTTTTTAATGTTTATTTATTTTTGAGAGAGAGAGAGAGAGAGAGAGAGAGAGAAAGCAGGTGAGGGGCAGAGAGAGGGAGACAGAGGATGCGAAGCAGCCTCTGCACGGACAGCAGAAAATCCGATGTAGGGCTGGAACTCATGAACCGTGAGATCATGACCTGAGCTGAAGTCAGATGCCTAGCCAACTGAGGCACCTGACAAAATATTTTTTTTATACATTGAACAATTTTGTGAATTAGAAGAGCACTATTGTGGGGCGCCTGGGTAGCTCAGTCGGTTAAATGGCCGACTCATGGTTTGTGAATTCAAGACCCATGTCATGCTCTGTGCTGACAGCTCAGAGCCTCGAGCCTGCTTCAGATTCTGTGTCTCCCTGTCTGTCTGCCCCTCCCCTGCTTTCACTCTGTCTCACTCTGTCTCTCAAAAAATGAATAATTTTAAAAAAATTTTAAAAATGCCGAAGTGGGCTCCTGGGTGACTCAGTCAGTTAAATACCCGACTTCAGCTCAGGTCATGATCTCACGGTTAGTGAGTTCAAGCCTTGAATCGGGCTCTGTGCTGACAGCTCGGAGCCTGGAGCCTGCTTCAGATTCTGTGTCTCCCTTTGCCACTCCCCTGCTTGTGCTCTCTGTCTCTCTCAAAGAATAAATAAACATTAAAACATTAAAACAAAAAGAGCACTACTGTGACTTCATTTTAGTTCATATTTTCTGATATAATTTCTCCCCTTATTAAAAACTTTCTGTGCTAAATCTTTTTTTATGGCTTGATTTTTTAATTACCTTAATTGATTTTAATTGTACCAAAGTGAAAATAAAAAGGCATATTACTCGGACACAAGGCTGTCAGCTATGCTTGTGGGTCACAAAATATGAAATAGAACATAATCTCTCTCTTCATTGTACTGATATTTAGTAGAAAAGAAAACACATAATACAGAGTTATCATAACAGTATGTACACAGTGAAAAATGTAAGAGATGACTACTTTGCCTAACTGGTTATGGACTTACTGAGATTGTCCTCTCCTTAAAATAGAAACATAATTTTTAGAATTATTCAATAATATTCTTTTTTTATTTTTCCAGAAGATAGAATATTTTTTTCAGAACTAATATCTATATCTATACCCATATATCTATATCTACATATATATATGTAGATATAGATATATATATATATATCACACATACAAATTTTCAAAATGTGAATATATTAGAAATATACACCTGAAGTAAACACTTCTGTTAGTAAAATTATGTGAAATACTTGTTTTATTGGCATAATTCCAGGCTGTTTTAAATGTCCTTTATTCTAGACAACTGAGCTCTGACATGAAAGATAGATAATAATCTCAATGAATGTCTATATAAATAGTGAAAGATATTGCTCATCAATGAAAAGATGTCTTAGAGAAAATTCCCAATATTAGTGAGGCGATTTAATGAATGAAAGATAAAAGGGGGATCTATGAAAGTAACCTTCTGCAACAAATTGAATTGCTTTTAATATTATTCTTTCCAAATCACACTTGCAAAGATAACCATGATCAATAAATATAACTAAGTAAATCAGAGAAGGTTTGTAGTATTTTCAACTTAAATTCTTTGGGGTTTGTACTCTAGTGAAAATTGATTCTTCTTTATTTAAAAATGTATGCTCACTTGATTGTTCTATTTTGTTTTGTTTTTTAAAGAAAACCTGAGCCCCAGTTATTGCAGAATCATCAATGCTTGGTGCCTATATATTCATTTGTTTTGACTTAGTACTATTTGTACAAAAAGGAATATTACATAAGAAATAAATCTAAGAATAATGGGAGTCTCTTACATACAAAAAGATACAGTCACATTTACGTGTGTGTGTGTTTGTGTTGAAAAATGCATTTATCTGCTTGCTTTTATTTGCATAAGAGTAAATCCTGTTTGTGTTTTATATTTGACCTCTTATTTACATGGCTTTTTAAGACTGCATAGAAGAGACGTAGCTATACCACTTTGTAATTTTAAGTATAAGCAACAATACAGAAAAGCAATATATATTATTATATACTATCCAGGGAAGTCGGGTTATAGTCTTTCCCAAACTAAAATAATAATGAGTGAGCACTTACTGACAGTTTATTATGATTTAAGCACTGGACTAAACACTTACATGTTTGAAATTAATAATCTTCCTCAACATCTCAAATAAGTAAGGACTACTCTGGCTTTCATTTCATCCAGGGGGAATTTGAGGCTCAAAGAGGATGTGTGCTCTTCCAAAGATCACACCCCTCTTAAAGGATGTACATTCTATACTCTACCATAAACCGTTTTTGCCTTTTTGTGGGCGTATTGCTGTTTCTCATTTTGAATGAAGCCATATCCTTACTTCAGTACTGGTAACTGTTTTGTAAGCAAGGGTTCATACTTTCCCAAGCAGAGAATCTGAGTTGGTAACTTGGCTGCCATGACCACTAGACAGCCTTGGAATGGTGCTCTGAGCACTCTTCACGAAGTCTTCTCAAAGACAATGACTTGCCTCAGATCCAGCCCCTGTAGTTTTTGTTAAACTCTTACATGTTTTCCGGTCTAACATGTTGAGGGGGTAACAGATCTGATGGGGTAACAGATCTATTTCACCCAATATATGAGATGCAGGGCAAAGAGCTTCAGAAGAAGAGAAACATTTGAATCTACCATCCAAAGTGAAACTTAATAGTGCTCTGTAGTGGTAGGTTTTTAGAGAAATTTCTTTGGATGGAAGACAGTTTGGATAGATTATTACTTTTAATTTTTTTTTCCTAGATTATTATTTATTTTTGAAGATTTTTTAAGGTGCCAGCAGAATGATTTAAATAGGGGGAGAAAAAAGATGTTAACATGGACTTTTGGGAATTTGGTCACAAGCCTTATTTTGTGATTGAGATTACTAAGAATCTTTCAAGAAATAAGGCCTGTGATTATCAATAAAGGGGGAAAAACAGGTGGGAACTAAACGTTTAAAGATCCAATTCAAAATCCAAAGTATTTGTATTATCCATAGTGTGGAACTGATCAGAAGAGAATGTATCAAGAAGAAAGGAGTCATAATCATTTGTGAATGATGTTGAAAAGTCAAATAAAATGATATGTAAATGTATCCTTTGAAAGTAGCAAAAGTAAACATCACATTGGTGAAAACTGTTAGTGACCAATGCAAATTACATGAGGAGAAGCAAGGCAGAGGTGAGGGTATGGTGATAATAATTATAGAAAATGCTTAAAGATTTAATAGATGAGAAGAAATGGACAAGTGTGTGGCTAAAAATGAATGAGGGATTTCCAAGTTTTGATTTAGAAATTTAATTCATTATTTAATGGGAGAAATTTGAAAATATTTAAAAGAACATAGGATTTATTTACAATATTGAAAGAGAAAAATAGGTGAAGGTTTTATTCAGCACAAAAAATTTTCATTAATCCTGAAATATTAAAAATGTACCATATTCTTACAGGTATATACGAATCTATTTAAAAAATAAGAATTGGGGCACATGGGTGGCTTAGTCTCTTAAGCACCTGACTCTTAATTTTGGCTCAGGTCATGATCTTGCTGTTCGAGCTCCACATCAGGCTCTGCACTGACAGTGTGGAGTCTGCTTGGAATTCTCTCTCTCCCTCTCTTTCTGCCCCTTCCCCATTCACACTCACAGACATATGCTCTGTCTCTCTCAAAATAAATAAACTTTTCAAACATTTTTAAAAATAGAATTTGGGGCGCCTGGGTGGCGCAGTCGGTTAAGCGTCCGACTTCAGCCAGGTCACGATCTCGCGGTCCGTGAGTTCGAGCCCCGCGTCAGGCTCTGGGCTGATGGCTCGGAGCCTGGAGCCTGTTTCCGATTCTGTGTCTCCCTCTCTCTCTGCCCCTCCCCCGTTCATGCTCTGTCTCTCTCTGTCCCAAAAATAAAAAAAAAAAAAAAAAAAAAAAAAAAAAAAAAAAAAAAAACGTTGAAAAAATAAAAATAGAATTTAAGCCTTAAATTTAGTTAACACCATCCTTTTTGAGGCTAGAGAGGAAGGAATTAATTTGGGTAGGGACACAAATGTGGCTTTAATTCTATTTGGAACCACTTATTTTTTAAACTATGTGTATGTACAGAATTCGTAGGCTATTGGACTGGCAATGATCTACTACAGAGAAAATGTTTGCATATGAAATTAGACAGTCCATAATGTAAGCTTTTGGGTTGTGAATGAAAATGTGATAGAGAAAATCCAGCTATAGCATTTTCTTTTATCGTCTTATAGTGACTACATTCACACCCTTCTAAGGGGTGGTAGGGGGAATCTGGGGACTAGAGACCTAAGTACAGATTTCCATCTTATACTTGACAAGTCTACACAGTCATGTTAAACAGATAATATGACCTAACATAGTTAAATAAGAGAAATAAACTATACAATGTGCATGACTTCTTTTCAGATTCTTTAGGGTATGCTGAAACCATTCTTTTGCTACTTTGAAAATGACCTCTTCAGATGAGCTACCTATTGCCAAGTGAATTCATTTGGGTAATATTCTAGAAAAAAGATGATGTGGGTATTAAAAATAATAATAATTGGTTCTCTGTCTAATAAGTCAAAAATTTCATGATACAGGCTCAGCATCTGGGACATTGTACTGATCAAAAACTATTTAAAACCAGAGATAGTTCATGGATTTGGGCTCAGAAGGCAGCAGAAACATTTCTCTCATTTCTTCTTTCTTGTTGAAGCTTAGAAACTTTGAAGGGAAAATAGAAAAAAATTTGGTGAATTCCTACTTTAATGACTTGGTTACATTGGAACCAGTTTGGAGGTATAATTTTCTCAGAATCAAATCAAACAATAGCAATAATTTTTAAAGGAAGCATCGGAATAATATGTTCTTTAGTTAGACAGACTGTTAAAATCTTAGCTCTGTCTGTTCATAGCTCTGCAACTTTAGAAAGTTTACTTTTCCTACCGGTGACTTGATTTTCTTATCTGGAAAATGGACATAATAATACTAACTTGCTAAGGGTATTGTGAAAATTAAAGAGGTTACAAATAATTGAAATAATGTTTGGCATACAGCAAAAACCAATATTAACTTTTACTGGAAAACTTTCTTCTTTCAGGCATTCCACATTCATGTTATCATTTTCTCCAACCATTGACTTTCTGAAGTAGGTAGGCATGACACAGGTTTGTTTTTTCCTGCCCTTTCATCCTCCCTGCTCCTTTTCAGACACCCTCCCATCTTCCTGCCTTCACTCCCATCAGCACGTAAAGAGCAAGCCACTATGTTAAGCCCCAAGGCTACAAAGATAAATAGGACATAAAACTGCCTTAGAATTCATCAAAATCTAGGAGGAAAGAAAGACACAGTGTTTGAGAACATTGAACACAGAGTCCTCTATTGCTTCATTTTAAGGTCATCTAGCTAGTGAGCGGGAGAGGAGGTGCGGAGTTCACAGGCTATAACTTTCAGCCTAGGGCCTTGTAAACCTAAAATACAGGCTATTCAGGGTTTTTGGTTTGTTTATTTTGTTTTGTTTTATTCTTGCTTCCCCAATCCCCATTAATCGGGATACAGTATCATCTGTCTCAGCAATAGCTGGTGAGGAGGTTCGATTACATTAAAATTATTTTTTACATTAAAATTATTTTTAATTCTTAACATATTTGAGAAATATTTTTTAGCGCCTTGAAATTTGGATGCTATCCTATATTCTAGAGTCCGTAGTAAAGTGTGAGCTGAATTCCATTTGCTTGAAAAGATAACTTATTCTGCTCTTTAAGATTCATCTTTCTGAGCATCTTTTATTCAGTTCAACTGAAGGACAGAATGGAATGAAACAGATAATGAGCTAGCAGCCTATAAGACTAACCTTTTTGAATAATAATAATAAAAAAAGTACATTTGCTCCCTTAGGTTATGTTTCAACAGAAAAGACATGTATCTATCTCGTCAAAAGGAATTAAGGGGTCTCTAAACATCACAATGAAAGATTCAGAAGTGCATTATTATTATAGGAGAAAGGAAATATCTGGCTAATGTACCTGCAGGAGAGAAATGCATTACAAAATAAATAGGAAAACTGAGTCCTACATTGGTATTAATGAATTTAGGGATTGTCATAAGGAAAAAATGCAACAATGAATTGATGATCTGTCTGAGAAACTTTAACAGTTTTTTCCTAATACTAAATAGAAATTGGTTGAATTATTGAGATGAAAAAGAACAGCAAATGGGGCTACAGCCAAAAATAGTGAATTCCTTATACAACAACACCCCCAACAGGGATATGTTTAAATTTCAATTGAATACATAAAGGATTAATGTAGTAGACTGGCATAAACCATTTAAAACAAAAGCCCACAATTATCTACATAAGAATTATTTAATTGGGGTAAAATATATCATGTTTAATTGGGACAAAATATACCATGTTTAATTGGGGTAAAAAATATCATGCCAATATCACTGGCAGCCAATTTTCCCATAACTGCCACATCTCTAGATATTCATTATGTAGGTCATTAAGTTGGGGAAACGTGGCATTCAAAAAATGTGGTTTAAGAACTAACTTAGCACCAAACTTTTAAATATTTCTAATGAATTGGATTTTCTTAACATAACAAAGTACTGACATCATGAATAGTCTTCGTACTTAATTGTGTCATAACAAAATATAACCCAAAGAGGTGATTTAAAAATCTCTTTCTTTAAGATACTCAATGTTATAAATATTAGTTCTTACGGAATGATTCTGTGGAAGCGAGATTCCCTTCAATGAAGGTCAAATGATCACTAAAAATATTAAAAGAAAGGCCAGCCTTTCCAGGCGTCATGTTGCCGCCTCTCGATAACACTCTTTGTTCATGTTTCTTTTAGTGACTATGAATGTGAATAATTTATAAATTTATAACTAGGGAGAATTCACAAAGAACAATAGTGTCTCCTGAACTTAAATTAGGAAATAGTTGAGTTGATTGTGTTACTGTCCTGAAACAATTAATGCAGTGCTCTATGAAACTGCTTTTCATTTGAGGATGTCTAGAATTGAAGGAAAATTGAAACAGATATGAAATCTTAAGTAACTCAATTTTATGTAAATTTATGTATGAAACAAAAAGCAGCATTGCAATGAAATCTTCTGGGCTTTAATTTGATTCAAGGTCTGATACATATTTTGACCATCTTTCCTTCATGCAAAAAGGAAAATACTCCAGATAGAACAAGTCATTGACTGCCTAATGTACATCAATCAAACTTGCTAACTTATGATGTTTCTCAAGGGTATTGGCTCTTTGGTAATCGTCAGAAATATAAATGGACAACGTGGTGTGGGTATACTGTGCAATGGAGCAGAGAGGCGTGGTATTCGATGTGCCATATCCCTTCACTTCAAGCAACTAATTAATGGTCTGCTATATACCCTGTTTCTCAGGGGTCAGAGGTATTGTTAACAATCCTCAATGTTGCCTGTTTCAATTAAAAGAGATGACAGACAGATTCATCTAGGGTGTTAAGCATAAAGGGAAGATAAACTCCTGTCTCTCGAAAAAGCTCATGCCAAAGAATGCAAGCAAAGGAACCCGAAAGATTTTGTTCCCTTTGGTAAATCTCATTTATTAAAGTTTTAACCCCTAAGGAAGGAAAATTAAAGGTATTTCATTCTGAGCAAATAATTAATTTGATATATTTTGTCTGTGAAGTTAATTCCCTGAATCATTTTCTTGATTAAATCACTCATAATATTATCAACAGAATACTTTAAAAAGAAATCATAACTTTGAGAAATGTGTCACCAATTGTAGAATTTTCTTCTATTTTTTGCAGAGCAAAATATATTATTACAGTGAAAGTTTAGGGATATTTTAATACTTAAAGTTTAGGGCATACTTATTTAAAGAAAAGAAAATCAGTAAACTTAGGTGAACTAGCATGGGAATTATATAGGGAATTAATAGGGGAAAATTCAGTGTCCTCACATTTCCCAATAGAAATATAGTCTTGATATTTACAGAGTAATCAACTTCGGATTGAGCACATTTTAATCATTTTATTTTTTTCTTCCTGGATTATAAACACTAATAAAAATGGATTCATTCTTTATTTTTTTTCCTTATATACTCAGAGTCATTCAAGCTGAGCTATCTAGTAGAAAATTAGAAGTGAATGGAATTCAATACAAAATTAATGCTACAAATATTTCTCTTCTATATGCAGGCATTCCTCTAAGTGCTGGAATTACTGACACATCGTGAAGCTCATATTATTATAAGAATGACATATGTAAACATAAATGTAAATAAAAACTTAGGTAATTACAGATGGGGTTAAGCCATATAAATGAAATATAAAGTATGAATTGATAGCAAATGCGAGAAATCATTGTCCATAGGGTTGTCAGAAAGCCCCCTGAGAAGGGACCATGTAATTCAGACCTGAAGGTGGACAGTGGGTCAGCTGGACTAAGAATCATGGAGAGAACATTCCAGACAGGACATGTTCAAAGGCTGAATAGGAGGAAGGGCATGACTAGGAAACAGGAAGAAAGCCACTGTAGCTGGAAAACTAGGAACAAGAGGACAAAAGGTGAACACCAACAAAAAGCTGAGTCTTCAAGATAAAAGTAGGCCATAAAAACTAGTGTGTGTGTGTGTGTGTGTGTGTGTGTGTGTGTGCACGCGTGCGTGTGTTTTGTTTGTTTGCTTGCCTGTGGTGGTTGTTGCAGTGTTTTTTTCCTGAATACCATGGTAGCCATAAGAATATATCAGTCGGGGATGTGAGGGTAATCTGGCTGTGACATCTGTCACCTCAGTGATTGTCAGGGTTGATATGGCTGATCTGGCTGTTTGGGTGGGTGTCGCCTTCTTCTCTCCCCATTCCATGTGCCTCCCTCTGGAAGCTGCCAAAGCTTGAAATGAAGCCAAAGACTTCCGATTCCCATGGAGAAAGAAGTCTAGAAATTCTGCTCCATTTTTTTTTTCTTCTGTTGCTATTAACATTATCAGCTGAGGGGCTCCTGGGTGGCTCAGTCGGTTAAACGTCCCACTTCGACTCAGGTCACGGTCTTGTGAGTTCGAGCCTTGTGTCGGGCTCTGTACTGACAGCTCAGAGACGGAAGCCTGCTTTGGATTGTGTCTCCCTCTCTCCTTCTGCCTCTCCGCACTTGTGCTCTGTCTCTCCCTATCTCAAAAATAAACATTAAATTTTTTAAAATAAAAATTTTTAAAAAATATCAGCTGACATTTTAACATTTATTTTAAATTAATGTACAGTGTAATTGACTTTTTGGTATATAGTTTTATGAATTTTAGCACAAGAAGACTCACGTAATCACCAACAGTTAGGATACAGAACGTTGAATCGCTTTGTAAAACCTCCTCTTTGCTACCACTTTTTGGTGATACCTTCCGGACACCCCTACTTCCAATCGCTGCTAATGTTTTCCCTTCCTACAGTTTTGTCTTTGCAGGGATATCACATAAATGGAATCATATAGCTTGTAACTTCTTGAGACTGGGCTTCTTCCATTGAGAATAACAACTTTGAGATCCACCCAAACGGGATGAATCAGTGGCCCGTGGCCTTTTATTGCTGGGCGATATTCTACTGTATGGATGTACCAACATTTGTAGTTTCGTTTGCCAGCAGAAGGAAATGTTATGTGGTTTCCACTTGCTGGCAAATATGCATGGAACTATTGTAAGCATCTCTGTACTGGCTTTGATAAGAACAGAAGTTTTCATTTCTCTTCAGGTAATACTAAGAAATGAGTTTCCTGGGTCAGTGTGTGTTTAACTTTGTAAGAAACTGCCAAACATTGTTCCAGAGTTGGCTACACCAACCCATAGGTAATATTTTTTTGTTTATTCCATAATATATACATATACGGAGATCTTTATTTTAGAAAAATTACCAATTATGTTATAACCATGACTGTCACAAAAGTTCTGTTGAAAACAATGTCAAACGAGACAAACATTCTTGACTCATTGTAGTTCCTTGATTTTTTAAAATTAAACTTATTTTAGCAAAGCTTCCTCTACAGAGGCAGTGGCAATGGGCAATAATAAAAAGTAATAAAAAGAAATACTGAGATTCAAAAATTAATCATGAGTTTATATTAGGTCGAACATTATAATGAACTGGTAATATATGGATATATATAGAAAATATTACAAATATTTTAGTTTTTGTAACTTTTAGGAATGCCACTAAATTTCTCATGATATGTAATGCTATGCTTTTAGCAATGATTGAAAGGACTTACAAATACAATGCATATAATTTTAATGTAGTTTCATGTTTTATAAGGTTATATACATGGATGGGTAATGTCTATCTAGCTTAATGATGAATGATAACTCATAACTCTAATTAAAGTGTCAAGACCTTCAAAGATACAAATGAGAAAAAGAAGTCATCCATGACTTATTACTGCAACTGTATTTTCCTTTTCATGGATTGTGTCTACTCTATGATCTTGTCAAGATTGAAAAAGCAAACAAGGAATTACAAATTTTTCATTAAACACAAGGAAGAAGTACCAGTGCTCTGTACATTTAATATTATATCTGGTGAAACCCTGTTCAGAACAGAGATAAAGTGTGTTACATTAAATTTGCTGTGAGCTCGACCCTCTCAGTCTCTGACATTCCTCATTTTACCAACAAAGACAAATGAAAGAGCAGAAGTTGTAACATAACATTGATCGTTCTATCACTGTCAACTGCAAACAAAATAATTTACTTTGAATAGTTTTTTTTAAGTATCATTTATTACACTTTCTATCTCACCTGTTAATACCTAGCTACAATAACGGTTTCCAATATGAGAGCTATGTATCAGGTGGAAAAATGCATTTGTATTTTAATTAGATCTTAAATATTATTCTTGAGATCTTTTCCCCACAGAATAAAATAAAATTAACTTTTGAATATTATTAGTGTCCAGTTTTTAATTAAATTGTTACTTGCCAGGGCGCCTGGGTGGCTCAGTCAGTTAAGCTTCCAACCTCGGCTCAGGTCATGATCTCGTGGCTCATGAGTTCGAGCCCCGCGTCGGGCTCTGTGCTGACAGCTCAGAGCCTCGAGCCTGCTTTGGATTCTGTGTCTCCCTCTCTCTCTGGCCCTTCCCCACTCTCTCTCTGGCTGTGTCTCTCTCTCTCTCTCTCTGTCTCAAAAATAAATATTTAAAAAATTAAAAAAAATAAATTGTCACTTGTACTTCTAATTTTATCTAATGACATAAAATGACCTTACAAGATTATAGTGGATAAGGCTTTTTATAAAAATAGTTATAGTGAAGACACTGTAGAAGATAAAATTTCTACATAAAATGTTCTTGTGACTAAACATTCACTTCATATCCCAGATCTTATTTAGAATCAATACAATAAAAAGAAATTCTAGTCATTAAAATTTACTATAATGATTTTGAAAAAAGGCTAAAAAAATAGTTACATGAACTTACTTAAACATTTGAGAAAGAAATTTTCTTTCTTATGTTAATATAATAAATTCTTCTGTTTAAAATGCTCTTAATTCAATTTACACAACATACAGGTTAAAATATTTGGGGGAAATCAATCTAGATATATACATAAAACAGAAATATACATAAATTTATCTATTAAAGTGTGTGAACAAAACTTTTCAGATTTGGATTTTCTGAAAACATAGAGATCCTTGTTCATGACAATGGAATTTTGATAAATATGGACTTTATATGTTCAATGTCCCTATCCCTCTGTTCTCCTTTTATGTTTCTTTTTTAAGATAATTAATCAGATATTTATATCTATTTGTATATTTTTTTTTATTTTGGTAAGAACATTTAACATGGCATCTATCCTAAATAAATTTTTGAATGTGCAACACAGTATTATTAACTATAGGCACAATGTTGGATAGCAGATATATAGGACTTACTCATATTGTATAATGGAAAATTTATGCTCATTATAAAGCAACTCACTGTGACATATATAAACAAATATACTTAATTACATAATATATTATATATATATATGTATATATATATATACATATATATATATAATATAAAGTTAGGTTGTTTTGTGACATACCATTGCTGGATCCTAGAACAGTTCTATTTTTTTTAATTTTTTGAGGAATCTCCATACTCTTTTCCATAATGGCTATACTAATTTACATCCCCACCAACAGAGTACTAGGATACTTTTTTACTCTTTTCTCCAAATCCTCACTAACACTTGTTATCTTTTTTTTTTTTTTTTTTTTTTTTAATAATAACCATCCTAATGACTGTGAGGTGATATCTCACTGTGGTTTTGATTTGCATCTCCCTGATGATTAGTGATGCAGAGAACCTTTTCATACATTTTGGGCATCTGAATAACTTTTTTGGGAAGATGTTTATTTAGGTCCTTTGTCCATTTTTTAATCTTTTTTTTTTTTTTTTGCTAGTGAGTTGAAGAATACTTTGGATACTGATCCCTTATCGGGTGTGTGATTTGTTATTATTTTGTCCCATTATGTAAGGTTGCCTTTTCACTTTATTGATCATTTCTTTAGCTTTTAAGAATTGTTTTTTTTTAAGCTTGACATATTACTCCTTGTTTGTTTTTGCATTTGTTTCCTGAGTTTTTGGTGTTAAATTCAAAATCATTGTCAAGACCAATGTCTTACATAAGTTTTATGGGTTTAGGTCTCATCGTTCAGTTTTGATCTACACTGAGTTAATTTTTGTGAATGGCATAAGATAGGAGTCCAACTTCATTATTTTGAATGTAGATATCCAGTTTTTGCAGTACCACATAATTTTCCCATACTGTGTAAATTTGGCAGCCATGTCAAATGTCATTTGACCATATATGCATGTGCTAATTTCTGGGCTCTTGATTCTGTTCTTTTGGACAATATGTCTGTTTTCATTCCAGGATCATACTCTTTTCATTACTATAGCTTTGTAATATAGTTTAAAATCATGAGTGTGATTCTTTCCATTTTGTTTATTTTCAAGATCACCTTTTCCATATGGGGTCTTTTGTGTTTCCTTACACATTTAGAATTCTCTTTTCTTTTTCTGTAAAAAATGCCATTAGATTTTTGATATCGATTGCATTAAATATGTACATCGTTTTGGGTAGTATGGACGTTTTAACAACATTAATTCTTTCAATGAATGTGCCTTTTACCTTGGACTCTGATGTTAACTTCAAGAATTAGTATCAGAATTGAATTGAAAAGTGTTGTTGGACACCCAATTGGTATTGGGTAATTAGAAATTCTCGACTCTAAAACAGGGTTCATAAAATGCAGAAGACTTTTAAAAATGAAATCACCAATGATTTCTTTTTTCTTTTTTTCCGTTGTGATATGCATTCCAATTTTTTTTCAAATTTATAAATAAGAAATTAATTATAACTTGGTGGAATAGTTTTAATTTCTTGAGCTAAAATAAATTATATAATATAAAATTGTATATATACATTTTAACTCCATATTTTAATTATAAAAGTAATGATCATGTTAAAGACATGTAATATTCACATTTTAATTTTTTCTTTGTTTTACACAGAGTAAAGAACTATTTACCACTTACAATATGCCAGGCGTGGTGTTAGAACTTCATGTACGTTAATTTATTTATTGGTAACAATGAACCCCACAAACTAGGTACTCTTATTGTTCCCACTTAATTGATATAAAGACTGAGATTCAGGGAGGTTATATCACCTGTGGCCATAGAACAAAAATGTGGTTACCTTAGATTCATCATTAGACAATCAGACTTAAAAACTCATGCTCTTTACCACAAAGACATACTGTGAAAAAATTGTTCTATGAAATAGGTTTATCAGTAGCTGATTTAGTGTTTTGCATTATTTCTTGCAAATTTAGTTTATAATGACCATTGCTCTACTACATTCTTTCTTGAGATGTTACTGTCTTCTTTTTTTTGAGATGTTATTTTCTTAAATGGGAGACAATATTGTATTCTTCTGATAATTAAACAAGATCAGTCATGTTAAGTTTTTTGCATCAACCTGGGCACTAAATAAGCACTCAGTGTTATGTAACATACTTATTAATTTCAAGTCAGATAATTTTTCATTTGAATAATCTGCTTTCTATTGTGATTTGTTGTTTCCAAGCTTTACTCTATAGGTTGTTTTTTGTTGATTTTTATGTTTGTTTGATATTTCTCTTTGTTTCTCATATATATTCTTGTCAGGATATAGTTAATTTTAATAAATTTCAGCTGTGTACAATATTTACTTTCCCAATTAAAATAATTCCATTATGATTTTAATATTCAACATCTTTTACATTATAATTATGCCCATTTACTGAATTTGATATATATCTAATACAATTTCTTTTAAGTTTTAAATCTTTTAAAAGTTTTTACTTAAGTAACTGATAAACCTCATATTTATTTTGGTACAATGTATAAAATTGCTTTTTTTAAAGTTATTTATTTATTTTGAGAGAAAGAGTGTGAGCAGAGGGGTGGCAGAGAGAGAGGGACAGAGAGAGAATCCCAAGCAGGTTCCATTCTGCCAGCACGGAGCCTGATAGGGGGCTTGAACTCACAAAACCATGAGATCATGACCCGAGCCAAAACCAAGAGTCAGATGCTTAACTGAACATTTATTAATTGACTGATCCTTCTATTCTCTTAATACAATTGGATCCTCTCCTTTTCATTCATACATATATTTCATTCCTATGGAAACTGATTCATTCAATTGATTTCATTATTCTTAAATGATTGCTGATGTTTTGTCATCACCAATCTGTCCCTTTTTTTAATAAAATATTTTATCAGATTTATGGTATGTATTTTATTAATATAATTTTCAGAACCATTTTTCCAAGGTCCAAATAAAATTCTACTGGTATTTTATTTTAAACTCACATAAACTATAAATTAATTTAAGCAACAAGTATGTTTATAACATTTTTCATAAGCAATAGTACGGTATTTTTATCCATTTATTAACATAGTTTAAATATCCCATACATTATTTTAATTTTCAAAAGAAGTCTGTGGGGAAGGGCAGACATGCACAGCCTTGCATGGCTGCATAAGAGCTGGCCTGGGGCCTGGAACATTTCTTTACATGGAGAGAAGGAGCCTTCACAGACTGTGTGGGGCACAAAGACTTGTTTGAGAATATCTTTTCTTGTTCTAGGCTTTATGTGTAGTTTCTTATTTTGCTAAAGGCACATGACCAATCCCATTGCTGTATCTGTTCCCAGGAGGGAGAGAATGGAGTTCTACACCTGCAGCACAAGAGGAGTACATACAGACCATCTCCCAGCATCAGTTGTTGTGTGTCATTGAGGACCGATACTATTGAAGTTGATATTTCTCTGTCTCTTCTCTATCTGAATACTGCGTTGTTCTATCTAGTGTCTGAGTTGTGTCTTTCTTGGTGACCCTGACACCTGCAAACCCATGCAGTGGGTTGATATCCTGGGACTGCTCCTGGACTGGCTGCAGGCATTATTACGTTCTTTGTTCTCCACAGAGCAAGCCCCCCCCCCCCGCGGGGTGAGAATATAGGTATTTTGTTAGACAAAGCCTGTATAGTATATTAGTAGATCTATTTTACAAATGAAGAAATAATTGCTTTAAAAACTCTCAATTACTGTCTAATATCATAAAGCTATTTAGAAGTAATTTTTGCTCAGGTCCATTACTTTTTGACTCCAAACTTTATTCTTAGAGTCACCAAATTTTCTTTTTTACTTCTATAGTTACTGTAAGCATTCTATTTATTTTATCTTTGTATAATATTGTGTGGCTACTGTATGTATAGAATCTAAATCTTTTTAATGAAAAGCATGTCAATTTGCAAGACATCAGTAGATACAGATATCAAGGATAACAAGATGCACATATGGCTGGGAGAAACTAAAAACCAGCAATTAATATTTCTATTTCTGAACAACTATTAAGCATTGGAATTTTGATATTTAGTAGATAGAAGAGCTTGGTTGGGTCACACTTGAAATGAGATCATTTAAATTAGTTCAGACAGATTTCTAAGACACCTGCCTTTTTTTAACCTTGCAAAAATAAGATTGGATTGCCTATCAAATTGCTCCTGTCTTATAAAAAATTATTAATATCTAATCTAAAGAGAATGATTTATGTAAGTAAAGCAGTTTAAAAGAGAATAAAACATGAACATGGAGATAAAATGAAAGTCTAGATTTGTGCACTTTTCTGTGGAAAGTTAAAGGTCAAAAGGAGCATTCTTAGCAAAGACAATAAAATCACCACAGTAATTAATAATGTGCTCTAATCCATAAGCTATAATTTCACAATGGTGTCTTAATAGAATACAATATGATTCACCAGAGAACTTTTGGAATTAACCACTTATAAATTCAAAAAGTTTTATCAAACGGTGTTTCAACGGGACTATTATTTCTAATTCATTATTATCAGTACATTCAAAGAACGGATGCTTAAAGATTCTCTAATTAAAACTAGCTTATTCAAAAATACAAATACTAGCATTTCAAGGGTAGATAACACACACCCCACAGAGGATCTGCAAGGTACTTGCATGGCATGTCATAAAACAGCTTCTACATGATCAGGAATCAGTTCTTCTTTTCACATGACATCTCAAATTTATATTGACGAATGAATCATCACTATTTTGTTTTAAAGTGCATCTTGGTTTCCAATAACCATTGAGATAACCAAGTGCTGTTGTAGGCCCTTAGTTGGTCCTTTGTAATTCTGTACCTTATTAATAATGTACCTACTTAAGAACACAGAATAAGGTTTCTAGTATATATGAATTCAATAAGTGAAATAGAGTGACAAGTAACTCATTCTACATTCAGAATTGAGCATCTATTCTGTGTCATTTGGCATTTTGCAACAGCAATGTCATTCAGTAAAATATTGATATTGCGGAAAAATCAAAGACAATACACTATGAGGAATAAGACCAAGTCTTTACTGTCAGACAGGTTTGGATTTTGTCACTATTTTGTATAATTTTTTTCAAGTCAAATTTTTTTTTTTTCCAATGTTTTTTATTTATTTTTGGGACAGAGAGAGACAGAGCATGAATGGGGGAGGGGCAGAGAGAGAGGGAGACACAGAATCGGAAACAGGCTCCAGGCTCCGAGCCATCAGCCCATAGCCTGACGCGGGGCTCGAACTCACGGACCGCGAGATCGTGACCTGGCTGAAGTCGTACACTTAACCGACTGCGCCACCCAGGCGCCCCACAAGTCAAATTTTCTAAGCTCCTATCTCTTCATCCTTAAAATAGTAATTGTATGGGGCTCCTGGGTGGTTAAGCGCCCTACTTCCGCTCGGTCATGATCTCAAGGTTCCTGGGTTTGAGCCCCGCCCGCGTTGGGCTCTGTGCTGACAGCTCAGAGCTTGGAACCTCTTTCAGATTCTGTGTCTCCTTCTCTCTCTGCCCCTCCCCCACTCACACTCTGTGTCTGTCTCTCTCTCAAAAAAAATTGAACTTTAAATTCTTTTTCAAAAAAATAAATAAATAAAATAGTAATTGTACTACTACTACTATGTATTCAAGAGGCTGATTAAAACCAGTATGTGCTGCATGGCATGTAAAGTTTAGTAGAAAAGGATTATTCATTAATTGTGGGTTAATTTAAAATTTGGGGGGCATTAAGTAAACATAACCTCAATGATTGACTATAAATTCATCTGTAAATAAGATGTTTACAAAATAAATGCAAGAAGAAAAAGTCCTAATGATCTTTTTTTGGTGCTTATTGAATATTCTGTCTGTATCTTATATTTATTCAAGACCTTTACTCAAAAAGCTCAGTAAAAAGCTCTGAGAATAGACTAAATCATAAAATTCACGGCTTTGAAAAAAATATTGTCACTTATAATTCTTTGGCCAGTATGATTTTATCCTTGAGCTAACTTTTTTCTTTTCACCCTTATTTATTTTTGAGAGAGAGAGAGAGGCAGAGCACAAGTGGGGGAGGAACAGAGAGAGAGGGAGACACAGAATCCTAACCGACTGAGCCACCCAGACGACCTTGGGCTAACGTTTAAACAGAAAAATTACTAAGCAAAATAAGTCAGTCAGAGAAAGACAAATACCATATGATTTCACTCATATGTGGAATTTAAGAAACAAAACAGATGAACATAGGGGAGGGGGAGAAAAGAGAGAGGAAAGCAAATGGTAGGAGACTCTTAACTCTAAAGAACAAACTGAGGGCTGATGGAGGGGCTGGTGGGGGGATGGGCTAAATGGGTGATGGTATTAAGGAGGGCACTTGTTGGGTGAGCACTGTGAGTTATATGTAAGTGATGAATCAGTGAATTCTACTTCTAAAACCAATATTACACTACATGTTAACTAACTAGAATTTAAATAAAAACTTGAAAAAAAATAACAATAAGCTTTCAGAGCAAATAAAAATTAAAAAAAAAATAGAAAAGTTATAATCCAAATATTTTTGGAGGAAATACTAGATTGAAAGTTGAGGTAGAAATCTAATAGAATGGATTTCAGGAAAGGACAAACTGTTCCCCTGTATCCTTGTGCATTAGCATGCAAACTTAGGTAATGTCAGGGATACTTGAGTCCCATAGTCACAGTTGAACAACTGTAATATGAAGGCTAAGAGTTTTACTGCGATCAGGCTGGGGATAATTGTCAAAATTCCTAATCATGAAATTTCACTGCCATTTTCCAATCCTTTTCATCTTTGTTATTTTCTTCTTCTTCTTCTTCTTTTTTTAAGTTTATTATTTATTTATTTTGAAAGAGAGAGAGAGAGAGAGAGAGAGAGAGAGAGATAGCCAGGGAGGGGCAGAGACAGAGGGCGAGAGAATGCCAAGCAGGCTCCATTCTGTGCTCTCAGTGCAGTTCGTAGGGACCCACGAACCTTGAGAACATAACCTGAGCTAAAAGCCAAGAGTCTGAGGCTTAACCCACTGAGCTGCCCAGGCACCCCCATCTTTATTCTTTTCTAAATCACAAAATCAATAACAGAAAATTTAAATAATTGACTCTTCCCACATTATAATTTGGTTTGGGTAACAATTGAGTCGAAATTTATGTATTATTATGTTAAGAATGGCATTTCTTTAAAAAGATACAAAACACAAAAACAGAACAAAGAAACAACCCCTCTCAAATCTCATGTTATGTATCAAATCAAAAAATCCCTTTGTGTTATGTGTCAAAAATGTTATGTGAATGTGGAGAAAATTCACATCTTGAGTAGTGTAGAGTGCTGTTTTGTTCAAAATTTTACTTAAGATATTGGATAAAGAAAGGTTAAATAATCTCTGGGTGTTTATAACACATCAGTTGTGGTCACTTGTTTTTATCTATGGACATAAAGTAGATAATAAAGTTTGGGTCAAGTATCCATATGCATAAAATAAACATAGACACATCCATATTGGCACCAATAAACCTTTAAACAAACTTGCCTTCGTTGTGAAAAATACATTACAGGCTTTATGTTATCTATAGCGTTATGCTATACTAATCTAATTCACCCACTGATATATTGATTTCATACTTCAGTTTACTTACATGGCCATATTCTAAATTATAGAACTTATTTTTTTACTAGATATCAATTAAATGATTTTTTTACCTTTAATTTATTATACTATGGTTTATTTCAAATTGAAATGGATAAAGTACCACTCTCTTCAAATAACTAATGCCTTTTACCTTATGATCCAATAAATTAATGCTTTTTTGATGGGTGTGTATGCTGCTTTTCCAAACTCAATAGGAAGTTGTGAGTGCTTTTATGGAGAGGCAATATTTTCTCTTGTTCTGAATTTCTCAGAGGATCAGCAGTTAATATAGTATTTTCTGTAACAATTAAATTAAAGTGCTAGAGATTTGTTTCTCCATATGTTCAATTTTTTTGATTAAGTAATGCCTTAAAGGACAATTTTAATATGGTAAGTGCACTACCTGCATGAGCCAGACTTCATCTGTTAAATGATGAGTGGCTTCCTGCCATTACGTTTTCATGCAAAATGATGGTTATATGAGCCTTATGAAATAGAGAAAATATATTCGTCTGTGAAAAGCCAATCCTGAAAGATAAATACCAAAATAACGTTGCATTGTCATACAGAAAATAAATAAATAAATAAATAAATAAATAAATAAATAAATAAAAATTATAGAAAACAAAGTGTGGTGTAACCTATAGAAAATAAAGTGGCATCATTTATGAAAGGAAAGATGAAGCCAACACATTTAATGTTTCTAAAATAAAAGCCTTCATAATGTGGTATTCATATGTCATTTCATATTTTATCTAAATTTGAGGAGATTCCTGTTAAACCAAAGCATGGGTAGTAGCCGTTTCACTATCATGTGTGACACTGACTTTGAAATCAAGGCAAATCTGAAAGGTTAAGCAAAGGCTTTCCAAACATTTTCACATTATTTTTAGAAAATTCTATAAGAGAAAGTCAAATTCTTATGCATAGCAATATTTAAAAGTCTTTTACTTGTGGGATTGATGGGGTTATTGGCACCATCTGAGCTGTGAGCACAGAGCCTGATGCGGGGCTTGAACTTATGAGCTGGGAGATCATGACCTGAGCCGAAGTCAGCCGCTTAACCGACTAAGCCACTCAGGCACCCTTGGAAGAATACATTTTTTTTTTTTTAACGTTTATTTATTTTTGAGACAGAGGAGACAGAGCATGAATGGGGGAGGGTCAGAGAGTGGGAGACACAGAATCGGAAACAGGCTCCAGGCTCCGAGCTGTCAGCACAGAGCCCGACGCGGGGCTCGAACTCAGGGACCGCGAGATCTTAACCTGAGCCGAAGTCGGCTGCTCAGCCGACTGAGCCACCCAGGCGCCCCGGAAGAATACATTTTTAAAAGTCGAATTTATCTCAGTCTCCAAACAATAGGCAATACATGACTATAATCCCTCAAAAAAAAAATGGAACCACTTATGATTCCTGATAAGCCCTACAATTTTCTTCTGTCAAAAAGTGGTTTCTAGGTAACAGTACAGCCTTGCAGCCTCCTTGAACTAAGGAGACAATCAGAGGTTGAGAAAGCAGATGTACCTATAACTTGCTATAGAGTACCAGAGAGGAGGAAGGTACATGAGAAAAAAACAAAAAACAAAAACAGAAACAAAAAAAAAAAATAAAAAAAAACCAAAACCAAAAAACAAACTCTAAAACTGAATGGGTTTCCCTTTGGATCTGTTGTGCAATAATAAGCTTCAGATGAATAGGATAAAATCCCAATGGGATGGCAAAGAAGGACTTTAGAGACACAGGTTGAATAATTCTCAGAGCTCATTCTGAGTTGGGAGTCATTCTAGTGCTGACTAGTCAGGGTGGAGAATTCTCATTAAACACCTGGTGCATTTAGTGGACAGACGATAAGAATCATGCCCGAGTAAACCTGAATTATTCCTAGATAGAAACCTGTTCTTCACTCATACTAATGAGCTTCAAAAGGATCCAGATAATTGATAAATATCATGACTGCCTAAAAACACAAAACCATCTATATTGTTTAAAGAATACGATACTCAGAACTCAATGATGTAAAATTGACTCCAGTCAATATCTACTAGATATGTACAAATTCTTCTTTTTAGCTTGGAATGTGGAAAGCTACAAGGCAAGTTTACTTTCACCCTAACAATGAGAGAAATCTGGACAATCTGCAAAATCATATGTTTTGTACCCAAGAGAGACACTGAGGTTGCAAGACAATAGGCAGAATGAATTCTGAAGGATGATGAGCCTTCAGAGAGAAAACGAACAAAAAACTGATCAGAGAAACTAAGGGTATAATACCAAGTATGTATTATATATGCAATTTTTGTTTCAGAAGGATAATAGAGAATGAGGTAGAAGAGACATGTGAAAGATAATGGGTAAAATTCTCCCAAATTAATGAAAAACAAATTTCAGATCCAAGAAGCTCAGAGAATTCCAAGCAAGGTAATAATTAAGAAAAAGACACCAACATACATCAGAGCAAGACTCCTGAGAAACAAAGATAGAGAATTTGTTTTTAGTTAACAAGTCATTATATACAGAAGAAAAATGAAAATAATAAAATCCTATTGCTAGCCAAGACATAGAAATAGTGACCAGATTTACCCCACTTCTTGAAACAACTATTAAAGAGAGATTAACTATATGGAACAAAGATATTCAAGACATTAGGGAACAAAGAATGATAATCCTTCGAAGACAGGTAAACCTTGCAATTTCTCAGCTTACTATCTGCAAAGATTCTTCAATACATACTATGCTAAAAATACTTTATTTGCAATCAGCTTTGATTATCTCTGAAATGTAAGAAGTAAAATTGCCAAATCACCTTATATATATTTTCAAGGCTTTTGAAACAATTTAACAAATTTCTTTTCAGATTGGTCAAACCAATGTATATACACATCACTAGTACCTGAATGCCTTCTTTTCAAATTTTTATAATTGCCTTGTTTTTGTTTGCTTCCAACATTTCTTGCAAGGGAGAATTCTATCAATTTTTATCCCAAAGCCTAACCCAACCCCTAAAATATGCAGGAGGTGGCATTCAGTAAGGCTTTATAACTCAGTACATACATAACAAACATTACCTGCAAGTGCCGATTTATACCGTATAACCTCTGAACAAAGTATCTCTGAGCTCAGAAAGAAGTCATGCATGTTATTATCAGCTAAGTAAAAAGTATCCGAAGAGATGGCATAAATCTAGGTGTTTTAAGGAGGAAGGACAAAATAGTAATCAATGGCACATCAATTAATAAAGGGAGGCACTGATAACACTTGAGCTTGCCCTTGAATGAGCATGAAATTTCAGTGTGCACAATGGAGCTTCAAAAGCCTGGAATGTATAATATTGCTTTGAGAATTGCAATTAAATGGATAGGATTTGTGTTGGGGAGTGGCTGTGATGCTGGCTGAAAAGTAGGTCAGGGAGATAATTTATAGGTGTGAAACCAAACCAAGGAGCTGAGACTAGATCTGTGCTTATCATTTGTTTATTTGTTGGTTGGTGGTGATGGTGGTATCTTTGTTTAAATAGTAGAAAGAGAGGATATATTTGTGTTTATGATATTGATTTTTTATTAATTTCTTAACACTATGAAGAATATATTGCCTGTGAATGGGATGAGACAGGATGGATATTAGGAGGCTACTAAAATGATTTAAATAAAATGTCATTCAAGCCTACACTAAGTTACAGCATAACTTATAGTGTAAGTAGACTAGCACAGTATTGGGTTAGGCATCCAAACAGATTTCTCTAGTTTTTCTTTTAACGATAATAAAATATGTTTCTTTGGCTCTTCTGATTCTTAAGATTGGTCTCAATTGTTTATAATTCCTTAGCCATGATAAAATATCATTTATTATTTACAAGGTCTGACTCAGTATGGTTTTGTGCTATAGATTAAGAATTTTCGGGCGCCTGGGTGGCGCAGTCGGTTAAGCGTCCGACTTCAGCCAGGTCACGATCTCGCGGTCCGTGAGTTCGAGCCCCGCGTCAGGCTCTGGGCTGATGGCTCGGAGCCTGGAGCCTGTTTCCGATTCTGTGTCTCCCTCTCTCTCTGCCCCTCCCCCGTTCATGCTCTGTCTCTCTCTGTCCCAAAAATAAAATAAAAAACGTTGAAAAAAAAAAAAATTAAAAAAAAAAAAAGAATTTTCTATATGCTGGTTTGTGTCTCCCGGCAAATAAGTAATGCTATAGTAGGAGAATGTTGTCAACAGAAAATGATCAGTGATGCACAAAATTGAGGAAAAGATAGTAAGAAAGCAATCATGATTGTGTTTTCATAACCCAAGACAGTAAAGTTAATCATTGCTGCAATGATCTGGGTTCTAAGTCAAATAAGTAACTACCACTATTAATGGAAAGATTATTTAGGGGAAAATATACAGATCAGTTAGCCACTGAATCAGAAGTAATGAGAAAACAATGGATTTGATGCTTTACTCTTCATAGAGAAATAATTTGGAGGATGTGGGGAATAGAAAATATTAGTAAACCAGAATTATATTGAAATCAGATGTGGAGTGAAAGAATGAAACATGTCTTTATGTTTTTTTCCCCACTTTATTTTGTTTTTATTTTTTTTAATTTTAATTTAAGTTCCAGTTAATTAACACATACTGTAATATTAGCTTCATGTGTGCAATTTAGTAATTCAACATTTCTGTACAATAGAGTGCTCATCATGACAAGTGTACTCCATAATCCCCATCACTTAAATCACCAGTCATCTCATCCACCTCCCCACTGGTAACCATCAGTTTGTTCTGTATAGTTAAGAGTCTGCTTCTTGGTTTGCCAGCCTCTTTTTTTTCCCCTATGCTTGTTTGTTTTATTTCTTAAATTCCACATTATAAGTGAAATCATACGGTATTTGTCTTTCTCTGACTGACATTTTGCTTAGCATTATATTCTCTAGCTCCATCCATGTCATTGTAAATGGCAAGATCTGAATGAAACATGTCTTTAAATTGATAGTAGAGTTTTATTTTTTCCTTTAGATATCCCTTTATTATACTTAATTGCAAGTATACCAACATTAGTCAATCTTACATAAAATGATATATTGAGAATAAATTATGAAATCTGTTGCATAGAAAAATTGGGTAATTTGCAATCACTCATTAGACATAATCAAGCAAGTTATGTACTAAAACAATATATTTTTCATTTTAAAAAAAGCCCAAAAAGAAAGTATTAGAAGATTATCTGAAAAGGAGTGAAAATACTACTTCTGTTAAAGTAGCTAACTAGCTCTCTAGCTTTTTTTTTTTTAATGTTTATTTAATTTTGAGAGAGAAAGAGCTTGAGCAGGGGAGGGGCAGAGAGAGAGGGAGACACAGAATGAAGGAGGCTCCATCCAGGCTCTGAGCTGTCAGCACAGAGCCCAATGTGGGGCTCGAACCCAAGAACCATGAGATCATGGCCTGAGGCCAACCAACTGAGCCACCCAGGTGCCCCCTCTCTAGCTATTTATTGTGCCTGTGTGTAATACTTGATGACTGATAGTCATTAATGTGAATCCTATGTTTAATTTAACCTAAGAAAAGAATTGAGAAGTTAAGTGAGAAAACAATTGGGAAGTTATGGTTTCCAAATTCAAAGAAACTAAGTTCACTAATCAAAGAGGCTATCAGGGTACAATCCTATTTCAGAGAATATCAAATTTAAAGATTTTAGGGTTTCTTTTAAATTTAAATTTTACATAAAGAAAAATATAATTTACTTACAACAATTTTTATTCTTGAACACTAAAGGCTTACAATATAACATTAAGTAAAGACAATACATAAACTTAATGTAACCTATTTCCCAAATTAAAAAAAACATACATTTTTTGGGGGGGCGGTGTCTGGGTGGCTCAGTTGATTAAGCATCCAGCTTCAGCTCAGGTCATGATCTTACAGTTCATGAGTTTGAGCCCCGTGTCAGGCTCTGTGCTGAAAGCTCAGAGCCTGGAACCTACTTCAGACGCTGTGTCTCCCTCTCTTTCTGCTCTTCTTCTGCTTGCACTCTGTCTCTCTCTCTCCTTCAAAAATAAATAAACATTAAAAAAATTTTAAAAATTATGTAAAAAATATATACATTTCATCATTTATTTATAATTTATATAATCAAACAGACTACAAAACTTTCCATACTCCTTCTCCTCCTCTTCTACAAGTTCCTCCTCTTGTTTTTCATCCTCATAATTATTGTCTCTGGGAGGTAAAACCAAGCAGTTATTCAATCATTTATTCATCTGTTTATACATTTTTAACTTAACAATGGACTGTGTAAAAAAAATCGATATAACATTTAAAAAATGCATTTATCAATTAGTTTCATTTTGCAAACACAGAAAACAGGAAAATTTTTAATTGCATCGATTTCAAAAACTACCTTACAATAGAATGGATAGTGGGGATAGCACTCACATATCCTGAAACCTTTCTGAAAATAATTTTGATATAAATACAACCTATAACCAATACCTTAATATAATTTTCCTGTAAAATAATAATTTCTTACACAGACAGTATTAGGTCTTGATTAATAAAAGATTATCTTTTTTACCACCTAAATCAAACTAAAAGGGAATCCATTAGTAAAATTCTGGGCTAGCCGAAGCATAAATAAAAAATAAACTCTCTGAAGAGCAGGGACTCTAGAACCCTTCGAATATGTTGTCTGAATTCTCCCAGGTATTTTCGCAGCAGTGAAATGGAGTCTGACTGTTTAAGGATGATATTTCCGCAGCTTTGTGATAATGTAAAGTATGTAAGCCACTCTTTCTTATGTTGTCTTTGGTTTGGAAAACTCTAGGGAATTACTTTATCAAGCCTGATTAGGGTAATGTGTGTATTATCAATGAATCATTCACTTTGACCAGAAGAGTGAAGGAGCTCATACAATGAGGCTGCCGATCCCTTTTCCATTCTTCAAATTAAAGGCTACTTCAGAGGAGAAATAGTGCTAAGCTTAGAAATTAACTAATGCCCACTTATAGGTTTGAACTAAGTTTCCCATATATGCTAACTACGGCTTTGAACTATATGACTATTACTTTTTAATAAAGGAAGAATTGATTGAGAAAATTCTTAATGAAATCATATGGACTTTATACAACAATGAGATGAAACAAATATATACAAGTTCTAATGAAATAAAACTGTACTTCAGTGGGCGCCTGGGTGGCTCAGTCGGTTAAGCATCGGACTTTGGCTCAGGTGGTTATCTTGTGGTTTGTGAGTTCAAGCCCCACATGGGGTCTGTGCTATAGCTCAGAGCCTGGAGCCTGCTTCTGATTCTGTCTCCCTCTCCTTCTGTCCCTCCCCCACTCATGCTCTGTCTCTCTGTCAAAAATAAATAAACAAAAAAAAATTTTAATGCACTTCAGATTACTAAAAAGGTCAAATATTTGACTTGAATTCTATTAACCCAAGAACAAACAATATACCTTGGGATATTCATCATTTATTTAAGGTCACTATTTATAGAAATGGATTTCAACAGATAAAGATAAAAGTAATGGTGAGAAGGGGTGGGTCCATAAGGCAATGTCAAAGTCTCTTATGAACAGCAAAATTCTGTTATAATGATATAATACTACCTATTTCACAAAATCCTGTAAAGATCAATCACTATGATCTTCTCCTCTATCTCTCATTCAAAGCTTTTGCTCTAGCATTTCTCCAAGTTCTCTCTTATGTCATCAGTTTTCCCCTTTTACTGTATATTATTCAAAAGCATACACACATACCCAGTTTTGCCCCCCCATATTATTTACCCAGAGAAACTTTCTTGACTTTAAATACCCCTCTAGCTATTGTCATTTGTCACCTCCTTTAGAGCAAAGCTCTTCAGAAGTTTTCAGTATTCAATCTTCAATTCCATTTCTCGAATTGTTTCTTGAACTCACTACACGTACACTTCCTTCCTACTACTCCAGTGGAATAGCTCTCCTAAAAACCAGCAAAAATCCCATGGTTGTTAAATCCAATAATCAATCCTCAGGTTTCATAATATTTGAATTATTGATAGCTTTGATGCAAGTGATCGTTCGTATCTATTTCACTTAGTTGTCAATACAACATGTTCTCTCTTTTTCTCTTGGAATGCTCCTTCACAGTCAATGTTGCTAAATGTTCTGTATCTCCTAGTCTCTGAGGTTGGTACACTCTAGACTCAGTTCTCAGTCTTCTTTCACTGTCTACAGTGTTTATTTCTTTTTTTTTCTTTGCAGACCATTTCATTCAATCTCATGTTTATAAAAATTCTCTGATAATTGTTACTCTATGTGTTATTTCCCTTGGAGACCTCTTCTTTGAATTCCAAACTTGGACATCTAGCAGTTTCAATAATACCTATAATAGCTTTCTGTCCCTGTTTCTGCTATTGCTCTATAATTATTTCTCAAAAGCAGCCAAAATTAACCTTTTGAACATTAAGGTGAATCATTTCCTCTGCTTAAAAAAAAAAATCTCATCCCGAGTAGAAACAGAGCATTTTAAATGATGCAGACAGATATCATTTTTCTTCTCCTACCATATTCCTCCTTACTCCCTCACTCACCTAGAACACTGCCCTCCATGCGTTGCTATTCTTTATATATGCCAGTAATACTCTTGTTTTAGGACATTTAATTCCCTCTGCTTGAAAGTATCACACAGGGCTTGCTTCCTCACCTCTTATACATCATTACTTGTTATCACCTCTTCAGAAAGGCTTACCCTCATTTAAAAGAAAACATGTCTTCCAGGCAAGCCCTATTAGCATATCTTCAGTTTATTTTTTCCCATAGAACTTCTTTCCTTCTCACTGTCTATTGACTTTATTTTTGCTTGCTTTTGATCTCCTAACTAGGTAATATATTTGTTTAGAATTTAACATGAATGGAGCTGGCATGACCTTTCCCTTTCCTTCTACCTAAGGAGGGTTAAACCAGATACTATTTACAGTTGTGCCTTCAATATTCTATGATTGTTATTTCCAGTAGGTATATTATTTTGGTAGCTTGCTCTTTGAATTAACTTCGTTACCAAAACACAGAAAATGTGCTTCTTTCAGGATTACAACTGTCACTGCAAATGAAAATGATGACAAGATATCAAAATGCCATCTATAAAAAATTACTAAGTAATTTCAGTAAATCATATCTAGATCATTATACAATGGGTTCCTAAGAGTCTCATTACCTTCATGTGAATTGCTATTTACTGCTCTATTTAAAAAATGCTAATTTTATAAAATTCACTTTGAGTATCATTTTTTTGTATATTTGCCAAACAAAACTAACATAAAGTCTCTATCTGAATTTGTACAACCTTTTAAGTTTCTGAGCTTGTTACTTTTGATTTGAAAAAGAAAATTACCTGCAAAATGTAAATAATGTTCAGTAGTTAATCAACATATAAACATAAAGCAAATATATCTCCATATGTGCAATGCTTCTAACATTTGTGTTAAACAAGATAAGATTATGAATATGAACATGGATTTATTGGATTCTTGGTAGTATGAATCAATTGCCCTTGTGAAAAACCAGTTGCAGCAAAATTATAAAATATTTACTCTGCAAAATAACATCCTGGGTGCATCAAGTTCAATAAAAGAGCCACATAACCTTATCCTGTTTACATGCACGTTTCATTAAATGCTAAATAATTTAATACGTATGTGCAATTCAAAGAATGTAGATAGCTCTGCTGTTTCTCCACTCATTCCAATTTTATTGACTCTGCCACCACTCAAGTAAACCTTTGTCAAAGAATAATAAAGTGTTGTTTATTGCCCATCTTGCTTATCACAGTTTAATTCTAACATCACAGGTGCATCAAATAAGAACATACAAGGAAAAGCAAATGCATATTATTCACTCCATTCTTAATTTACTTTACAAGTTTCAAAATAATTCAAGACCCCGTGATATTCCCATCTGACTAAATTTGAAGAATATAGGCCATTTTATTGTATGAATAAACAATTCATTCTTTGGTAGAATATTATGCCTTCCAAATTTTGTATATTTTATATTTTAAGTATGGTCATTTTCTTTGTCACAAGACAGAATATTTGAATTGAATTCTATTTTTCCTTCAGTCTCCTTCAGTGCTTCAGTCTTTCCTTCTCTGTGTTTAATCATCAGTAGAATTAATTTTTCTCCATCATGTTTCTTCTTTTCCCTTAGAACTTCCAATAGCCTTTGTCAAGTCCTTGTTACCTCATCTATAAGCAAAATATTCTACAAACTCTTTTCCTTTTCTTAGTCTTTATTTTTTCACATCTTGTTTATTTTAATACTTCTTCATTAGTGCAATATTTTCACTCCAAACCCATTACAGACATTTCAAAATCTAACCTGAGTCCATCATTGTTGTTCTTTAGTAATCTCTTTATGAAGAATCATTTGTTTTAATAATAATAATAATAATAATAATAATAAATAGTCACTTGTTTAAATTATAAAAATAAATAGGTAATAATAAAAAAAACTAAATATCTCGTTTCTGTATTTAAAAAAAAAGTTATATCTAAACTTTGGTTTATGGCACATCTTCCCCTTTATCCTTCTCATATCATTCTTTTTTTTTTCTAAATAGATATCTTTTTTTAATGTTTATTTATTTATTTTGAGAAAGAGAGGGAGGGTATGCAGGTCGTGGGAGGGTCAGAGAGAGAAGGAGAGAGAAAATCCTAAGGAGGATTGTGCTGTTAACATGGAGCCTGACACAGGGCTGATCTCACAGTTGGTGAGATCATGACCTGAGTCAAAATCAAGAGTTGTACACTTAACCAAGTGAGCCACCCAGGAGGTCTTTTCTCATATCATTCTAATAGTTCAAGTCCATTCTTGGATCTCCTCATAAACCATAATGGAAAAAACTAAGAATGATCGATCTAGCAATAGGAAAGAAATCAAAGTTACATATTTGGAAATGAGGAAGTAGTTGTATAAAACATTACAGTTACTTCTCTGACTTCATTTGGAATATAAATTTAGAAATTAAATAGAGCATACAATTGTCAACCTCACACTACTCTTCTTATTTGCTCCTGTATTTCTTTTATAAATACCAGAACATGATTTTTGTTCATACTAAAACCTTCACCACAGAATTTGGTTGGACTTATCTGCATTCTTTGAATAAAATGTTCATAATAATATCTTATTTTATACTAATTTGTCCAGTTCATATTTTCATTTTTATATTATAACTTAGTCTCCATCTAAAATTTCATTGAGTCCCATTTGTGATTTATTTTTATTCTTTTGCTAATTCAATTTTTCCTTCTATACCACATTTTTTTTTTAATCTCAGTCAGTAGGTTAACTGCAAGATAATAATAGCCTGTGGATATCAGAGTGGAAATATCGAAACAACCTGGGTGTTTGTTGATTTTGTTAAATTACTGAAATAACTAACATGGGGTTTTAAAGTTTGTTTTTACTTTTTTAATGGTTAAATAGGTGATTCTGTCAATAATATAGTTAGTAGTGGTAGAGAGGGGCTCTATTATAAATTATTTAATAAATCAATTGGGATTGAGTGTTTGAGAATTTTCTTCAACATGGAAGCCTAGAGAGTTGCTGGATAAGTGGAAAAAAATTCAAAGGAGACAGGTTTCTTTAGATAGACAAAAGGAGCCTTGAAAAGGTAATTGAAAGGATTACCACTGTGCTGTAATGAGGCATTGGCGAGTAGTAGTCTATACTTTAAAGGACTCCAGAGAAAGTAATATTCTCAGACAAATGCTGGATTAGAACACGATTTTGTTTGAGAACACATAATGAGGTTTGGAGAACACGGTGGAAGATGTAATGGGAGTCCAAGAGACATGGAATTTTTAATAAAATATGAAGTACAAAGAACATAAGAGATGAAAATACGGGTTATAATGGATGATTGAAGAGGTTTAGATTTAAGATGCTGAGTTAAAGAAGCTGGTAGAATTATTTATGGAAAACTGGTAGAATTATTTATGATCTCTTAAAGGAAGTGGCTTATTTTGGAGAATCCATATTTTAAAACTTGTGAGCAAGACCATTTGTGACTTGAGTGAGGAAAAGTCAGATAGAAGAGAACTTAAGATCTGTGGGCATCCCTTATAATTACCTGTAAAAGGTATTACCGAAGGAACAAATTTTCTAACTACTAGCATTTGGAGCTCCAAAAATTTAGTTTAAAATCGAGTGTATATGGGATTCTTTTAGATTCCTTTATAGACACGGTGTTAAATGCTGATAAATTGTCAACTAAGTCAAAAATATACTGTTTCAAATGCTTCTGACAATGGTGCAAGAGTAAGACATTACATTATGTCTCTATATAATTCACTCATGGGGTTATTAAAGAGAGAAAATAAATAAATGAATCTATCTTGTGTCCAGGCAAAAACAAAATTTTTAGGTTAGTACTTTCCCTGTTACATTAACTTAATTAAATGGGCGTATATAATTGATCCACTGTCCCTAAAGAAGATTTTAATAGGATTCTGTCTCACAAGTGTTCTCTTTTTTTTTCCCTTTTTTTTTTTTTTTTCTCCTTTGCCATAATAGCAGAAGCTGACTGGTATTGATAATCTTTTCAGATGGGGTTTTCAGAATAGTAGGTTTTTAGGACTCATCTGCAGCCAATTTGACCTTTTAAAGATATTGAAATGATTATAGCATCACTTTGATTAAAAATCTTCAATGCCTTCCCAACTTCCCAATACTCCTGGTGGGGGGCGGGAGGGGCGGGTTGACACCAAAGTTCTTAAATGTGTTATGTTGTACTACAGGGAACGGGATTGGCCTATTTGCCCAGACTCATGTCACCTCTTTCCATTTGATGTGTTCTAACTACTTGTTGTTGGTTGTTCATAATTCTCCAAGGGTCCATTTTTCATCTAGTCTCCAGCATCTGTACATGCTGTTCTCTCCAAAGACATAGCATTTTTCATCCCCTCATCTTTTCATTTTATCACCAAGCTAACTCTCATTCAACTTGAGATCTGAAAATGCAGATGGTGTTATTTCATAGTATGCTCCCTAAGAAACTTAAGTTGTTTTGACACATGGTCTCATAGAATTCTGAATACATATCAGTCTGTAATTACACACTAATTATTTGATATCTGTCTGCCTCACACACTAGAAGTTCAATCAGTTAAAGCATTGTTTATTTGTGTGCATGTAATTTAGTCACTTTAAATTCTTAACACTTAGCATAATATTTGACCAGATTATCAAATGATTATTTCATATAGGTATATCAACTAATATCTACCAATAGCGGTGCATATTCCAACAACTCCACTTTATACATTTTAAGAAATTATTAAAGATGCATAAATATTCATAAGAAGGATGCTTTGATAGCATTTTTATGAAAGGAAAAATTATGACAAATTCAAATTCAGCAACATGGGATTGGATTTTTAAAAATTGATATTTAATCCAGCTACACAATGAAACTTCAAACAATTAAAAAATATGCCATGGATGGGGCATCTGTGTGGCTCAGTCGGTTGAGCGTCCGGCTTTGGCTTAGGTCATGATCTCACAGTTTGTAGGTTTGAGCCCCGCATCGGGCTCTGTGCTGACAGCTTAGAGCCTGGAGCCTGCTTCGAATTCTGTGTCTCCCTCTTTCTGCTCCTCCTCCACTCATGCTCTGTCTCTCTCTCTCTCTCTCTCTCTCTCTCCTTCAAAAATAAATAAAAACATTTTAAAAAATATGCCATGGAAACTAAAGGCTAATTATTTCAAAACATATCTATCCATCCGTTCATCCACCCCATCCAATCATTATCTTCTGTAATAGATACAAATGAAATGTAAGCATGGAGTTATGTTTGTACTTTTTATATTTTCTAATATTTAAATACTATTTAGAGGGAAAAATAAAATATATTACATTTTTAAAATAATAAGAGAAACATCATGCAAACCACTCTATTAATTATATTTTTCAAGTGTTTTTTTAGATAATCTTCTATCCTTAAAGTTGACATGTTTGTGTAGGCAAGAATTATGTTCTTCACTTCTGAAATCTCAACTATGATTATTATACATTTGACCTAAATAAATGCTGTTTGAATACGTACACATCAGCAGATATGAGTATATATATTGCTGAAAAGCAAGATTTTCCAAAGGTGTTAATATATCAAGAATGACGGAGTTTTATTTTATTGAACTAGGCAATAGGGGTAGAATTTCAGCATCTGTTCTTAATTATAATTAATGTATTCTGAGTAACTATAATCTGGAAATATGTAGAATGGATACCTAAGACTCAGTGATAAATCAACCCATGAAAAAAAATGATCTGTACCTCATGGTTGAGTCCTGAGTAGGTATTAGGTTTACACCACACTCTTCCCCCTAAGAAGTCCCAATCGTATTACTTTTTGTACTTTGTATTTTGTATTATTATGGAGATAAGTTATCTAATGTTTGTCTGGGTGAAGTGAGAAGTTTGAATATCTGTTGTAAGAGGGTGTTATTAAAATGAAAGTAGTAGATATTAGTCCTTTATGAAGTACAGGCAAGTCTGTAAAGAGTATGTTTGAAAGATTATTTTGATTTTATTCTTTATAAACCTGGCTAGGTCATTCTATAATACTCATAAGATACTATTTTGAATGTATTAGTTAAAATGCAAATGTGTTACCTGAGATTAGTACAAGCTTTGCCATTTTTGTTCATTAGCATGTTAATCTGAACCAGCTTGTCAGATTAATCAACATTTGGGCATTACAGTATTTTTAGTGTATAGAATAAGATAACAATTAAAACAATTATATTAAAAAAGTTCTTGCAAAAATAAATATATAGAGGATTTTTGTCCTTGAAATTTTCCAATAAAATGTTCATTATGTCTCTACTTTTTTCCATTCTTTGTTTTCAGGAGATTCAAAGACATAGAAGAATATAGACTATAATATATGTAGTTCTTAAGTACACCATGAAATATATTAAATATTTTGTTGGCATTGAATTCACTGATTTACAACCGCAACTCCCCCCCACCCCCCCACACACATACACATAAGGTAGGTTTTATAGTTTGTATTTTACAAAGACGGTATAAGCACAGGTAAAGTAAATGAGACTCAGCCAAGAATGAATAAGTTTAAAACCATGTACTATTACTTCAGAATGTCTTTTTAAAATTCTATGATGTCAATTAAATAAAAGAAAACAAGTTTTTAGTGATTCAGCTCTTAAATAATCTAAAACCATAAAGAAATAATAAATAAATATGAGTATGCTGAATTTATAGCACAGTATATGCAATTTTATGTTTTTCAAAATAATATTATTTGATCCATTCTTAATTTTAGAGAAAAATCTTGCTATTCAACATCATGATAGATATCCAAACATAGTTACAGAATGGACTCAAGGTGATAAGCCCTTGAAAGGATTATAATGTGATTATTCTGCAAAGATAAAGTGAAGCAAATATGATTATCTATAACAAGTTTAACAAATGATGAGTATGTGCTCACACAGGATGTCCTACATAACTTCAAGCTACAATAAAAGTACAAATAAATGATTTAAGATGGTAGTTGTACCATAAATTCAGTTAGTAAAAAAGTTGTACTTATTTTGTAAAATCTGCCTTATTTTGCACATGTTGAAGTATTGTGTAATTTTTCTATCCCATTTAGTCAATTTAATTTTTTTTTAATGTTTATTTGTATTAGATAGAGAGACAGACAGACAAACAGTGTATGAGCCGGGGAGGGGCAGAGAAAGACAGTAGTAGAATCTGAAGCTGTCAGCACAGAGCCCTATGCAGGGCTAGAATTCACCAGACATGAGATCATGACCTGAGCTGAAGTCCGACGCTTAACTGACTGAGCTACCCAGGCGCCCCATTATTTAGTTAATTTTTAAAGTAAATTTTAAAAGGGAACATAGATATTAAACTATGACCTTCAATATACACAGATTGGCTTGGTTTAAAGATTATTAGACATTATCTAACTTAGGTGTAAATTAGATCTAAATAAAGATATATGTGTCCAATATATTATATTTAGGTAATATAATTAGGGCATATCCTTTTATAAATATAGATATTCAGATATATGGATGGTAGATAGGTAGATAGATAGATCTGTAAATCTATATGTATAAAATCTTTGTCTCTGTTTCTGTCACAGAGCTCCTAAAACCCTGATTTCCTAATTGATAAGAGCTATAGAGGTGTCTTTGTTACGTTAATGAGGCAACTTTTGGAAAAGCACCTAAGAAAGGGAGATCCTTGCTCTTAGAATCAATGTTATGATTAGAGGGTTTTTGTCCCACCCCCAACCTCCATCTGGGGAGCAGAGAGGTGCTGGAGGTTGACACTAGCACCAATGGTCAATGAGTTAATCAAACATGCCTGTGTAATAGATCCTCCATAAAAACCCAGTCAAGGAAAGTGGTAGAAGAAGAAGAAGGCATAGCAGCTCCATACCCTTTTTCCATACCTTGCTCTATGCATCTCTTCTGTGTGCTTGTTCCTGAGTTATGTCCTACCATAATAAATGAGTAATCTAGTAAGTAAAATGTTTATCAGTCGTTAGCTACTCTAGCAAATTAGTCAAACCTGAGGAGGGGTTTCTGGGAACTTCTAATTTATAGCCAGTCAGAAGTACAGGTAACAGTCTGACATTTCCACTGTAACATGAAGTTGAAGGAGGAGGTCATGGGAACCCCCAACCTGGAACCAGTTGGTGAGTAGCACATGAAATAATCTGGGCTTGTGAATGGCATCTAGAGTATGGGGGGGGGGGGGGGCAGTTTTACAGGATTACACACTTAACCTGTAAAATATGATGGTATTTTTGGGTAAATAGTGTAAGACTTGAGTTGGATGGTAGGATACGCAACTGGTGTCTGGAGAAATGCTTGCTGGTATGTGAAGCCCCACCACCACCTCCACTCATTGGGATTGAGTCCAGGAACCCAAAAAGACCTCAAGATTCATGGAGCTTTGGGGATAGGTCATGGAAGGATATTGCGCTGACATTGTCCATTGACATCGGCAACAACTAAATGTGAGTTAGAGACACAGAATCTCAGGCTCCATCCCAGATTTAGTGAGGCAAATAACTCATTTTCACAAGTGGTACAGGTAATTGTTATAAACGTTAGAGTTTGGGATACACAGGATATGCAATATGTTCTTTGATTTAGAAGAGGGTTAAGTCCATTAGGGTAACATGCCTAACACACTTGCTTTTATATTTATTTTTAATTAGCTAATTCACTCAACATCAACATATAATCTAAAATCAGTATTAGACCTAAGAGTTGTTTTAAAGGGATATGGGGCAGAGTATGAGAAAGAGAAATAAGGGGGTATAGAGGATTCCTTAATAATAAAAACTGCATTAAATATTGAGAAGATGAAATTTTAGATAACAACAAATAGCCTTGGTTTAGAGTTGAAGGTGGGAAATTGATCCTTTTTGATGGTCAAAAATTAGTTCCTCAGTTAAATACCTTTATTTCATCTTGGAAACTTGGATCAGTTTTACAGTAAGTATCTAAGTGTCTGGCAAAATTCCCATAGTATAGAAAGTGCTAAGTATATACCTGTTATGAAGGAATAACAGGTTTCTATACTTTTAATCATTTCAGGTTTATTGCTGTATAAACCCACTACAATGTTAATGGTATATTACAAATTTATTTAAATTCTTTAATAAAAAATGCATTGATTAAGATGACTAGTGATTGGGAATTTTTAATCCCATAAAGTCCATTAGATAGGGAAATGCTTTGCTGATATTTTCATATACTAAGGTAAAAAATAAAGATATTACTTCAGGATCTATGGTGTAGTTAACATCTGTAAAGTATTATACAGATTTCTTGTTCATATTAAACTTACTTTTATTATTATGAAAACTGTGCTCTCTATAAGTGCTTATGACATGGTGACTACCATTTTCTAAGCATCAACGTACATAATTAACACAATCTTTAAAAAAATTGTATTTATCCTATTTTAATTTTGATTGCCTAAGGATTAGATTATACAAGACAATAAACACAATCGATGCTCATCTTGTAATTTTGCATCTCCTACTTTAACTATTTTGTAAACAGAGTATTTCTTTACATAAGACAATATACTTAACCCCTGCAAGGCAAGTAGCTTATCATATAGAAACAAGCAATTCCAGGCACATGGTTGAGTTGTTCAACAAGTGTTTGCTAAATGAGTAAATAAATACATTCAGTGTAAATTTATAGATATAACCCATGAAAATAAGTTAGTGTACTATGAGCAAAACTTCTGTGTGTGCATTCATGAGATTTTATATGAATCATTTTATATGATGGTATATTTCATACATGATGATTCATTACTGCCATTTATTTGCTATAGATGTTAATCAGTATTTTAGATACAACCTCAAAATGTTTTGTATCCAGCAATTCACACAGCTAATTTTTAAATAATTTCATAGTAAATTTGTGTCAAATTGTCAGCATAGGGCTTTTGTTTTTTGCTGTAATTTTGTCCTTTACACAATATGTTGCAATTTTCTCAACTACCACTAAGATTGCATGACTGATAGCCATCAAATTAACAAGATATCAGTAAATTCTCTCCTAGACCTTATTCTGGGTATGTGACAGATAATACACAAGCCATAATCAGAATACAGAAAAAAATTACAGTATTTATTTCTCAAATATTTTTTTAATGTTCTAAAATACCCTAAAAACCAATTATGAACCTGATACAAATTCAGAAAAGTATTAAGAATCTAATATTTTATTGCATATATATATATATATATACATATATATATACATTTGTACATATGTTGTACATGCAGAGATCATGGAAAAATTAACTTACTACTTGAGGGGACTTAAAGAAAAAAAAAAGACATATTCCAGTGAGGGGTGAGAAATACATTTTATTGAGTGTTTTGTCCACAGAGGTTTCTATTTAGATCAATACAGCCTCCTTCAAATGCATCTCTTATTTCTGGCAAAATTATAAAGTCTTATTTATTTATTTGTTTGTCTATTTATTTATTTATGTATTTATTTAATTTTTTTTTCTGTAGGACAACAGCAACGTATCCTTGATTGTTTCAGTAAAATGTTACCACCTAACTACAGTTATTTTTTTGATTTCAGTCTTCATGTTTTCAGTTATGCTATTTTTTTTCAATCACCTTGTGTTTTCCACCCTCAGTCCACTTTATTTTTATGTCACTATGGCAAATGGTCAAATTTACTTAGAGCTAACTAGTAGATAACTAATCCCTAAGATAGTCAAGACCAAAATAATATTTTACACATTTAAGAGACGATAGCCATTCAACTTACTGCCTGTGATATTGTGATATAATAAGAGATGTATATTTGATCTTTATTATGTCCCTGAAACCTGGCAAAGAGCTCTTAAAAACCTTGTGATTTCCTGAGTGTTGGGATGATAAGAGCATCTTTTGTTATTCATAATAAACCCCTTTCACCTTACCTGAGTTATGCTAATGAAGTGACTCTTGACTTCTTGGTAGCTTGGGATAGGGGCTGGTTGCCAGAAGAACCAATCACATGATTAGAGGGTTCTAACTTTCATCCCCACCCCCTGACCTCCAAGGAAGAGGGAGGGCTGGAGCCTGAATTAATGATCAATCCTGCCTACATAATGGAAGCTCCATGGATACCCTAAACAACGGAATTCAAGCAGTTTCCAAGAGAATACATCGCCAGGCCAGGGGTATGGTACATTCCACTAAGATAGAGACTCCTGTCTCAGCATCCTTCTGGATCTATATACCCCTTTACCTAGGAGTTTATTCTTATACTTTTTAAGATCTTTTATAACAAACCAGTCGTAGTAAGTAAAGTGTGTTCTCTAAGTTCTGTGAGTCATTCTAGCAAATTATCAAACCTGAGAAAGGGGTTGAGGGAACCCCTGACTCATAGTCAATAGGCCAGAAGAATGAGGGGCCTGGGACTTGGGATTTTCATCTGCAGCATCGATGGTCTTGTGGAACTAGGCCCTTAATCAGTCCACGTCTGCACTGACTCTGGGTAGTGTCAGAATTTTGAACTGACTTGTGAACACCCAGCTGATGTATGCAGAGAATTGGAGAATTTCCTGACATGGAAAACTCATATATATGGTGTCAGAAGTGTTGAAGGTACACATAGATCTTACCGCCCCAATGTTTATTGATTCTAAATCACTATTACATCAATGTTGCAAACAAATATTGGTCTGAGGCAGGAAGAGCTGAGACTTATCATTCAAATAAGCATAGCAGATGGGGTGTCGAGAAAAGACTTATTGAGCATTACTAAATGCTCAGCACTCTGGTGTGTGTTTACCATATATTATCTATTTTGCCCTTGAAACAACTATATGAAAAATATTTTATGCATGAAAAATCTTTAGTGAATAACTTATGCAAGCCACTAGCAATTTGAAAACAGGGGCAGACAAAACCAATAATGAGGCACTGCAGAAAAGGGTAGGAGTGTTGGGCCGAATGTAAATATCATTAACAAAAAAAATCTAAACTAGAATAAATAAATAAGTAAAACTGGATATATGGTTAGGTAGGCATTTTATTTTGCAAGCACTTGTGGAGTGCATACATGGTGCCAGGAAATATTCAAGCACTTAAAACTATTAACTCATTTAATCATAACAACCCAAAGAGTTAGGTGTGTTTATTAACATCATGTTGTTTCAGGAGAGGAAATGTAGACACACAGAAGATAATCAAGTAAATAATCCAAGGTCAACTCTGTAGTGAGCGATTCAAATTTTGTCAGTCTTGTTGCAGAGTGTATCTCAAGCCCCAGGCCACAAGGAACAGAATCCTGAGTTCTACCTGAGAGTGTAGGATATTGCAGGATAGAGTGGCATTTTTAAACACCATTGTTTGCACAGCTCAAGATTTAGTGGGGGGGTAGGACATTCATTGTGTGGGAGAATTAGGTACCCAAAGATTTGAGTGTAAGATGGAAAGGGAAAAACATGCAGGTCATAGGGTGAAGAAAAAAAAAAAAAAAAGCATGAACTTCATGATGAAAACCTGATATACCAAGATACAAGTTAGCAGTAACTCTGGTCAGAAATGAGCCATTATTCTGTTGACAAAGAAGCATACCTAAAATAAAACAGACAAAATGTGTCCAGAAAGCACTGAAGCCTTCTGCTACTGTAAGACACATGTAATCCAAGAGGAACATGACAAAAAGATAAATGACCTAAACAGACCGTAGTAAATGAAATGAAAACTAGTGGATTTTCCACTTTTTACTAAGACAATAATCTTAACAATTTTTTTACACATTGACCATTTTTTTAAAATCTTTTTTTAACGTTTATTTATTATTGCGACAGAGAGAGACAGAGCATGAATGGGGGAGGGTCAGAGAGAGGGAGACACAGAATCGGAAACAGGCTCCAGGCTCTGAGCTGTCAGCACAGAGCCCAACGCGGGGCTCGAACTCACGGACCGTGAGATCATGACCTGAGCCGAAGTCGGCCGCTTAACTGACTGAGCCACTCAGGCGCCCCTTGACAATTTTTTTTTTAATTCAATGGAGTATTACCTAATTTTATAATTAAGGTAAAATTCCCTGCATAAAGAGAATAGATATCAAACCGTGTCTTTGTTTCAAATGTGTACAGAAGTTGTGGTAGCTGTGTTACTAAAAGGGCAAATCTCCTAAAAAAAAGCCTCTTAGAATTTAAATGAACATGTTCCACATAAAACTACTCAGATGTTTTTGATCCCATGATAAGATGAAGAGTCAGAATCTACTGCACAAATTAGATAGTATGAGAGTTATCAAAATGGTTTTATTATTTTCCAGCATGTATGCGACTTCTTATATATATATTACCAGGAACATGAATCAAAATGTCAGTGAAGTGCAGGTGAGGCCAAACAAACAAGTTGTAGATTCAGTTCATACATCATTGATCAATGAATGTTATCAATTTTCACACAGCCCAGGACCCTGATAACTTTCCTGGTGAGTGCATAGCATACATTTTAAATGACCTAGGGCTCACCATGAGGAGAATTGCTAAAAAGCATTCTCAATGCTCTAATAATATTCTGAATTACTACTTCACATAAGGGAAGAAACTTTCAATAGAATCCTCAAGAGTCACCTAAAATAAATAGAAATTGTACTTCTTTGCATTTAAATCTGCTAAAGGCCAGCTTCCAAATAAATGTTATGATAATATAGGTGGCAAAAAACTAATTTTCTTCATAGTTGATTGCTTCTGAAGCTTAAAAATCTATCAAATGCAGATTAAATTAAGTTCAGAATAACTGAAAACTCCAGTTATCCCCACACCATATTTTTAGATTCTTATTATGAAATTTAGAAGCTAGAGGTAGTCCATAAAAAACACTGGCCTCTCCCATCCCGACAATTGAAGAACATTTGGAGTGTAAACCCTGTGTTCACTACATCCAAATTGGCTGTCCCATTGCAGATTATTGACACCATGCCATTGGGAATCTCTCTTCCTGTGCCCTTCCCACTTCCTCCTCCTCTCAACATGAAGGATCACATGATGACTGCTTCTTATTACAAATCACTGCTACTTTAATTGTACCTTCCAATACCCAAGAAAGGAAAAGAAACATCCAGGCCCACACTACAAATATGGGGACTCTTACAAAGTAGAAGAATCTATATTCTCCTGGAATTAGTGGAGGTCACATTTTCTATGCCTTTCCCCCCATTTTTTTGTGTGTGTCTCATAAAAGTAGAAACTGCTTTCCTGTATCTGTCCAAAGTAGACAGGTCTTTCATTTCCTGTCCTACATTTAACCTCTTTGCTCTCCTTTGTCTCTAAAATCTTTTTCTCTTTTTGCTCCAAACCCTTGGAACCCCTATCCTGGAACTCCTATTCTATGGTCAGCAACCTCTTCTGTATGATTAAAATCTTCTTTTGGAGGGTTTCCTTATTCTCTATCCCATACATTGCAGGGTCTTTGCTCCTAACCATTGAACTTCTACCATATTTTTTAAAATCCTACTGTTTTAAGACTCATAAAACTTGAATACATTACTTGCTCCCTTTTTATGTATAAGACTTGCTTCCTTCTTATGGTATACTGAGTTTCCAATACTCTCTCTCATTTAAGAGCCTGGTACCTGACCCAGTCTTAATTTTTAGGATCACAGGGTCCATGCATCAATATGACTCCATAATCCTCACAAATGACTCATTTAACATGCCGATCCAACACTCCAGTAGAGTGTTTTAACTGTATTCTCTGTCATTTTTCTAGTAAAGGGTCCTATGTTTATACTTTGGAATTTACTAGTAGCCGAGGTGCCTCCACCTCTGAAATTAATAATTTAGATGATATTTACTAGAACAAGATACCAGCTACCCTGAACACAATTTTACTCTGACTTTATCAAGAGTTACAGCTTGATTCCTTTCTTAATTTATTATTTATTTATCTTTCCTTACCCATTACCATTGTTCTCTCTCTCTCTCTCTCTCTCTCTCTCTTAAACTAGCAAGTATCCATGATACCCTAGTTTTATTATTCTCTTTGTAATAACTCATTATTTTCTTCTAACCTCTGTATCAGCAGGAGACATCACCATCTACCTGGTCATTTCTGTCAGCTGGTTATGAATGATTTTGGACATTATATATCTTTGCCCTCATATCATGTGAATCATCAAGTTGCATGGATTTTGTCTTGTAAATATACTAGCATTTAATATACTTCTCCTTATTTGCACTGCCATCCCAATGTTATCTGCCATCATCACCTCCCATCCAAACAACATGAACCCCACACTGAAGGTACAGTGTACAAAATGAATGAAACATAGTTCGGTATTTGTGGGTACAGTGAGACTCTTTTGAACTGTTCCTTTTGATTCTAGTTTATTTTGTATTTTTATTTTCTTACTGATGATGAGAATCAAGGAACACATCTTTTGTGTCATTGATTGCGCACAATTAATGTTGATGGCCTTATTATGGTATTCTATAGATTTGACATTGGGAAATAATTGCAAGGTAAAATTAGTTTCTTCACTGCATCATTTTCTAAATCTAAAAATTTTTTTGTCACTCTGTAGCAAGAGTGATCAATTTCTTCTTAATTATTCGACTTTGTTTTTTTTAGAACAGTTTCTGCCTTATAGAAAAATTAAGCAGAAAATATAATCCCCATATAATCCTCTTCTCAGACACCATGCACAGCTCCCCCATTATCAATATTTTGCATTACTGTGATATATTTATTACAGTTGAACCAATGCTGATGTATTATAATTAAATAAAGTCCATGGTTTACATTAGAGTTCACTCTGTGTTGTACATTCTATTCATTTTGACAAATGTATAATGACACGATTTCACCATTACATTATCATACAGGATAGTTTCACTGCCCTAAAAATCTCCCATGTCACCTATTTATTCTTCCAATTTCTCCCTGGGCCCCTGGCAACCACTGGTCTTTTTACCCTTTTAGTTTAATCTTTTCCAAAATGTCATAAAGGTGGGACTATACCGTATGTAGCCTTTTCAGACAGGCTGCTTTCACTTAGAGGTGTGCATTTAAGTTCCCTTTAGGTCCTTTCATAGAATCATCTTTTAAAAATAAAAATCCCATCATGTCATTCCCCTGCTTACAATGCCTTGATGCCTTCCCATTGTTCTAAAATAGAGTCTAAAATCTTTAACAAAGTCTAAAACTCTGCTATTCTAATTGTGGTTTGTAGGGAAGGAAACATATTTTGGCTTAGGAGTCTATCCTAAATATAGACTCTCAGATGCCACCCTGGCAGTACGGAGTGAGCATGGACATACTAGCAAGTTCACAAGGTGATTCAGGTGCTCACTGAACTTTGAAAATGATGGTGTTAATGGATCTCGAGGATCTTTGCTCTACATTCTCTTTCTAGCCCTAGTGCGGATCATTTTCCCATCATAAACCCACTTAAAACAAAGAGTTCCAGTGTACCGAAAACAACGACCTTTAGTTATCTCCAGAAGAACAAAGTGTTGTAAATAATTTTTATTTCAATAATCTAAAGATAATAAAATAGTAATCATAAACAAAAGTTCAATTTTTAGAGTCAGAAATTTTCTCAGTAGCAAATAGAGTTTTATTTTTTAAAGAGCTTAAATGTTTTGACTGTTTGCATTCTCTAATTTAAAAAAAAATTCTATGCAGAAAATATGAATGTGCATTGAAAATTATTACCTGTGATCCTTATTTTGCTTGAAAGTAATCTAAAATATTTGAATCTCTATAGACATTTAACCTTAGGTTAACATTCGCTTTTTTTAATACTTACTCCATACTCCCTTGGTAAAGAACAGAGCTAATCCAGATGGAAAAATTGAAAGCCATATATGTTTCAATAAGAATAAAAAGGCATAATAACTTAGTCATCTAAAAACTCACCTAACTTCCATCTATCCATCACGTAACAGCTTAAAGATAATTTCCTCAGGGAAGCCTACTTTGGACTCATCAGCCAAGGATAGATCCTTCTATTATATCCTTCACTGCACAATGTATCCTTTGTAATGTAATACTTGATTTTTTTTTTTTTGGTGTGTCAGTGTCCCTTCTAGATTATAAATCCCATTAGCAATTTACAATAGAGACCATCTCTGTCTTATTTTCTGCAGCATCCTCAGATTCAGAACGCCGCCTAAATCATAGATGATGCAGTCGATAAAAATTTTCTCAGTAAATGTAAATGAAATTGCTGTGTCATGTTGGTAAATATTCTTACCCAATCCCTGTAACTATAACAAGTATGTCCACTGTCTTGTGCAAGGAAAATTGATTTCCACAAGCAAATACTTTCAATTACTTTTTAAAAACATTTTTTTAAATGTTTACTTATTTTTGAGAGAGACAGAGCGCAGGCAGGGGAGGGGCAGAGAGAGAGGGAAACACAGAATCCTAAACAGGATCCAGGTTCCGAGCTGTCAGCTAGGAGCACAATGCGGGCTCCAACTCACTAACCACGAGATCTACTCAAGGCTAACCGGGAGATCGTGACCTGAGCCCGAGTTAGATGCTTACCCAAGTGAGCCACCCACGGGCCCCTCAATTACTTTTAAAGAGAGAGTATAAAATGTGTTTCTTTCTAAAAAGATTATGGAACATATCTGCAATTGCTTTCTTTGTGATATTTAGCTTAAAATTTAAATATTCTTTCTTTTGGTAAAATTGAATAGAATCTACAAATTAATTTACAAGCTGATTACAAACCAGCTATATTCTTAGCAGGAATATTGATCATTTTTGGTCCTTCTCTTTAAGTATAATCTTTTTGGGGACAACTACTGAGGGGTTTTTTGTTTGTTTTTTGTTAATTTTTGCTTTGTTTGCTCATTTGCCATTTCCTAGCAAGCATTCAGCAGTTCCTCAGTAAAAATTAATTTCATCTCCCCTATATCTCAAATTTCCTTTTAGAATTTATCTTATAAGCTTTGTAACAGTTCTTGTTTCCACAGAAATGACTGCCTTCTTTCTTGAGTATAAGCCTGCTAGAATGGAATGGCAGGTTCAATATCACACAATAAAACAAAGATGAAATAAAATGCAGGTCTTCTTAATCCCCGCTCACTACTCCCATCACGGCACCAAATTTCTTTGTGGAATAATAATGGGAAACTGTATTCTAACTTGCAAGCCAACAATAACCAAGATCATAATAGGGTGCAGAGCTCCAAAGAAAAATTCCTAGTGCATCAGCAATAAAGACAGGATAGACCCCTGAAATACTGCTTTCCTTGGGATTCAGAATTTATATTCAAAACATTGCAGTTGCTGTGAGACACCACAATAACACTTCTACAGCACAGTTTCAAAGGTCTAATAAATTAGATTCTTCCTTGGCTCACTCAAAAATACTGTGTTCAGCAGTTTCAACAATGGAAGCTTCATCTAATTAAATTAAGTGCCGTAGAGGCTCATGCCAGCAAAGTACCTCGAGCTGATAGACTCAGGTTTGCAATATTGCTAATCTGGCATGCAGCCACCACCAGGATGATCATAGACACTGAGCCAACAATTTGATCTCCAGTAACCGAAAGACAAAAAAGAGGCAATTTTCCTTTTAATGGTGCAGCGGTCCTAACATGAAAATTTATACCTCATTACTACCATATATCTAGAACATTTTTTGGAAGGCCCACTTGTTATTAAATTAGACACTTAATTCTAAAAAAGACTGTGAGCTCATTACTATTTTAATATGATAGCTAATTTTCTCCCATGGCCATCTGCAGTGAAAATGGCAAAGTTTGCTTGAAAATAATTTTTCATACTGAGAGTTCTCATAGTATATGGAAGATTTGGTACTTTTCTTTGTGGGTTTGTTTTTCCTCTCTCTTTTTTACTTGCTGGTGTATTCGTTTTGGTAGCCGAAAAAATAAAATTCAAAGTAAACTTGCCACTAAGGCAATTTCTAGTTTGAAAATTAACTACTATATTTTTTAAATCTGGTGAACATTATATTTTTATAATGTCAAGGCACTGAATTTTTTTCAGTGAACTTATATATTTATATAATTTTATTTACTAAAACCCATAATATAAAGTTGGCATAATTTCATTATTATCAGATTACTGATTTGATTCATAATCGAATTAAGACTTGTAGAGTAATTGTGCAATCATCAATAAATACATTATTAGATTCATTCATTTGAGTCAGGACTTCACCAAACTGTCAGGGTATATTGACGCAAGTAAACAAAAGGCACAATGTATATTAGCATAAGCAGGCATATTGATCGTCTTTGGTCTTCCCTATTAGATATAATCTATTTTGAAGAAACTCTTTTAAGAATTTCCCTCTTTTTAGAAACAGTGAATAAGAATACTAAAGTGTAAATGGACCAATATAGGAAAGTGGAATAAGATGTATTTATCACTGCAGAAGAATTAATGTTATGATATCTTACTGTGGCTTTTGAAACATACAAAAGATTTTAAGTTTTGCAGTAGGGTCAGGAGGGACCACACAATCTGGGAAATGTAGGAATGAAAAGATCCGTCAAATGACTTTAAATGTCAGGGCAAAAGACTAAAGCTGTAAATGGAGCTTTCATTCAAATCCTGAGATTCCAGGGAATATGTAAAAATGGTATTTTGATTTGCTGTATACAACAACTCTAAGGAAAATGGATGCCTTAGTATAGCATGATAAGAAGTGGCTAATAAGGATATTGGGCTGCAATGTCAAATGTCAATTTAAGAGAAAAGCAAATGCTACACAGTATTTAAAAAATGTCAATACAAGGTGAATTTTAACAAGGTCTATAGCTGATCGGTATGAATGTTAAAGGTTGGAAAATACAGGATTATGCAATATTTCCTTGAATTTAGGAGGCTATGAAGTCCATTGGGGTAACATTCCTAACATGTTGATTTTATATTTATATATTAATTACTTAATTCATTCCAGAAATACCCTGAAGTTAGTATTACATCTACCAGGTGTTCCAAGGAGATGTGGGACAGAGTTTGAGAGGGGAAAAAAAAAAAATGGAAGCATGGGAGATTAACAGTAATGAATATACTGACATTCTTTCTCTAATCACAGTTAAAGACTTCATTATCCCATTTTATTGAGGCAGGTTATATAATTATATAATTTATGTTCTACACTCTATTGAGCTGAGTCATTAGAATGGTTTTTAGTTTAATATGTCATCTTCTTAAATGGCATAACTTTAAATGAGTCTTTGGATATTTACTTAGGATGATAATGAAAATTCCCAATCTATGCAGTTTGATGGTCATCAGTTACTATTAATAGCTGATAGAGTGCCATATTATCCAACTTTTACTAAATATTTCACCAGGGTTTATGTGTGGAACACTAGGTGCAAGGCAAAGTTTGCCACTTAGCTACCTCAGATATTCAAGGAAATGTTTACTCACTGATATTTTTTCAATGTAAAATGTTAAGAATTATTACAGACATTTAATAAAGGTGTTAGCATAAAAATATTTTAAATTTCTTTTCAGGTCATGACTATTATTCAGGCCAACTATGAAGAAGGACTCCTCAGATAATCAGGATCAAACATTGATAAATGCTAAAATCTGTATTTAATTTTATAGCAGGAAACTATGAGACACGTAAAATATGGCTTACAAAATCCTCTCGGTCCAACTCTTGTACCAGCCACGGTTTCACCAAAACAGTGCCACATACTCTCAGATCAGTTGAGCACAAAGGCAGTTGTCAATTAATGCAAACTAAATCTTCGTTCCTGCTCCGAGTTTCCTATGACTCTTGGTATTGCGGCACCAGGGGAATGAGTTCAGCACTCTACTATATACAAACCAAATGGCTGGGGCTTAAGTTCAAGGGACCACCTTTATTCAAAGGGGGAATGAAGCCAAGGGATAAGTGCTTTCCATTTTTGTCTCCTTGGCCAACTGTTCTGAAATACTTCTTACAAGTCGTCTCAGACTGCCTAGTCACATCAAGCACCAGTCACATGTGGCAGCTACAAAATGGGCAACACATCCTTCTGTCTTGCCTTCCCCCATTTTCTTTTTACTTCCCTATGTTTGTTACTCATGCTTCTTTGGATCACTTCCTAAGTAAACTCTAAGTACACAACCTTTTGTCCTGCACTCAGCTTTTAGTGAAAAAGAAAAAAAGGTAAATGAATAAGAACAAGTTTGTGTTCAATGATACCCTTACAAGCTTTTTCTCTCTTATATATTTGCTTTTATATGAAAGAAATTAAAATATTATATCAGTCAAAAAAGCTTTCAGTCCTCCCATTAAGGGTTATACAATTACCACAGCTATACCTCTGGAATTTCCTGGCTGTGTCATTTTTTTTGCTCAGATGTTGAGTTTTCCTGGGTGTGACTCTCCTTTGACAGCTCGTCAGATAAACCATCAAAGAAATCTCATGGATGTCATGAAAAAGCCTTTCTTTCATTACCAAATTTAAACCTTCTCACTTTCAGACCTATTGATAAATAGTGGAGAGCAGGGACTGTAATCAATAAAGCCCTCAATCAAGCCATGAAATAACACCATATCATCAGACAGATGTAATGGAGTTGAGAAGGGTCAGAAAAGGGCAGCCAGAATGATGAAGGGGATGAAGTGGCTTTCCTATGAGTTTAAACTATATCATCTGATCATAATGTGACTTAGATTTAACTTTTTCTAGAGTCAAAAGTCTATGTAAAGTCACAGAGTTTTGAAGAGGACACTATGTTCTCCAACTTTCACGATGTTGGAACTGTGGTCCATGCTTCAAGTACCAAACTGTGTGTTTTGAAGACATGTTATTAATAGTGGCCCTTAAACCTATTACCCCAGGAGGAGTTATCTATAGAAAATACTGATAGGATCACAAAAAAACTATGAATGATAAATATTCCTAAGTGGACACTTGAAGAATCTGGCATACTGACGGGCATATCTTTGGCCATTTAAGGTCACTTTCATGGTAGACAGAACACCTGCATATGTGTTTCTGGAAGGGAATGAATTTGCGAATACTGTGTTGAATTGGTAGGCCATGCTCTGACACAGAAAACTACATATTAAATGTCTAGTTTATGTCTTTATTGACACAAAGACCATGAAGTTATCTGTAAAATTCTCTCTTCAGATTTCTACTTCCAGAATCAGGACTTTCACTGATTTTACCTAGAAGAAATCAGAATTTTCCAAAAAGAAGTAATTTCCTCCCTGTGTTTTAAATCCCGTAGACCTTTAAGCTTTTAACTTCAAGCATAATTGTTGAAACACGATGAACTATGAAGGAAAGACAAGACCTTAGTTTAATTTTCATATAATGTTTTTACCTACTGAATCTTGAGTGTTTGGTAAATCTAATTATCACTCACTGAGATCAGCTATATATCCTTTTAAGATGAATCAGATAATGTTTATACCTATACTTCACTAACATTTTCAAGACCATTTTAGGAAGGATAAATGGACACATTTAATGAGGTGCTCTAATAGCAATTGCAAATGATTTCTTAAGTGGAAAGGGCACGTGTAAAGAGAATGCTTTATTTTTATTGCGATCAGCTATAACATTTTGGAAATTTAATTCTTATTTATGGCTTGTACATATAACACATTCACATCTTCTTGTCTCTGGAAACAACCATTGTTAACATTTTCTTGTACGTCTTTCAGCTACTCTCTATGCATGCACAACAAACTATGTTTGTCTTGTTTGTGGGTGGTTCTTGTAATAATTTAAAGACATAATTTTGGTTCAGTGGCAACTTTTCAAATATAAATGTGTAAGAGTTGTCTATCTTTGATATAAAACTTTCTTTCTATGTCCTTACTCATCATCCTGAGTAGCAAGAAATAATAGTATGCATAATTTTCTCCCCTTCCTTTTTACCACTGAATTTTATTAATTTGTTTTTTGTTCCTAATGTTGACATTGGTAATAGCATAATTCAAGAAACTTTAAGCTACTTAATGCAATGTGGGTTCATTTCGCACACACATAAAGATTGATGGGAGTTGGGAAGCCTCCTTCCATCTGGTAGTGGCACCATCTGGAACATGTGGCCTCCAAGGACACCATGGCAGCACAATACAATGATGGAAGTAGACGCTAGCTCGCAAAAGCCTCAGCCCAGAAGTGACACATGCTACTTCTGCTGTCTTTTCTCGTCATAAGTCTCAAAATTAACTGCAAGGCAGGCTGGGAAAAGGAGAGGGGAACAGGCAATAGTTAATCGATACAAACTGTCTCTGCAACATGTTTACTATGTTAAATATACTTAACACTTTATTGTTTAATGTAGCAACTTTAAACACCATCATTTGGGGTGCCTGGGTGGCTCAGTTGGTTAAGTGTCCCACTTTGGCTCAGGTCATGATTTTGTAGGTTTGTGAGTTCCAGTCCTGTGTTGGGCTCTGTGCTGACAGCTCAGAGCCTGAAGTTGGCTTTAGGTTCTGGATCTCTCTCTCTGTCTCCCCCTCTCTCTCTCCCTCTCTCTCTGCCCCTCCCCAGGTCACACTTTGTCTCTCTCCCTCTCAAAAATAAACAAACATTAAAACACTTTAAAGATAAATAAATAAATAAACATTAAAGATTTTTTAAAAAAGAAATAAATGGCATTGTTTGGTCAGAAAATAAAATGTACAGAACATAAATGCACCATGGATGATCATCACCTATCAGCCCCACATGTAACCTCCACAGACCAAGAAACAGGGCATTATTAGCTCTCCAGAAGTCCTTGATTATCGATCACTACTCCCTCGCTCCTAAACGCACCAATATCTAAATATCAAATACTATATTTTAGCTTTGCTTATTTGGGCACTCATGTAAACTGATCATCCAGTTTGTGTATTTTTGCGAGTGACTCTTTTATTTTCTAAGTTATGTATGTGAGATTTATCCAGGTTGTTAGATGTACAAGCAAGTGGATCATAGATAACAAAACCCTTATCATGTATGGTGCAGATACAACATAGGATTTAATCTGGAAAAGCTTACAATTAGAGAAGTGGCAGATAGAGCACATGCAGTCTTATGAGCTCTTTTTTGGCAATGCAGGCAGGTCATATATGTTTTGTGTGCACTGTGGCCAAAATAGGAGCAGATGGGGCCCTGGTCGGCCAGCAGGTTAGGCATGTAGCCAACACACTGTAAGAAAGGATGAGAAAGGTGCCCTCACACTACCCTGTATTTTAATAGATGAGCCTAAAATACAGTAGGAAACACCAAGCTTCCCTAAGTAGTAAAAAAATATATAGAGGGGCCCTCAGGTGCAGGATCACCACGAGGCAATGTACGTATGAAGGGGGAAGGTCTGCCTCCAAGGGGCTTTTGGAGGGAATAGTCCCAAATGTCAGTAATGTTGAAATTGTTCTTGCTTTCTCTCGACTTAGTCCAGCTGAGCCAACTCTGCTAAGCAACCAAAAGGGGGAAGGAAATGAGCCTTAAGGCCATCCAGATTTATCTCTCATCATGGTGCACACAGATGAGTTCATTTATTTTAATTATTATATAGCATTCAGTTGTATTAATATTCTACGCTGTACTTGTTTATTCCGTTCTTAATGGGCACTCAGGTAGTTTCCAGATTTGAGCTATTAAGATTGAATCTGATCTGAGTTTGCTTATACATGTCTCTTGGTATACATACGCACATATCTCTTAGGTCTAAATCTATTACAGGGATTTCTGGGTTCTAAGAGATGTGTTTGTACACACCTTTAGTGGAGAATGCATACAATTTGGAGGTGAAAATGAATAAGGAAAAGGATACCTATCAATTTCCTTGTATATCTTTATTTTATATTACTCAGGGTAATGAGTAAAAAGATATTAAAATAGAAAATGTTTACTTAAGTATATTTTAAAAGTTGTTGCTACATGAAAAAATGTTTTTAGCATTTACACTCACACTTGCAGAGTGTCAAAGTTCTTCTACTACGTTCTCACCAACAGTGGTTATTTTAAAGGTTTCTTCATGATCTACTCTCCTAAGGGCATTATTTTTGGTTTTAGGTTCCATTTGCCTGATTAGCCCAAAATTTGAATACCTTTTCATATGTATTTCATTTTTGTAGATATCTTCTCAAATATCTTGCCAGCTTACTTTTTTCCCCCTTGGATAGATGGTATTATTCTTACATATTTATAGAGTAATAAGTATATTTGGGATAAGAGTCTGTTGACCACATGTACTGTGAATATCTTTTTTTCACACGAGGCTTGCCTGTTTACTGTTTTAGTGGGAGGCTATGTTATTAGTTGCATACTGATTTTTTTTAATGTTTATTTATTTATATTGGGGGAGAGTGAGAACTGGAGAGCAGGGGAGGGGCAGAGAGAGAGGGAGAGAAAGAATCCCAAGCAGGCTGCACACTCTCAGCACAGAGCGAGACATAGGGCTTGATCTTACAACCCGAGAGATCATGACCTGAATGTAAATCAAGAATTGATACTTCACCTACCAAGCCACCCAGGTGCCCCAGTTGCATTCTGATTTTTAATTGTTATGGCTGCCTGTGGAGCTGAACCTTTTATTGCTGTGAAAGTCGTATTTGAATTTTAGAACATTTCAGCTCCCTTTTCCTCCTCCTGATTCATGATCATTGCCATCATGTGTTTTGATAAACTATAAACCAATGAATAAAATGTTAACATCATTTATGACAAGCAACAGAATATATATTTGCTCATATATTTAGAATTTTTCTTGTCCTTCATTCCTTGATGCATCACTGAACTTGCTGCTGGAATTAGTTATATTTCTGCTCGAATAAGAAATTTTCATGTTTTCATTGGAACAAGACCACTGGCGACAAATTCTCTTTTTGTTATTGTTTGAAAATATCATTTCACATTTATTCTTGGTGAATACTCTCACTGGTTATAGAAGTCTAGGTTGCCATTTATTAATTTTCCACTGACTTAAAAAATGGAAGATGTTCTTTCTTCCATTGTTTTCTGGATTCTTTTGTTTTTACTGTTGTTGAGAAGTTTGCTATAAATCTTCATTGTTCCCTTGCGTACTGTTTACCCTTTTATCCATAATTTTTAACCTTTTTCTCTATTTCTCTTTTTCAATTCTTTATCTAAATGTTTCAAATTTATCTAGGTGTTTCTTTTCACCTATCCTGATTAGAGTTGCAGGGCTTTTCGAATATGTGGCTTAAAATCTTTCAGCAGTTTATAATTTTATCAGTCACTATATATTTTTTAAAGTTTATTTATTTATTTTGAGGGGTAGCTGGGTGGCTCAGTCGGTTGGGTGTCAGACTTCAGTTCGGGTCGTGATCTCACAGTTAGTGAGTTCAACCCTGAGTCCGGCTCTGTGCTGACAGCTCAGAGCCTGGAGCCTGCTTCAGATTAGGTGTCTCCCTCTCTCTCTCTGCCCCTCCCTGCTCATGCTCTATCTCTCTCTGTCTCTCAGAAATTAAAAAAAAATAAAAATAAAAAATTATTTATTTACTTATTTTAAGAGAAAGAGAGAGAGAGAGAACGCACTCGTGCTAGCAGGGGAGGAGCAGAGAGAGAGGGAGAGAGAGAATCCCAGGCAGGCTTTACACTGTCAGAGTGGAGCCCTGCATTGGGCTCACAAATGTTACTCACAAATCTTGAGATCATGACCTGAACTGAAACCAAACCAAGAGTCAGAAGCTGAGATGACTTGAGCCATCCCAGGCACCCCCTCAGTCATTATATTTTTAAGTATAGCTTCTGTCATGTATTCTCTCTTTACCTGGGATTTTCTTGCTCTGCATCCCATATATCTCACCCTCTTTTCTGAACCTCATGTACTTGTTCTTTCTGTACACAGCTCTGGATATTTTGTTCTAACGTACCTTTTAGTTCACTAATTCTGTTTTCAATAGCTTCTTATCTATTATTGCCCAAATCTACCTTAGCTCTTGCTTTGTTTATTGATTTTTCAAAGCTAGAATTTCTTTTTTTTATTTTTTTTTTATTTTTTAATGCTTATTTATATTTCAAAGAGAAAGAGAGAGAGAGAAAGAGTGCAAGTGACAGAGGGGCAGAGAGAGCAGGAGACACAATCTGAAACAAGCTCCAGGCTATGAGCTGTCAGCACAGAGCCCAACTTGGGGTTTGAACTCATAGGCTGTGAGAACATGACCTGAGGCAAAGTCGGACATTTAACTGACTGAGTCACCCAGGTGTCCCCAAAGCTTGGATTTCTACTTACTTTTTATGTCTGTCTATCCATCCAACCATCTATTCAATATTTCTGTCTTCTGCCGAAGACCTAAGTCTTGACTTTTATTAGTTCTATTCTGTTTGGAATTGTTAATTCAAAAATCTGTGTGATCTCTCTGTTATCTGTCTTACTTATGTTTCTGTTTCTAATTTTGTTTGTTTTTCTCTTGGTTTCTTATTCAGTATCTTTGTGTGCCTGTTATTTTTTTTAATTGTATGTCAAACGTTGCAAATGAAAAAAATGTGTAAAAAAGTTATGGCCTAGGATGATTTTATCTCACTTCAGAGTGACTTTGTTTAGCTCTAATTCTAGTTCAATTTCTGGTCTATTTCTGCTTCATTCTTTCTCTAAGAGTGCGGTGCCTTGGGATCATAGCTCAGTCTGAGGAGCTCATCTAGGCTCCTAATTTGTGTCACGTTATTTGGAAAGCACTAATAGTAAACCTACGGAATAAAAAGCCCTGTATTTTGGATAGATCTCTCTGTATTTGTTTTTGTTGTCTTCTCTCTGTTGGCCCCAGACTTACTCCTCATTGCCTTGATATCTGTCAGATCTGTTAATATATATACATATCATATATTCTAAGTTTATACATATTATATATTCCATATACACACATATATATATCTCATATATACACGTATGTACATACATATATATCATATATATCCATGTATATATAACATATTCTAAGTTTTCTAGTGTTTTCAGCAGGAGACTTGGTTTCAATTTCTTAGTCTGTAAATATTCCAAAAGGTATATTTCAAATCCTTTCTCTCATATTATGACTTTTCTCTCACTTTTAGTGGAGACTTAGATGAGTAGATTGTATAATTTAATAAAGTCCATTATAATTACTCATGTCTATTTTAATATAGCCTTTTACAAATACTCGATTTTGATGTGTTATTTATGAAATAATTTCCTATCCATTTGACTAGGGATATATTTTGCTACATTATATTGTATATTTTTTATTATTTTTCTGTTCACAGTTACAACTATAATCCATTTGAAATAGATTTTTGTGTATGCTGATATGAGTTGTTTTCTATATTGTTATTCAGATTGTTCAGTGCTGTATATTAAATTATTCTTGCTCCACTCATCAACAATGTAATTTTTCATAAAGCAAATATATGTGTGCATTCATGTATATATAACTGTGTGTATTTATATGTAAATGTACAATGCAGATAAAAATTTAAATATATATATAAATTTTATATAAACATATCTATTATATATTAGATATACTACATCTATAATATATATCAATATCAATTGATATCAATAGTATATGGGGATCTTGACATTTATTAGATAAATTTATATTTATCTGATATTTTTGATACTATAAAAAAGATATCTTTAAATTTTCTTTAAAAATTTTTTTTATGTATTTATTTATTTTTGAGACAGAGAGAGACAGAGCATGAGCAGGGGAGGGGCAGAGAGAGGGAGATACAGAATCTGAAGTAGGCTCCAGGCTCTGAGCTGTAAGCACAGAGCCCAACGTGGGGCTTGAACTCACAGAGTGTGAGATCATGACCTGAGTTAAAGTTGGGTGCTTAACTGACTTAGCCACCCAGATGCCCTCCTTTCAATTTTCTGTTTGTTGATGGCATATAGTAACACAATTTTTTTTTTAATAACCATTTATTTTGAGAGAGAGAGAGAGAGAGAGAGAGAGAGCAAGTGACAGAGGGGCAGAGAGAGAGTGGGAGACAGAATCTGAAGCAGGCTCCAGGCTATGAGCTGTCAGCACAGAGCCCGACGTGGGGTTTGAACTCATGAACTGTCAGAACATGACCTGAGCCCAAGTTGGATGCTCAACTGACTGAGCCACTCAGGAGCCCCAACTCAACTGATTTCCATATATCGTCTTTGTCATTAAACTTGCTAAATGCATTGAATAATGCCAATAATTAATCTGCGTGTTCTTCAGAGTATACAACTACATAATCATATATCTGTAATAATGTAAATTTTATTATTTTCTTTCTTCTTTGTCACTCTTTTTTTTTTAACTTTTGTTTCTTTCCTTCCGTGGTTGTTTGTACTGACTAGCACACGCAGTAAAGTTCTTTTATAATTCTACCGCAAAGGGAAAAATTCAATATTTGTCTATTTTATTCATCTGATCATGGCTAAAAACAGACAAAATATTCAAAGCTCATATTTTTAAGTGTAATTAATATTTTAAAAATGTCATAGAATATAAGGACTCAAAAATAGTAGAGCCAGACTTCAAGGCTAGTGGTAGTGAGGAACTTTAGTCATTAGGTCTGATGGGGCAATGAGGGATTTCATATCTGAATGCAGAAATTGCAGCTCTAAGAGGAAGCTTCTCTAACAGAAGCAGTAGCTTTTGGTATATGAGACACATGATGCCATATGGTGCACATGGCAGGGAAAAGGCATCAAGGTAGTAGAACAGGTACTGTGAGTGTATTAAGTACCTTTTTGTACAATTTACTAGTGCCTCCTGGGCAAGCTGTGGTTGGGTATCATCTCTATCATTTCAATTCTGCAATGGGATAATGGTGTTTGTGTCAAATTTATGGTTTGGTAGATCAATAATTTCCACTAAGGGTTCCCATTCGGTGTCCCTCCGTCAGACATTTTTGTTGTTCCAAGAGCCTGGTAGCAAACTGGAAGCTAGTTTTCCAAGAAAAATATGTGTTGTGTTAAGTGAGCATGGCAGAAAAGCAGAATTCTAGATGCTCTCCGTGGATTCTCATTTGCAGGGCCTGACAGAGACCACACGGAACATCCTTGTCAGCAACAAACATGTCTGAACATATTAGGTCTTTTATATTGCATAGAACATGTGGTAGAATAACTAGCACTAAAACTAAAAAAGATGAAAACGTTTTCTGTTTCTATACACCTTTTAAAACTGACAGCTTTACAGGTTGTTCCAAGTGTGATATATATTGCCATCGGAATCCAAAAAGGGACTCATTCATGATGGGCAGTGCAAGATTCATCAACTTGTCTCTCACTTTAGAAGCAATATTGCAACATATTACAAACCACTGGAGACATGGCAACTTAATTAATGTGTCAAGTGGCTTTGGTTCCCTGGGGATTATCTTTGATCCTCTGTCAGACACGTATTTTAGAAGGACAGTTAAAATGTTTTCTACTTCCTGTTCAGGAATTAGCAAAATCTCATCAACGAAATAGACTTGCATCATTTTCTGTGGTATATCATGATAATCAAGATCCCTTTGGACTCTCTTTTCACAGGGAACAGACTTGACATACCTTTGGGGCAAATACTTAAAAGCATACTATTGTCTTTACTATATGAAAACAAAGCACTTCTGAGTTTCTTTGTTAACAGTGATTAAAAAAATAGATTGATAACTGCATTCCAGATGCCAAAAATATGTTTTGATTTACTTTAGAAAATATGCCACCTATGTAACTGCAGGTTAAAATAGTATCACCAAATGAAGTTGTTTTGATGAGTGTCAATTAGATTATCAATATGCTTCCTTCACAACCTATGTCTCCTTGCTTTAGCAAAATAGTCATGTTAAATAGGTATTTAGTAGTATTGCTCACTCCTGCAATGTTCAAGAATTTCATGAAAGCACTAAACTCTGCAATCACCTCTTGGATGCAGAATTGCTTTTATTTAGTATCTTGGTTGAGGGGGACATTTCTTCCAGCTTTCAATTATCCCTTTCTACCATTCCTGGGGTCAGGGAATTCATCCAGGGATTCTGCCAGTTACTAAGTATATTCTGTGCATGGAAAATTACTATCAGATAAATCTGTGGTCTCAGAACAGAGGAGGAGACACCTCTAAGTCTATACTCCCTTTAAAACCTGAATGAAATAAATTCTCCTTTAGTAGATCACAGTGGATTTTCATGACACCAAGAATTAGAATCCATCAAAGCCAATATCTCAAAACTCTAGAAAATTTTAGCTGTTTCCCATTTCTGTGCAAAATTACTCTGGTAACTAGATCATAGTTCCTCTGAAGTAATCCTGGAATAGTATTCATTGTATATTCCTATAAATGAGATGTAGAATCCGTCCTCAAAGGAATCCTGTAACTGAGAGGTGGATTGTCATATGTCTGGAAACTGGGCAACAGGCTTTGGATAGTTTTCTGCCCAGCTAACCAAGAACTCTTTTTGTCCAAAATTACATCTTAGTGTTGGGTCAAACAATTTCACTGCCAAAGACTCTTTGATTGATGATATATACCAAATATATATCCCCCATTATTCTTCAATTCATTTTTTATTTTGAGATAATTGTAAATTCACATGTATCTGTAATAAATAATACAGAAACCCTGTGTGTACCCTTACAAATGTAACCAATGCCAGCATCTTACAAAACTACACTGCAATATTACAAGTTGAATATTGACTTTGATCAAATAAAGATTTCATCACTATGAAGATCCCTCATGTTGCCCTTTTATAGCCTTACCCACTTCTCGCCCTGTCACCCACCGTTTCGCTTTGTTATTCTAGGAAATTCCTTCAGGTTGGTGCTTTTATCAATAGTCAGTTCCTTTTTTATTGCTGAATACTGTTCTGTTGTATGGATGTCCCACAGGTTTTGTTTTTTTAACACTTCATCTGATAAAGGATATTGGTTTGTTTCCCATTTTTTACTATTATTGATAAAGCTGTTACACACATTTGTGAGCAAGTTTCCATTTGAACGTAAGTTTTTCTTGATTACTATACTTAATATGAAGTCTTCGAGTCAGTGTAGACTGATTCCTCTTTATTCCTTTTTGTGAAAATTGCCGTTGTTTTAGTTATTTTGCTTTTCCAAATAAATTTCAGAAAAGAGTATTGTCAATATCTACAAAAATCCTGTTGTGACAAGAATTATGTTTAATTTGCATGCCAATGTTGAGAGAATTGATAGCTTTCTATTGCATTTCTATGTGTTATATTTCTATTATGTTTTCTAATGGATGAACACAGTATCTTGCTCCAGTTCTTTAGGTCTTTTTTGACTTTTTTCATCAGAATTGTGTGGATTTCAGCATAAAACACCTGTTTTATTAGGTTTGCACCAAGTATTTAACTTTTGAGTTATTTGAGTAAATTGTAAATGATGTTGAAATATAAGTTCTATATTTATGTGTTTATTAATTCTAAAAGAAAATACAATTGATTTTTTAAAATATTTATCTTTTATTCTGAAATTTTGCTGCACTCATTTGCTATTTCTAAGACTTTTTTTGTAGCTTCCTTGGGATTTTCTACACACTTAATGATGTCACCTATATATAGAGACAGTTCCTTTGCTTTTTGATTTCCATTCTCTAATTCCTTTTCTTGCCTTATTTCAGTAGCTAGAACTTACATCATTCTGTCAAATAAATGTGGTGATAGCAGAAAATCTTGCCTTTCATTTTTCTTTTGATGTTTAAGGGAAAGCATTAAGTTGTTTTTTTTGTTTGTTTGTTTGTTTGTTTGTTTTTTATTTGTAGGCTACTTATAGACACTCTATCAAGCTGAGGAAATTCCCCTGTATTCCTATTTTTCTGAATTTTTTTTTTATCATGAATCAGTGTTGAATTTCAACATTTTTTTTCCTGCATTAATTGATACAATCATGTGATTATTCCCCTTAATCTATTAATGTGATGAGTTACTTTGATTACGTTTTAAATCATCAAAAAGTTCTGCATCTCTGGAATAAACCTCAGTTAGTCATACGCTAATGTTTTGTTAAGGGTTCTTGTGTCTATGTTAATGGGAGATATTTGTCTATAGCTTTTTTTAAAATACTGTCTTTCTTTTGGGTGTGAGGGTAATATTATCTTTAAAAAAGTCAGGGCACATGAGGGCACCTGAGTGGCTCACTCAGTTAAGCGTCCGACTTCAGCTCAGGTCATGATCTCATGGTTCAGAAGCTCGAGCCCCACGTCCAGCTCTGCACTGACTGCTCAGAGCCTGAAGCCTGCTTCCGATTCTGTGTCTCCCTCTCTGCCCCTCCCCCATTCATGCTCTGTGTCTCTTTCTTTCTCAAAAATAATTTAAAAAAATAGAAATAAAAATAAAAGTTGGGGCACCTTCCTCTTATTTTCTAGAAGACATCATGTAGAATTGGTGTGAACTTTTTAAACATTTGGTAGAATTCTCCAGATATAGGCATGATGATTTCTTTTTGAGAGTTTTAAAACTAAGAATTCTATTTTCTTAATAGTTCTGGCCTATTCAATCTACCTATTTGGAAATACTCGAAATTGGGTGAAAGGTAAGCCCTTTTGGGGCACCTGGGTGGCTCAGTGGGTTAAGCATCATGATCTTGCAGGTCGTGATCTAGCAGTCTGTGAGTTTGAGCCCGGCGTTGGGCTCTGTGCTGGCAGCTCAGAGCCTGGAGCCTGCTTCAGATTCTCTGTCTCCCCTCTCTCTTCCCCTCCCCCACTGACCCTCTGTCTGTCTCTTTTTCTCAAAAATAAACATTACAAAATAATAATAATAATAATAAAAGATAAAGCCTTTTGCCAGTCTTTAAGGGAGCCTCCAGACAGGCAGCACACAGCTACAGTTCTGTGCAAACGCTGTCTGTTTTGCTTCCTCTGGGATCACAACTTGCACCAGGAATTTAGGCAGCTGTTTTCATGGCTGCAGTCAGTCTGGAGAGAGGGAGATGTTAGGAAGATATTTTCAAATGCCACACAGCTCTTACTCCACAGTATACCAAGTTCTTTTTCTCTTAAGCTTTCCCATTGGCTGTTGTAATTTATGATTGAAAGTACAGTGTCTGAAAAAGTTAATTCTGAGAATGTTCGCTAGCTTTTTGGTTGTTTCTGTGAGGGGACAGCGCTCTGTTTTTCCTGACTCCATCATTTTCAGTGATGTCAACCCAGTGTTCACGCTTATATTCTAATTTCAGCAAGCAGAGGGACTGTTTTGATTGTCACAAACATTGTTTCTTTTGTTTTACCATATTATCATATTAACACTTCTTCACTTTATTTTTCAATTATGACTCGTGCTTTTTTGCTGTTACTATCCACTTTGGCACATAAAATAGAAGGCCGTTACAATGGGAAATCATATTTTTGCCTTAGCTGACAAAAAAATGGCAATAGGCATCACAGAAACAGAATCTATAATTCAAAATAAGACAAAGTGAAACTAAAATGCTCTTGGTGACTTCATCAGCAGAACATAATTCAATGATTACATTATATGGTGCATTTAGCCTATAAAGATTCAGGCATTCCCCGTACTTGGGTCTTGAATATTTTGTCAACTGACATGAAATTGCCCTGAGGTACTTTCATATTAGAAAATGTATAAAAATTAGTACTGATTTTTCTGTGGAGTATTACGTTTCTGTGTGTAGAAATTATATGACCTACAAAACATATTTTACTGGTAATATTGATATTAATGTGGAAATAAAAGGAATTTGTTATGGAAGGAAGCTTGTTTAAGATTTATTTATTTGCCCTTCTAATAATCCTAATTGCTAATTGCTTTTGTAACATTAGCTCTTCTAAGAGTATTAAGTATTCATGAGTTCAGAGAAAACAAAAGTTTTATTTTAAAATTCAATTACTTTTGTGAAATGTAAACCTATGCAGTATCTTCCCCAGTTAGAAGTCAAAACCACAATTCATGTTATTACTGCTGTTTTGTTTTCTAGGAAAAGGGCTTGTTAAGGGGCATGAATATTTTTAGTAGGTTAAATCTCTATTGGTATTGAAACATATAACTAAAGTTAGACTGACACACTGTTTTTGTAAATGCAATTAAATATAAATGCCTACTTTGTTATTACTTCAAAATATACGAGTAGAGAATAACTATAGCAAATTTCACAAATAATTTTATTTGTAAAATATGATACAGTTCTTCAACCACATGACATTTTTTTTTAAGTTTATTTACTTATTTTGAGGGGAGGAGGGGAAGAGAGAGAGGGAAGGAGAGAATTCCAAGCAGGCTCTGTGCTGTCAGAGCTGAGCCCAATGTCCGCTCAATCTCAGGAGCTATGAGATTATGACCTGAACCGAAATTGAGAGTCCATTGCTTAACAGAGCCATGCAGGTGCCCCTACTAAATGACATTTTTGATGATAATTACTTTCATAGCAGTCTCTTTCTTTCTATGTAAAGGAAAATAAAGTGAATTGAATGGTGGATAAAATCTGGTTAAATTTTCTGTTAGTAGCTTAAAAAAAGCTCACCACCTCATAGTCTCATCAAGATACAAAGACATACTGATTCAACACGTGAAAATCATCTCTAATTTGTTACATTTATTTCTTTCCATATTAGTTGATGCTTAAATATTTCAACATAACAAAGGAGAAGACAGAGTCTTTTTTCCTTCTCCCTCTTTCAGTCCTCTTGTTTCATCTTTTTCTCTTTTCTTTCCTATCTTGGTCTTTGTTTCTGTTTCATTCTTTCTTTATCCCTATTTATTACTGATTTCTTGCATTTGATGTCATAGTTTTTAGGGACAGAATTTTGAGAACTTCTCTCTTCAAAATATCTTCTGTCCTATAAACCTGATAGGCATTCCTGCTATGTTGATACTCTGCTTAGTAATAATTTACTTTTTGCTATGATTATTTTCACATGCTCTTTAAAATCTATAACTGATTACAAGTTGTGAGACTGTACTCTGTTAATATTTCTTTATTTTAATAATATACATGTGTTTGTCCTTAAGTTCTATTTAGGGCTCTTGTCATATAGTTTCTATTTAATTTTTTTTTTTTTTTAGTGTATATCTATTTTTTAAGAGAGAGACAGAGTGTGAGCAGGGAAGGGGCAGAGAGAGAGACACACACAGAATCTGAAGCAGGCTCCAGGCTCTTAGCCATCAACAAAGAGCCCGACATGAGGCTCAAACCCACAAGCTATGAGATCATGACCTGAGCCGAAGTCAATTAACTGACTGAGCCACTCAGGCGTCCCGTATAGTTTCTGTTCTAAAGATAGTGGAATAATTTGCAAACTGAAGACAACTAAAATTAAGGTAAGGATAAAGGAAAAATGGTTATTATCAAAGATCAAAACTTAATTTCAATAGAAAATCCTGCAGACCCTTTGGGGACAATAAGTTTGGGTTTATCGATCAAGACAGATGATTAGTTATTGGTTACAAAGAGGCCTGACATAGAAAACACTCTTTTTCTGTACTACTACACATAGAACCCTTCTGATATCAGATGTGTGGACTTTTCCCCATCCCAACCAACTCACCAACTCTCTGGAGACTAACAGGGTTTCCTACAATTCAGTTCAGTTCTGACACTGTCTAGTGGAAGTTAGCTCACAACCCACAGGGTTAAGTGTCACAAGACTGCTTCCTACCTCAGATGCCAATTAAAAACTGAGGTTGTCGGGGCACCTGCGTGGCTCAGTCAGTTGGACATCCAACTCTTGGTTTTGTCTCAGGTCATAATCCTAGGGTCACAGGATCAATCTCAGGCTTGTGGAATCAAGCCCTGCATTGGGCTCTGTGCTGACAGTGTGGATCCTGCTTGGGATACTCTCTCTCTCTCTCTCTCTCTCTCTCTCTCCCTCCCTCCCTTGCCCTTCCCCCTACCCCATGCTCTCTCTCTTTCTTTTACATATATATATAAAAAGAAAAATCAGTTTGTCATCTGTGTTTCTGACTGACTAGTTATAAAATCTCATGACCCCTGCCTCTGGTTTGATATTTCTTAGAAGGGCTCACAGAACTCAAGAAAACAGTTTATTTAATAGATTACTAATTTATTATAAAAGTATATAACTCAAAAGTAGCCACAGGGAAGAGATAAGAAGGGCAAAGTATGGGGAAGGGACATAGAGCTTCATGCTTTCTTCAGGTGTACCACCCTCCCAGCACCTCCACTTGTTCCCTGAACTGGAAGCTCTCCAAACTGGTACTTTAGGAATTTTTGTAGAGGTTTCATTATGCAAACAGGGTCGATTCAATCACTATCCACTGGTGATTGAACAGGAAATCTAGTTCCTCCCAAAACAAGGCGTGGAACTGAAAGTTCCAAACCTTTAATCACATTGTTGGTTTCCCTGGCAAACAACCTGAATCTTTGGTTGTCTAAGCATTTTCCAAAAATCACCTCATTAACTCAGGTGAGGTAAAAAGGGGCCTTTTATAAGAAAACAAGACTTCCTTTCACCTTTCTTGCTCTCAGCTCTCATCCTAAAGGGCTTTAGGAGATCTGTGCCAGGAATGGGGATGAAGACCAAATATAGATTTCCTTTTATAAAGAACAGTACCACAAGTCCATTCTTTTTAGTCTACCCTTAGCAAGATGGCTAGAGACATCAAGTAAAGGAAATCTAGTCATTATGAATTCTCCTAGATGTGCAATAATCTGTGTTTTGTTGTTGTTGTTGTTGTTGTTGTTGTTGTTGTTTTAATGCCAGCCAGTTTTGGAGCACCTGGGTAGCTCAATCTGTTAAGTGTCAGATTTTGGCTCAGGTCATATCTCACGGTTCATGAGTTCGAGCCCCACATCAGATTCTGCATTGGCAGTGTGAAGCCTGCTTGGTATTTCTCTCTCTCTCTCTCTCTCTCTGCCCCTTAACACTTTATTGTTTAATGTAGCAACTTTAAACAGCATCATGTGGACGGCTGGGAGACTCAGTTGGTTAAGCGTCTGACTTTGGCTGAGATCATGATCTTGTGGTTCATGGATTTGTGCCCCACATAAGGCTCTGTTCTGACATCTCAGTAACTGGAATCTGCTTCAGATTCTGTGTCTCCCCCCTGCTCTCTGTACCTCCTCTGAGCATACTCTTTCTGTCTCCCTCTCTCTCTCAAAAATAAACAATAAATAAATAAATAAATAAATAAATAAAATGTCATTATTCTTTTCCATTAATACCTTCACCTTTGTTAGGAATATTATATACCATGTCTATTCTATGACTAGTTTCCAGATGAAGTTTGATATTTCTTATTATTGTTCCACTATTTCCCCTACCCCATGATAGATGAAATGTACTTTCATAATTCATTGTATGGAAAACTCAACGTTTTGTAGAGGACTTAATGGTATTAATCAACAATATTCTCTGACACATAAGCTTTACTTCCTTTCATGAAGAGGAAGGGAATAAAAAGTTTTAGATTCAAGTCATGGTTAAGAGACAATAAGTGATTTACTTACTGCCTTAGGTTGGAACTTCTAAATGAAGAGGCTGAGACTGGGATTCTGGTGCTTGTGACTTACTGAGGGAGCACTTTCAAGACAAAGTAATTGAGAAAAAACAGGATATGGCTAGGGAAGAAAAAAAGCAAGATTGTGGTAGCTGGAGTCTAGCCTCAGTCTATTCCTATACGGTGCTCTGAAGCATAAAACATACCATAAAGTTGGTCCTAAATTGAAGGAAGGGGCACTACCTTTGTCTTATTTTAAAGTTTATTTATTTATTTGGAGAGAGAGAGCAAGTGCAAGCACGAGAGGAGCAGAGAGAGAGTATCCCAAGCAGGCTACGCAGCCTGAGTTCGAGTTCCTCGAACTCATGAACCTTGAGATCGTGACCTGAGCAGAAATCAAGAGTAGGACTCTTAACCAACTGAACCACCCAGGCACTCTGGGGTTCTACTTTTATACCCTTATGTCAGTCAGTTCTTGGTGAAGGATGGCACACCTTCTCCCTACCATCACCACCCAGGGGTATCGTGAGATAGCTTCTCATTTAGTACAATAAAATATTTTGGAAAAAAAAATGATCTACTGCTATAACTTATATTTTTAGCAAATAGATAAAATGATGTATCCTGAGAACATAGCTTGAGATATTAGAACATAGAAATTCCTTTTTACATGAACACTTCAGATCTTGAAAGAGTAAGAAAAGCCCTCAGGAACAAAAATATTAAAGTGATCTACAAAAAAATCTACACTAATGCTAAAAGCTTTGCTGTCTTGGAGACTTGCTAACATAGGAAATAAGAGAATGGGATTTTAAGGGCGCAAACAGTAGGTGACACTGTTGTCGAAAAGGAACTCTATGATTTAGAGCCAAATTACAATGCAAAGACAGACTTTGGGATAAAAACAGAACAATAGCTTTATTGCTTTGCTAGGCAAGGGACACTTTCCTATGGCCTTTGAAAACCGCAAGCACCACTAAAGAAGGGGCTGAGGGGCTTTTTTTAGGAAGTACAGAATCCAGCTGTTTTTGACAGAAATTGTGCATGTGCTGCTAGCCTCTTTCATCACGTCTTTAGGATGATATCAGTTTCCTGAAACAAAAGCCTACAGAGGGAGGAATGAAAGTTTGAAGAAGCGAGGAAAAGGTTACACAGTTGAAAATCCAGCTTCGCTGAAGCATTAATGCAGCCATTTTGTTTTTTGTTCAACTTTATCCTTTTAGGCAGTTTCCATACTACGTATGAGGAGGCTGAAAATTGCATGCTATCTAAAATGGAAGTTTTGAACACGAGTTCCTTGGTTAAAGAATGGAATGAAATATAGAAATCATCAGGAGAACCTAACCAGGAAATCTGTCTGTCTTTTTATGGGCCCTAGGCAGAAAAACTCTCCCCTGAAAATACAAAATTGAGGCTTACACTTCTAATGTTTTGGGATTTAAACTGACATCACACTTTCAGAATCTAGTAAATCACAAACTGATAATATAGCAAAAAGTTTTCCTAGATTGGTAGTGCCCTAAGAAATTTAATGCCACCTCTCAAAGGTCTCAAAGGATTCTCAAAGACGCTCCTTTAACATGGAAATCTCTCTAAGATTCACCAGTCTACACAACTGAACTGCATGATACCTGAGATAGTACAACTTCTACCCTTGAGTCCAGACAATCTCTCTGGCTCTGGGGAAATAGACAAGCTGATCCTAAAATTCACTTGGAAATGCAAGGCACCCAGAATAGCTAAAACACTCATAAGAAGAACAATATTGGAGGAATCTTCTCAATTTCAAATCTTACTACACTGCAACTTCAAATCTGACTATAAAGGTGTGGTAAAAAATATTGTGTTGTACTAGAATAAGGGGACTTATAGATAATAGAATTCAGAGTTCAGAACTTTTTTAATCCCACAACCTATGTTCATCATGTATACTCTCAAAGTCCAATGTTACAGGTTTTGTAGCTTCTGTTTGTAGCTTCTGTTTTGAGTTCAATGAAATAACCAACGATCAGATGACATCCCTGCAAAATGAACCATAAAATCTGGATATAATACAAAAAGCAACTACCAGAAAACACTGGAAGGCAAGAGAAGCAGACCAACCCCACTGGAGAGTATGTGCTTTCATGGGGGAGGAGAGATGAAGGATTGTGAGACTGTTTTCTAGGCTCTGAGCAGGTTTACACAGCTTCCCTTCACATGCAGAAAGCCCTCCTTCTGGCCTGGGAACCTGAAGATTGAAAAGCAAAACATTTTACAAATAACATCCTCTCTTTATCAGGCTGCTTGCTTTTGTACCCAAACGTCATGTAAGGCAACCCAAGCAATGCGGAGAAGCCGTGAGCTGGCTATTCCTCCAACAGCTAACATGCCAGCGGACAGCCAGCATCAGCCACCAAAAATGTGAAGCAAGAAACCTTCAGATGATTCCAGCTCCCAGCCTTCAAATCAACCCAGATGAAACCAAATGGAGCAGAGATGAGCTGTTCTCACTGAAAACTGCCCAAGTTAATGATTCGTGCTCAAAGTAAATGTTGTTTTTAAGTCACTAAGTTTTGCGGTGATTTTTTTTTTTCCCCAATAAGGGATAATTAGCATGTTAGACAAAATAGACTGCAGGAAAATATACTCTGGGGATCCGTACTTCAAACTATATAATTTCACCAGAAAATTATAAAATGATATTATCGCATTAGAATCATATAACATATATGTATCATGTCCAAAATGTGCAATTATAGTGAGAGATTTTAACATATCACCTTCATTAGTTGATTGATCAAGTAGATTTTAAAAAGAATACCAATACAAAAGACTTAATCTACAAAACTAGAAAAAACTGGTGTAAATATAGAAAATTTAACCTACACATTTTCAAGCTCAATGGATATAATTCACATTTTATTTTCGACCACATATGAAATACCAGAAATGATGATGCATGCGGCTTTAAAGATGCTCTTAGCAAGCTTAAATAAGTTATATGATATGGGCCACAATCTCCACCCTTAATGTAATAATTTGTAAATCATTTATAAGACAAGTTTTAACAAATCCAACTTTTTTCTAAAAAGTTGAAAACAGAATAGTCACAATTTGAATACTCATAAATAAAGATGAGATCATGGTGCAAATTATATAACACATTTAGAACACTAATGAAAATGCTATATTGTTCATTTGTGGGTTATGGGTCAATAGGTACTTACAGGGAAATGTGAAAACTAAAATGCTAATGTAGGAAAAAACATTTTTAATAAAAAAAAATTTAAAGCCTGCATAACTAGTTCTAATTACATAGAGGAAAGGAATTAATAAAAAGGGCAAAGATTAAAGAAATAAAATATAACAAATAAGTCAGCAGTTCGATGCTAGATATTTGAATACTAAAATAAACTGAATGGATTTATCAACAGTAAAGTAGAGAAGGAAAAAAAATAACTAATACTGTATCCAGAATGAAAAAAAAATGAGTATATTTGGAGACTTAGCAGAGCCTTTTTAAAAAAAGGAAAATAATAGGAAACTTTTCTTGCCAATAATTTGGCAAATTGGAAAGAAATGGAATTTTTTTAATGAAAATATAACCAGGAAACATAATTATGTCCCAAATTTTTAAAGTATTTGTTTCAGTAATTTTTAGAAAATCCACTCATACTTCTACACACAGTAGATACTGGTAATTTTATTAAAAAGTTCTGCCAAAGTAATAGGAAACATGAAATATAATGACCACTGAAATGGTATGGATATCTGTGAAAATTTTAACACGAAATATGTTAGAAACGGTAGTCCCTTGCCTGCAGTCTCTTGCCTCTGTTCCGCTGCATAAGCATAGGCCTTGGGCTAGGAAGACTTCCTTAGCAAAAGATAAAGATCCCACACAGCCTGTGCAGGGCTTATCTTTTGTGGGAATATTTTTCCCTGTTTTGAGTTCAGGGATGCTCTTTTGTCTCAGCCTAAAGTGAGTGTGTCCTAATCGTGCCCGGCCAATCCCTCTGTTATATCTTCTGTCTGCTGGGAGAGGACTGGCTTTTTCTCCTGCCACACCAGAAGGGTGTGTGTAGGGCAGGCCAGTTGCCACGGGGGACCCGTGCACACTGTTGAAGCTAATCTTGCTCTGTCTCTAAGTACAGCATTGTTCCAACCAATGCTTGATTGTGTTGTGGCTTCCTTGGTGACTGTGATACCAAGATGCAGGAGGTGAAGGTGTTTAGAGTCCTTCCCTGAAACTGGTTAACAGGTACACACTACTCTACTTGACAAAATGGAACTCTTTCTATATAATTGAAGGACGTTTTTATTGATTTTAACATTGTGGCAGTTGTTCTTCCCTCCTAACTGGTCTTACTTTCAAAAATTCCACAAATGAAGATATTTTAACTCTTAAGTAGTTCTTCTAAAATATATAGGCATCCATGATCACTTGTAAACTAATTACATTCAGGTTACAGACTATCACAATCTAAATCTTTTTACTTATAGGTCATGTTATAATACTCTGGGTTTCAGTTTTACTTTTTATGATTTACACTGTATTCTGTAGAATAGCTAAATGTATTTTTAAAAGTAAAGCTTCCTGCCATTCTCACCCAAGTCCAAGTTAGAGGCAATCTAATATTCCTTTCACACAGCAAGAGAATTAGACCCATCATCTCTAGGAAATCGAAAACTAGTTGCCAGAGGGAAGAGGTCTAAATCTTTTCAGTGTGGTGATTATGTACTGTTGGCCTGGCCCTGTTCCCAAATGGAAAAAGAAAGAAAAAAGCCTTGTATAAGTATTTATATTTCTAATGAAAATGTGACTTTGTACATTCATAAATTCAGCATGCCACTCAGTATTAAAACACTGTTTTAATTTTGCTTTGTTTTATTCCAGAATCACAGGAAAAGGTTTTAATTTTTTAATTTTTATTGTTTTAGAAATACTAAAAGGTAATATATCATGCTTCTAATATTTTCATGGGCACGAAGGAAAATATACCTTTATGATACTCTCCTACATTGTCAATATGTCAAATAATACATTCTCATACATCAAACTGAATGACGAGCAGAGGTCTCAAATTTGACAAGGAAAACAATAAGGAAAATTACCAATGAGAATTTGGGAAGGAAAGTTTACTAATATACTTTGTTATATCATTTGACTGCAAATGAAATTATGGTTATTTTTATCACTGCTGGTATAGTGGCCTTTTTTTTTTAAATTAGATTGTATCACAAAACACCATAATTACTCTCCTTTTTTCTCCTGTCCCTTTACAAATAAAAATCATTGCCTTAGGAAATAATTAGCTGCATATAACTGTTTCTAATATAAATAATTTTCTTTTCGTGTGTACAATACAAGGAAATATAGACCGAGTTCTGGGTGGTTTCTTACCTACATCGTGTTGTGCATTCAAGCTCATAAAAGTTTTAAGATCCCTTCAAATCAAATTGAAGGAATTGTTTTATGACACAGAAGTAAACCGTTATTTCCATACTAAACAAAACAGCTCAGATGACAATAATGGTACAACATTTTCTAAAGGTGGATTGGGAGAAATTATATAGTTTATTAGTAAATATCATTCAATATAAAAATAACTTTTTAACCTGCATTTATTCTTTGTTTTTGTTGTTTTGTTTTTCTTAACATTTATTTATTTTTGAGACAGAGAGACACAGAGTACCAGCGGGGGAGGGGCAGAGAGAGAGGGAGACACAGAATCAGAAGCAGGCTCCAGGCTTTGAGCTGTCAGCACAGAGCCCAACGCAGGGCTTGAACCCAGGAACAATGAGATCACGACCTGAGCCAAAGTCAGATGCTCAACCGACTGAGCCACCCAGGCACCCCAACCTGCATTTATTCTAAGCTTGCTTTTGCTCAAGTTAAATTGTGGGGCTCCATACCTGCTTGAAACTCACAATGATAGGTACTTTCAAATTGTGTTATTAAAATAAAATCAGAAATTAAAAATACGAAATTAAATTATCCATATAGAAAATTCAGATAAATCGGAAATCTCTTGTGCTGCTTGTGGAATTGTAAACTGGAAGAAACCACTGTTAACTTTTTCTTTTTAACATGAACCTTTAAAAGTTTTTCTTAAGTATAAGATTACTTATACTTGGACATAATATATATAAATGTATAAATTATATTAAATTATAAATTTAAACTATATTAAATCTATAATTATATATAAATTATATATATATACATATATATATACATATATATACATATATATACATATATATACATATATATACACACTTTACTTGGATAACTCAGATTGCCTCCTTGAAGTCAGAGACAGGAGAGGAAATAGAATGTTTTGAAAACAGAACAAAATGAAAAACCAGCAACAAATGGTTGACATCTGCTACCTGCTACTAGAATTATGAAGAACTCCAGAGACATATCATTACTGGAATATCATTACTGGAATAAGAAGAAGGTGAACTGAAAGAAACAACTGAGAAACTTGTAGCTTCATAAAAAATGTTCTGTATATTGCTCTGATGCAATATACAGTAAGCCCAAACATGAGTTACGGGAGAGGATCTAAAGCACCAACGGTAAAATCCTTACATAGGAAAAGTGACATTGAAGAAGACATTGACATAAAGCAGACTAGGAGGTGTGTTTTGTTTTTGTTTTTCTCTTTTATCTATTTCGCCAGGGGCACATTTCTGCAAACACAAACCAGACTATTGCTATGTCTCTCATCTGTACAATTACTATGGCAAGATGTTATTATAGGTACTTTACAAATATTAACTCATTCAATTCTTAATAAATCCTCTGTGGTAGTTGTTACAAATATGGACATGAGTCAGGCTCAATTTCTTATCTCTTGGACCACCACCCATTCACTTATTTTTTTTTTTAATGACTTGTGTAAAAATAATTTAATAATAATTAAAAATAAAAGCAGTATGTGTAAATTATGATACGTTTTCAGCCTTTTGGTGCCCAGCATACAACATGAGAAAAAATAATGTATTTAGTTTATCCAAGATCAAGCTGTTTGCTGAATTGGTTGAAGGCAAATTTTCCAAATAATGATTTGCATGTGTTGGCAGGTAAGAAGACTTTGTTTGGATTGAAGAAAGAAAGAAAGAAAGAAAGAAAGAAAGAAAGAAAGAAAGAAAAGAAAAGGAAAGAAAAAAGAAAATTAAAAAAAAATTACTTAAGTTTTTTCTTTATATGAATGTGTGTGTGTGTGTGTGTGTGTGTGTACAGAAGTCTTGAGAAGATAGACAAGGACAGTGAAGGGCATGACATTTCTGCCATTTTTTGATATGAAGCTTTTTATTTTGAGCCACATTGTAGAGGCTGGAGATATGGCAGCTGGTTTAATGAGTGAGCTTGTGAATCTAAGATAAGTACGTTTGAAAATAAAGGCACAAAGGGGTGTTGATTTGAGCACTGATGACAAGAGCTGGGAATAGGAGCGACCATTCCTTTCCATTGCTCTGCGCTGGCCCACTGTGGGCCTGGGTAGTGCTGTGCAAAAGTGACAGCTTCTGGTAGATAGAGGTGACTAATTATGGCCATCAGAGGACTGACATTTTTTTTTTTTCAAGAACATTAGAAGCTGTGGAAGCAAAGCAGAACACTCAGCAGGGAAGCAAATCTTCAATGAAAATATTGAGGCTAAATATCGTAACATCTCCAGGTACACACAGAAATAATTGGGGATACTTTAGACATAAAGTTGCTAAGGTCCAGAATGTGGCAAGAAAATGGTGGGAACAGAATTTGTTTATAAAATTACTGTTGTCTCTTACCCAGTAAATATAAGAAAGTATCTCTGGGGTGCCAGGGTGGCTCAGTCGGTTAAATGTCTGACTTCAGCTCAGGTCATGATCTCACGACTGGTGGGTTCGAGCCCCACATTGGGCTCTGTGTTGATAGCTCAGAGCCTGGAGCCTGCTTGAGATTCTGTCTCCTCTCTGCTCCTCCCCCCGCCCCCACTCATGTTCTGTTTCTTTCTCTCAAATATAAATAAACACTAAAAAATAAACAAAGCATCGGCAATTATTTCCACGTATAACTGGAGATGTCATAATATTTAGACTCAATATTTTCATTGAAGATTTGCTTCCCTCCTGAATAATCTGCTTTTCTTCCACAGCTTCTAATTTTCTTGAAAAAATATGTCCGTCCTGGATGTGTACCACCAGCCCATGGCCAGTAGGAGCTGTGGCCACATGAGTGCACCAGCCTTCAGAGGACCACAGGACCAGACACTTTAGGAAAAGGGGATCTGTGTCTAGCCCCGAACCCTGGAGCCAGGCTCACAGAAGACTTGGAGGACAGGGACAGCAGGGGCTGCAGGGCTCCCCGCACAGCGTCGTCTCTGCTCTCTGTCCGTGTTCCTCCACCTTCAGCCTCGCTTCCTGCCTGCCAGTCCTGGGCGGCTCCACCTGAACACCGGTAGGGTACAGGGGGCACCCTACAGCCCTGCTCCTTCCTTGGCTGTTGGGGGCTGCTGAGAGCCTCTGAAGGCCTCCCTGGTTACCCGGGGAGAGGGGGGCAGCAGTATCACCTCTGTTCCAGTGGACATTTATTGGGTCCCCAGGGAGACTGGGATGGACAGTCCTAAATAAATGCCTTGTGCCTTTTGCTGTCAACTCTTTCAAAAAAATGCATAAAGTGGGGCGCCTGGGCGGCTCAGGTCATGATCTTGCAGTTCCTGAGCCTGACCCACATGAGGCTCTGTGCTGACAGCTCAGAGCCTGCAACCTGATTCAGATTCTGTGTCTCCCTCTCTCTCTGTCCCTCCCCATTTGTGCTCTGTCTCTCTCTCTCTCTGTTTCTCTCTCTCTCTCTCAAAAATAAACATTAAAAAAATGCATAAAGTGGGCATGTATATTCACACCCGCATTGTTCAAGGGTCAACAGTAGTAAGAAATTCAACACTAGCTGGCTAAACATCTGAATGTCCTTCCCTCTGACAACTAAATGATCTTCAAATGTCTTTTCCATATGTTGCTAACATGTGTTATGTCTTGGCCAGTTTTCAGGAGGGGAAACTTCATGCACTATAGCTAATACTTTACATTGTATTTTTCACTTTGCATTCAATTTCATAAGAGTTGACGCCTTTGTCAAAGAGCAGTTCCAGTGAAATGGAAGGTATTCTTTTTGTGGGTTTTTTTTTTTTGGAGGGGGGAGTAGAATTTAGTATCCTTTGTTTCATTGGCCTTCTTTAGAATTTATCAATGTATCACTTAATAAAGTTGACTATAACTCAGAGATCAATTTTTTAGCACTTTAAATCATTATAGATCTTGGAAAGGAAAGCGATAGATATGTGTATTTTAGTAGACTATATTAACATTCACCATTATTTTCCTATTCTTTTATAATGTTAATAAAAATGCAGATAAATATAGAGGCAAGAGGGAATTCAGAGGATTTAACAATTTCATCAGATTTATATACTTTTATTCTCTTAGTTTATGAGAAATATGTTCACATTTTCTTTAGGCATATGTATGTATGTATATATATTCTTAGTGTTTACTTTCTCTGTTTTTGTGTTTCAGTAACTTTGTATTTTTCTTAGTAAGATACAATATAAAATAGACTGAATTTAAGTGCAATTTTTCTCAGGAATACAACAGCAAAGAAAGAAGACCTTTAAGGGATATGGGCAAAACCACTGCATAGTTTTAAATTCTCTTCTTTTATTCATTTATCAAATGTTTATTGAGTACCTCTGAGTGCAAAGTATTGTGCTAAGCACATAGGGGTTACAAAGATAAATTAACCCTTACCCCAAACCTCAAAGACTTCAGTTTAATAGGCAGAGTTAGACACAAAATCACTATAATAAAATGTGATATGCAAAATGCTATGAAAACACATAAGAAAAAGTAATTTATTACGTTTTGAACAAGGCAGAAAGAACTTACAGGAGAGCAACACTGAAGGATGAATAGGGGGTAACTAGGCAGAGGTGAATGGATGGGGCATTCATGGCATATAGAATTGACGGTGAAAGACACAGCAGTTTTAAGGTGAACCATGTGTTTGGTAGATAACGCGGCTAAAGTCAGAAAGGAATGTTTGCTCAAAGATTGTCAAAAATCTTGCATGCTAGGCAATATCCCGGTGAATTCTATCTTCCAAAACAAATTTATTCATGTTGGTCTCTCTTATCATTGGATTGTCTTCTCTTGAAACTATTTACTTTTAAGAATCCTCAAACTTTATATACTACTTGAAAACGGATCCCCTCAAATAGATGAAAAAATTTCCTCCATTAGATCAACTGTCATACCTAATTTACATTTTAAGGCTCTCCTAACATAGGCACACCCCCACTTGTTTTATAACTTGTGTAATCCCATCATTCTAAGCTGCTATCTAGATTGAGAAAAAATAGCCAGCATATTGAACATAATAGGCACTCAATAAATATCTGTAAAGTGAAGTGATTTCCATTAATTCAGATGTCATGGTCACTCAACAAATTTTACAAAGGGGCGCAAATTGAAATGCCTAAACCGTGATACTCATGCTCAGACATTGCTCCTCAGAGTTACTGGCTCAGACTCTACTCCAGGCTCAAAACTGCCTCTTTTTAAGCCCAGCCTTGCTTCTTTCTCCTGTCTTTTTCTCCATGGCTTCTCCATTCCTGTTTGCTTTGTAGTGTGGTTATTTCCAGCTGCTACTCAGAAGTACATTTACTTTGGAGCTTATGAAGCTTAAGCCCTCAGGCTCCTCACCTAAGCCAGCTCCTTCTTAGTCTCTGAGAAAAGTTCCAGCAGGGAGCGTACTTTTGTGGTCACATATTTTCGTAAAATGTGTAGAAATAAGATGATATTTGCAACCCATTAAAACTGCTTCTCCGTACTCTGATTTCCCCTCTTACACACTTTTTCTAATTCCATGTGGTATTAGAAAGACTACTGTTGAACTTGAGGATTCATTTCATTTGCATTTTGTCATATGTTTATGTGATTCACTGTCTCTCTCATTTAGGTTAGTTTATGCTAAACATTCGCAAGTGAGAGCCACCTCCAGGAATACTCCTAGAAACCACTGTTCCAGCAGCCTTGATGTCATGAAGAGAAGGAGCAGGGTGGGAGAACATACAGGACTATGAACATGGCCTTCAGAGCCCAGCTCCAGAACTATATAGTTGGAGCTGTAGATGGGGTTAACTGTACATCAACTTTGCAAGAAAACTTGAAAGGCATTGAAATCTTAATATATATGTAAGACCTAATGTAATAAGCTGTTCTCTAATTTAACATCAATGCCAAAATTTATTTTTTTCCAGAAAATTCTTGTGACATGAGTTTCTCTTATGTTATAATAAAAAAGCAAATCCTTTTCGATTATCAATTCCTTACTAATATCTCCACAGTTGTAATACACTCCCCATTAGTCACAAAAGGCTTATAACAATCGTATTTAGGGATATGCGATTAGAATGTATTCCACATTGAGATTTGACTATTTAGAGAAAATTAAGGTAGTTGGGGTGTTCCTTGTCCTAGAAGGTTTTGAAAAAATATGTTGTATTTCTTCTATCTTTCTGAAAGCTTAAAGCTTCCCATACACTAGCCTAAAATATTCTTTGATCTCTTCAACTACAACTCACACAAAATCTGATACAGTTACTATATCCAACTAGAACCCTTAATTAACAGAGTTTTCATTTTGTTTGTTTTGACATATAAAAAGCTATAAATATTAAGTATATACAACTCAACGAATTTGGGAATAAGTATACACTTTTGAAACCACCACTGTCATTAAGGTCAAAGACCTATTCATCACCTCGTAGTTTCCTCCCATCCTCTTTACCATTATTAATTTGCGGTAAGAACACTTAACATAAGATCTACTCTCTTTGAAAAGTGTAAGTATGCGATACATTATTGTTAGTTATGGACACTAGGCTGTATAGTAGATCTCTAGAATCTATTTATTTTGCGTAACTGAAAAGTTGTGCCCTTCAACCATCTCCTCTCCATTTCTGCCTCTACCTACTCTCTGGCAATTACCATTTTACCCTCTGCTTCTATGAGCTTTACTATTTTAGTTTCTACATATAAGTGAGGTTATACATTATATGTCTTTCCATGCTTGGCTTATTTCACTTAGTAAAATATCCTCCAGGTTTATGCTGTCACAAATAGCAGAATTACCTTCCGTTTTAAGGTTTCTGTTGTATATATATACTACATCTTCTTTATCCATTCATTCATCAATGGATATTTAGGTTGTCTCCATATCTTGGCTACTGTGAATAATGCTACAATAAACATGGGGATTCAGATATCTCTTCAAGATCTTGATTTCAATTCCTTTGGATCAATACCCAGAAATGGGATTGCTGGATCATAGAATGGTTCTATTTTTAATTATTTGAGGAAACTACATACTGTTTACCATAATGTTGTACCAATTTACATTCCCACCAATAACATACCAGGATTCCCTTTTCTCCAGATCCTAATACTTATTTCATTCATTTATTTTGTTTAATAGTAGCCATCCTAACAAGTGTGAGATATCTCATTATGGTTTTGATTTGCCTTTCCCTAATGATTAGTGGTGTTGATTTCCTTTTCAAATACCTATTGGGCATTTATATATCTTCTTTAGAAAAATGACTACTATTCAGGTCTTTGCTTATTTTTAAATTGGTTTGTTTTGTTTTGCTATTGAATTGTAGGAGTTCCTTATATATTTTGAATACTAAACCCTTATCAAATATATGATACGCTAATATTTTCTCCCATTCTCTAGGCTGTCTTTTCATTTTGTTGACTAATTCCTTCATTGTGCAGAAGCTTTATAGTTATATTGCCTACTAGTTTATTTTGCTTTAGTTTATTGTACTTTTGGTGTTACATCAAAAAAAAAACATTGCTAAGATCAATGTCAAGGATTTTCTTTATGTTTTCTTCTAGATATTTTATGTGTTTTAGGTCTTCTGTTTAAATCTTTAATCCATTTTGAGTTGATTTTTGTGTATCATGAAGATATGATCCCAGTTTCTTTCTTTCTCTCTCTCTTTCTTTCTTTCTTTCTGTTTCTTTCTTTCTTTCTCTCTTTCTTTTTGTTTCTTTCTTTTGCCTGTGGATGTCCAGTTTTCCCAAACTATTTATTGAAGAAACTGTCCTTTCTCCATTTCTTGGTTCCCTTGTTGAAGATTAGTTAACCGTGTATGTGTGGGATCATTGGGCTTTTTATTCTGTTTTATTGGTCTATTGGTCTTTTATTGGTCTATGCATCTGTTTGTTTTTTTTTTAACTTTTTTCAAGGTTTATTTATTTTGAGAGAGAGAGAGAGACAGACAGAGCGTGGGTGGGGGAAGAGCAGAGAGAGAGGGAGAATGAAACTGAAGCAGGCTCCTGGCTCTAAGCTGTCAGCACAGAGCCTGATGAGGGGCTTGAACTTACCAGTTGTGAGATCATGACTGAGCTGAAGTCGGACACTCAACCAATTGAGCCACCGAGGTGCCCCTATGCATGTTTTTAATGCAAGTAACATACTATTTGAATACTACATAGCTTTGTAATATAATTTGAAATCAGGAAGTGTGATGCTTCTAGCTTGATCTTCTTGCTTAACTATTCCTTTGGCTATTGGAGTCTTTTGTGTTTCTGTATGATTTTTAGGATTTTGTTTTCTATTTCTGTGAAAAATGACATGGAACCAAACTTCCTACACTATCTTGACACTCTTCTCTTTGTACTGCAGCATATTTCATCCCCATGCTACATCTCTTACCTTCCTGGATATTATCTAAATTTAATATTCTTATTGATTGAATATGATTGAGTATAAATATATAAAAGCATTATGAGAGTACTAACAAAAACAGAAAAAAAAAACTACAAAGATAAATAAAGCATAATCCAAGAAGATAAGCTGGTATTAAATCAATAAAATGAAAATTACATGAGAAGTATGCTAAATGTTTGAAGGCAGATTCTTTGAAAACACAAAAACCAGTTTAAACAACATGGATCTCTTAGAATTGTAGAGAATTCTATGATAATGAACACTTTTAGCAATACATTTATTCAGGAAATCTGTTCAGGATATCCTGAATAATGTATTGTAACTGGATCATGAAGTGGAAAAACAGAATTAAATGTGAGACTAAAAAGACATCTTATGTTAGAATCATACTATAGAGATTCCTGAGTGCCTTTCTAAGTATTTATTGAAAAAATACACACACACACACACACACACACACACACACACTTCACACATATGTGTGCAAGCAGGATTGTGGTGATGTTTTCCTAATGTTTGGGATTCATGACTATTTGCATTTATTCACTGTACATAAGAATAATGTTTCTAGACCATTAGCAATGGCAACTTCTTTCTTCCATCCCAACTTATGTTTAAATATTATTTCTTTATACAGAATGATTGTTCTAATATCTTGGAAAATGAGAGTTCTGTAGCATTGAATTGCTTCTCATTATGAAGGTAATCAGTTTTTTTTTTTTTTTTTTTTTTTTTAAGTTTATTTTCTTAGAGAGCTGGGAGGGGCAGAGGGAGGGAGAGAGAGAGAATCCCAAGCAGGCTCCACACTGTCAGCACAGAGCCTGATGCGGGGCTCAAACTCATGAATGGTGAGATCATGACCTGAGATGAAATCTAGAGTCTGCCCCTTAACCGACTGAGCCACCAGGTGCCCCTTAGCATGAAGTTAATCAGTTCGACCATCACTTACTCTTCCTGAGTATGTGTGGCCTCACTCCCCTGTTTCCCCAGGCACTTGCCCATCCAGTTCTGTATTACAGTCAGGATCCCCACATTTCAGTAGAGTTTTATTTTTGAAATAAAATCACAAGAAAATGGTACATAGAAGAGAAAAATGGCTGACTTGTTTATGTAGTGCGCATGCACACAGGTTAAATTTTAAATGAATACAATCTTAAAATGAACGCCAACGTTCTTCTACCATTAGTCCATCTTAAGAAATTATTGTGAATGAAAGAGATAAGTTGCTGCATTTATTACTACATTTGAATATAGTTACATTTATTATTTCGTGAGAAAAAAAATAAAATTAATTGTGAGTCTGATGAAGGAATTAATGGTTCCTCCATGCAGTTGTGTGATGGACAGAAAAGGGGAATTGAAACCTGATATTTCATTCAACAAAACGAAAGAGTCACTTAAGTTGATACATGGAGAGTTGAGAAATCCCCTGAGAGACAAATAAATGAGCAGTTAATTGTGAGCTCAGTGCTGTAGGTTGTAATCATTTGATTAAAAAAATGCAATACGTATATACTGTAAAGAAATTATAATTAACATTCTAAAATGCTTCAGTTAATTTAAAAAAAATTAGTGACTTATCACCATTCTTTCTTTACATTTCAAAAAAGCAGTTTATTTCTGAAATTATGATTTTTACGTCTGAAAATTATTATTCCAGTAAAGGTACACTAATGCAAAAGTTAGAATGATTTAATTACTTTTTCCCCATTTTCTACGGAAAAACAATAAAATAATTTTTTAAAATGATTAAGATATTGTATAAAACAAAACTCTAATAGAAAATAGGTAACATTTTAAAAAGGTTTTGCATTGAAAATTTATCTGTGAAATGGCTATTCCTCTTTATCAGACTATTGAGATGTTAATAACCAAAACAAACATCCAAACAAGCAAAACTCTATTTTCATTTATAAAATATTCTTCTTCCTCTTGTCTTCTAAGCTCTCTGTGTGCTGTGACTTTTAATTATTTTTTATTTATTTATTTATTTATTTATTTATTTTTTACTAACTACAATATTTGATTCTCCCAAGTTCTAGGGTCTTTCTAACTCCTAAACTATTCCTTTTAACTAGATTCTGTTGCCTGGCTCTACCTTCTTGGTTGAATTTTGCTCAGAGACCAAATTAATATCTATAAAACACACTCCAGATCATGTTCCTCAGCTGCTCAAAATCCAGTTCTCGAGCACTATTTTCCAGCTTAAAGGACCACATAGTACAATGTACATTTTAGGTAAATTATTTACTTTATCTTTACTTAAAATCCTTTCTCACCATTCTTTATTATGGCTAATGAAAATTTTCTCTTTTTAAAAACTTTCTTTTACTTTCTCTTACTTACAAGCATTTTGATGTGTCTCTTATTGTACTTACAATATTTAATTCTTATACTTAAAATAATAGGAGTGAATAACATTAAATTGTTTTTAAAAATCATTTTATATTTTAGTTTTGCCCTATTTGCAGAAACTATATCGTAGCATATTTTCAATGTCCATTCAATATTCAAGATTCATTTGGTAATCCAAAAACAACAACTATTGGACAAATGTTATGCCGATCCTTAAGAATTAAAAAATGTAATTGTTGACTACTTTTTAAAAAGCCCACATTCTAGTAAATCAGGCTGACATTTAAGCATATAATCACACTACATTGTGATCTATGCTATATTAGAAGACAGAAAGGTTATTTTTTTCATATTAAATCAGAATGTATCAATGTATAAAAACATACAAAGAGCAGGATTGAAGAGTAAGAGTTATTCACTACGAAGATAAAAGTCGGGTATGGAATTTGGGGCCAAAATGTTAACATGAGCAATATTTTGAGATAGAAAACTGTCCCTCCAACTTATTTTTTTTTTCAATAAATGGGAACAACAAATTACTAATTTACAAGTATAAACAGAACTTGTGGAATCAATTTATATTCAGCATGTTGCTTGGTATATCTAAATTTATTTTAAAAGTGTTGCTAATTGAATTGTTCACAGTACATTTATACTTGCCTAGGTTCAAATCCCCTGACATAAGCACCTTGTCCTCTGAAAAAGCAGTGAGATCAGAATTTCCATTTTCTAGTTGCTAACTAGAAAAAACAAACAAACAAACCCTCAAGCTTTATTTATTGTTTAAGGTACACTATAGCCTGGGGGCAGCATTTCAGATTTCTCTGAAGGAACTCCTGAAACTTGTCAGTTTACAGGGGATTACATGCAAAAGGGAGAAGGAGTATACTGTTTGCAAGTATAATTGTGCATTATAAGGTATAATTTGTTTGTAAAAATTAAGGTTTACTGATTTCCACATAGACACATGAAAGACAATTAATACATTATGTTTCTATCATGTCTGGTTGCTAAAAATATTGCCTGCATGCCTCCACTGAAGTGGTTTTCCAGTTCTTTTGTTTGTTTGTTTCCTCTTGAGGTCACTGAGACAGTCTCCATAGGCTGACAGTCCCCTACTCAGTTTTAGTACACATTCTGTTCCTTCAACAAGTTCGGACAATTATAACCTTATATTGTACTTCTGCCTTCTACACGTTTTATCCTAAGAAGCAACTGTTGCAACTTTATAGGCTTGAAATGGCATCTTGACAGTCGCTTTCTGGCTCATTCTCTCCTTTCTGCTGACTGGCATTGCAATACTGAAGATATGGGAGCATGATGGAAATACTATATGTACCTAAGTGAATAAGAAAGACCAGGATAAATAAAATTGTCTTCAACCAAACCATCATAAATACATTACTATTTTAGCACTGAATCATCAAATAATTAGATTTTTTGTACCTTGTCTCTAAGACATCCAGATAGGGCAGAATGTAAATTTTGGTAAGTTAAAAAACAAAACAGAACAAAATGAAACTATATTTTGTCTCTCTCCCACAAAAGATAGCTTTCATATCATGCTTAATTTCCCTAGAAATCTAATTATTAAAAAAAAGTTATGTTGATATCATATCTTTTAAAGTAGGAATAGGCATTATTAAATGAAGACAACATTGGACAAAACTAGTAGCAAAAAATGGCCATGGATGTGTAAAAGTGCTATATTTACTTTTACAGATAAATGAACTAGGATGGGTGTGTATTCTCTACAAGAGAATGCTGAGAATGTCAGTCACATCATACTTGACAATAAGTCTTTTTCATGTAGTTACTCAAATAGCCATACCACTGGATTAAATCAATGTTAATAAAACAAACTGCAATATGAATAATTATCACTATTAACTAGCATGAAGTAAATATGTTTTTACTAAGATGTTACTCAATGTTTTAACGATGAGAGATTCCTGGGACTAGCAGCAGAAGCGTGTGGACACGTGGCATCGCATCATAATTGAAGTGTATAAAGAGAGATGAATGGGCACACAAATCCTACAATGCCCTTGACCACTTTACTTAAGTGAAGTCTTTATTTTTTTCTAAGTAGGTTCCACATCCAATGTGGGGCTTGAACTCCTGACCCTGAGATTGAGTCTTACGCTCTACTGACTGAGCCAGCCAGGTGCCCCTTAAGCTAAGCCTTTTATCAGCATACGCTATGAAAAGAAATGTCCTATGTCATACTTACCTGAATAGATAGATATTAGTAATTCCTGATTAGGCTGATTTAGAAAAACATCTTATATTTTTATCACACAATTTTTTTTATATCAAGAGAATATTAGGACTCATTAAAAAGAAAATGTTAAAGGAATATGCAAATAAAATCTAGTCATATATTGTTATGTACTTTGTCTAAATGCTATGGTGTCCAAGGTTTTTCAAGGATTTTTTTTTTTAATTTGTTAGTCTCAAAAAAAAAGTAAATTTCCCCTTAAGATAGCACTGAAGATTTGTATTCTTCTCATTGAAACTCAGGAACATCCATAGTGATGTTCACTTAGTTGACAAAATGATTATACATAACAGTATACTTTTTCCTGCAGTCTATAATATTTTCCAAGAAAATGAAGAAAGAGTTCTGTGTAGCATTTCTGTTTTACAATACTATGACATAAGTTTGAATTCTGTGTCTTTTTTTTGTTTTAAAATACCTAGAAAAATTAAGAATAAACATGTAAAAACAAGAGGGGTTTTAGAGATTTTACAAAAGTATAGGATGGTTTAAAAATGGTGTTCTTATTTTTATGGTCAAAAATGAGATAAGTTATATGAATTTAATCAATGCTATTTTCAGACATTAAAGAATCAAAGATTAGAGTGGCATAGTTTTTACAAAAAATGTCCAAGAAATATTTTTACATGTTGCACTGGGCAATTTTCAGTAAAGAAAACAGAAACAAGAGCAAAAATCCCTTGTTTTCCACTGACTCAGTAGCAGCAAAACAGAATAGCTTATCTTTACCATTATGTGAGCTGCCTGCCCGTACAGTGATTTGGGTCATGATGAATATAATCTAGCACGTAGATATCCCTGTAAAAATAAGTTAACTGATTGATACCATGGTAAAACATGTTTCTAGAATGTCAGTTGGAAAGAAACTTTTTAAAATCAGGTTTTAAATTTATGAATTCATTCTAAAAACATAAGAGAACATGTTATAAGAAATTCCTCTTGGATGTTAGTCTTCTTTGTCACCTATACTTTATAATGCACGTTTGCTCTCTAGGAGCCATTTGATGATTTTTCTTAGATTCTTGGTTTTGTTTATGTATCTGCTCCTCAAATTTTACCTCAGAGCAGGTAAATTGACATGCACTCTGTCTTCTGTTTTAACAAATAAATAGGTGAGAATGCAAGGGACATGGAGCAGACTATGGGTAATATATTGTCATCATAGACGCAAATGGAGCTACAGACTTACTCTCTTTCAACTGTCTATGGATGAGGCTTTTGGTTGAGTAGCTGAATCAACACAGACAAAATGAGCAAGAATGTAGCTGCTATGATGATTGCCTGGAGCTGTTATGATGATTCTGCCATGTTGCTATTTTGGTTAAATTGTATTCAGAAATGTTTATACTAGGACCACAGAATTACAGAAGCTTAGACTTGAGTCTCCAGAGCCTCTTTTAGGCATTGACTCTGAAAGGAGGAGAAGAGTTAAGAGAAACCTCACAAGAATAAAACCTTGTTTGCTTGCTGCCTTCTCCTAAGGGTGTGAAGGAATCTACTGTTGGAGATGGCCTTCTGCTGATGGTCAAATGGCTTCCTAGATACCTGAAGAGATATCTAGGCAAAGGAACGAGCGCACTTGGGGTGACATTAGTAAAGTGCCACAAAGACAGAGAGTGAATTAATTTTCAGTTTGTGGATCATTGTTTTCCTTTGAATGGCAAGTATTGGAGAAACAGAGGTGAGGATTCAGAAGCCCATAGGTGGTAGGAACACAAGGGCAGCTAGTGTCTTGAGAATGTCTAGAAAGGGAGATGTACGTGAGCATGTGTTGCATGTGTGTACACGTGTGTTTGTGTATAAAGCTCCTAGGGAAAATAAGAGCTCATATTTGGAGCTGCTTGACAGTAAAGAAGAGAAGGAAAAATAAGCAGTGACTGTAATAAAGGGAATAGTAGAGCGAGAAAAGTAGAGAGAAAAATTAATGGGAAAAAAATAATAAACAAAATGGGTACTTTTATGAGAGAAGGAGTATTTGAATACAGATTGGGGCCGTCTCTAGAAGTGTATAAGGCCAACACAACTCAAATACTACAGGAGCTCAACTGAACATCCTTGAACAAAGCCCTCAAGGACTATTACTAAAGATAGAAATTTTAGTTAAGTTCTTTACCTTATGTGGTAAGGAACGAAAGAAGATAAATTTTCCTGGGAAATTTAGCTCTGAGAGATTGATGGATATAGGGAAGTGATTTCTATAGATAGTAGAATGTCTGGGAGGAGAGATGTGGAGAAGAATGAAGACTGTAGTCCCATGGACTCTCCCACTTATAAGGATGATCCCCCATTGCACGATGTGTGTGATCTGTGGTGCATGTAGAGTATGTATAATTGACATAATAAAATTCCCAGGTGGAGACTACAGAACAGGAACGCATGACACAAAACATCTTAAATATCTTCAGTGCAAAAAAGAGGAGAACCATTTGGTGATGACTTTATTGCCCATTACTCTGGATTGCCTCCATTGAAATCTGAGCCTGTAGAGCACAGGTCCTGGGGCCCCAGATACTCTCCACATTGTCTCTGTTTATTTCTTCCAAGGTACGCCAGCCTTCTGTTGCTGAGGATTACATTTCCCTCTCAGCATGTCCCTCCACTCAGTAAATTGTGATTTTTTTTTTAACTTATCTCTGGGGTGATTCTTATTTATCCCAAAGTTTAAAAAGAAATACAGTATGAATGATTCATTATCTCAAGATCTGTGTAAGTTTTAAAATGTTTGCAAAAACAGCAGCATGACATCTTTTAGGGCATTAGTGAATCAATTGTGCTTGTCTCTGAAATTTCAGTGTTCTTTCACTTACAATGTAAAGTGATAAATGAAATATGAACACTTACACTAGTTTCAAATAAGGCTTTATCTCTGGCTCTAGACTACAGGAAGTTAAAAACTTTTATATAAATGTAAAGTATAGAAAAGCAATTGTAGTAAGGATTCAAGTTTTCAAACTTCACATTTCCAGAAGTGCAGTTCCAAACTTTGAGTTACAGGGTAAATTACTAGGATATTTTCACTGTGTGTTATAAAATTAGGAAAAAAAGAAAAGGCCTGGAAGTAGTTTGTATTCTAGTCTATTTCTCCGTTATCAAACTGATAATGGAGAACAGCTATGCCTGTTCTGGTCTTTAATATTAGCAATAATAGGGAGTCTTAAATCTCCCTTAAAATCTTAATCCAAATTCCACCTGCTTCCACCCAAATCATTTCTATTTATTATAATCTTGGTGGAGATGGAAAACACTAGATTAACACTTTCAATATAAGTGAGGACCAAACGTTTTCTCTTCACTTTTCATCCTCACATCTCCTTGTTTCCTACATACTCATGAACGCTGCACTAAATTCCTTGGTATTCGTGAACATGCTGTGCCCTTTCTCTTTTCCCTTTCTCTTTCTACGGAGTGCTTTCTCTATCTTGCCACTAGTAAAAAGCTTGCTCAACATTAATGACTGAAACTAAAGGTCATGTCTGTGAAAACATTTCTATCTCATCTTGAGAATCTTTCCCTTGTTCTTGCTCATACAAGAGTACCGTGTGTATTGTTTGTTTAGAGGTCAATATCCCCCACTGGTCCATAAAAATCTCAAGGGCATATTATATACCTAGAATCTAGCACAGAACCTTGCACATTTTTGAGTACTTAATTAATAAATATATGTATAAATATTTTTCCTAAACAATGGCTTTTCAGCTCCTGCTACATCTATAACTTTTTCCTACATGTGTATTTACCATAAGATTTTTAAAAAGAGAATATTTTGAAACTTCAATTTAAATAAAACAAACAAAAGAAAGGAGGAATCCTGTGACTTTTTAAATGTCATATCTTTATTAGTTTGTTTAATCACTTAAGCATTCTAAACAATAAGCACTTTGGTGGGTTCTAGGTGCTCAGTAATGAACAAAACCAAATTCTGACTTTAAGAAGTTTCAAATCTAGTGAAGGAGGCATACCTGACAGAAGTGAGAAGTAATTATAAGATATAAAACACAATAAAGGAATCAAACAATGAAGTGAAATAAAGAATCATGTAATCGGACCTATTAGATCCCATTGTTTGGAAAAGATCTCACTGATGAGATTGCTTTGTAGCTGAGATCCCTCATGGCTCTGCAGCAATTTCTTAATTTAAATTTTAAAATCATTTATACACATACACAAACAAATGTGCACACCTCAAAATTATGGTTAAATTATTATACATTTGCTAGCATGCTCCCTAAGGATCATTCCCTTGATGCCCTTTTGCCGTGTTGATTTATTTCCTTTGGTGAAACATCATTTTTCTTAACTTTTTTTGATTGCCCCCATACCTCTGGGAAGTGGCTTTTAGTCACTTAAATACATTTTAAGTGGTTGTTTAAAAAGTGAATAAATATGATATGAGAAGGAATCTGCAGCTGAGGATATGATCAATATAAGAAAATGTGCATAGACATTTAAGCATCCTCAAGGTGTGTGTGTGTGTGTGTGTGTGTGTGTGTGTGTGTGTTGGGAGGAGAGGTACTTTGGGTTTGGGTGAATCCATGAACAGAAAGATTAATTAGCTAAATAAAATGCAGCTGAGTATAACCAGGTGGAAAATTGCCCATGAACCAGGACAGCAGTATGCACACCCTACTAGTACTCTGTGATTCACTAGAAATGCCCCTGTTTTAGAATAGGAAGTAGCAACAATCATTCTACTGAAATGTCATTGTTCAGTTTATTGTGCAGAGGTCATAAATCTTATTCTCCCCGCTCAGAGAAGGAATCTTAAATAAAACATTCCTTGGATACTTTGGTCCTTTGGACTTTATGTTTGGAGGTTTCTCTGCTAAGAATACATATAGAGCTTCTCAAAAACCTAGTGGAAGAAGAATTGTACAAAACTGTATGCTACCAAGTTACCATGTTACTATCACTTGGGGATGTGTTTAAAGTAAAATGAATTAGAGTCTGAATTAGCAGTCTCCATGGCATACACCCTTAGACTGGAATAACATCACTTGTATTTCTTGGTTGCAATAGCACGTTTACGAAGACTAAAGTCTATTCTCTATGACATATGTCATCCATGGCATGTTATTAATGCTGATTACATAATTGTAAATGAATGAAGGAATGATTTTGGAGTGTCTCATAAGTGTCACTTGATGATATTAATTCTCCTACCTAGTCAGGTATATAAATAAATGTTTTTCTACATACTTAGAAAGGTGTCCATCCAAATAAATCAATAAGACCAACTGTTAGAGAGATCCGAGCATTTAGTTTGAAATACAAACCAGATAGGCCTGTCTTGCTTTATTCCTTGCAAGATATATCATCCTGCAATCATTTCTCCATATGTGTAAGTGAAGCTTTATGAACCCTCACTTTAATAGCAATGTTTGTCCCCTTTATAAAAAACGTGTCCATCGTTGTGACATTATTTATCCTACATATGGCTCAGAAATAATGTTAAATGGTTTGTTGATAGTTTAACAAATATTGTATGAGATTTTGGAGATAACTTCTATAGATTCTTTGGAGAATGAAAATCTATCAAGTGCTCCTAATCATGATGGAGTGATGGAAGGGAACCAGATAACACTCTCATTCTTTTTGCTTTTCCTTTCCTGCTCCCTTCCCACTTCCACTGATGCCAATCCCACCTTTGCATTCATTTTGTAAAGCTGTTGACAGAAATAGAAATGAAATATAGTTTGGACAATCTTAAGGGAATTTGCATTAGATCCCTGATTGATTAAATATACAGTGACATTATAGACAATATCACGATTTTTGCCTAATCCACACAATATCTTTATTTTCTCATGTTTGGCAGCTCCTACCCAGTCTGTCAGAGGGAAAATATAAAGAAATCCGTTTTGATTAACACCTGCAGCTGTTTTTATTTATCGAGCACAAGTTTTTGTTATGCTCATCTCTCATCGATTCTTCAACAAATATATAGAGAGAGCAACTACTATATACTATGCATGAGGACAACTGTGGGAGCATAGTTTCAACAGATTAGATCAGATCAGCATGGAGCTTACACGTATCCTGAATCTCTCACACCATCTTCGTGAAGCCCCTCCACAGGGTAGATGTCATTATTCCTATCCTATCCTCATTCAGAGCTCCAGAAAGGTATGCTTAGGTCATGTAAAGTAAGAACGTAATGAGTTTCAGTTACACTTTATACTCAGTTGCTCCATCAATGTTCTGGGCTCAATGTGTACCCCCAGATTAGTATATTGAAGTCCTGATCCCAAGTACATCAGAATGTAACTGTGTCAAGAGATAGTCTTTAAAGGTGAAATGAGATCTTTATAAGTGGACTCTGATCCAATATGACTGGTGTCTTTATAAGAAGACGAAATTCAGACACAGACATACACAGAGGAAAGATCACATGAAGACACAAGGAAAACATGGCCACCTACAAGCCAAGGACAGAAGCCTCTGAAGAAACCAATCCTTTTTACACCTTGATCTCTAAATTTTAGTCTCTAGAACTGTGAGAAAATAAATTTATGTTGTTTAAGCTATCCAGTCTGTAGTACTTTGTTATGGCAGCCATGGCAAACATTAGAGTAGCCGTCAAGAAGATACTTCAATCTTGTGACCTTATTTGCAATAGGATTTTTGCATACATAATTCAATTAAGTATCTTAAGTTGTTCTTGACCTGGATTAACATGAGTTCTAAATGCAATGAATGTCTTTGTTTTATTTTTTTTTAATATATGAAATTTATTGTCAAATTGGTTTCCATACACCCAGTGCTCATCCCAAAAGGTGCCCTCCTCAATACCCATCACCCACCCTCCCCTCCCTCCCACCCCCCATCAACCCTCAGTTTGTTCTCAGTTTTTAACAGTCTCTTATGCTTTGGCTCTCTCCCACTCTAACCTCTTTTTTTTTTTTTCTTCCCCTCCCCCATGGGTTTCTGTTAAGTTTCTCAGGATCCGCATAAGAGTGAAACCATATGGTATCTTTCTCTGTATGGCTTATTTCACTTAGCATCACACTCTCCAGTTCCATCCACGTTGCTACAAAAGGCCATATTTCATTCTTTCTCATTGCCATGTAGTATTCCATTGTGTATATAAACCACAATTTCTTTATCCATTCATCAGTTGATGGACATTTAGGCTCTTTCCATAATTTGGCTATTGTTGAGAGTGCTGCTATAAACATTGGGGTACAAGTGCCCCTATGCATCAGTAAAATAGGAGAGAAGCCAGGGAGGAGGAGGAGAGAGCCAAGTGAAGACAGAGACGGGGTTTGGAGTTATGCTGCCACAATATAAGGCGTGCTTGGAGCCACTGGCAGCTGGAGGAGGTAAGGAAGGATTCTCTCCTGGAGATTTCAGAGTGTCCCTGAAGATAACTTCATGTTGTACTTTGGACTCCAGAATAGTGAGAGAACAGTTTTCTGTTGTTTTAGGCCACCTAATGGGTGGCAATTTGTTACAGCAGCCCTAGTATAAAGAAGCCTGGATTCCTTATCTAAAGAATGCCTGTTCTGTATTCCCAAGCCCAGACTCCACTGCACTATGCTGCCTCTCATTCTGCTGTACTATGATCATGGACATTTCTAGAGAAGTGACCAGAAGTGAAACATTAAACTTCCAAATGTGATTGCTGATTTTCTATATGTCTTTAGGCTTTGCCAACAAAACATCCCCTTTTTGAAAATAATTTGTGGACATTTTATTTCCTAATATATGTTTTTAGTGAGATCTTCATACTGTCATTTGCCTCACTGCTAAAAGTCCCTAATTTAGTCTAGACACAAGGTAAGCCTGTTGTAAGTATATTAGATAAAAAGTTAAAACCATTTCTGACTGTGCAACAAGTCTTTTCTTCAGTATTCCCAATTTCTTCCATGACTATGACATGTCAACTCAAGTATTTTCTGATCCTTAAATGACTTAATAATACTTACTTTGAGAGATTTATATAAGTAGAAATATTCTGAAAGTCAAGCAGAATGTCTATACATATACAATGTTATATCATTTTTTTTTAATTTTGCACTCTAATTAAGGATTTGCCTGAAGAATAAGCCATTGTCATAGCCTTAATCTCAAGAAGAAACTAACAGGTGGCAGTGATCGGACTTACATTTGCCACTCCAGTTTTTAAAGAGGCAAAATATGGATGGTGACAAAAGGTCTCTCAACTCCCACTATTCTTTCCATAATGGCATCTTATACTTCATGAGATTTTCTTAGCAAGGTAAAGCACACATAATCAGGATCAAACTGGACATCCTATGGTTCTGATTAGCTGGCTACTAACTGCAATGTCAATGAATAGAAAAGTCAATAGGAGTGCGTGCAATCCAAGTTTCCCACCTTAATTATATGAAGAATCCTTTTATATTAGAACTTGGTAAATGATATCTCTGGAAACTGACACCATCAAGGCTGGAAGTTGGCCCTAGAAAGTTTCCTGGAGTATGTTAGGATAGAGAAAGAATACATCTGAATGGAAGACAGGTCATGTAGCTGTTCCATGTACTAATAAGCTTAAACTGGGATAACATCTAGGAATATTGCAGAATTGTCAGTCCCCATCAACTTTAGGCATAGGTCAATGAAGTCTTTTCCTATCATTGATCAATCAGTTTTCAAAAACCATAAGAATTTTTGATATACTAGGATTCTGATTTCTCTATGATTTAGTAGACCTACATGACTCTCCGTGTGTTACCTGTGGGCTCATGTTGAACACACGTGATAAGACATGGTCTACAAAGAGCAACTTGAGGAAAATAAATACGTATAATATTGACATGATGTAAAATCCAACTTCAATTTAATCCTTCACTTTTGTTGCTGATGAAATGGGATTTAGAAAGATAAAATGGCAGAGCTATAACGGGAACATAGTGGCTCTGAAATCAGGTCCAGTGTTTGTTATGGCAGCCAACAGTCTACTCAACCAAATTTATTCAACTGAAGCACTGAACCAGTTACAGAGAATGTAATTCCTTATTCTACTGGGAGTCATGTCTTAAAGCATTATTTATGCCTGTTCCTACAAATCATGGAACGTTTTCAGAAATTAACACTTACTTAAAATCTAAAATGTAAGACAATAATCTTTTGTAGTCCAATCAACTGAAACAACGATGACAACCTGAAATAATTTATACTAATATGTATTTTTTTGCTGTTTTCCACTAGTTTTTTTACAATGAAACATATACTGCAATCATAAAATGCTATCAGTTTAGAGGTTATTTTTATGTAAATAGATCCTTTTGTAAGAAATTGGTAAAATTATTTAGAGAGGCAAACATGAAACTCAAGTTTCATCTCATTGAATTTCCATGATTGATAGGACAGAAATTCCATTTTTGTATTGTGGCCTGGGTACCATTTACCAACAATGTATGGAAAAGAAAAAAAAAAAACACATTTCAACAGATTTTTAAAAAGCAGTTACAAGCTTAGGAGAAAAAAATATTTACACATAATTTCACATTTATCTTTGGTAAAAAGTAGCAGTGAGTGGAAAGATGAAAATTCATGCCAAAATTTCATCAGCCATTTATGCTAAAATGAAAAATATAATAAGTAAAACTGTCGTGAATATGAATGACATTTTTATAAACAATTTGTCAAAAAGAAGAAACAGTGAACCCTGGAAATTTTAATTTATGTTATAAGTTGTCCTTAAAATTCATATTATGATTTTTAAATATAAATGCATTTGAAAGTTGGACATTTTTCTCCTGTAACTGCTTTGCTTCAAATAGTAATGGTACAGTGAGCCAGCAGACCAGAATCACAGGGAGAGTTGAAAATGATCACGGCGTGAAGAAAATATCACTCTTATAGTTTCTGCTTGTAAACCTAGGAATAAATCATAGTAGAATGTCAAGAGATAAAAGAAAGAAGGAGTCTCAATGGGAAAATAAAATATATATCGTTTCTGTTGAAAATAAATTTACAAGACAAAGAATATTTGAGTAAGGACTGCAAAGAAGCATAAATGAAAATCTGTGCTTTTTAAATTTTTTTTTTTATTTTTATCTCTTCAATGTTCCACAGTTCTCTGGTCCCTGTATTTTTTATTGCTGTTTCTTTTTTTTTTCCACAAGGTGTTTTGGCCTCATTTAAGTGATTTCCTGATTGACAGATTTATCTGTGATTTGGAGAACACTGCACAACACGAGAGCATTAGGGGATTCAGTGAGCAGGTGTTAAACCTATTGCAGAGAATATTTCTCTTTATCAACCTCTAATCTTCTGACTTTAGAATTTTTAAACAGATGTTTTAGACAGACTTTCTCTACTTTTTGTGTTTCCATGGGGTTGTCTCTCACCTGCTTAATTGCTTCTTTGCCAAATGAAATAACACAAAAAGAACACGAAATACACATTCTCACTTCCCCTGTGTGAAGAAAGCTTCCTATTTGATTTTCTACACTTTTGTTAATTTTCTTTTGAAGGGTGGAGAATTAGTGATAGAGCTGAAATGACTTTACTTAGTGGATTTTTAAGACTTGAATATACTATCTTCCCACCCTCCACGAGTTTGCAATTTTCTGTTTACAGAGTTCCCTCAATACCACAGGTCTTTTGCCAATAGTTTTCCTTTGTGCAAATTTTCTGATCCAATTTTGACAACAGGCTGGAAACAAGAATAGTTAGCACAATTATAGGCACGTTGAAAACCTGGATTTAAGAAGCTAATGGGAACAGTGGAATAGAATACCTATTTAGGACAAAGGGGACTATATGTCATGTGTATTTGGGTTCTTGGTAAGATATCATATAGAAATTACATGTCTATGAATGTTTGGCACACTGGTGGGGTAGACCTACCAGAGTTTTATGTATATGCATTAACCGTGATATGCTTCTTGGGGCAATTATTTTAAAACAAGAAATACTCAAGTATAATGCGCTTGTGTGCACTAGAAAGCCTTAGACATAGAAGTGGAGTAGTGAAGCTGGATGTACCATGGTACCATCATCAGCCTAATTCCTTGATCCGACCACAGTGAAACAGATTCTTTATGCTTCTCAGATGGAACCTAAGAAGGAATGTCCGTGAAAGATAATCTGCTCAGATACCGAACACTGGCAACAATTGTTATTTCTTTGAGACTTCATTACTGTAAAGTTTATTATCATAAAGGCTTTTATGCACAGGAATCACCAGCAAGTTGGAAAGAAGCAATACCAGGAGGGAGGATTTAGACTACCTGGGTGAAATTAAGGTGCCAGATGGACTTCTTATAGAAATACTTGCTGAAGATGTTGATGGTTAATTTTATGTATCAACTTGACTGGACGAAGGGATGCCCAAATAGTTGGTAAAGCATATTTGTGTGTGTCTGTGAGGGTGTCACTAGGAATGAATTAGAATTTGAATCAGTAGACTGGGTAAAGAAGATGGCATCACCAATGTGGGTGGGCATCATTCAAGTCATGCAGAGTCTGAACAAGCAAAAAGGTGGAAGGAGGGCAAATTTACTCCCTGCTTGAACTGAGACAGTCATTTTCTTCAGTCCTTGAATATCGGTGTTCTTGGTTCTTAGGCCTTCAGACCCATACTGGGACTTACACCACATCTCCCCATCCTTGCCACCAGAGCTTTGGATACATACAGAATTACCTTACCAGCTTTTCTGGTTCTCCAGCTGCAAATGAGAGACTGTGGAACTTCTTGTCCTCCACAACTGTGTGTATTAATTCTCATAATCTCTTCCTATATTACTTATCTATATCTTATTGGTTCCTTTTTTCTGGAGAGTTCTAACTAATACAGTGATCCTGTAGAAAGGCAAAGATTCTCAACTAGCGTTGAGGGAGAGGGTTATTGAAATTTAAATTTCATCGGGGTGGGGGCTGGGTGGCTCAGTCGTTAAGTAGCCGACTTTGGCTCAGGTCATGATCTCACGGTTTGTGGGTTCGAGCCCCGCATCAGGTTCTGCGCTGACAGCTCGGAGCCTGGAGCCTGCTTTGGATTCTGTGTCTCCCTCTCTCTTTCTGCCCCTCCATCGCTTATGCTCTATCTCTCAAAAATTATAAACATTAAAAAAAAGAAATTTAAATTCCATCATAGAATTGTATAATATGAATGTCAACCTCCTTTTAATATCTCTTCTTTGGACAGGCTGGAATACTAAATACTAACTTTCCCAGACACCTGTGTCCCTGAAGTTATAAAATGTAATTTTGATTCTGCAATCAAGTACAATGAGATGAGAAATGGAATGTGGGGCAGAAATGACCTGGTTATAAAACTAATACTGGTAGTCTTACTTTCCTGAATTAGCTGAGGATTTGTGATTGTTACAGAAAACAAACAATGCTATTTCTGTCCAACTTTGTAAAGTGGTCTTGATAGTATGCCTGTTATGAGCTCATCCTTGAATCTGTGTCTTCACCTTTCTCATTCTTCTAAAATGCAATTAATACCCTGAAAATCACCTTTTGCTTAACTAGTTATAGAAGTAACAAGTCTATGAAACTGAACTCTGATCAACATAATCGGTAGGTATAACTCCATCACTTCCTACAAGTTGCCAAGGGATGAGGAAAATTAGATTACATATGGCAGAGAGAAACCAAAGTGGATTGAACTGTCACGATGAGGTAATTATAAAGAGGTAAGGTCGAGCATGGGCAAAAGTCACAGGGGAGCTTGCACACCCCCCAAATATTTCACCTGTTTTCTGAATGGACTATTATCTTTGGATATTTGGAGCCTTCAAATATTTATTCTGTCTTCACTGGAGGGTGTTGATATCACCAAAATCCATCCTTGATAATGCCAACAAGCATACTTAGCATCTCTGATATGCACAGTTCCTCATGATCCTAACTTTAGAGACCCCTCTCTACTCTGAATGCAATGACCAGTTCTCATCACCCATCAGAAACATTTCAATTTATTTTTTTAAATTTTTAAAAATATTTTTCATTTTTGAGAGTGAGAGAAACAGAATGTGAGCAGGGGAGGGTCAGAGAGAGAGAGGGAGACACAGAATCTGGAGCAAGCTTCAGGCTCCAGGCTGTCAGCACAGAGCCTGATGTGGAGTTGGAACTCATGGGCCTTGAAATCATGACCTCAGCTGAAGTCAGATTCTTTTTTTTTTTTTTTCAATGTTTATTTATTTTTGAGAGAGGGAGAGAGAGTGTGAGCCAGGGAGGGACAGAAAGAAAGGGAGACACAGAATCCAAAGCAGGGTCCAGGCTCTGAACTGTCAGCACAGAGCCTGACGTGGGGCTTGAACTTATGAACAGTAAGATCATGACCTGGGCTGAAGTCAGACGCTTAGCCGAGTGAGCCACCCAGGTGCCCCAGAAAAACGTGAATGTAAAATGTCATCTATCCTCTTTATTTCACAATAATCCCTTCTATACATTAAGCCTAATCTTTGACACCAATACTGTTTTTTTCGTTTGTTTGTTTTTCTCTTCCCCCTTTCTAAGCTCACAGGCTACAATGCTTTGATGACCTGATTTGTCTTGCTTTTCAGCATACATCAGATAGTCAGTTATCCTAACTGTGCCCTTTCCTATAAGGGATTATAGCATAATGTAGGTCATGAAACTAAGATTATATTATGCAATTTTAATTAAAGGAGTGATAAGGGAATTTTCAATTTGTTGAGGACAAATTGACCTATCAAATGTTGAATGAGCCCTCATTATTAATCTATATTTGAGTTCACTTATATTTGATATACACTTCAATAGTCTATTTTATTCTTTGCAAGTCCAAGAAAATCTATGACTATTCTCTTTATTCCTAAGAGATCATATGTCTGTCTAACTCCCCAAGATCAGGATATTTGAAGTGAGCTTCTCCTCTTCCTTTCTATGATCATATCTATATCACACATTCTCTCCTGCCTAACGTTAATTTCCCATCGGAGTTCATGATCATTTCTCCTTCCTTTTCCTCTGGAATCTTCTGATTATCACCTTCCTCATTTACATTTTTAACTGCTCGAATCCTATTGGATTTGTCCCCTTTGTAGATATAAATACATCCAAGCCTTCATTTTCTTAAAGAACAAATGAAAAAAGAGAGGAAATGGAAGAATACATGCCACTTTCAATTTTATAATTGGAATGTGACAATCCTGAAAGATTACTCTGTTAACAGCAAGGACCAGAGAGGAAAAGAAGATGGCAATGACACCTGAAAGGTATTTTGGGCTCCAGTAAAGGGCAATTGGAAGAGTGTCAGGGGCAGGAAGGGGTAGGCAGATGTGAATGAGAAATTAAGAGAAAATGAGCTAATGCTCGGTATAGAGACAACAGGACAGGAGAGATAGAGTGTGGAGAGGGATTGGATTTGATGCTGTGTGGTGCAAAATTTGGGAGGGAGAGGAAAGGAAAAGAGGTTTTTGAAGAATGTTTCCTATTGTTTTTGTGAGACAATTTCCTTATAACTAAGCCTCTACATAAAGCCAAAGTAAATATCACTCTATATTTTTTCCTACTGGACTTAGCATATATTTCAGACTGGTAACAAGTTCTGTTACATTTGAGTTTCTAATACATTATATTTAGCACACAAGGATGCTTTTTTTTTTAAGTTTTTATTTACTTATTTTGAGAGAGAAAAAAACAGTGTGGGAAGGGCAGAGAGAGAGAGAGGGAGAGAGAGCTTATCTCTGCACTAACAGTGGAGAGTCTGATGCGAGGCTCAAACTCACCAACTGCAAGATCATGACCTGAGCCAAAGTCAGAGGTTTAACTGACTGAGCCACCCAGGCTCCCCAACACACAAGGATTCTTATATAACAATAACCTGGGGAGACTGGATTGATGATGGCTCAGAAATTAGCCTCATTCTAACATAATTAAAAGCAATTAATTTTCTGATTAAATAAAAGGTTTCTTTTTTTTTAACTTTTTTTTAATGTTTATTCATTTTTGAGAGAGAGAGAAAGAGAGAGAGAGAGAGAGAGACCATGATCAGGGGAGGGGCAAAGAGAGAGACACACACAGAATCTGAAGCAGGCTCCAGAGCTTGACGTGGGGCTCAAACTCACAAGCCGTGGCATCATGACCTGAGCTGAAGTTGGTCACTCAACCGACTCAGCCACCCAGGCGCCCCTAAACAACAAATTTATATAAAAATTAATCAATATAAGCATTTAGTAAGCAATGTCATAGTTTAGGTGAGGATAGTGATACGGATGACAGATGCCTCTTCTCTGTACTACTTGGCTATAAAACATCATTCCTTTATATTTTCATAGGATCGTATGTACAAAGCTGCTGCATCAAAGTGACTGCTTTGTGTCCCAATTCATCAGTTAAATGATTTAGGAAGAAATAAATCCATGAAACTTTAGTACCAGAAGCATGGCCAATCCTTAATAAAATTTAATGACTCCAAAAAAAGAGCATAATTTGGGTCATAGAACTGGAACTATATTATGCAATTTTAATTAAAGGAGTGCTTTCCATAGACAAATAGTAATCACATAAGTTGAAATTCAGTCAAGCCATTAAGGTCAACTGAAAGTGCCGATCTTAATATATATTTACAAACTAAAATGACATGATTTGATGTGAACAATGTTTAAGGAAATAAAAATCAGGATAGTGCTATTTCTTAGAAAATCTTCCAATTTAAATATTATATAGCATTTCCTTGAGAATAGTACTATCAACCAAAATAAATCAATATATAAAATCTTATTAAAAGGAGTTATTACTCGGGGCACCTGCGTGGCTCAGTCGGTTAAATGTCCAACTTCGGCTCCGGTCATGATCTCACGACTCGTGAGTTTGAGACCCAACTCGGACTCTGTCCTGATAGATCAGAGCCCAGAGCCTGCTTTGGATTCTGTGTCTCCCTCTCTCTCTGACCCTCCCCCACTCATGTTCTCTCTCTGTCAAAAATAAATAAACATTAAAAAAATTAAAAAAAAAAGAGTTGTTATTAGGTCACTTTGATAACGTGAGGCATAATGACATGGAAGAGGAGAGATAGGTGGTGAAATATATAGAATTTTCTGTTATTTGCATCTAGTAATTAAAAATATTTCTTCTCTGCAAGGAAAGATTAGATGTAACATCTTAAAAATGTTGTTACCGTGTCATACCTCAAAAGCCTTTAAAACTTATATTTATATATTTCACTTTGCATATAATGGGTATTAAAGAGTTTAAAATGATTTCCTATGTTAGTATTGGGTAATCTTAAGAATGGGTTAATGGAGGTTAGAATGCAAAACTCAGATCCAATTTCATGTAAGTAAATGAAGATTTTCTTTATCTAAAGCCTTTTTAACCTAGAATAATGAGCACAACAGTCGAGTTGGGTTATGAATGAAAATGTAATCAGCTGGCAGCTGAGTTCAGGATATAATTATGTTACTTGTATAAACATGTTATGGTGCCCCAATGTAAACCAGGCTTTGACAAGATAGGTAGTGTATCCAGAAGGGAATCCAAGAATAAAATGCCATAGCAGTTGTAAGAAATCATTTTAGGGAACTGTCACTTTTCTTAATTGCAAAAGAAAGTTTTCCTAGAAGATTATTTGAACTGAGAATTGATTTGATTGTAGGGCATCGTTAAATTACTGACGTTGGAAAATGCCTATACAGTCCACCCTCGGTGTGGATGGTGCAGTAGAGTCACCGGAGTGTGAACAAATTGAAACTCTCTAGCTTGTTCTTGCAGCCAGCAGCTTCTGCGTCGAGGCCAGAGACAGAGGTTGACATATTCTCTGTAACACATTAAGCATACATGGAAAAAGAAATTTCTAGAAATAGCACATTTGAAAAATGATTATCGATTACAATTTAAGAATACATCCAGGGGCGCCTGGGTGGCTCAGTTTGTGAAGCTCCAACTCTTGGTTTGGGCTCAGGTCATGACCTCAAGTTTCAAGAGTTGGGGCCCCATACGGGGCTCTGTGCTGAGTGTGGAGCCTGCTTGGAATTCTCTCTCTTTTCCTTTTGTCTCTACCCCTCCTCACCGCTCTCTGTCTGTCTCTCAAAATAAATAAACTTGAAAAAAAAAAGAATATATCCACTATTCCATGAACTATTGAATAGCATCTTTAAGTCATCCAACAAGCTAATAGAAAGTAAATCATCTTCAGTGGCAATTTTTGGTCCTAGTTCACTAGTTACTCCTATTCTGCTAGAAAACCTCCCTCTACTGTGTGCTACTCTTTTAGAAGGCCATAAAGTGGTGCTGTTTGCGACTCTATTTCTCTCAGAGATTTTAATCTTATGACCTTTTAACTCTATTTTTTTTGTGTGTGTTAATTTTTTTTAATGTTTATATATTTTTTGAGAGAGAGAGAGAGCACAAGCCTAGGACAAGCAGAGAGAGAGAGAGAGAGAGTGATAAAGAGAATCCCAAGCAATCTTAATGCTGTTGGCACAGAGCTCAACACGAGACTCAAACTCACAAGCTGTGAGATCATGTCCTGCGCGGAAACCAAGAGTCGGACACTTAACCGACTGAGACACCGAGGCGCCCCTTAACTTTAATTTTTCTTAGATGCTGAGTACCTGCCTGGACTCATTTCTCCTGGTACTCATTTCTCCTGAGTACCTGCCTGGAAAGCAATTTAATAACCCATACTATGCTAAGCCCTTTGGCTCTGCTCACTTATTCTTGTGCCAGATCAGTTTCCCTGTTCCATCAGAATGAATAACTCCCCTACCAAGGTGTCTGGAAAATTTAAAGGGCATTTTATGCGTTTTAAAATTTTAGGGAAAATGAGTTCAAAATTTTTCTACCAAATTAATGCATTCAACCATTTCCTACTCAAAAACACATCCTCTTTCACTCTCTGAAATTGACCTCACCTACTAATTCTTTAGACTCTAGACCCTCATAATTTTATTTGATATTTAGTAGAAAAACAGTTACAACCCACATTGCAAATGAGCATCCAAAATACAGTAAAAACTTCCCACTCATTATTTTGTTCTTTTCCACATATGTTGACAGTGGAATTATCAGGTCTCTTTAAATAGTCAAATTGCTTACTTCTTTCAGTCAGAAAATATTTATCATTTTCTGGCATCCGATACATAATGACAATAAGATTTCATTTTAACTTGAAGATAACAAATATCAAAATAATTCTTGAGAATTTTCCTAAAAGAGGTTAATTTATTTTTTGTGGTGTTTGGAATGATACATTAAAAAAATTAATGCTTATTTATTGTTGAGACAGAGAGGGAACACAAGCGGGGGAGGGACAGAGAGAGAGAGAGGGAGACAGAAGAGAGAGAGGGAGACAGAAGATCTAAAGGGGCTCTGTGCTGACAGCAGAGACCCCAATGTGGGGCTTGAACCCACAAACCCTGAGATCAAGACCCTAGCCAAAGTTGGACACTTAATCGACTGAGCCACCCAGGTGCCCCTGGAATGATACCTTTTTAAAAATTCTGTTAATCTAGACTTCTCACAATTGAGCACATTTCTAACAGTAAAGACAAACAATATCAAATTTGACCAATGATAAGCATAGTATCATATGTCAGATTCCACTCTGTCATTAGTCAGAAAAAATGGGTTCAGTTCTCTGGGTCTTATGAACTCATTATGACTGTACTTTATGGTAACAATCTACTTTTGCTACATTTTGTAGTTTAGTTAGTAATGACCATCATGAAACATGGATTAGTCTACAGAGACTTGTGACATAAGAAACAAAATATCAAAAGGCAATAAATGAGAAAAATAGAAAATTATAGCTTATTTGGTTTATTAATATTTGTATTCCTTTTATAAGGCTTTTATAACAAAGTACCACAGACTTGATGGCTTAAACAATAGAGAGATCTTTTGTCATGATTCTGGAGGCTAGAAGTCAGAGATCACGGTGTCATAGGGTTGGTTTCTTCTGAGGCCTCTCTCTGTGGTTTGTGGAAAACTGTCTTTTCCTCTTTATCTTCACTGGATCTTCCCCTGGAAGATCTATCTTCACTGGATCTATCCCAGTTCTAATCTCCTCCTCTTACAAAAATGCTAGTCATAAGGGTGAAGAGTCACTCTAATGACCTCTTTTTAACTTTATTACCTTTGCAAGACTTTATCTTCAAAAATAGTCACCTTCTGAGTTATCAAAGATTAGAACTTCAGCATATTAATTTTGGGAGCCACAAATTAGTCCATTATAATATTAAATAAAATAAGACATTAAAATGGATTGTATAAAAACATGGTAACATACATACAGGAATTAGAGCAAATATAGTTTGCGGGACAAATCTGCAAAGTGTAAAGCCAGAAGACTGAGCTGAAATGTGCATTTACTTCATTTCTGCTGTTGAGCTTATATATGTCCTAAAATGCACAATTTCAGCCACCCACACACCTCTCTCAGGCCTCTGCTGAAGACCATATCATCAAAGGACAGATGCACAATTCATATCTGCAGCGTTTATTTCAAGGACAGAGTCAAAAGATTGACATCTTCTCTGTGACACTTGAAGCATATGTGGAAGAAAGGAGTTTCTAGAAATAGCTAAGTTAAAAAGTGATTATCAATTATAATTTAAGAATATTTCTACCCTTCTATAAACTACTGAACACATTCTTTGTTTTATTTTTTTCGAATATCTGTAAATTATTCAATGAACTAATAGAAAGAAAAATGTCTGTAGGTGAAAGTTTTAAAATTTAATCCCAATACAGTACACTTTAGACGATAAATTGTAAATGAAAAATGTTGCCCTGACTACTGTGCCTATAATGGTAATGTGACAATTCTCAAATATCCTTTATTTTGATTACCTACATACATGCTGCTAGGTCTGTGATAAAATCGTATTCTTTGCTTTCTTCAATCATCCCATATGATTTTTTTTTTATGTATTTCAGTAGTTGCTTCATTTGGGAAATTTGTTCTTCTTTAATTGTGTTATAGTAGTAGCTTAGATGCATAATGCTTTATGTCTTACAATATGTTCTTTAAATTTAACACTTCATTAAATAATCAAAACTACTTATAAAAATGGTACTTTTGTTATAATTTAGATAATAACATTAAGGTCTGGGAAACTTCAGTGTTAACTACCAATCAGTGGCAAGCTTTCTCAGTTATAGAACATATTTTTCAGCTTAGATTTTTTTTAAGTATGTTTATTTATTTTGAGAGAGAGAGAGAGAGAGAGAGAATGTGCACGTGCACATGCACAAGTGGGGGAGGGGCAGAGAGAAGGAGAGAGAGAATCCCAAGCAGGCTCCTCACCATCATCACAGAGCCCAATGTGGGGCTTGAACTCATGAACTGTGAGATCATGACTGGAGCCTAAACCAAGAGTCTGATGCTTAACCTACTGCGCCACCCAGTTGCCCCAAGCCTAGATGTTTTAAAGAAATTATTCTCACTCTACTTTCACAATAAAAAAAAAATCTCATTTAAATTGTAATGTCTTATTTGTCCAAGGTTAGAAAGAAGTTTAATTACTGAGGAGCAAACCAATGATTTTGGATTAATAAGAAAGGCATAGCCCCAGAGTATTGCTTGCTTGTTGCTGATGGGATAAAGGCTAACTAAAATAGCCATATGATGGACAGCATATTTGAGGGCATTTCTTGTGACAGAAGAATTGAATATCACATACACACACACAAAAATTATTGTTTAAGTGGAGAAGTGACTGGAATCAAAGATCATAAAGTTCCATTAACAGTCATAAATACAAAGGAATTTTGTTTTTTTTTTTTAATTTTTTTTAATGTTTACTTACTTTTGAGACAGAGAGAAACAGAGCATTAGCAGGGGAGGGGCAGAGAGAGAGGGAGACACAGAATCTGAAGCAGGCTCCAGGCTCTGAGCTGTCAGCATAGAGCCCGACACGGGGCTCGAACTCACGAACTGTGAGATCATGACCTGAGCCAAAGTCCGACGCTTAACCAACTGAGCCACCCATGCGCCCCGGAATTTTGTATTTTTAATAATTACCTTCAAATGTAACCCTGAGTCTGCATTGAAAAAAATAATAATTTTCTTGTTACAGAGATATTTTATTCTCCTTTCCTTACTAAGTACGTTCCCATTAAATTTTCTTTAATTTATGTCTCATGTATAACCTTACCCCAAAGCACTTTTTTTTCCATCCACGGAATTAAATAAATAAAATGTATCATAAAAAGTACAATTTTCTAAAAATTTTGAAAGAATGAAAACCTTCCATTAAATAGTAATATTAATGTTTCATTTCTCTTTTCTACAATATTTCAAAAAATTCTTCCATTATTAATAATAAAGGATTTAACATCAATGCAAACAGACTAGACTTTGCATAAAACCCAGAGTCAATTTCCAACACATAAGCCTTCATTTGTGTACATGCAAAAAGAGCCAAGTATTCAGCGGAAGACTAAAATCATTCATATTTTGGATCAAATTATGATGGGGTTAAGTAAAATTAAAATGCATATCCTTGGTAAACATATTAATTCAAATCTAACCATGTAATTAGAATGCTGAATTATTAGATGGAGATTAGATGAGTTTTTCTTGGGTGAATGAATATTCACTATATATCCCAAGACACATTCCAATTTCATCAACATTTTAAATGTGCTCTTCTGTTATCACTGCGCTCTCCTGATTTATAGTATTTTCCTTACCCACACTCCCCATATTTAAAAAAAAAAAAAAGAAAAACTTTGTATCTATCATTAGTATGTTGAAAGTGATGCATTAAGCTCAACCTTTTTTATAGGTAATTTTAGTCTATGTAACACTCCTTGCTTCATTAACTGGCAAGGGAGTTCTTATCTAAATGTTTTAAATATGAGTATGTTGGAATATTCAACTACGCAGTTACTTCCTTTCAAAATGACTCAGAAGATTTCTAAAAAAAACTGTTTACAATATTTAAACAGAATAACAGAATTATTTAAATCAAACGCCACTAAGCAATGATAGTAAACAGTAAAGAGAATCCTGCATATATGGCAAATTTATAAATATATTCAGACATGCAATTAACACCTGCTTAGAATCAGTCCAGCAGTACAGACAATTTACTAATTTTAGTTTAATTAGTTACATTTATGTATTTTAATTTATGAATACCAAGTTCCTAAAAAAATAATATGTTAGGAGAAAAGTAGAATATCTAAGGTGATCAAAATGAAGAGCAATGTTTCAATTTTCAAGTCGGCAAAGTGATATCAATCTATTATTAATGGTTTACTTTCCTTGTGTGGGAATAGAGACTAAATATCCTTTTTTATTGTGTTTGTATGTTAGTGATTTTTTAATTAATAGATTTTGATAGAATAGATTTTATAGAATAAAAAGAATAGAATAGAATAATAGAATGAAATTATCAGAATATATAATTTAGAGGCAAGAAATCATAGGGTTCAGACTCTGGAGTCAGGAAGCTTGGATTCAAATGAACCTTCTCATGCTTAATACTGTAAGAACTTGGATCATGTTACTTAAGAGTTCTGTGCCTCAGTTTCCTCAAATGTAGAAGGGGATAATATCGATAATATGTTGGAGAACTCTTGTGGAGATTATACAAGTCATAATAAATAAAGCACTGATTAACAGCAATTTACACATTGGTACTGTCTAAATGGAAGCTATTATTACACATTTTGCAGTTTTCTAATCATCCACTTAATTGTTGCTATATAGATGCCAGCAGAACAATTTTTCTCACTGACTTGATATAGAGAAGGAATAAATCTTGGAAACATGTCCAGAATAAAAAATTTTGATCTCAAGAAAGTAACTATTAGTATGTTCAAAAGAGGACCTTTAGTGTAAAAAAAAGTTAATTTTGAGATATATGTTCAAATGTCTGCTATGTTACAATGTCACATAACAAATCACTTAAAATACAAGATTTTAATGTATAAGGTAAACAATATTAAGTATAAGTAAAAGTAAAGAAACAAATGGATTTATCTCTGTTGGAATCAGTACTTCTACTCCTTAGTGTATTGAAATATGTTACTTGGAGAAGAAAGCACATTTTTTTTTCCTTTACTAATTGAGTATTTTATGGATTATGTTTTTTCGGTAGGTTTGGGCTACTTCTTTTTCTTTTTCATATAAATTAGAACTACATACCACTTTCCTAATAAATGGATGATCTTGGAGAAATGGTCAACTCGTATATTTTTTAAAAATGCAAATTTATTGTCTAAATATTGGTTATTTATGAGTAAATAATTGACTTGTAACTTTCATTTATTACAATGAATATGAATTAGTAAATATATGCGTATTAATAAAAATATACAGTCTATATATATTTATATACATATACAAGTAAACTTGATTGATTTAAAATTATGCAGGTTAGATAGAAGCTGTTCTCCTGTTTTTGATAGTACTGATGATAAAAGTACTAAACGAATATGGACTATTATCCTTATTGCCAAGCAAACAAATCAGGCATAGCAAAAGCAATGACAATATTTCAAAGCTAAATGCATATCCAGGAAAAATGGTGCGGGAATCCTGAGATTCCCAGGAAAGTCATATCCAAATACACCTGCACTGCGATGATATGACACATGTCATATTAAATCAGAGGTAAATATACAAGAATTTATACAATAATTTTCATATGATGTGTTTTCCATGAATTATTAAGGTATGACGCATGATAAAGAGAAATGTTATAAATCATTATACCTTTAAAATAATAACCTCCCCCAAAAAGAAACTCCTGTAAAATCTGAGAAATAGAGGAAACATTAATACCACATCCATTAGAAATTGAAAACAATTTTCAAAAATATTCACAACAGGGCGCCTGGGTGGCTCGTGGCTGAGTTGGTTAAACATCTGACTTCGGCTCAGATCATGATCTCACAGTTCGTGAGTTGGAGCTCCACTTTGGGTAAGCTCTCTCTCTCTCTCCTTCTTTCTTTATCTCCCTCTACCTCTTTCTCTCTCTCTGCCCCTCATGAGACTTTCTGTCTCTCTTTTCCTCTCTCTCTCTCTGCCCCTGACTCACTTGCGCCCTCTCTTTCTCTCAAAAAAAAAAAAAAAAATTCATAACAATATCTCTGAAACGTTTACAAACCACAAATATGGCTAAGAAATAAGAATGTGTGATAAAAGCAAAAGCAGCTGAAACTACACATTAGTAACAAATTTTTGAGAGATCCTCCCTATGCTGAGCTAAGCATAAATCTATGTGCATATTTTTAAGCATCTCCAAATTTCAGTTTCTTCAACTATAGAATGACTGCAAAAGAATACCAAATCTACATAAAGTACATCAGATGTTCATAATAGAGCATAAATAACATATGATCTATGAAATAACTTTCAACATTTCAAGTGTTATGCAAATATATAGCATCATTCCCTTAGTATAGCCAAGGAAGACATTGGCGACTGTCTTTATTAATATCAAGGCTAAAATACATTGTGTAGACCCTTTTCAGAGAACTGTTTCAAATATATATTTTGAGGAGGCAAAAGACATCAGCATTTCTTTATAGGTTCATTTTGCTTTTCATTTTCAACATTAATTCATATCATAATGAATTGCAGTATATGTAGACTCAACAAGAGGCAATTTTAATATGGGTCAAATATATTAACCCCATTCTTGGTATTATTGAGATGTACGTTAGTGAATATTGTCTAGTCAGAAGGGCAATAAAAAAGAGTTTCAGTTGCAGCTTGCTACACACTAAACTGATCTGACTTCAACTCATTTGTGATTAACCAGTGATGACAAAGGGCTATTCGTGACTATGTACATGCTGCAAAAGCATTTCAAAACTCATGTCATTCTGAAACCAGTGCTCGTTTTATAATTTATGAAGCATTTAATCTCATTATTTTCTGACAAGATGTGTGAAGGAACTAAATCCCCTAAATTCACTCAGTTGTTAGAACAAAAATTTTATTTCCTAGTAAATATTCTGACTTGCTAATTGCTCCAAAATCTGGATTCACATTTATTTTCAAAGTTTATACACATGCTGTGAGATTTTCGCTTCTCAATATCTTCTATTATTTTAATTTTAATTTTTAAATGTTTATTTATTTTTTAGAGAGAGAGAGAGAGACAGTGTGAACAGGTAAGGGGCAGAGAGAGAGAGGGAGTCACAGTATCTGAAGCAGGCTTCAGGCTCTGAGCTGTCAGCACAGAGCCTGACGTGGGACTTGAACTTGTGAACTGTGAGAGATCATGACCTGAGCCGAAGTCGGACGCTTAACCAACAGAGCCACCCTGGTACACCTATCTTCCATTATAGTAAATGATATACAAGATACTCTGAAGATAAAGTTTTGATGAGACATTATTCAATGGAACACTTTTATATACATTATTCATTGTATTTTTGAGAAGATATTGGTAAAAGAATAAGAGAAAAGGAAGGAAGGCCATCTTATATGCATAACTCAAACATAAAAGGATATAAAATAGTTAATCAACAACTTGGAGTTGTTATTACTTGTATTTGTGATTAAATGATTCCAGGATAACCCAGTGATTAAGCACACAGACACTTGACCTCAGATGATCATGTAAACTTGACCTAGATATTGACTGAACTCTCTATTCTCTGTATTCTCATCTGTAAAATGGTGGTGAAAATGGTACCTGACTCAGTAGGAGAAAGAAATGTACCAAGAGAGGTACAATAAGCGCTACATAGGATTTTGAAAGTATTACAGAACACAAAGTAACATGGAAAGAAGTGACTTAAAAATCATGGCAAAGGAAGTCCACAAGAGAATAAAAATGGGTTGTGACTCTCTTGGCTGGTGGAAAGACATGTGACTATTAGAGCAATTAGTATTCGATTTATTTGAGCTGCTTTAATAAGATATCATAGGCTGGGTGGCTTATAAACAACCAAATTCATTTTTTACAGTTTTGGAGGCTTGGCATTAAGAGATCGAGGGGATAGCAAATTTAGCGACTGGCGAGTTTCACTTCTTAGTTCACGGATTACTATCTTCTTGCTGTATCTTCACAAGTTGGAAGGGGTAAGGGATTCCTCTGGACCCTTTTTTATAAGGATGCTAATCCCATTCATGAGGGCTCCACCCTGATGACCTAACCACTTCCCAAAGATGCTATCTTCTAATATCAGCATTTGGGACTTATGATTTCTACATATGAATTTGGGGGGCATACAAACATTCAGATCATAAGAAGGGGATATCCAGATTTGGGGAGCACAAATATTATAGTTTTGAGGTCCTTCCTTTAAGAACATGAATATGACATTTAAAATACAAACTTAATTATAGAGGGAAATTATTTATTTATAATGAGAAACAAATTGCCACAAATTACATTTGAAAAATGTAACAAAACCTGTAAATACAATAAATCTAGAAAAATAAGGTGCTGTTTTCTTGACTTCCTGACACTCCTATTATAATTTTCAGCAGACTAATTCTGGATTCTGACAATTCAAATTTTGCTTCTCCTCTACTACTTACATATATGTCTTTTAAAAATTTTTTTCAATATTTATTTGTTTTTGAAAGAGAGAGACAGACAGAGCATGAACGGGGGAGGGTCAGAGAGAGAGGGAACACAGAATCCAAAGCAGGCTACAGGCTCTGAACTGACAGCACAGAGCCCGATGCAGGGCTTGAACTCGTGAACCACATGATCATGACCTGAGCTGAAGTCAAACACTTAGCCGACTGAGCTACCCAGACGCTCCCACTACTCACATATTTCTGATGTCAGCTGCCACCGAACACTTTTCTGTGACTATTTGACTTCTGGCCTGCACCTTCATATCACAACATTAGGCAAGTGGGCCTATTGTGAGGTAAGAATAGTTCTAGAAGACAAACCTTCACTGGAATCACTGGGAAAAAGCCAACAATTCATGGAATGTGTTTCATGACCCCTAAGTAAACCCACTAAATGCATACATGAATCATCTTCTTGCTTGGCCAGATCCTGCAAAGGTCAGTCACTCAAATACCCACTCATCTGAGGGATGGTATTTTCCTGACTCTCCATCTAGAGTTATTATTTTCATGTGTGAAGGGCTGATAAATCTGTATTAGAAAGAATGTGATGTGAAACAAGAAGAAAAGTCACACAAGAGTAAAACACATTTTATTTACCCCCATTATCTCCACTAGGGTCATAATTGTTTCAGATTTCAGAGGGATTCAAAGGAATAAAATGTAATTAGGGATGTGATTGTGACAATATATCAACCAGTGAGTATCAAGACTATTGAAAGATATTATCCCCTCAAAAAAATCCACAAAAACCCATATTCTAGTGCACGGGTTGAGAATATGAGTAGCAAAGAAAAAAGAAGTAGTATTTGTGGAAAATAATAAAACCTAGTGAATTTTTGACAGGCCAGAATGTGGCCTTCAATATCAGATTTTAGAATGTAGAGAGGTTACTTTGACTTTGGTTAATCTCGAGTCATATAATAATAGCTCCCCTGTGAAGTCAGTCCTACCTGAAATTGTGAGACTTTCAATGTCTATCAAGTGGTTATGAAACTCTTCTCTACCTTGATGGTGGTAGTGGTTACATGTCTGTATGAGTTTATCAAAACCTATGGAATTTTACACTAAAAAGTTTAATGCCATGTAAAACGATATCTTAATAAATATATTTTAACACCTTTTTGGCAATAGTAATAATAATAACAAAAACAAAATAAATGGAAAACAGAAGAAAAAGTATTTTCAATTTACATCACACAGAGCTAAGAGACGATCTAAAGTGCTTCTAAAATTTGAAAAGAAAAAATCTGGTAATGATTGAACCGCAAGTATAAACAGACATATCATGGAAAATAGAAATATCGAAGGTCCTTCAATATATTAAAGGATGTTCAAACTTACCCATAAGAGAAATACAACTTTAAACTGATCATGTCTAATGAATTATTTTGTCTCAAAATCCAATTTGTGATGACAGACTCTGTTGGCAAGACTCTAGGGAAACAAGCTCTCTCATAAATTGCTGATGCATATGTAAAATTATAAAATAGTTATGAAGAAACTGTGGCACAGGACTAGAAGTGTTTGCAGACAAGATAATGATGGCCATATTCAGCAGCAGCACTCACCAGAAAAGCAACATTCAAATGCAAACATTGAAGGGCTCACAAAGAACATACAAAGAGTTTAATATACAGAATGGTTGACTGGGGCTTCCAGCATTTCAAATTTCTAAATTTTGAAGAAAGCAATAGTGTACCAAATACCATTTTCTTCAAAAAAGATATTCATTATAGACAGATACCTTTTCCTCTCCATTCCTCCCATCCTCAAGTTCTGGTAAATGCACAATGAAAAAAAAAAATCTTGCCGAGATTTCTCCCGCTTAAGTTCAAGTATACAGGTTAGGTCATGCATTCTAGACAAATAAAAAGTATCCTGGTGAAGTGACATTTAAGGTTAGAACTGAATTCTGAGAAAACTAATTTCCCCTGAGATATCTGCTCTAGAACCTGGAGATTGTTTTGTTTTCTAAATGTGAAGTGTGGAGATCTAGGTTTTAATAGTTTTGTGTGTCTAAGTAACTCATTATAATCCTTAAACATAAGACTCACTAGGGATTTTGTACTGGGATAACACTTTTTCTGAGATCCTGATTTTTGTTTGCTATTCTTGTAAGAGACCTCTCTAACTGCTGAGAGACCCCACTCTGCTCCTGCATCAAGAACTCCTCTAACTCAGATTCAAGATTCAGTGAATAGATAAGGATGAATTTTATAATGTAGTTTATTTAGAATATAACTGACAAGGGTCAAATACTTTTATTTTTGACTTTAATTCCTTTAAAATTAACATCATTGGGTTTGAATTTGCTATGGCATTTGATATTTGGCATCGAATTTCTCTCTAAAAATTCCATGAAAAGGAGAGGGTTTGTACTGAGTAATGACCGAATGAGTTAATTTTCAGTCTTAGGTGCAAAGAGACTTTTGATTTAGTTCAATGAATGCACTGTTTGACCTTATAAAGGTGGGAGCAAAATTTTTCCCTAAAGAGATGACATTGCTCTATTCCTACTTGTTAAGAGACTAAAAATTTCCAAAGGAAAATAACTGAGTGATGTGAAGGAGATCTTGTCTCTTTATACCCGATTTTTCTTTCCATACGAAGAGAGATTAAACAGGTTGAGATGACTGCCCTCTTTCTGTCCAGAGTATTTTGAGTGTCACCTGAATTTCCCTACTTAAGGAAGTAAATGGAACTTTCTTCACTCAATTTCTTCAGTTTTTGTATTGGGAGTAACTAATTACTGGGATCAAGGGTTCTCTTCTCTTATTTCAGATCATAAATCCTGGCCAAATGCCTCCATGAGATGTGTTTGTGTATTTGTTCGTGCCTGTCCTGAGTACATACTATAAGTAAACATGCACAATCCTGGCAATTTTGTTATATAAAGCAAATCCTTTCAGCCTACATAAAAGTTAATATTCAAAAATACCTTTATCAGTAAACTGATAATTTGGCCTCCACCTATCACAACTTAATCTTACTTCTCAAATCAATCAAAAGTCAGGTAATTTAGAACGGTGTTACTTATTAGGACTTCACAAAGACCCTTACAATAACTTTTGGTAATCCTGGGATTAGCACTCAATCATAGATTTAGCTATCAAATTCAACAAGAAAAGTTTACTCAGCTTCTCCTCCATCTTAACCCAATATACATGAATTAAAGACTTTTAAAATGTTATTTGGTAGCATGTTGTTTGTTGACTTATGTTATTTGTGTATTATATTATTATGGTTTTATAATATATTCATAGCATACACAGTTATGTATTATATGTATTAAATATGTATATTGTATGCATTACAGATAATATATTATATATTATATGTATTATATATATTATATAGTTATATTTATTGTTTTCAAGTTAATTTATTATTTTTTTTATTATAGTAAGAGTTTTGAACATGCCTGTTCTATATTTCTGATACTCACTGGAGTTGAGCAACAGAATATGGCAGTCGAAGCTCTATTCCAGAGAAATAAATTGCCAGGAATCCTTTGGAATAAAGGCACTTTTATTTATTCAAATTAATTTAAAATATTGCTTAAATATCTAAGATGTACCTTAAATATTCCTGGCCATGTAAATACAATAGTGAGCCAGATAGATAAGGCTTCTCATCTTATAAAGCTTATATTCTATTGAGGAAAATCAGTACACAAGATAAAGTAAATATATACATAAATACATTAATAAACTTGACATTTCAAGATAGTACTTGTTTCCACGAAGAAAACAAAACTACACAGTGTGTATCAGTTACAGATTGCCATGCATCAAATCACCTTCAATCTTAGTGGTTTAAAGTTACTCTTACTACTTGCTCTGATTTGCCAGATTGATAATTTGAGCTGAGTTGATCATTTGGTCTCATCTGTGGTCCCTTATGCAACTATACTCAGGTAGTGGCTTGGCTGAGGATGAAAGTTCAATATCGCTTCATTCACATGTCTAGAAGTTACTGATGGCTTTTGAAAGAGCCTCCCCAATAAGTTTGTCATTTCTTCTTTACATGATGGTCACAACGCAAAAAGAGAGCAAGTCCCCATGTATAAGGATTATTAAATCTCTTTGTGTCAAATTTGCTGATCGTCCCATTGGCTTATACAATTCTATGGTGAAGTTCAGAGTCAATATGGGAGGGGGCTACACAAGGGCACGGTTATCAGGTATCCTGTTAATCGAGAGCCATTAATGTGACAAGCTCCATAGAGAGTTACTAGCATGCATGTGTGTATGTTGTGTTTGTGGAACTTCACCAAATTCGGTAACCATGCAAGCCTTCAGTATAAGCAAAATTGGAACTCAGGTCTGAATATTGAGCCTTGCATTATAGTTTAGTAACAAATGGTTGAAGTTTTCTCTATATTATAATGTTTCTTTTCATTTAATGATGAACAATAGATATACTGAAAATTACAGAGGAAAAAAAAAAAAAACTTAACACTGCCGATACCAAATCTTGATTTTAAATACAATCATGACCTATTTTCTTAAATTATTTCTAAAACGTTATTTTTATGTTAGTGTAAATGATGTCACTTAATAGATTTATTTTTAGAGTATTTGCCAATAGCATATAGAAATGTAATTGATTTTAGTATGTTGACTGGTTATCCTGCAGTCTTACTATATTGGCTTATTAGATCTAATTGCTGTTTTGTAGATTACTTATGATTTTCTGCATACATAGTCATGTTTTCTGTAAATAAGTTTGTTTACTTTTTCTTTTCCAAACTGTGTGCTTTATATTTTCTTTTCATGTCATGTTTCAGTAATGACTTGAAATGGTGGACGTTCTTGCTTGTTTTGAATCCCACGTTTTGTGTGTGTGTATGTGTGTGTGTGTGTGTGTGTGTGTGTGAATTTACTGCAATAATGGGGGTGAAGGACATCATGGGGATATGATTCTAGAGGGTATATATATATATATATATATATATATATATATGTTTTCTTTTACTCAGTGTCAAGGAGAGAGAGGCAGATTGTCTTTGTATTTTCTTCCAGTGTACCTAGAAATTCTCACTCATTCTTATGTTAAATATGTATCCTCCAGAATCTCAGTTTTATGCAGTGTTGTCCTACTAGATTCCCTGGCTTATACATCCCTAGATTTTATTCTCTTTTCCCAACTCAGTGACTCAACAGAAGCTTAATATATCCAAGGTTCAGTGAAAGTCCTCAGGTTGAGGATTATGTTTGATATCTGTGTTTATCTTCTAGTGTTGTCAGTTTCATTGCATTTGGGGCATGATCTATCCTTACTTTCAGGCCATCTTGTCGATATACTTAAAAAGATGTTTTAAAATTATATGAGCTATTACTTTATTCCATACAGTCAGAATGTTTAGCCAGTGTCTTAGGAGAAAAAAAAATCTATTGAAAACAGAAATCCAAACTTGCCCTTTAGAGGAACTGAGAAACTTTGCTGATCTCACAGGATTCGGGGTATACTTAAAAATGTCAATATATGTAAAGTAATTAGAACAGTGCCTTGCACTTAGAAATTGCTGTATAGCTAGTAGTTGTTTCATTTTTTAATGGGAAAATGATATGGCTTTAAAGACAGTTTTATGCTAGTAAATAGCAAGAACTCCAATACACTAACACAAGAGATCAATACATTTAGTCATCATTAAATAAGCTCATGTTATATGAGTAGATATTTATGGACTAACTTTGTTCTGTGATACTAGTTAGGAAGATGGTATTTGGAGAATTTGAATTTTCCTGTGAGACAGAAATGAGATAGGAATGTGGAAGAAATGGACACTGCCTTGGAAGGGAGACCTGGACAGCAGAGCCAAAGGCTTCAGTGAAGAGGATGAAGAAGGAACCTACATTTGTTAAAGCCTGGTGTGTGCCGGGCACAGCTTCATGTGTTCTAAATAAAATTTCTTCATATAATCTGAAAGCAGTAGCTCCAAAATATGAGTATTGATGCAAATTGAAAATTGGAAATTTGAAATTGAAATCAGAAGAATTAAATATCTTACAGGTGGTTGAAGCTTTATTTTGAAACACATTCTTTTAAATTAATCAATACAGTGCTTTGTACCAACGGGGGTTTCATAATACATCTGTTGTGTTATTAATATTTCACTATGTTTATAACAAAACTAAAGTGTTTATTATTGTATCAAAGCAGTCTCATTTGCTCACATCCACTTGCTTATGAAGTTAAAATAAAGTAAGTTGTCATGTATTAGTTACCAATTTCAATGATAGTAACCATTCTTTATATATCTTCTTCAATGTACTAGTAATCTCTACCGAATCTATGGTTGTTGAAGTTGGTGAATTTGAGGCACAGCAAAGTTAAGGTGGAAAATTATGAGGTGAAATTTTTACTCATGCAAACTCTGGCTATAAACTCTTCCTATATAAATAATAATATATAGTTCAAGTAAAGGGACAGAATCAATACGTGATTTGAAATTTCATAACAAAACTATTATTAAATATATGAAAAATTGCATATACTAGAGTAGATGCATATCATGGTCTTTAAGAACATGGATATTTTAAATTTTTTTTTTCAACGTTTTTTATTTATTTTTGGGACAGAGAGAGACAGAGCATGAAGGGGGGAGGGGCAGAGAGAAAGGGAGACACAGAATCGGAAACAGGCTCCAGGCTCCGAGCCATCAGCCCAGAGCCTGACGCGGGGCTCGAACTCACGGACCACGAGATCGTGACCTGGCTGAAGTCGGACGCTTAACCGACTGCGCCACCCAGGCGCCCCAAGAACATGGATATTTTAAAAATATGTAGGTATGGATAGGGATCCAGATAGAGACTAAGTGAGAAAATAGGCTTTCTATCTTCTAGTTTTTACTTGAGTTTGTTTCAGCAATACTCATGAGTTCATGTAGAGGAATTATCAAACATACATGTTTAGTAGAATCTTTAGTAGCACTATCTACCAAATGTGGGGCTGGGCATTTTTATAGTTCAGGGAAAGCTACTGGTTGGTGTAATGAAACTCTCAGTGCATTAACACAATAAAAATTTATGCATTTGTGTTAGGTTTATACCAGTACAAACCAGTACAAACTGGTAGGGGGCTTTTTTTTAGGCAATCATTGAAAACTCTATTCTTGGTTCATCCAGGGGGTGCTGCTATTACCTAGGACCTCAGAGCCCCTCATTGGCACTCTGTGTCCGGGCATGGAGATGAACAGGAAGCATAGCGCTATATGTCAAATCATATGTATTGGGTTGTAAAATTGGAAAACTTACTTCTGTCCACATTCCCATGGCCAGAACTCATCACATGGCCACATCTTACTGTAAGAGGGGAGGGAGGTATATTCTAATGGTACTCTCATAGGGAGAATAGGAAGACTTTGGTGAATAACTGGCCAGAATAGGTTACAACATTTAAAAACAAGCTAAAATGTTGTAATCTAGTCCACACCATTATTCTCACTTGTCTATACCTCGGGTAGCACGACCAAAAGGCATACGATTCCTGAAAGTAGAGTCAGAAACCATGAACTTTAGACACAGAGTATAGATGAGAAAATACATAGAGAAGAAAAAGGGCTTGATAAAAAAATTAGTGGACTAGGTGCCTCTTTAAAAAGCAAATCTTTCAAAGTTAAGTGGGAAAGGCAATTTAGGAATATAGTTTAAGTCTAGTTAAGCAGTAATTCATAGTTGTTGAGTAATTTTTACATAGAAAGTAAATTGTTACATGTACATGTTATGAAGGTAATTTTCAGTTTGGGGAAAAATTAGGGAAGTAAATATTCTAGAGTCAGGGAAATAGACAAGAAACGCACCCCAGAATTTTATGCCAGATACCTAAGAGACTGAATTTCAATGGTGTTGTGTGGAAGGAGAAAGACAAACACACTGGAGATATTTTAGAGATAAACTAGAAAATATGTGACCCTTTATTGAATAAAAAGAGTTATAATCCAGAATGTGAATTTTAAAATTAGAGAGGTTGTAATTAAATGAAGTCACCCATTAAATGTGTTTGGGTGTAACTGGAGTTATTTCCAAAGCATCAGGAAAATAAGTCAGAGTAACTACAAAAAGTTCATTTTACAAGAATAAAAGGAAAGAGTGACATGATTGCTAATGGCTACCAATAGATCTTGACTGTAATTAAGTTCATAAAAATGTAGAAAAAAGTACATTTACCCATGCCTCTATTTAATTATATAATTTTCATTTTTCTTGAGTATGTGGTTATCGATTAAATATGTCTCTTAAAATCTGTATCAGCTTAAAATCTTGGGTGTAGACTGACATATAATTATAGCATATTCTGTAGCATCATACAGAATAAAATAAATGTCACATAGAGATTATTGTGTTCTTGTGACACATCTCACCTGGGAAAAAATAATTGTTGGAACTTGCTCTGTTTTCTTGGTCAGTTTGTTTAACAGTGTTTGAAAATATAATATTCATGTCACAGCTTATATTTTTCATGTTTTGCAATATTGTTAAAATTTGAATAATTTATAATAATCATTTAGAATTGATAAAACTTGGCTTTAGAGTACAGCTGAAGGTCTAGAGAAAAAGATCATTTCATTTTATAGAGCTTATGAAATGCTCTTGTGCTCTAAATGGACATTCTAATGTTTCTATGATAATCAATGAATCTACTCTCTCTTGAACAGTGATCTTTATTTCAAAAGACAAGACTTCGAAATATCTTTAGAACAGTTCTCTTTCTTTGAAATGCACACTTCTACAGAAACAACAATAGTTCTCACTAGTTAGTTTTGTTTATTCATTGTTGATAATATAACTGTGTACTTCCAACGAATTTATACTTTATCAGGGCAGACAAGCGGAGTTCTCTGTTAGCTGCCTGCAGGCCAATGTCTATGTATTGAAGACCTTTTTGGAAGGACGTAGGTCATTCTCACTTGCATTTAAATAAGTTCACTGGACTTAGCAAATACCAAGAAAGTGATGTTCTTAAAAATATTCTCTATTTGTGCTTTATAATCTCTATATCTTTAACTATAATGTTTACAAGAATAAAAGAAAAAGAAAAATGTTGGAAGTTCTCAGAACATGGCGCTGGATTTGATTATCAATTAGAAATAAAATTAGTAATTAATTCTTGCTAATGCCATTACATTTATTTTCTTTGGTGTTGACAAGTATGAAGATTTCTGAAATAACTTCTCAGGGATTTGATTCAAGTAACAAAACTCACTAGGATAGAAACATAGACAAATCTTGAGTGAGAAATATGAGCTGATATTTTTTGTATGATCTTTAAAACATTTCTAGGTCGAATTCAAAGAGAAATTTAGTTGTTCCTCTAAAGTGATTGTTTTTCTAAAGAAGTAAATATATTTTTTCAGACATTCACAAAGTGAGCATTTATATACATATTCAATAGTAGTAGCAGGGATAGAAACAAACAATTGTTTTTCCATTACTCAGTGTATCATACGTGAAATACTCAGAATCTTAGGAGCCAGCCAGGCAACTTTCCTCATTGTAAAGGTAAAATACAGTTCAGAAATGAAGAGCTATATTCAAAAGCTGTCGAACTAGTGTGCTTTCAATTGGATATCCCTGAAACTCTACAACAAAGAACGAAGGAAAAACCCAAGAGCTTATAATGTTATGTGACTTCATTAATCCATGTCAAGTAAGCTAGTATATTATATGGTTTATAAAGCATCATTTCACAAGTCATATAGAAAAGCTGAGTACTTTAATTACTTTTTTTGTTTATTATTGATCTATTTTGTTTGTATTATTTTGCTTATCAAGACAAATTGGATCAGCTATTTGACTAGGTTTACTATTGCTAGTCTTATAAAATAGTATTTTAGGACTCTCCAAAGAAACAGAGTCAATAGGATAGATAGATATATCAATAGACAGACAGAGATGGAGATTAAAAATAGAAAGAATTGGCTCATGTCATTGTGAAGGCCAGCAAGCCTGAAATTCATAGGTTAGACTAGTAGGCTGGAATTTCAGACAGAATTTCTATGATAGTCTTAAAGCAGAATTCCTTCTTTACTAAGAAAGTTTAGTTTTTGCTCTTAAGGTTTTAAACTTACTTGAATGAAACCCACCCTCATTACAGAGAATAATCTGCTTTACTTAAAGTCATCTGATTATAAATGTTAATCACATCTACAAAATATCTTCACAACAATATCTAGAATAGTGTTTTACAAAAAATCTGAGATATTATCTAGCCAAGTTAACACATAAAATTAACCACCATGACAATTAAAGGGAAAATGTGAAGTATTTATAATGTCAAGCAAAACTGTATGCTTAGGGAAGCTAAATTCACTATAACTATCCTTAGATTGCTTATTAGGGCTTGTAACGTTTGTGTGTCCAGTTTGAATCAATTTCCACAAATAGCTAAATTAGAATTGTAGCGATGGTCCCTATTATTTTCTGCATAAAAGTACCACTAATGTTATTTTTCCATAAGTCAACAATGATATGATTATGACTAAAATAGATAAATAAAATTCCAGCCCAAGAAGTCCAGAGAGCACTACAAATGACTCCCAGTCTAAATGGGTGCATGTTCCATGTTGAGAACCAGGCCTTTGTTGAAACTTTAGTGAGAGGCTAAAAACAAAAGAACTCAGATTAGACTATATGAGATTTAATCCTGGTTTTATCTTTTAAGGACTCTCTTACTGGGGAAAACACAAAATATCTTGATATAGTATTTTTAACCTGTAAAGTGGGATTTCTAACTAAAATATTGCTAATTAGAATTCAGTGAAATAATTCTTTCAAAGCCTTTAACCTTTTTTTCTGACATGTGGTGGCTATCCAATAAACTTTAGCTGTAATTAAAATAATGCAAACTATTTATTTGTTTATTTATTTAATTACTTTTAAGTTTTAGGCATGCTAGCAATGGCTTCATTTCATAGGTGAAAAAATGAGACTTACAGAGGGTAAGCAACTTGGGGAAAATCACATATTGGAGACATTTGGGTATTCATATCAGTAAATAGAAGAGGACCTATTTTACCTTCACACTGTAGAATGTCTAACAATGTCTTTGAGATGGAAATATAGTGCTACATAACAGAAAATAATCTGAGATAGAATCAGTTTTTGGTGACACTGATGCGTGAAACACAGTGGGAGTAGTCTTAGAATAATATATTGAAAAGGCATTCATGTAGGCAATACAAAAGAAATAAAGCTATTAAGCTAAATTTTAGGTCTTTGTCCCCTAATTCACCACAGCATATCAACTTTATAAGCTTTCCCAATAAAATAATAAATACATTTTCATGAGAAGAAAATGGAATAATCAACACCTCATCCATCAGAGATCGTGATTTTCAACATTTTCTTACACATACACACATTTTGTTCCTTTTTTTTTAACCAAGCAATATAAACATTACTAGCAAATTATTTTCCAGTTTTTCTGACTACATTGCAAGAAGCATAATAATTAAAAATGTAAGTATTATAAATATCACAGAAATAACAATCATATAACAAAAAAATTACATTTATCTTATTACTCCCAATTTGGTAAGGTAAACTAGTAGTTCATCATTATTTAACCTGATTTTGTGCTTCTTGGAGTTTAAAGGAGATGAAATATTTTTCTTATTTATTGGCCATCTCTATCCCTTATCTTGTGGATAGACATTACAAATGTTTTAGTTACAATCAAACTCAAATAATTGCAAGTCACACTTCAACTTCCAAAGAAATGAAAATACAACTGTATATTTGAGTAAACTCAATTTAAATGGCCTGAATTTTGTGAATATAAATGTAACTGATTTCACTGTAGAAAATGAAAAGAACATAAAAGAGAGTAAAAAGGAAAGTAACAAAGCACAATTTCCGTTTATCATTGTAACATCTGATCAACAGAATGAGCATGGCTAACATAGTGTCATTTGGTTACAACAGTGTAGTTAATCGTATATCCGGTTTCTCAGAGAAAAAAATAAATAAATAGGCAATAGACGGAGAATAGATAACAGTTAGTAGATAACAATCTCTTGCACATACCCCACACAAAAATTCTTCAAAGCAAACTTAGGATATCTTAAATGTGTATGTCCTGCTACTTTTCTACTTAACTCCCACTTTATCTAAAAATTGTCATGGGGAGCCTGGGTGGCTCAGTTGGTTAAATGCCTGACTTAAGTCATGATCTCAGGTCCTGATCTCAAGGTCTGTGAGTTTGAACCCCACATCAGGCTTTCTGCTGTCAGCCCAGAGCCTGCTTCAGATCCTCTGTCCCATTTTTCTCTCTGCTCCTCCCCCACTCACTCACTCACACATTCTCTCTCTCTAAAAACAAATAAACATTTTTTTAAAAAGTTGTCATGTATGGGTTTATCACATTTTGTTTATCCATCCATTAGTGGAGAGATGGTCCTACCTTTTGAAATTTACTATTTCATGTTTTGAAAGTATCTTTTCTTTTAATGTTTTTTAATGTTGATTTTTGAGAGAGAGAGACAGAGTGTAAGCGGGGAAGGGCAGAGAGAGAGGGAGACACAGAATGTGAAGCAGGCTCTGGGCTCTGAGCTGTCAGCACAGAGCCCCAGGTGATGCTGGACCATGAGATCATGACCTGAGCTGAAGTCGGACGAATAACCAACGGAGCCACCCAGGCACCCCTCATGTTTTGGAATGTATCTTAAAAAAAGCATCAGATATGTATAAAATGTTTTATAAATACAGACATTGATGATTGTTTAACAAGTATTTATTGTCTACTATGTGCCAAAAACTACTTCTTAAGCTAATAGCTAAAGAAATTAAAAAAGTGAATGTCACTGAAAAAATCTCTGACTCCACCTTGATTTTACTCCAGTGGAAATGACAGTTAATAAGAACATATAATTGAATATGGTTTAATACACATAATTTATATACATTATATGAATATAAATATATATTGTCATGTCAAATAGTGTTTTTTTTATTAAAATTTTTTTTTAACATTTATTTATTTTTGAGACACAGAGAGACAGAGCATGAACAGGGGAGGGTCAGAGAGAGGGAGACACAGAATCTGAAACAGGCTCCAGGCTCTGAGCTGTCAGCACATAGCCCGACGCAGGGCTCGAACTCACAGCCCTCACGGACCGTGAGATCATGACCTGAGCTGAAGTCGGCCGCTTAACCAACTGAGCCACCCAGGCGCCCCTCAAATAGTGTTTTTGAAAGTCTTTACACATAATACATACAAATATATAAGAAAAATGAGTCTATAATGTAAGGGAATCTTAAAATTATTACACTGAGTGAAAGTAGATAGCCAAAGAAAATATTCTTTACAGAATCATTTTTATAAAATTATAAAAAATACAATCTGTAGAGATAAGAAACAGATCAGAAGTCATCTTTGGCTGGAGAGAGAACAGGTGGATTGGAAGGGATACAAGAAAACTTTTGGTTTCCCTATTTTGTAATACACTAATTGAAATCATGTGTATATTGTATTCTTTTAATTTTTCCTTTTTTTTTTTTTTTGGTTATTCATAGGAATGAAAATTTTTGTCACTTGTAAATAATTCACAAACCATTATCTTTGTCCATATTCTTTTTTATTTCAATGGAAGTGCTGATTTTTTTCTTATTGATTTGCAAAGACATCCTTAGATAAAAAAAATTCCTCTAATATATACTACAAGTATTTTACTAAATTATCTCTTTTTTTAATATTTACAATCCCATTGATATAAAGAAGTTTTACATTTATAGATAATATACTCGTTTGAATTCTACTCAATTTATTTCAATTTAATTGTTTCCTCCATTCAACAAATATTTACAAAGTATTTGTTGGAAACTGAATGAATACATTATTATCTTTCTCAAAGAATCTCAGTTCTGTTAAAAGATAAACTGAGGCCTCCTAAAAATTTCAAGAGTTTAGATTAGCAAAGAATCAACTCTAATAAGGCAGTGTCAAACCACAAGTGATTAGGGGCAAGTTCCACCCACAGAGATTAGAGGAAAGACTTTTATAAAAAAGTCGAAGCAAAACAAGGAAATTATATAATTGGCTATAGCATATAGATTGCCTTATTTCGGGAAGCCTAATTGTCTGTCCTTAGGTTTTGATTTCATTATCTTACAACATTTGCAGCTTTTGCAGACTCCTAAAGGCATTAGAACAGACCAATGGCGTTTTGGTTTAATTAATTTAACAGTTCCAAATGACACTATCTTGCCTTTTAAAGAAAAGACATAGATTCTAATTATAGACTTTGTTCTATTTTTATGTAGTTTTCAAAAATCAAAAAAAGATTCTTTTTAGTCTATTCAGGGAAGAGTTAAAAAATAAGCCAAATGTACGGTACCTTTCAACCACCAGAATTTATCATAGTAGTCGCTAAATGATTATAATTTTTAAATAAGTATTTGTGTTATTATATCTTTAGCTAAAATAATAGTTTTTACCCTCTTTTTGTTCTGCCTTGGAGTTATATTGATCTTTAAAATCTCACTGAGACTTTTATAAAAAGTGAAAGGTGTATAATTGGATTCTACTTGAAAGCCAGTAGCTCAGAGACAAGAGTTCCATTTTGAATTAGTTTAGAAATATCAGAGTGTACACAGACTTGTGAGTAGTGTACTGCCTCCGGAATGATCACTTGCCTAAGAATGAGGAAATTTTTAAGTAAATGAACAATCATCTCTCTGTAAATTACCCCTATGTTCCACCAGCTGAGTGACCAAGCAGAATCAATTTGTATCTGAGAGATTGTTCTTGGTTTCCCTGCAAAAACAGATGGCAATGTTTGAACAAATTCACCAAATTATAAAGCAAACTTGTTATAATTTCAATCTTCACTTGTCAATCAACAACCATACACTCACTCAAATTTCAAAACTCATCATCTTTTTACGATGTTAAAATAGAACAAACGAATTATGTGTTTAGGATATAATCATGCAAAGCCTGGAAAAATGAGATCAGACTTGGCTCAGTATCAAATTTGACACCATTGCAATTGAGTGTTAGATTCAAAGATGCCTTGAACACAATAATCAATAATAGCAAAGTCCAAAATAATTAATGTGAATTAGTTGTGTCCCCTACATTAACTTTTATCAGTTTTTTGGACAGGTTAAAAATATGTGCTCATTTTTCCATGTCCATAAATTATTATAGCATTTGCTACTAAATTATTGCAAAGATAGACAATCCTTAATGGGGGAAAAAAAAAAAAAGATTATCAAATGTGAATCTATGTTTTCTTGTTCAACATGTGTATTTTACAGCCTAACTCCTAGTAACACATTCATCTATTTTAGTTTTTCCTTTTTAGAGTCCTAACAAGCACCTTCCAACATGTGCGTGTGCGTGTGTGCACACGCACACACACAGTCTCAGAAAATGCATCTATCTATTAAAAAAATATATATGATGAATTGGTTTAGGGGCATATTGATTTATATAAGAATCACCAAACTAATTTCCTATGTATAATTTGGTGAAAGATTTAGTCTGAATAAATCAGATGAAGCAAAATTGTTGCTCTTTAGAAAATATTAATATAAATAGTTTATATGAAAAGACACAGAAAATTGAGAAATTCTAGTTCTATTAAGTGACAGATATCTTTTAAAAGGTCATAAATGAATTTATTCCTTTAAAATATGTTTATTAAGCATCATGTTTTCCTGTTTCCTTGTTCTCTATTAATATGTTGTCTGAACTTTAAAACTAATATTCCATTCAGTTATTAGAAAACTTTTAAGTATATTTGGAACATTCTGAGTACATAAGTCTAATTTTTCAAATAAATTTTATGAAAGCTAATCTAATTTCTCTGTGAAAATTTAACATCTCAATTGAAATGTTCTGTGAGTATAAAATACACACTAGATTTCAAAGATTAAATAATGTAAAATATCACAATAATGATTTCCATATAATTAAATATTAAAATAATAATTTGGGTTTATAATTTAAATAAGTACGTTCTTAATTTTTTAAACGGTTTTTATATATCTACGAGATTGTAAAAAGAGAAGAAATAAAAGCATTAATGTTGGTAAAGTACTTAACAGTTTCCTATCACATAGCTAATTTTTACTAATATTCATGATTTTTATCAGAATCCACCATTTGCCTATATCATAGGCCAAAGAGGGATTTTCTTTTATAATGTGAATATTACTGGTGAAAAATCTGCTTAAATGTATTATTTTAGCCTGATCTGGGATCTAGAATTAATTTGTAGGCATGTCTTTAGATAAAAGTGGGAATCTACTATCAAAATACATATCCAGAATTCATGTATCAAGTTGTTTCAAACTGAACTAAGAGAGCATTACTAAATGCATTTCTGGTAATGTCTTACATAATTCTTATCACTCAACGTAGTAGGTGTCATTAATAACTCAATTGCTCTACAAGAGAAAAAATGCAATTAAAGTGCCCAACGGACACATGTGGAATCATTCAACAAATGTCTTCTGAGTGTCTCCCTTGCATGTGGCCTGTGCTCAAGGAGCATGAATATCATGAATAAATAAGAGCAACAAAGACCCTCATATTTCTGGAGTTTATTTTCTAGGTAGAGAATAGGGATTTAAAGGCATTTTCTGCCTTCATTAAATTACACTGCTAACATTAGTTTGGTGACATGGGCTAGTTTTTTAATTCTTTTTATCTTGATTTCATGCCTAAAAAGGATTAATAACAAAAATAATAAAAAACAAGCACAAGCATGCAGAATTGGAGGTTAATAAAGTATCACATGTGAACATCACCTTACTAAATGTATCTCCTATATATTTACTATTTTTTTAATGCTGATATTATTTTAAAACTACTCACTGTATGGCATAGCATATTTTCAATACATTGACTTTCAGGTTGTATGAACTTTACCTTTTAGTACTAAGCATATTATCTGATATTATAAATTAGTACAGTATCTTTGAATTATTTTTTCTTTTGTAGTTTTGACATGAAATATTGCTGTTTCTCATTTCTCCCAGTTGGACCCGTTCAAGACTCAAAACTCAAGAGGACTTTTGATTAAAACTAAATAATGTTATCCTAAACAAATGTTAGGATTTCCACAATACCCGGGATATCTGAGAAGCAAACCACAGTGGAGTTCATACAAATAAATGCTGCAAAGTAATATTCATTCAGTCTGAACCTTCTAAAGTGAAATTCAATAAATTCATTAAAAATATTGTTTTGATTTTTATCAGAAATACTTAATCACATATCCTAGTATATGAATATATTTTCTCATGTAACAGCATTTATATTATTAAAAAATATGTATCTAAATCCCCAACTTGCGACACTGCGAACTATGGGAATACACAAAGAAACCACAATTTTTTCATACATGAAAGATAACACGGAAAGCCATATAAATCTTAATAGCTTAAAGTATTAAAAGTTTAATCAAAACATTGAGAGATTTTTATTTTCATTTGGGAAGTCAAAAACACTTTAATTTCCTCTCACATATCATCTAAGAAAATCCTTTTCATTTCTATTAAATCAGACATCAAAAAATGGTATGTTCCTACCTTCAAGGAGAAGAGCCTTAAAAGTCTTCATTTTTCACACTTTCATCATTTTCTTAATCATATGTTTGTCCTATTAAAATCCATGCGTATGAAAAATTCTAAATAACATTTGCTTCCTGTAGCCCTTATTTTCAGAAGTAAAAATGTTCTTGAGAACCTAGGACAGAATATTCTTAGGGCATTCTAAACTAGTAGTAGTTAGACCCCCTTTTCAGTGAATTCACTACGTTACTTAAAGGGACTTCATGTTTTTAATTGAGAAGCTAATAATGGGTTTAAATATATATAAAATGATTCTTTGTGAATTTTTGCAAGTGAAAATTAATAATGGCCTTTGAATTTTGAACATCACCTTACCATTTAAATGCCCAATGCCAAATATTAATCAGTCTGCCAACATAATGTGAACATGGAATGAGTGTTTTTTAAGCAAAAACATTGGGTTTTGACCTTGTTGTTGACTAAAATGTTACATGATGGCCAGGATTCAGCCATTCTATCACTTCAGAAAATAAGCTTGAGAACAAGTGATTCACAGCACTTCCCTTAAATGACATTATAGAAGTGATAATTCAGAAAATAAGATACATTGTTTTGTCTATTAATTGAATTCCCAGATTGACATAACCTGATATTATTTGGCCAAAAAACAAAGCAAAACAAAACATGTAAGAGACCTGTGGTTAAAATTAAAGTGAGTATAGCTATACAGAACAATCATATTACTTCGGGCAGTGACCTGTGATAATTTGTTAAAGACAAAGATATAAGTAGAAAATAGTTGCTTTAAGGGCTTTGATATTTTATTGAAACTGATGGTTTTTCTTAAGAAACAAATGGCTCAAAGCAATGAGCCATTAAAAATCGCTACCTATTATTCTATAGAGATTTATCTTGCACACAATTATGCACATATATCAGAAAATGTTATTAATATCTCTGGGAATTTTTTCATCATAGCCTCAATCAAAATGATGTGCCCACAAGCTTAATTTTCTATCTTTCTCTGTGAGTTATACATTGGATATTAATGCAGTTCATCAGGTATACTAAGTCTTAGCACATCAGCTAACATGGGCTATGCAAAATATTGAACAAGAGGGAAGATTACAAAAACAAAAATACAAAAAGAGGAAGAAGAAAAGGAAAACTCCTTTTTTACAGAGGACAAATTTCTGCCATGCAAACGAAATCAGAAACTACTATCTAAAATAACTTGCTGGTTGTATTACTAATGAAAGCTTATTTTGTTAAAAACAAGACTTCTAGGAGATATTAAAATCAGTGCCCACCTCTGATAACTGCATAATGAATGATGACAACTAGGCATTTGTTGGTTGGGTGTTCATAGAATTTCCAACCACAGAATTAGTTTGTAAGAGGTTAACATTATTTCTTTAAAGTCTCCCCTGATGCCAAAGATACAACATAAGGGAAAGTATTCATTTGGTATGACCAGGCTAGTAAACATTTAACTAGAAACTTAGAATTCTCTGAGAGGTGATGTTAAACTGTCTTTTTTGCATATAAAAATGAATTTTCAATAAAGCACAATGAATCAGAAGGAGATGTTTCGGGAATTCTGAATTTTTCCCAGTTTCATATATATAATCATTAAACAACTGATGTATGAACGAGGCTGCATTAATCTCTAATAGATGCTCTAAATTATCCTCAAAGAATGTATGAATTAAAGGAAACATTTAAAAAAAAAACATTTTTAAAACATTTTAAAACATTAAAAAAAAACATTTTTAAAAACATTTAAAAAAAAAGGAAACATTTTAAACATTTTAACATTTTTAAAACATTGTATCTCTGAATAGTTGAACTAGAATGGATAATTTTCAAAAGTTAATTAGAAGTAAAAACTAGTGGCGCTTAGGTGGCTCAGTAGATAAGTATCGGACTCTTGATCTCAGGTCATGATTTCAAGGTTCAGGACCCAGCCCCACTCGGGCTTCGCGCTGACAGAACAGAGCCTGCTTGGGATTCTCCCTCTCCTCTCTCTCTCTCTCCCTGCCCCTCCGTCACTCACACACAGCTCTCTCTCTCTCAAAATAAATAAATACACTTACAAAAAAGAAGTAAAAAAAAAAATAAATCACAAGTAGTTGTATTTATAAGGCTATGCTATCCTGTAAGAAAGATAAAGAGATGGCACCAATATTGTGATTGTTTCTGGATAAGCTGAAGGGTTAAACGACTTCTCAGAGTTGAATGTCCATTTGTAGGGGATCAAGGATGGAAGTACAGGTGTTGTAACCAAAGTCTTCACTCTTCCCATCACATCATTTCCATTGGTATGCTATTCGTTAAAGGTGACCAAGCAATTTCTTAAGGATTTTGAACTTCAGTTGCCTAGTGAGAGAACATGAAATGTGATTTGGATCACAGATCCTGCTTTGGGAAATTTTGCTAGTGAACTGGAACACACTGTTACATTTGAGTGTTTGCCCTATTTATCTAGTCCTACAACATACTGCATTCAGGCTGTGTCTGAAGCAAGCAAAAAATTAAGTAAACAAATAGTTATCAAGATTTTGCTCCTATTTAAGCTAAGGAAAATGTTTCATTATATTGATTTTTCCCTCATGAATTAAAGACTTCTTTTTTTTTTCCATGAAGATGAGTAGTAAAAACATTATTGATCTATTTACAGTCAATCTAAAATTTACCTTAGCATTAACAAAGGAAAAAACATAGAAACCTTGGGTAAGGTTAAAGTAATATTTATTAAGCTGGGTCCATTTCAAATCTTTGTAATTTAAAAACAAAATAAGATAAAAGATTATGTCAAAATTAAGAACATTCTTTAAAATGTTTATTCAAATAATCAGGTGATAAATAAGCATCAACTTTTCAAATAAGATATTTTGTCAGTTTCATTTATTTGTGTTAATAAAAGGGAATTTTCTTTAATTTAAAAAAATGTTTCAACAATGGCCAAGGGAAAGAAAGAGCTACTCTGATTTACAGTCACCACAATATGCAGTGATTGGTGTTGTGTGCATCTCTTATTTTGTAAGCTGTGAAATTCCTGAGGAAGTTGGATATATGTTCTTATTCTTTATCCACACCATCTGACGGAGTTCATCTGAAATAGAGTAGATGCTCAAGAAACTTTATTATAGAGAAAGGGATTGAAAATTTGTTGGAAATTTTGTAGCTAAGGTTTGAAAAACATAGGGTTGGAAATCTTATACAGAAAATGTCTTTATTTTTTTAAGTTTTTATTTAAATTCCAGTTAGTTAGCATATAGTATAATATTAGTTTCAGGTACACAATACAGTGATTCAATACTTCCATGCATCAACCAATGCTCATCACAAGTTCATTCCTTAATCCCCATCACCTAAATAGACCATCCCCTCTGCCTATCTCCCCTCTGATAACCATCTGATTATTCTCTATAGTTATGACTCTGTTCTTGGTTTGACTCTCTCTCTTTTTTTCCCCTTTGCTTGTTTGTTTTGTATCTTAAATTTCACATATGGTGAAAACATATGGTATTTTTTTCCTCCTACTGACTTATTTCACTTACCATAATACTCTCCAGCTCCATCCATGTTGATGCAAGTAGCAAGATTTTGTTCTTTTTATGGCTGAGCAATATTCCACCACACCTTCTTTATCCATTCATCAGTCAATGTGGAAAACACTATGGAGTTTCCTCAAAACGTTAAAAATAGAACTGTATTGCCCTACAATACAGTAATTGCACTACTAGGTGTTTACTCAAAGAATGCAAAAACACTAATTCAAAGGGATACCTGCACTGCAATGTTTATAGCAGCATTATCTACAATAGCCAAATTATGGGAACAGCCCACGTGCCCATTGACTGTCTTTATTTTTATAGAATTGAATATCTGTGGAGTTGAATGTATATTGAAGATAAGGCCATTCTTAAAACCTATTAATCAGATCATTCTAATAAACAGTAAAGTAAAAGTTGACTTTTATTTAAAAACTGAATCATAAAATGAATTCATTTTTAAAGTTCTTAGCACCCCCTCTCAAACTCCAACAATGATATATTCTATTATTAGTAACCTTTTCTTTATGCCTAAGAACTTACAGAGAAGCATCTACTAGATGTATGATACCCAGAACCTTGAACTGTTGAGAATTATAATCTCTATATGCCATATTTGGTCTTAATTAGACTATTTTTGTTGTTGTCTGGTTATTTTTCTATTCCTTTTGACATATTTATGTACTTACTCTTCAATTTATGGAATACCTTATTTCATCCTGTCACTGATATTTTTCCATCTCATGTCTTACTAGAAAAATACAAATGGTCTTTATGATAATAATTAAGAAGTTTGGCATTGAAAAAAAATTTAAAAAGAAAAAGGGGCACCTGATTGGCTCAGTCAGTTAAGCGGCCAACTTCAGCACAGGTCATGATCTCGCGGTTCACGAGTTCGAGCCCCACATCGGGCTCTGTGCTGACAGCTCAGAGTCTGGAGCCTGCTTCGTATTCTGTGTTTCCATCTTTATCTTCCCCTCCCCTGCTTGTACTCTGTCTCTCTCTCTCAAAAATTAATACATTTTTTAAATTTAAAAATAAAAACAAAAAATTAAGAAGTTTGGTATCAAAATATTAAAGAACCAATGTAAGTATATCAAAGTATGTGACCACTTCCTCTAGTGCTAAGAAAAAAACAACTCATCAATATAAATAGAAACATTTGGAAATGTCTTTTTCTCTGTCTACTTTTATTGACATCTGACTGTGAAGTGTTACTAAATATGGGGTACATGAAAAAAATATATGGGGTACATGAAATATAAAATATATTTCTTTTTACTCTTTACAATTATAATGTCTAACAACAGTATCAGTTAGCAAACAAAAATCAACATTAATTGGAAACGCCAAATGCCAGATGGACGTTGACTGTCCATCTTTGTTTCCTGTCTCTGTTGTCATTTCTGAATCAGGATTTACCTGTCAGTTAGCATTCAAGATGCATTAGAATTCATATTGACATTTCAGATGCTTCTTGAAGCATTCACTGTTATCTTCCTATACTCTTTCCTGTGTTTCTTCAACAAAAAGCTGTCTGATATGGGGGTGTTTGGGGTCTATCATACTGCATTATGAATTTCTCTTTCACTGTTATTGAATCAAATCACATCATGTAACTCGAATATTTAATATGCATTTTCAGAATAAAAATTCTCACTTATACAGAGAACAGCATTGCAAAATTAAAGAAAATAAGGTTAAAATGCTCTATTAAATCTTAATGAATACCTTTGCATTTATTTCATTTTTAAAAACATAAAACAAAACTTTGTTTGAATGCCAACTCTCCACCACTAAAAATGTAATGTTGAAGAACACTACCCCTGACCAAAAAAAGGCTCATTCTGTCATGGATACAGGCATAAAAAAATTACCACACAGTATGGTAAATTATATTTTGTAGCTCTTGCGTGCAATTTGGTAGTGGGGAATTCAAAGAGCAATGCTTAATTTGATCTGAAAAGGTTAGAAAAAAAATTCACAGAGAAGATGACAGCCAAGCCTTTGTAAGAGGAGTAGGAGTTTGACTAGAATACAAGACAATGGAGGCTGGAAATTCCAAGATTAAATAGCCACTATCAAGTTTAGGAGGGATAAAAATGCACAGTGTTTTGGTAATTATAAGCAACTCCACTCAACCTGATTACCACCTCTTTTTATCCTGCCTTCCCTGCTCTGCTCAGCCAGAATAAATCTTCTCTCCAACTACTCTGTTGTCACCTTTCACGTGGTGCGATTTGATTTCTGCCTCATGATTATCTAGGGAATGTGTTTGTGGAAGACATAGATTGAGACAACTGAGTTAAAAAATTATGAACTCATAAAACAGTTATTTAGAATTGCAAAACAGAAAAATGAAAAAAAATAATTTTTTAGACCAGTGATATCACTGAACAAAATGAAGCTATTGGGTAATATTCTCCATATAAATTAATTAATATAAATTGAGAATATTATATAATGCAATATTCTTAAGGTAAAAGATGGACAGACACACTGGAATATTTTATTGTCATAACAAGACACACAAAATGTATATATATGCTATTAATTCTTTCTGATTCCTCTCAGAGGTGGAAGCTTCCATTTTTGCATAAATTTTCTATATTTTCAAATATCACCTCTACCTTTTCCTATCTTTTGTTGTGTGAGAGAGATAGAATAATCTGCCAATCAATGCACTAATGTTGAAAAGGTCAAAAATTTTTCCATGAAAACATCCAGTCAGTGTGTTCTTTGTTCCTCAGTTTCTTCTGAGCAACAATTAATTCAATTAAACCAGCTCTAAAGCTGTGGATTGTCGTAGATCATAACCTTTAGAAGTGTCTTTGTGTTCTTCCTCAAATTTACCTTAGTTAGCATATTTTAATGGTATCACACAAAGGAATATTATTAACCATTCTTGGTGTTGAGAAATGCTATGATCCTGCCAATTGCATTATAAGGAGAAATAGAGGGTTGGTATTTCAAGACAAACAGACAGCAGCACAATGAATCACTTAGACTCACCAAGAATCATAAGGATAATTATACAAAGTGACATATAAACCTTAAACATTTATCATGTTGACATCATAGCTCAACTTTACCTCTTCAGTTATATTCATAAGAAAAGGAATATCAATGGAGAAATCTAAATGCTATTTAATTGTATCAAAAATGAGGGAGAAATATTATTAGGATTTTCACATTCATAATGGGTAAATTTTCATTAGTGGATTATTTTTCGCTGATATATACCATATTTTTCACTCTCTCTGTTAATGGATCCAGTTTCTTTGATTACTACTAGAATAGCCCGAAATAACTAGAGTTTCAGAGCAAGAATGAAATCTCTTGAATACAGTGTGATTTTCTCTGAAATCTGTAGTGCTTTATTTTGAATATATCTTTTATAACAAATGTTTATGCAGAAGCTTATTTTCTGTAATTTCTTAGTTATAAAATTTCATAGACCTGAAAAATATAAAACTGAACTTAATTTTTTTCTAATCACATCTGTTATAATTCAAATGTTGGTAAATTAAGAAGAAATATATTATTTTCAAGTAATATGCAAAATTCTAGTCCTGTTTATTACTTTCCCAAATTTTACATATGCTTGTATACATTTGTATGTAAAATAAACCAAGTAAGTATGTCATATTTGCATTATCATACTTTTGTTTTAGATTATTTCAACTTTCACTATGATAATAACGCCACAATAGACATAACTTAGTTTTTTTCTCATGTTTTGAATTATTTACTTCTTGATTCTCTGAAGAAGATCTGACAGCAACCGCTGTATAACAAGGAGTATTACATCACTTAAAAATGGGCAATTAGCTTTTTTTTTTCCTTTTTATCATATCTTTGTATTGATGTACCTGTGATGACAGTTGAATGATTATATCTTTTGCTATGTCCCCATTTATCTTGCCTATCAGACTAGAAGTTACGAGAGATAATGTCTGTATCATCATCATTCTTTTTATTGAACATAATAATATGTATTTAGCATAATCTCGATAACTGACAAATGAAACTTATGTTTAACAACATGGCATAGAAATCAACTAATCTTCATGACTTTGGGGTAATAAATCAGAAATGTTTACTTTGGCTTTTATAAAAACATTAACTATTATTGACAAACTCCTTATCATCTTATCTCTTAAGAAAAATGCTTATTAATTTGAACAAAATACATTAGTCAACTTAATATTCAAAAGCACTTTAACTCCTATGTATTTGGAGTCTTGGGATATAGGTAACAACTGAGCTATTTTTAACACAGGTAGTTGTTGTTTCTTAATTCAAAATAAGAAGCCACATTCTGTTTCTGTAAAGAGAAATAGCTTTGTAAATTGAATTGTTATGAGCTGAATTTTATGCCCCCAAAAGATATGTTGACATCTTAACTCTCATTATCTCATGATGTGACATTATTGGGAATACAGTCATTATAAATGTACTTATTTAAAATGGAGTCATACATATTGGAGGAGGGTAGTGTCCTTATAAGAAGAGAAGAAAAACAGAGGAACAGACACACCAAGGTAGAACACCAGTAAAGTCAGAGGCAGAGACTGCAATGTTGTAACATTTCAAGTATGCAACCCAAGTATGTGTTCCAAGTATGGAACACCAAGGATACTTGGCGAATCTCAGAAGCTCGGAAAAGGTAACTCTCCAGGTTTCAAGGGGAACATGGCCTTATAGACAGCTTGATTTCAGACTTCTAGAGTACAGAACCCTGAGATAATGAATTTCTATTGTTTTAATCCATTCAGTTTGTGGTACTTTTTATGGTAGTTGTCATTGACAGAATTTATATGTTGAAACCTAACCTCAAGTTTATGGTACTGGGCAGTGGAACCTTCGGGAAATGACTAGCTCATGAGGACAGGCCTCTCGTGAATTGGATTAATGTCCTTATAAAAGTGGCTTGGGAGGGGCGCCTGGGTGGCGCAGTCGGTTAAGCGTCCGACTTCAGCCAGGTCACGATCTCACGGTCCGTGAGTTCGAGCCCCGCGTCAGGCTCTGGGCTGATGGCTCAGAGCCTGGAGCCTGTTTCCGATTCTGTGTCTCCCTCTCTCTCTGTCCCTCCCCCGTTCATGCTCTGTCTCTCTCTGTCCCAAAAAATAAAATAAACGTTGAAAAAAAAAAAAAATTTAAAAAAAAAAAGTGGCTTGGGAAATTCCTTGCCCCCTCCATTAGGTGAGGTTGCAGGGAAAAGAGGGCTATTCATTGACCTGGAAGCCTGGGAAATTCCTTGCCCCCTCCATTAGGTGAGGTTGCAGGGAAAAGAGGGCTATTCATTGACCTGGAAGCCTGGTTCTCACCAGACGCAGGAGTCAACCACCTGATCTTGAACTTCCAGGCTTCAGAACTGTGAGGAATATATTGCTAGTGTTTATAAGCTAACTAGCCTATGTATTTTTTTTTATGCAGCCTAAATAGACTAAGATAGTAGCTCTAAGAAATTAATATAAAGGTCACCTGTTGTAGTAAATAAAAAGTACAGGATCCCCCTTACATCTGAATTTCACAAAACCAGTGACTATATCTTAAGTATAAATAGATTCCAAATATTATATGCATGTGGGAAACCCTATTAAAAAGAGCAGTTTAAGACTTATGACTAAAAAGCCCTCAGATAGTGTAAGATTTTCTGAGGAATATCCATGTCTGACCTATCAATAATGTGAGAAAGTAAAACTGTATTCTATTCTCCTTTCCAAGTTGCCCCCAGCATCTCTTTAACGAATAATGAAGCAATGACCCAAATTCTTAACTGACATGCTAAAAAGCACTTATCACAGATTTGGAAGTATTTGTGAACTATAGGAATTACCAACACTAGTAAGATCATAAAGAACATTGACCTGGAGGAAAATGAAAATAATTTGTAGAGAAAATTGAATAATTATAAAAAAACAAAGCAGGGTTTATTTATAATATAATTAACTTGAGGGTAAGAGAACATTGAATCTCTGGCCATAAATGAAAACCTTATATGGTCCCTTCAGTTGAATACAGGGAAAGTAAAAATTAAAAAAAAAAAGTTTCATGGAACATTTATAGGAGGCGTTGCTGACTATCTCCAAACATTTTCAGGGCTCTTATGTGAAGTTCTAGGAAATCTGAGTTTCCATTTCCCAGGTGAAAGTTTAGTTGAGAATTAGAACCAGAGTGCTTACTCCTCACAGCAAATGGCAGTAGCCTGAGTCATGATGTGATAAATTGGAAGTTATACCATAACCCCCAGAAAGCTAGGTGCATAGCAGACAAATGTGTGTACTGAATCCAAATGATTGCCAAACTCCCATGCTAACGATGGGCACCATCAAAGAGAAAGTAAACTGTTCTCTTGTGAGGATGCTGGAGCTTTAAGACAGGTGGATCATCTTTGGAAAATTGAGATGCAATCTTATCTGTACCGCAGCTGTATATCAAATAATGAATTGACCTGAGGAATGATGGGATTTAATTAAGAAAAAAAAAAAAAAACTAGATTGAAGTCTACTTAATTTTTTTCTACTGAGGCTTTCTGTCTAAGCTCTGTACAGGGAAATACAAAGTTTCATGTCAACTATGGTGATCTATCTGGATCACAGTAAGTATGTAATAATTTCCAACATACTAGACAATAGTCATGACCCTTAACAGAAGTGATACATCTTAAATACAGCTCTTTTTTACTCTATTTCTGATATTTCAGAGAAAGGTACATTAACAGAAGCTATTAAGAGGCCTCTTTCTCAACTGACAGTTCTCTTTTCTTTCTATCGTCTATTTTCCAATTTTGATCTAAAATTAATCCTCATTTTGGGGGGCAGATGCAATTTTTGTTTAGTGGAAAAAGTTACATCTTCCAGACTGCCTTATCATTCAAAAGATTTTCCTTTTTCAATGACCATATAAAAACAAAACATTTTCCTAATAATTGAGACTTCAGTGAAAACGGCTGAATCCTCATCTTTCAACTATTTTCCACAATTTAGCTGAAAGAATGCTCCAAAACTGTTCTGTAACAGTACTCATTTTCTGGAAGGAAAACCATCATATTTCCATTCCTTAATCTCATTGTTCTTTCTGGAACAGCTTCAAATTTTGTCTGTAATATCTGAATGCATTTTCTTCTAGATTAACATTAAATCAATGATTATGCTTTCTTAAAAGTCTTAATCACAAAGTTAATGAACATACTGTTTAAAGTTTACTATATTCTCTTGTGATTTCACACATACACATAAAACATAGTTGTCTCTCGTTGCCAAATATCACTCTTTCCAAAAGAAATATTTTTATTTTTTAAGTTTATTTATTTATTTTTAGGGAGAGAAAGAGAGAGAGAGAGCAGAAGTGGGAGAAGAGCAGAGAAGGAGGGACAGAGGGAGAGTCCCAAGTAGGCTTCATGTTTAGCATGAAAATCCTAAGCTTCGGGGGCTCAGTCTCACGACCATGAGATCACTACCTGAGCCTCGAACGAGAGTGGGTCACTTAAGTGATTAAGCCACCTAGGTGCCTCTAAAACAAATTTAATAATACTTCAATTAATTTACATTAATATGTGTTTAATAATACTTCAATTATTAAATTGAATTAATTATCAAATATTAATCAAATATTAAATTGAATTAATACTTTAATTAATATGTGTTTAATAATACTTCAATTAATTTACATTAATATGTGTTTATTCAGTGTCCCAAAGGACAGTCCTTTGGGACACTGAATAAACTGTCCTTTGGGACACTGAATAAACACATATTAATGTAAATTTGATAAAATAATCACCTTTAGTACTTATCAGACTCTAAGGTTTGAAATATAGGGTATAAAAACAAAAATATTTTACAACTATATCATAGTTTAAGAGCAATCAATTTAAATATTAAAAACAAATTTCCTTATAGAATGAACATTTTTTCGATGTTAACATTATTTATCTAGATCTATTTTAAATGCCTCTTATATAATTGTAGAAAATACTTTGTGATGTGGGCAATCCTCAGTACTTTTCTCTCAGGAATTTTGGGTTGAGTCTTTCGTGGTAGTCTGTGTTATATATTCTCTTAGATAAATGGATAAAGCTCTCTTATTCCAACCTGAACATTAATCTGCTTTCATTGGAAATAGATTCATTTTTTTTCCAAGTTATTGCAGCAGTTCAGATTAATGATAACTATGGTTATAAATAGCCAAATGAGAAAATATTACTTTAAATATATTTGAGACTTTAACTCATGGTTTTGTTTATAAATTTCTATTTTATTTCTACACAGTTCATTATCAACTGACCTCAAATTGATATGAGTATCTAGGTTGTTTATATAGGAAACCATATGGATAGTCCACTCAATAATATAATTATTCCCCAAATAATCTATTCCAAATGGGAAGATATTTTTTATAATCAAAACTGTCTTCCTTCTATAACATAAAAATGTCCAAGAAGTGTCCATAAACAATTTCCTTTCATAAATATAAAAATTATTCTTTTGTTTACTTCAAAAAGTCAAGGATAAAATTTTTTCCAAAACTCATTTTTTATGGAAAAAGGCTGCAAAAATATGAATTATTAGATACACAAGATATATCAATATAAACACAATGCAAGGGAGAATTTGGAGGAAAATAATGGGTCTCCAGTTATCATCCAAAATACATGGAAGTTAAGTAGACAGAGGTTCAGTTTCAATGATACACATTATATTTACTCCTTCCCCAAGAAAAACTTTCCCAAGTTTTGCTTTCATTCTGTTTCTATCTGCTTTAGTGTGTTAGGCATTCAATATTTTGTAAGTTTGCCCTGTAAACATATACGCAAGACAGATGTAAGGCAGTAACACCCTCACTTAGATCGTTTTGAATTGTTTTCTTGGATTTGAGTTCTTAAAATAAAAAAAAAAATGTTTTAGTTCAAGGCATCATCAGATAACAGTTTAAACATACTGAATTTAAATTTATATGATTTAGTGGTTGTCTTGGAAATGTGTATTCCATGCATGTATTGGGAGATAGGTATAAAGTAAACTGTCAGGAAGGAGGGAGCTCATGTAATGGCAAGTGAAAACACACATTTAGTATGGTGACATACTGTAAATGCAGGAGTTGTGTGTGTGAGGCCTCTGTCATGTGTATGTCTGATGCTGCTCTGGAACACGTGAACATGGCTGGTGAGCTAGCCATGTCCCCTGTGCGTGGGAAGTAGTGAAGTGTGACAATCCATGTGCTATTTTAGCCTTATTCTCTTATCCTTGATGACAGCATCAAATAGCCTCACTGGTTTCTACCATTCCAGTGCAGTAAGACTGAATGTCCGTGGTGTGTTTTTCCATTTCCCACCAAACAATTGTTTGGGAACTTGATTTTATTTGTCTCAACCCCAAAGGTCTCTCCATTTGTTTAGTTCTCCCAAACTGTATTCAAGTTTCAAAATTCAACAAAATTGATGGCACATAGACCTATACAACGCACTTCTTTATAAAATCCCCTTAAAAGCTTCAGCACTTAAGAAAAATCAATAGTGCTTGATGCGGTTTTGTGGCTTTCAGTCCTTGAACACTAAATTCAATTTGATTCATTGCTATTAGTAACTTAGAGTTACAGTGCAGCCATCTAGAAAGGTAAGGGCCTTTGGCCGGCCCATCATCTGCCATGGATTCACCCTCATTGACAAAGTTTGATGCAAAGTTTAGCTTTGCATCTTTCTTTTACAAATAAATGATAAATATAATAATGATGATATATTTTATGTTCCCACAAAATCATGAGATAGAAAGATAGTTTTGATGTATTGTTAAGTCATTTATTAGCAAACTCCCAGTTTAAATGTAAATGGTATTTAAATAAGTTTGGACATGGTAAATTTGTGTCATGGGCCCACCCTTAATACATCTGTATAGAAACTGAGGACTCTTTCCACAGAGAAACTAAGATGCATCTCTGAGGGTTCAGACATTGCTGGACCTATCACATAGAAGTCAATTGGCATGGGACCAAGAAATTGTCTATTATAAAAAAAGTTTATTCTGAGGGAAGAAAAACCCAGGAATGATTGCCTTAATTAAAAAATTAAGCCCTTAGCATTTTTTTTCCCCAGAGGAAGGGTAAAATATGTTGGACACATGCCTAGATTCTACTAAGGGAAAAGTTTATATTCAGAAAACTGGCACAAAAATGTAATCTCCCTTCATGGTCTCATTGTTATAAAAGAAACTGAAGCAAGGAACTGATCTCTCAATTTATTGTTGTAGACACAGACTTTAAAAGCCTCTAGTTCTTTAGAAGGAAATATATATTATTCCAGAAGCTATTATTGGTTAAGAAGTGATCAGTTGCACACATACTTATTGAAAACTTTACTGTGTTTGGCTCCTTTTAACTTATACTTACTTTCACTCCTTTTACTGATACTGGAAGGGCAACAGTCCACAAGTTCATCACTGACTATCTAAGCTCCCTAATTACCTAGTGTGCCAATCTCCATGCCCAACAGAATAGATGGGGAGGGAAGTCTACACAGAACAGAAGCAAAACCTGGCAGGTGAATGTTGGTTCTTCAGCCCCAATAAACTTATTAATAATCACATGTTATTTCTAAGATATACTACATAAACATCACAAAATCTAATTATAAGCAAATATGGAAATACTAAAAATTCAGTAATTTATTTGTATAAGGAATACTTTACAACCACTAACATTGAATTAAGTAGATCTATCTATACACATATATGTTCAAGACACTGGTGATGAGCAAAATCACTGAATTGACTGCAAATTGAGATGTCGGTGTCAATGTGTTACCATCTATATCCAGATTTTCTGAAGTCTGGGGAAGGTCAACTACTACATTCAAATGAATTTACCCTATCTGACTCTTAGCTTTTATGTGGTTATATTATATTTGGGGCTTTGGAGGAATGCTAGTGTTATACATGGAAAAAGACAAGCCTAGAAAGAATGCTTAGACAAAAAAAAACAAACAAACAAACAAAAAAAAAAACTATACCAAAATATCTTGAGAAACCATACAGATAAAGTAGTTATATACAAACGTATAAACTTTGCAGTTATAAAATAAATAAAAAGAATCCGTCGAGATCATTTGAATTTTAAGGGAAATTTTATAGAATTCAATCTTGGCAGTGGCAAATAAGTAAAGAATTAGTCTTACATGATTTAGGTTTTGAAAGCCAGATTTCAAAATCTTTGGCAAAGCAAGGAACTATTAATTAATTCATTTGCTGGTCAATAGTTTAGTAAAATAAGGGGTAATTATACTTTACTGAAGCAGTACCAAAATATTTAATGAATTTATGGTTCAATGGATTTAGAAATTCAGTTAAAAAATTTTTTTTTTTAATATTTACTTACTTTTGAGAGAAAGAGAGAGCCAGAGGCATGAGCAGGGGAGGGGCAGAGAGAGGGAGACACAGTATCCGAAGCATGCCTTAGGCTCCAAGCTGTCAGCACAGAGCCTGACGCGGGGTTAGAGCCCATAGCCCAAGAGACCATGACCTGAGCTGAAGCCAGATGCCCAACTGACTGAGCCACCCAGGTGCCCTTAGAAATGCAGTTTTTAAGAACTCATTAAGGTAGTTCTAAATTTTAAAAAAATCAACTTTTAATAGAGTAGAACTTTCATTACCAAACAAATGCTCTTAATATGAACTATGTTGAAATGAATAGACTCAAAACTCTTTAAACTCTTCAGGCTTATTAACTAATTTAATTCTCACAGCAAGCCAGTGTTGTAAGTACAATTTATTCCTTCGAATTACAGATGAAAAAGCTAATCATCACAGATTTTGCAGAATAAACAGATGTCCAGTTATTATTCACAGGAAACAATAGAACCCAGATTCAATCTCACATGTTCTCTGAAACAATATGAAATCATTGAAGCAGGAACTGATTTCTCAACAATACCCTTAGAAATCTATGACTTTGGAATACTCTAAAAACATTTTAGAAATTTATTCCTTTAAAAATGATCCCTATATTATTGCTTAAACTACTGTTTTGTTTTGTTTTTTGGGGGGGTTTAGTGTATTTATTTATTTTGAGAGAGAGACAGTATGAGTGGGGGAAGGTCAGAGAGAGAGGAGACAGAGAATCCCAAGCAGGCTCCATGCTGCCAGCACAGAGCCCAACACTGGACCTGAACTCACAAAATTGCGAGATCATACCTGAGCTGAAACCAAGAATCAGAGGCTAAACCAACTGAGCCACCCAGGTGCTCCTATGCTGCTGCTTTTTTAAAGAAACTATTATTTTAAAAAATATTTACTGAAGACCTACTAAGAAGACTTTACATTGGGGGATACAAAATAAGTAATCAATAGTCCATGCTGTCATAAAGTATTCAACCTCATGATCATTATTTTATGTTGGTTTATCAAAAGCTTTAGATTAATGGTATAGAATTGCTTATATTATTACTTCTTATTATCTTAAAGGTATGATCAAAAAAGCACTTATCTAATACTTTTATTAGTTTTCTTAATTAACATTTCTAGTCATTTATCATATAGCTCTGGCTCTTTCTATCTCAAAGTAAATAAATAAACTGAAAAAATAATTCTACTAATCAGAAAGTCCAATGCAAACAGATCTATGACTCTCTTATTAATTCAAGTAATTTATTTAAAATAATACATAAGCATTAAGGCACATGGTTGGCTTAGTCAGTTAGGCATCTGACTCTCGATTTTGGCTCAGGTCATGACCTTGGTTCATAAGTTAGAGACTCATGTCAGGCACTACACTGCCCAAAGAGCCAAACCTGGTTGGGATTCTCGATTCTCTCTACCTCTCTCTCTGCCCCACCCTAACTTGCACGTGCACATCCATGTGTTCTCTCTCTCTCTCTCTCTCAAAAATAAATAAACTTTCCAAAAAGTATTAAAAAATAATATATAAGCATGAATAAATATGCTATTTTATGATGCCATATACTTGAGTCATTGAACATAAAGAAATATAAGAAAAAATAACAAAAAGTAGAAGGAAATTATTTTATTTTTTAAAAGTTAACTACAATAATGAAAGTCAGATCCTATTTCTTCACAAATATCAGTTCTGATCCATTTTTAAGAAATCGAATGTATTTTTTTAATTAAAAAAAAAATATATATATATTTTTTTCATTTATAGCCAACTTAGCAAATAGTTTGATCATGATTTCAGGAGTAGAATCCAGTGATTCATCCCTTACATATAACACCCAGTGCTCATACCTCTTGCACATTTAGCCCATCCCCATAACCCCTCCAGCAACCCTCAGTTTGTTCTCTATATTTAGGAACCAAATGTCCATTGACAGATGAATGGATCAAGAAGATGTGGTATATATAGTGGAGTATTACTCAGCAATCAAAAGATATTGTCCTTTGCAACAACGTGGATAGAACTAGATGGTATAATGTTAATTGAAATTAGTCAGAGAAAGACAAATTTCATAGGACTTCACTTATATGTGAAATTTAAGATACAAAGTAGATGAACATTAAGGGAAGGGAAGCAAAAATGTTATAAAAACAAGGAGGAGACAAAACATAAGAAATTGAATTTAAAAACAAATGCTAAGGGGCGCCTGGGTGGCTCAGTTGGTTTAGCATGGCTCAGGTCATGATCTCACAGTTTGTGGGTTTGAGCCCCGGGTCAGACTCTGTGTTGACACCTCAGAGCCTGGGAACCTGCTTCAGATTCTGTGTCTCCCTCTCTCTCTGCTCCTCCCCCACTCACACTCTGTTTCTCAAAAATGAATAAACGTTAAAAAAATTTAAAAACAACTGCTAAGAAAGTAATTAATTCATAGCTATTCCATTAATAAGGTTGATTATGATTCCCTAAAAAAACCTGCTAAATATTAGACAATTACGTTTTAATCTAAGGATACAATGCATCTTAAAGTCAGTAACACGCTTACACTTATGTGCATTTATTTTTTAATATAAATATTGCCTATGTTTCATAAACTTTTCATGTTTGTCTATTCTTCCAGTCTGATTAATTTAGACATCCTTTATATAAAATTTCAAAATATAAATTTGGTTGCTGTTACTGAGATATAATATGAAAGTGCTGCTGTGCAAGGAAAGAGAAATAGAACACACAGAGGTGTGCTTCAAAATACTTTCCTACTACATGACCACATTACAGTTATTGTATTATACAGTCATTGTATTCACCCTTAAAATTTTCACTATTTGCTATTTTCTTAAATTCTTTTTTGACATCCCTCTCTTATTTCTGCTTATTCAAATATATGCTATGAGTCTTTTATCTGAACACCGTTTTCACATATTTCATTTAAAATATTGATAAACACAAATTTTAAGAAGGAAATTTAACGTGGTTTTTATTGCTAAAAAATTATAAATCTATGGGGCTCAGTCGGTTAAGCTTCCAGCTTCAGGTCAGGTCATGAACTCACAGTTTGTGGGGTCAAGCCCCTTGTCAGGCTCTGACCTGTCAGCACAGGAGCCTGCTTCTGATTCTGTCTCTCCTTCTCTATTCTTCCCACCACCTCTCTCTCTCTCTCTCTCTCTCTCTCTCAAAAATAAATAAATATTGGGGCGCCTGGGTGGCTCTGTCAGTTAAGCATCCGACTTCGGCTTAGGGTCATGATCTCACACTCCATGAGTTCGAGCCCCGCATCTGGCTCTGTGCTGACAGCTCAGAGCCTGGAGCCTGCTTTGGATTCTGTGTCTCCCTCTCTCTCTGCCCCTTCCCCACTCGCAATCTGTCTCTGTCTCTCTCAAAAATAAATAAAACGTTAAAAAAATTAAATAAATAAATAAACATTAAAAGAATTAAAAAATATATAAATCTAAATTATAAATCTAAACAATTCTTTATAAGTATACAATTTTTCACCTTTATTTATAAACCATACTGTTTGGTTTTTGATAATTTGAGAAAACACAAGATCAATATGTTCAAATGAATCTTATTACATGATCACAGACTTTTCATGAATGGTCTCCATTTATAAGACTCAAGCAATTAAACACTATGTTTCTGAGTTAGATATTTAATATGTCCACTATTGGGAAATTTGAACTGCTTTATTGCCGGACCTTCTACAGTAAGTAGTAGACAATGACTTTAATTTTTTTCCCTCATCTTTCTACAGACCCCATATATTATGGAAAGAATAAAGATTAAAAATTACTACAAAACATTAGGAGAAGTCTTTTTGTGGTAAGCTCATTTATCCTCTATAGAGAAAACCAAAGCTATTGTGATGGCAATCATTTATTGGACTTCTCAAAAGAGACTTGTCTGTGAAAGAATTACTGTGTTGTTCATACAGTCCCCAAACTTGGAAAGAAAATTAAGTCAAATATTCACAAGTGCCAACTTCAAAGCAAATTTGCCATGGTTACCATACCTTGAAAGCCCGTGGTTGCAGATTTTTGCCAATTAGCAACTCCAAAGGGTGCTATTAGTTCCTTCAAAAACATAAGGGACATTTTTTTTTCCATCTTTGACTGCTATTCCTCTTTTACAACATGCCATGATAGAAGATGCAATACACAACGGCATACCATTTAGTTCTTATAATCGTGCAACTAGTTCATAAAGAAAACAATGCATATTGTGGTATAGGACTTTGCAATAAAGAATAATTGCCCTTTGCTAGGTCATCATTACTATCCTCAAATTCATTGATTTAAGTAAATTGTGCCAGACCAACAGCAAAAAAACTAAACCACACGAAATATCTAAACTATATATCCTTTTTATAATGTCTATCTTCTAGGTTATGAGCTAGAGAATAGACGACAGAGACATAATGAGAAGCTTTACTACCATGAATATGGCAACTGGGAAAAGTCTAAAAGTTACTCCTCAGAATTAGATATAAACTACATATTTGAATTGCTATTCCAAGAATATTCAATTTCCAATACATTTTTCATTTCTATTACTTTTCCTGAAAATTTGTAAGATTTTCTCTCCTAGCAGTGATGCTCTGTATTTTTAAGAAAGTCAGTCAGGACTATAAAATTATTATTATCTTGATTGCTATTTTGATCCATATTAGTATGGATAATTTAGTGGAGCTGCACCAACCATAATAAAAATTAAAAGCATTTTGCTTTTTTATTAGAAGCAAGAATTAAAAACAATTTTCTTTATCATTGGCAAAATATTTCCATCCATTTATACTAGCAAAAAAAACTATAACACCATCATAAACATAGCATTTTTCATTTTGAGATTATATTTTAAATAGTTTGGGCAAATCTAACATAATTGTCAAGTAAGCATTGAGAAAATTGATGTTTAGTAAAATGATGGCTTATTATAATGCAGCTCTAAAGTTAAGAATGTTTGTAATTTTTATGTAATGAAACAAACTGCAGATAAAACTTCTTGGGAAAAAATCCCCAAATAACTTTATTTAAATTGTTGAAAATCGGACCTTTATTCCTTAACCAAATTTTTGTTTTATTTAACTGCTCCATAAATGTGGGTAACTTGAACTGAATATTAATTATGAAAAAGCTCTTTTAATATGAGTTGTCAACCCAACAAAGAGTCAAAAATGAAATAGTGAAAAATGCCCATTAGTTTTCGTATTCTGCCTTAATGTCAGCAACACTTAAAAAACATCCAAGATAAGAAGAAGAATTCAGGAGTGGTGATTTTTATTGAGCATTCTACCTTATCATTATACATATGTAGTATTAACATGCTCCATTTTTAAAAATACATATAACACTATAAATTACATTTAATTTTTTCTTAGATTGCCCACCTAAATATAAGCAGAAAGTACATAAATAGCTCTGAAGAAAAAAAGCACAATAAAACCTTGGTTTAGGAGCATAATTTGTTCCAGAAACATACTTGTAATCCAAAGCACTTGTATATCAAAGCAAATTTCAAGAACCTTTGGCTCAGTTTTGATCATGCGATGTTTGGCATCATGTGCTGCCTGAATTGCAAGACCTCGTTCATTTATCAAGTTAAAATGTATTAGAAATGTTTGCTTGTCTTGCAGAACACTCACAGAACAAGTTGCTCACAATCCAACGTTTTTCTGTATATGCTAAAAGGATAAAAGAAACCCATGAAAAATAAAATTTCAAAGAAATGCCAAGTGTCAAAAAGGGAAGTTTTGATTATGATAGGGAATTTTATTATTCTGGAATAACTACTGTTGAAGTTGTAAAATATGAAATACATGTTTTGTTTTAAAATTACATTTTATATTTAAAGATTCTTGGTGCTTTGGAAGTTTTCTTTGCTCTGCCTTTGACTTTTGATCAAGGAGGAAAGACTATAGTCTTAAGAGAGTACTTCTACCTGGAGACAGTAAAGGTTAATATAGATAGAAAATACACTAGAATCTGCCACTGACAGATTCATATTGCCTTAAATAAGAAAAAGAAAGATATCTATTTATCTGTAGGAAATAAGAATAGAATTTTCAGTGGTGTACCTCTTTCGACCTTACACATGCTAGATATTTAATTAGATTATTTGGTACATCAGTCTCTGAAAATCAAAAAATGATTTTAAAAATCTTTATTTTTTAACTTAAAGTGACTAATATATCTCTAGGGAAAAATAACAGTTAGATTAAAGATTTCTTCTCAAAGACCAGCTCTTCAGTCACATGAAGAGTTTAGAACTTATAAATAAAAAATACAGTGAAATATATATTAGAAAACATAATATTTTAGGTTTGTGTCTGTTATGCTAATTACTTATTTTTTGAAGCAGTTACTATTTAAAAAAACTAAGAGAAAAGGATTGGGAGAAAAAACAGCAGTGGCAGATTTTAGAAGAAATAAAATTTTTTATCATTTAAAAATAATGGGAATATAAATACAGACTTTATTTCAAACTAGTTGGACAGATAACTAAACTTTTTTTTTCTTTTAAGTTTATTTATTTATTTTGAGAGAGAGAGGGCATGAGCAGAGGAGGGGCAGAGAGAGAGAGGAAGAGAGACAATCCCAAGCAGGCTCCATGATGTCAGCACAGAGCTGAATATGAGACTTGATCTCACAAACCCCAAGATCATGATTTGAGCCTAAACTAAGAGTTAGACATTTAACTGAGCCACTCAGGCACCTCTAAACCTTTTTCCCCAAAACCCAACAAACTATTCTTTATGAAAGTGTTCCTTTTTCCTATCATTTGACTTGAGCTTTGAAATGTACCTTCAAAAAGCATTCTTTTCCTAAGTTTATTCAGCTTTTCTGACCATCTAATGACTATGCAATAGGCACTTATAATTATTTTATTTCTCAATTTGTTTTCTGAATTCTCTGCCCTATCTTAAAGGTTTAAAAATATTGAATTTTGCATGTGGAGATGGATTAAATAGGTGAAGGGGAATAAGGTGTGCACTTCTGATGAGCACTGGGTGTTGCATGTAAGTGCTGAATCACTAAACAGTACACCTGAAATGAGTATTAAACTGTATGTTGACCAACTGGAATGTAAGTCAAAACATTTAAAAAATATTGAATTTTATGAATATAACCTTAAGATGCCTAAGCATGAAAAAGAAATCTAGATAAAACCTGAAGGAAAGACCCATTGAAAATTCTGTTTCTGGTTCAGGTTTGCCTGTCTTTTCCCTTTGACTATGAGTAGTTGCTTGTCTTGAGAGTGACAATGATTATTTTTCTCTATTATTAATCACAATGGTGATGAGACTGTCTGTAGTCACTATAACTTATTCGTTCACCCACAGACCATACTGTGTACCCAGAGTTCACAAAGGATAGTTCTGGATGCTGAAGATATAACTAGGAACACAATAGACATGTTTTTTTTCCCTCATGGAGTATATCATCACTGTAGAGGAAAAGATGTAAACATATACTTACAAGTGTATGAAAGAGGAAATGCAGAGAACTACAAATATATATAATGATAGGGGCTGACAGAATATTCTGGATAAAAGAAGGTCTGTCTTAGGAAAGGAGGAAGTCTGACTTAGTGCAGAAGGGAAAAGAAGATTGGCAGAAGGAAAAGAGGTTGGGATTTACATAGCTGAGAGAGAGCATGTTCCTATCCCATAAAACAAACAAAAGAGAGAGAAAGAGAAAAAAAAAAGAAAGAAAGTAGAAATAGCTATTGCTGGAGGAAGCACTGAGGAATGTAGAAAATAATGAGGTCGGAGAGCAGTCAGGTTCCCAATCATGTGCCATATAAGTCAAGGAAAGGATTATAGAATTTATCCAAGGGATAAGGGTGAACAAAAGTGATGTGAAACAATAATCATTTAAATGTTTATTTCTACTGAAGTGTCTAGAATAGATTAGGTAAGGTGCATGTGGGGCAACAAGTCACACAGGAGATCAATTTAGGTGAGGATCAATGTCAGTTAGATGCTTTTGCATTTGTCTAACTTAGGGATCACTGTGGCTTTCACTAAGGTGGCGTTATAGAAGGAAATCAATTTAAGAGGTGAATTCAAAAGATACATGTAAATTGGAAACAGCAGAGTTGGACATTAATTGGGTGGTGTAGGAGAAATGAGAAGAGCAGGTAAACATTCACCACTCCTGGTTTTCTATTTTAAAAACTTAATAGATAGTGCTGCCATTTATAGAGCTAACTTCAGAGAGATAAGGGCCACCAAAAAAGCAAACAAAAAGAGTTTTACCTGTTGAATTTGAGTTTATTATGAGTGATCTAATGGAAATATCACTTGGGTGAAAACACAGACCTGGAGTTTGTGAGTAAAGTTTGGGCTCCATAGGCATTAAAATAGCGTGAATTGTGCCAAATAAACCAATGAGAGGGACTGTTTTGTGAAGGAGGTCACTATAGACGATGCATAGAATTATGTTAATGAGACAAGAAAGTTATTTACCGAAACTGGACTCTTAAATGAAGTAATAAAAAGAACATTATAAATTATATTTGGCCATAGTAGCAAAGACCAGAATGAAGTAAGTTGAGGAGTGACTAGCAATAATGGAACAAAACACAAGTAATAGCTAGAAGAATTCCGGACAGGGAGCTATCCAAAGCATCATGCTCTTGAAGAGTAATGAGATAAAAAACACCAGGCAGAAGGCAATTTTCAGTTTGGTTGGCTGATGTTAAAGCCTCTGTTTCATGGCTTGAACACTGTTTATCTGTTCATCAGATGATGGACATTTGAGTCATTTCCACTTTTTGGTGATTATAAATGATATAGCTTGGAATGTGTGTGTGCAAGCTTTATTGTGCAAGTATATTTTCAATTATTTTATATACATACGTAAAAATGGAATCGTCAGGTCTTATAGCAGCCCTATATTTATGAATTTGAGAATCTACGAAACTGCTTTTCATAAAAAAGAATGTGAAGGTCTTACATGCTACAATAGTAATGAACCTTGAAAATATTATACTAAATGAAAGGAGCTCAACACAAAAGAGTGCATATTGCAAGAAACTTTTCATATGAAATGTCCAGAAGAGGTCAATCTATAAAGACGGAACATAGATTAGTCATTGCTTAAAGCTGGGGAGGAGATGAGAGGGAACGGGGCGTGAAGTGTTAGTGGGTACAGATTTACTTGGGAGATGACACAAAATGTTCTAAACTTAAGATTGTGGTGATGATCGCACAACTCTGGATACACCAAAGAAATTGAACTCTATCCTTTAAATGAGTGAATTTCACGGTATGTGGATGATATCTCAATGTCAATGTCATAAAAAGTGGTAAGAGGAGAAAAGGAGGGGAAAGTAGAAGAGGAAAATAAGATGAGGTAGAGCTTAGGACGGTTCAGGAGCCTGGGCTCTGAAGTATGTTGAATAAATCATTTACTTTCTTTTCATTCCCTCCTCTGAAAATTCAGACAATATATGTTATCTCACAGAATTCTTTTTGCAAGGATTGGAAATGATGATATTTACAGAGCACTTTCTTTTGTTTTTGATGTATAGTAATTGGTAACTGTTTTCATTGGAATAACCTATCAAACGATTGACTTAAGCCTAATTTCTTGATATGGACAACAGGAATAATCACCTGCCTAATTCACCTGCTGTGAGACTAATGAGGTAACTAAGTTCAACCCCTAATTCATTTCAAACCAGGCATATTATGAGCTTAGTAACACACCCAGCATAGTGTCCAGTAATGATATATTTATTGCAATTGTATCAGGTGCCAATGTCTGCGCTAAATACTTCACATGGGATTATCAACCATCATTACATGCAGAATGGCATTAATCACTACAACAATTTCATGCTGCTAGAGAACAAACTAAAAACATACCAAAAACCAAAAACAATTTTACAAGTCATGTGAAGTAATCACATCTGGGTCAAATGTTAGTAACAACAACAACAACAACAACAACAACAACAACAACAAACATGGAGGAAAATATTGCCCTTTATACTGTGCAAAGCACTAGTAGTTTTTGCCAAGTCTACTTCTAGGAAATATCTGTGATTGTATAAAAATAACCCAAGACTTAAAGACAGAATATATGACTTTACTTCACCTATTGGTCAAGTTACTTCTTGAGCCTCAATTTCCTCACTTGTAAATTGAGGCTGATAATAAGAACACTTGCCATATTATATAGTGATGATAAACCTATGTATCTGACAAATTGCTATACGAGGTAATAGTAGCAGTAACCATAGTGTAATACTATAGTAATGATAACGTACACGTTTCAAATAAGACTTAAAATGAAAATAGAAGCCAAAATCTAAAACTTATAGAGGGAGGAAAAAGAACACAAAAGGTAATGCTATATTCAGTTCAGTCCTTGGATCCCTGGCAACCAAAAAGGAATGAAAGAAGGTTGGGTGGGAGAGAAGGAGGAAAGGAGGGAGGATGGAAGGAAGGAAGGAAGGAAGGAAGGAAGGAAGGAAGGAAGGAAGGAAGAAAAAGTGATTTTCACTGAGAACATTAAAATAAAAATAGGAAACCATTTTTTGATGCTAAACTCAGAACAGTTTACCATGGATCATTAAGTTGGAGTTATTGAATACAACAACATAATGGACAATGTTGTTAACCTTAGTTTTTCAGAGGATATGGAATTCTTATAAAAACTTTTTATGAAAATCCTTGATAAAAATGTGTATCAAATCATTGCTTAATGAATGCATTCTCTGGAGACTAAACAACTGAGGAATAGGATATAATTTTCTAGTGATCAAAGCCATCTTATCACCTTTTTTTGAGCTTCTGTGTGAACCAAGAATGGGACCAGAATACTGCATACATTATCTCTAATTTCCATTACACCTTGTAAAGTGTTATTATCACTTTTTACTACAGTCAGTAAATGACAGAACCATCACATCTTTTCCATTAAAACAGTCGATCTTAAACTTGATATATGGATTAGTTTTGGATGACCATCGTGCTCTTTAGCCTGTCATATTCATATATAAATGATCTCAGTGACTCTTTGTTGAGAAATTGGACAACAAACAGTTCAAGGCTCACCTCATTTGTGTGTATGCAGGGCTTAGATCTCTCCCCCAATTGAATGGAAGTCTTACAGCTCGTTTTTTGCCCTTATCTTACATTTTCTGTAGCATTTGATGGTAGGGTCTATACATTCTGTTACATAAATGAAATTAAATTTCATTTAATAAAATGAATTCACACTTCTTTTTAAGTGAGCATTTAAATATCCGAAATCTTGAAATGTCTTTACCCCATTCCCAGAATGGCAAAGTTAGAATACTTTTTAGTCCCCTGGACCATAAGAAAGCTCAGAGACTCAGAGAGACAAAGAATGGCATTGAGGTAGAGAGTTCATAGACCAAAATAGCATCTTCCTGTACTTCTCCACCTTGCCTTTCTGATAAATCCATGAATCTGTGTTTCTCCATTGAGTAACTATACTTACCTCCATATCCCCATCTCCAAGGACAAACTGCAGGAACTATACTAATGACATTAGGTACTCTGAGATTCAAATTCCCAATGCAACACAATGCATTAACTATAAGTGTGACTTTTACCTAAGGTTCTCTGAATTATGTTTAGTAATCTTCCTTATTGGTTGAAGTTCTCACTTTGCTATCTAAGGTTGATACTTTTTCTTCTAGGAAGGGAGATGTTAACTCAAGTCTGGTCACTTCTTTTGAGAAAGTTTGACTTCTTTTTTTCAAGATTTTGTTTTTAATGTTTATTTATTTTTGAGAGAGGGCAAGCAGGAGAGGAGCAGAGAGACAGGGACAGAGGATCCAAAGTGGGCTCTGCCCTGATAGCTTGACAGCAGCAAGACCAATGTGGAGCTAGAACCCATGAACCCCGAGATCATGACCCTAGGTGAAGTTAGGTGCTGAACCAACTGAGCCACCCATGTGCCCCAGTATAACCTTTTCAATGTAGAGTCTACCTTGGGCTGTGATAAGAAGTATACAACCCCATTAAATAACAAGGAGTACACTCTTTCTTTGCCTTAATGGTGGGAGGCAATCAAGACTAAGAACCCAACCAAATTGTCCAAACATGGACTCTTCCTTCCAAGCATTTCTAGATTTTAGATGTCTCTCTAAGGCTAGCAAAATGATGCCAAGAACATGTCAACCGTATAGTCCCATAGTGTCTGTCTCCTCAGATTTCTAAGGTGTCGCAATTCTTACTTTATACATCTTGGTGACAATTTGGAGGGTTTTCTGAGAACTGCTTGTTTTAAGCTGTTTGTTTTATTTCAAGTGTAAAAGGAATTTGAAATGCTCCTAACTCTTAGATAATATCTTGATTTGTTCCATGTGTAGAACCTTATTGGATGTTACAAGACGTTAAAGTTTGGTGTCAGCAGAGCTGAGAGAAAATGAAAATTACAGACCCTTTGTCTAGAAATTTAGAACTTCAGCGTTCCTGGGTGGCTCAGTCAGTTAAATGCCTGACTCTTGGTTTCAGCTGAGGTCATGAACTCATGGTTCATGGGCTCAAGGCTCATGTTGTCCTCCTTGCTGCTGGCGTGAAGCCTGGTTGGGATTCTCTTTCTCTCCCTCTCTCTCTGCCCCTCCTGTGTTTGCTCTCTTTCTCTATCTTTAAATAAATAAATAAACTTTAAAAAGTAAAAAAAAAAAGAAATTTAGAATTTCGAGACAACAGCAGAACATCAAGGACCTATGAGACTTCATAGGTTATGTGAGTATGCAGCCAGCCTGTAGGTATCTCTTAGGTTGGGTTTCCTTAAAGTAATGCTTAAGACTGAGAATAATATTGAAGTGAGTTACTTGTGAATGTCCTCCAGAAAGCGTAAAGGAAATAATGTGAGGTGGGAGAAAAGCTAAGCAAGAATGTGGCCTCAACTGAATAGTAAGTTGTGTCTAATCTCACAGGGAAAAAACCTCTGGAGCCCAATTACTCCGGAGAGTCAAGCCTTGAGGAAAGAAGGTAGGAGTTCTCTAGCCTCATGTATGTGATCATGGGTAATTCTTCAGAGAAGGGATGACATTTCCCAGCAGTAGGGGATAGACTACAAATGCTGATAAGTGAGATCTAGTTGGGGCAACAACATCCTCCATTACAGTCTCTACCTCCAATTCTATGGTACTCTTACAAGTATTTTTGGTTAATGAATCTGTGTCACACTGAAGTGTAGCATATCAAGAAATGTCACCACTTGGCAGTGTACGGATGGCTCTGCATTGGTGATTTGAGCATATTCTGAGAACATTATCCTATAGGAAAAGTTTAGGTTCTCACTGAAATTGTTTTTAATATAGTGTGCCTTAGTCCATTCAGGCTCCCATGCCAGAATACTATGTACTTGGTGGCTTACAACAGAACTTTATTGTTCACAGTTATGGAATCTGGAAAGTCCAAGATCAAGGTTCCAGCTGATTCAGTGTCTGGTGAAGAGCCTGCTTTCTGGTTCATAGCAGCCCATCTTCTTGCTGTACCCCCACATGGTGGAAAGGGCAAGGGAGTCTCTTTTATAAGGGCACTAATCCCATTCATGAGTGATTTATTTTCACTCATTTCATGAGTGATTTATTTTATAATAGCCTGATTAACTCCCAAAGGTCCCACATGCTAATACCATCACATTGGGAATTAGGTTTCAGCACATGAATTTTGGGGGAACACAAAAATTCAGCATATAGCATAGTGATTTTAAAAAATCACACCCTTCATTCTTCCTTGTTATTTCCTATTATGTGACTCGAGAAGTTAGATGACTTAAACCTTTGAATACATTAACAAAGTTGCATTTGACTTTTTTCTTCCCTTTATGTGTGAACTGAATCTATAAATAGTTTAAAGCTTTCCATAGTACTCCACCATACTGAGCCTCATCACAGTCTATTGGTATTCTTAAAACCACAAGTGACTTTTGAGAGTGCACCTCATCTCTGCACACCACCTTTTTTACAGGGTTATAGCCCTTGTTTCAAGGTGAATTGCCTTTAATTCAAGGATAGAGCTTTTAAATGGCCACTGTTGCAGTTATGCTCTATAAGAGGATTCTATGAAAGTTCAGAAGGACCCAACAATATAAAGTGGTTATGACTATCAATCCATGAGAGTGCAAGGGATATAGTTCTCTTTATATTTCAAAGATGAAAATTGGTTTCTACTGGCAGCTCCAGGTCTACTGAGAGGCCCAAAATTAATTTTAGTCAATTCTCAGTAAACCTTGCTAAAGCAACTCCCTTACCTCTAATATCTTTCCCAGATGGAGGGAAGCAGGCGTACAGCTCTCGGTTAAATTCTATCTACAGTGACAACCAATGGGAATCCTTGATTTTCAGTTACTCTCAGTAGTCAGTTCAAAGTATATAACTGCTATATCCTCCTCTTTCCAAACACAAGTCTTCATTTTTGGGAACTTCTACATAAGATCTATTCAGTATCACCTTTTCCCAAACCCGTATTTTAGCAGCTATTCCCATACCTTATTCCCTTATCTCCCATTTCTCTGTTTTCAAAGATAGTTGCACACTCTGTCAGCTTCCCCTCCATGTTCTCGCTCCTTACCTCCCACCACGCCTCTCTTCTTTCTCTGCTATTCTGATTGTGTCTTTAAAACCTAAGAGAGAGTCCGTGATAACTGAATTTCTAAATTTCCCAGAGATAATAATCAACAAATAAGGATCAGGAGCTAATATAAAATGCCACAGTTTCTCCTCCTTCAGATGGGAAATAGTGAGGTGCATTATACTAGGCTCTTCAGGGAGGATTGAGCTCCAGGTGCTGAGAGTAGTAACCAAATAAACAATGCAGCTTTACTAGTTTTTCATTTTACCTTCTCTCATTCTTCCCAATCCCTCGCTCCTGCTTCTTGGAATCCGTTCCCCAAGCAACCACTTGTACATAAGTCCTTGTCTCAGGCCTTGTTTTGGGGGAACCCACATAAAACCAGTTTTTATTGACAGTGGTCCTAGAAGTCAGATCCTTTGAGTGGGATCCTGAGTGGTTAATCCCTCTAATATGACAAGGACCTCACCACTGAAAACTAGGAAGGAAAGATGTGAATTGCTGTGAGCTGAGATGGCAGCATGTGGGTGAAATACCCTGAATCCTCCAGATAAAGGCAACTCCCTCACTCTTCTAACTATGATGAAGTCTGCTTTCATGGAGTCAGTGCTAAGACTTCAACTGAGTCAGATGCCTTGCAAGATGAAATTTCTTCTCAAATTCATCCATAGGTCCCCTTACAACGTCTAAAAATAACTTTGGTCAGGGTTCAGCATAGCCCAAGCAGGGAAGTATGGTCCTTTCCGAGAGGAAATATTTGATTCACTAAAGGGATTTCAGAATATATTCCAGTAGGAAAGGGAAAATATAATTGGGAATGGATCTTAAAGATATAGGGCTAAGGTGGGGAAAGTATAATAGGGATATGGAATGACTCCTTGAAGCTTGGATATGACAATACTTGCAATTTGGTTGACAGTTTCTGTGTATTCTGCTCACATCGCACCTCAAACATCTTTTGAACCTTTTATTTCCCTGTATAAAGGCTTTTCTCTAAAGCAATAAGAGATGAGTTAAACCAGGCAAAGGGCAGCCTTGAAGTGTGAGTGAATTTCCACCTTGGGGAAAAATTCTCAGCCAATGAGGAAACGGTCCTCAGTGACTTCATGCTCCCATTTCCTATCCTTCAAGGGAGTAATCCTGAGGCACATTGTACGGATTTCTCAGAGGGCCCCAAATGGTAGCAAACCCCAGTGGCCATAGAGGTGACTAACTCAAGAGCATACTTTTTTTAGCTTTCCCTCCTTTCTGATTTCATTTCCTTCTTTGGGGGATAATTATCCAAAGAACATATTTGCACCAAGCTCTTGGATCAGGCTCTGCTTTTGGAAAAACTAAATGAAGATATATCTTCACCATTTACATGATCCAAGGAGAGAAATAAATAGCTCAGAAAGAAAACATACATCTATGTGACTGATGTTCAGTCAAAAAAAAAAAAAAAAAAAAAGGAGGGGGTTGTATTTACAGTTAAATTTAACATACAATATATATAATACATATATAGTATTTAGAAACAAAAGGATTCTAAATAGTTTAGTCAAAACAGACGCATTTTCCTCTTCACGGTAGGTAGGTGGTTTTTTTTTCCCTAAAAGTTTGTTTCCTTTTATAGCTTATGGAAAAAAACCTGCTATATATGCCATTGCATAAATATGTTAGGATAATTAATGTTACCTGCTACAGCAAGCCCTTAAATTTCAGTGACTTTATATAGTAAAAGTTTATTTTTCACTCATTGGGCTCAGTTGCTTTAACCCAAGTGATGATTCCCTTCATGTTCGTCTTCAGCATGTGGCTTTAAGATTCCCCTGGCATCATCCTGCTAATAGATAGAGAGGAGATAAATTAGAAGGACTATAGAGGAGGTTTAAGGCATTGGGACCCAAAGTGTCAAACACCTCTATCATGCAAATTTTATGGCTCTGATCTTAATCACAGGGCCTATATAATTGCAGAGGAAGCAGCACAATATAGGAGAGCTATGTACACAGGATGAAAATGAAATAGATTTAGTAAATCACATAGAATCTTTTCTACCATAGCCTAATAGCTCAGGCAGCCCATTCTATGGTCTACTATCCTACCTAGAGAATCCCTCAGGGTGAATATCCTAAGAGTACATGCTCAGAAAAGTACAGCACTGTCTTCCTCCTAGCCACAGCTAATTGGATAAGACTGCACATAGACTTCTTTTGTTGAAGCCCCTAGAGCTGCCTTGAGTCTGCAGTGGCCTTCTGGTAATTGTTCTGTAGAGTCCTGTTTGTTGGAACTTTCACAGATGCTCATTAGAATGTGTACCTTTATAATGAAGATACACAATTTGAAGTAGATTAAATGTATCCCCATTCGTTTTTAAAATAATTACAATTCTATATCAGTCTTCATTTCTCCCTCTAGACACTTCAACTATAATTATCATGATCCCTTTAAACTTGACACATCTAAACTGAATTCATTCTTTTTTCTCACCCAACCGAACTCCTTTTGTAGCTTTTAATATTTTTCAGCTACAAAATCTTCTAAGCTCCTTGGACCAGAGACTAAAGTCAAGTTTGGCTTGCCTTCTTCTTTGGGATATATATATATATATATATTTTTTCTTTATTTTTCACCCAATCTTTTGCTTCACCTTGCTAAACTATATGTCTACTTACAGTGCTTATCTCTGTGGAAATCACCTATCTCAACTTACAAATCCATATTTGTACAAACACTATTGATCTGACTCTAATAATGTCACCCCCAAGTGCAAATGTAGAACTTTAGTGCTCACCTAAAAGTGTCCAGAATAATTAGCTTAGAATTAAGAATTGCTCACAATAAGGGGCTCTGGAATGGCTCAGTTGGTTAAGCATCCAACTCTTGTTTTCAGCTCAGGAAATGTTCCCATGGTCATGAGATCGAGCCCTGCGTTGGGCTCTGCAATGCTGAGCATGGAGTCTGCTTAAGATTCTCTCTCTCTTTCCCTCTGCCCTTCTCCCTCACCTCATGCTCCCTTTCTGTCTCTCTCTTTCTCTCTCCCTCGAAATAAATAAATAAAGCTTAAAAAAAGAATTGCTCACAATAAAATTGTGACCTGTTTTTTCTATTTTCTTCTGTTCTCCTAAATTAATTCCATGCTCTCTATAAATGGATATACGCCTCTGCTCATTGGCATCTTATTGTAATTATGAATTATTTATTACTTGCTACAAGGTGAATTCCTTAATTCAACTCCAGCCCGATTTCATATCTTGCCTCTTTAAACATGTTAATTTATTTTTGCTTTCTCAAAATGTCTGTGCATGTTTGTGTTTTGGAGTATTTGTATGCATACTGAATTTTCCCTTTATTTTGTATTAAAACAACTTACTTGATTGGTGCCTTAAGACAAAACATTTGCTTAAAAAAAGAAAAACAGCATATTAATTTACTTGTATTGAGTGAATGAGTAAATGTAATAAACATTTTGCTGATGAAATACATTATTTCAGAAAGAAAAATGTTTTATCATTTCAATAAATGTTTACCTGAAACAGAATTTTCTGCTTTGTATACTTTGATTAATTTCACCTCAATGCCACCTTTTTTTTCTTGAGAAGAAAATATATCATCTTAACATTTATCATTTACCCCCTTTATGATTTTAATCAAATTATTCCTGCTCAACCTTTTCCTCCACAATGAAAATTAAGTGAAAATGACCTTAATTATGATTTATATATTATAGATATATAATTAATATCCAGGACCCTCAATATTTACAACAAGTGAAAATATGTAAGAAATTTTTCAGGCACTGTATAGAGTCACTTTTTTCTCATTATGCTCTCTCCTTTTAGGTTATCAGCATTTATTTATTATTGTTATTTTTGGTCTGTTGACTTGTGTTTTTTCTTCTTAACTGTTTATTCTGCAACAGTATTTTCCTGCTGTTTCATTGAAAATGTAAATAATTTTGGAGTCAGTACTTGCTTAACAGGATTTGACAGATAAACCTGAGAAACTGTTCTTTATTTTTGACAATTTTTCCAACATAAAAATGCACTATAAGTTCAAAATAATTGATTTTCAAATAAATATTGGCTATATGATTTTTTGTGATAGTGTTAAAAGAATAAAATGAGTCATATTAAAATGTTTAAGAGGGGTTTTTTGAGCAAAAATCTATTCAAATTGGGCAAGGCCAAAAAAATGTAAAGTGTTTAGGAGAGTTCTTGGACAGGAGTCAGGGGAAAGACTTATAATGAAGATATGCAGACAAAGAAAGGAATTTTTTTGACTTGCTATAACTTAAAACCTTCTTGGCTGTTTGTGATTGGCTGTTCTTGGTTTTTTGATTTTGTAACCCTGATGCAACCTCAGGCTCAGATTTTGGTGTGCTTAAGGTGGCTGCCAGAGCATTAAAGCCACATCAGTCTAATAGCCTCCTCATTTAATTAATTTAACAATGAAAATCCTCAATATTTGCTTCAGTTAATCAGGAATAGCCCAAGAATGTATTACAATATTTGCCAGGGTTGATAAGTACTCTAAGCTTTATAAAAATAGTGGTTGTATAAATGTGAAAAACGTTACTAGAAAGCAAGTTTATTCATGCATATTTATCATATGGAAATCTAAATTATCCACATATTCAGCAAATGCGCAACAAATTGTTGTTACTAAACAAAAACAGATTTACTTTGTAGTCCTAGATGTTTACACTCTCTTCAATGAAATAGTGACTTATTCCTTACTTGAAAATAGGTAGAAGAGTGAAAATGAAAACAAAAATAGTTGGATTGTCTAATGACTTAATTATAGTATTAATTACAGCTTAAAATTTTAATCTCTTAATTGTCTTTGTAATTATAATGTCTTTAAAAAGTCATGAATCAATTTTCTAGTTTTGATGATGCACCATAGTCTTGTATGATGTTACTATTGGGGGGAAAAATAGGTGATTGACACACGGAACCACCCTGTACTATCGTTACAATTTCCTGTGAGTCTATACTTATTTCAAAGTAAAAAAAAAAAAATTTAAAGTCGTTCGTGGAACAATTACATTATTCTCTGTGACTTTTTTGTATTAGATCGCTGTTATGAAATGAGTTTCGACATGTACACCACTCACAAAATGTTATAATTTGAAGAGTATTTTAAAAATAAAGGGAATTGGTATTTTAGTAAAAGGGAGAGAAATGATGAGATTTATAGTTACTATTTCCAGTTTATGTTTTGTATAGTCTTCTTTTTGCAAATGCTGACGTCATTTTTGGCAGAGCTGGTAAGCAATTGGAGATGCACGCTGCAGGCCGGATTTGAAGACAGAAATGCCATTTTCCTTCATCCTGTCCTTCTTACCCACACGGCTCATAATTTACCTCTCTTGTTTGAAGCAGAGGTTACATGCTGTGTAAGTGACAAAGGAAAGTGACCCTTAGGGTGCATTATACAATATGTCCTCAGATGCCTCAGTACTCAGCTAGAAGAGCACTCCTCCAGGTCAGAAGTGATGTATTTTCTATGTCATCTCAAATGCTACTAATGCTTCTTGACTTTACTTTTCACATTTCGAAGAATAAACATATTAGAATAAGGGATGTTAAAAATATAGGTATTAAAACACACACACATTCACATTGGCAAATAACATTAAATATCAAATTGGTTTATAGAGTGCAAACTACCTGTTGATCTTAGCAGCTTTAATCATGCATGGCTGTTACAGACCTCCAAGCAATAGAACTAATTGTTGCTGTCATTGCTTCTAATTGAGAGAGATTCTCATCATCACATTGTAAAGCCTACATTTTAAAACAAAATTTTAAAACTGTGAAAAGTAAAAGAGCAGTATAAACGAAAATTCAATTTGGATTGAAAATTCAGTTCTGAAGGATCACTGCTCAGAATTATGTGCAGTCTTTTTCACTTTATCCTAAACTGGAAGAAAACCACAGCCCGTCGATTTCATAGTGACTGTTTGGCTCCTGTCACATAAGAAATAATAATAGCTCTGGGTCAGATGACACTGTATCTCAAAAGTGGATATTCTATCAGTTACTTCAATAATCTCACCAATATCTCATAGTTGAAATGGAGGCTATTTCTTAAAGTTATGAGGAGAACTAATTAATCTTCACACAATTGTGTTAATATCAGCCAAACGTTTAAGGCTGAATCTTAATGCATTACTCTAAGCGTCCTCTTCACTACTCAGGCACTTCAGTGCGTGACCATTCTGTTGAATTCTCAACAGATTACACAGCGATGATGCTAATTTAGAGCAGGTATGTTAGCATATTGGAGTTTTTGTCACTAAACCCAAGTGTTGTACTAACCGTGGAGAAAATCATGGAGGGAAATGTGAGCTATTATTGTCTCTGTACCTGAAACAAGCTGTCTCCCTCTGACTTTCTCTTGCTTTTGTTCCTGGTTGCCCTTGTTGCTGTTGCTGTTTGTTTGCTCTGGAGCTGTCAGAAACTATGGAGTCTCAAGGTTTGGCTGTAACAGTATTAAAACCTTTTATGAATGTAACCAATTCATCTGCCTTAGGGAGTGTGCCTTCAAAAGGCTTTATGCAAATCTTCTAGAAAGAGAGATCGAACTGAAAGAATTGATAGATACTCCTCAAAGACTTTGCTTCGAGTGCTTGTGAGTGTTATTAGTGATTGATGTACTCGGGAGACAGTCAGGAAGCTGTCATCTTAACTTTTCTTATCAGAGATGTTGAATAAATATGGGCTGGTTGCCTTCATAACAAATGTATATAACCCACTAACTGAAGAAAATTCAATGTATAATCAACATCATGATTATAAAATTTGTATGTGTGTGTGTGTGTTATTTCCACTGTATAAGTATCATTTTGGGGAAAATGTGTCTGTTTTTATTTATGAATGCTAACTCCATGTTTCCCTTTAATCCAGGTCCTAATGAAATATTAATAGATTGTCTGCATGGTGATTATATTTTAAGAGTTTAAAATCTAATTAGCATAATGAAATTATCCATTAAATAAATGCATACTTTCCATTGTTAATGTTTATTTCAAATTAGAAAGTGCATCATAACCTAACTGTAAAAATCATTTACACAGCGGGGCGCCTGGGTGGCACAGTTGGCTAAGCGTCCAACTTCGGCTCAGGTCATGATCTCACAGTTCGTGAGCTCAAGCCCCACGTCGGGCTATGTGCTGACAGCTCAGAGCCTGGAGCCCGTTTCAGATTCTGTGTCTCCCTGTCTCTCTGCCCCTCCCCTGCTCATGCTCTGTCTCTCTCTGTCTCAAAAATAAATAAACATTAAAAAAAATTTTTTTTAAAAATAAAAAAAATCATTTAAGCAGAATACGGAAGTGGATTGTACTATACACCCTCCCTTTTTTAATTTACTCTAGGTTTAGTCGTAAGAGCTAATCATTTAGTATTTGCTATTTTCAAGTTCTATCCAAGCATCTCGTATGTATTAATTGTCACAAGAGCCTTATGATGTTGGTATCATTATGCTTTTCTAAAAACAAGGATCTGAGACTAAATACTTGCCAACGTTATTCATCTGGTAAAGGACAGAGTGGGGCTTTCAACTATACAGGTGACTCCAAGATCAGTGTACTTAATCACAATAACTACCTAAACCTGGCAATTATAGTAAAATCACTTTTATAGTAATTGCTTTTGTGCGGATTTTCTCACTTCATCGTTGCTACTAATTGGTGAAGTAGATTCAGTCATACCCATTTCACAGTTAAGGAAATTGAGGATTGTAGAGATGACATAGTATGTGCAGGGTCTTACTGCCTTTAACCACTCACTTCGCTCTACCAGTGATAGTAACCTGTGCTCAGGCCACTATCTATGTTGTAACACTTCCATGTGATTACAAACCAATTCATTAATTCAGCCATCTCATATTATATATGTGCTAAGCAGTGAGACTTAGTAGTGAACAAATGAGAATTCCCAATGGAGATGCCTGTTCATCTTCTCAGTCACTATCTTTTTCTAATTAGTGCTACAGATATAAATACATGTGCTATGGAAGAACAAACAAAGGAGTGATTTATTCTGCTAATCAGGAAGTTCTATGAGAGATAGGAGCCAGTCTGGATTTCATATTGTGCGTTTCATGGGAGATACAATGGATTTGGTGAAAATTGGTGGTTCAGGCAGTGAGCAGGTGCGATGGTGGATCTGAAACTAACAGTGTCTTGTGTATGTGGACAATGGAAAGTAGTTCCATGTTGTTGCTATATGAAGGGAGGAGGTGTGTGATAGGAATAAAGCGAGAATTGGAGAGAGACCAAGCACAACATTTCAGCTTTGATAGACAACGGTGAATTGTCTTTAATAGGCAATAGTTAAATGTATGCAAGGTTTTTTTAATGGGATAGAGTAATACCATCCCAATTGTCCTGAATTTGTCCATCTTAAAAGATAAATATATGCATCATCATGCGACCGGTGGTAAGAGGGAATAAATTACCTCGACATCAGATTATCTTTGAAAACTTTACCTGGCACAGGGATACAGAGGGGTTCATGAGAATTTTTTTTCCTACAAAATATTTTGTTTTGTATTTTATTAAAGTTTGAGGATTATTACCTAGATAATCTATAACCTAGAGATGACATTCTGAAGTTAATCACAATTTATATTCTTAGAAAATAAGAGGGAAAAGGGAATGGGCAAAAAATGTTTATATATAAATATGTAATTAATAAACAAGAGAAAAGATACATATCTACTTAAATACTTGTTTCTGTGACTGATCATGAGACCTTAATTGATATACATAAATTCCTTTTCCACTAACCATTCATGAACATTTTCCTTCACTTCAGCTATTTGAGTTTCTTCACCTGATGGGGTGAAGGCTGGGGATGCTCAGTGACCATGCTTTATCCAGTTGTGTTAGGCTTTCTTTAAATTTCACTAGAGAAATAAAATTTTTAAGTGAAACCCCCAGATAATTCTATGGATTACTCACAAGTGTCATTGTCATCTTATGTAGCAACATCTACTTTTCCTGATTAAAAGGATCAATTATCCCAGAAATCCTCTCCTTCAAGTGGTGTTTCAGTAGTTTGAAAATACTTAAATAGCCAGATGGCGGTTTTAACTTGCAATTCAGGGGACAATTATTCAGACTCAAATTTGTGGTGATTTGGTATCATAGAGAGAAAAAATCAGTTCCACTGAATCATTTTATCTCCTGGACCAATATATTCTGGCTTAGATGAAACAGCACAAAATTAAGACTACATCCTGTAAGACAATGCCCTTAATCATAATATACTCTCAGTAAGTGATTCCAGAATTGTATCAGGCCAGCTGCTTTTGGTATTGGGGCACGTGGTAAGACCAAAACACGACTGGCTGTACTTGTTTGATGCACCATTTTGGCTACAAAACTGAATTATTTGATAGAAGAAATGTAGTTTGTCTTACTGTGATAATGGATAAAGAATTTAAGTAATTCACTGAGGATACGTAGAAAGAAACACAGTATGAAGGGAAAGCAAATTCATACTCTGAATTACTGTTTATTAAATTGAGAATCTGGGGCACCAGGATGGCTCAGTGGTTTAAGTGTCTAACTCTTAGTTTCCATTCAGGTCATGGTCTCACGGTTCATAGGTTTGAGCATGTCGGGCTCCATGTTGATGGTGTGGAGGCTGCCTGGGGATTCTCTCTTCCTCTCTTTCTGCTCCTCACCTGCTTTCTCTCCTCAAAGATAAATAAACTTAAAAAATTTAAATCGAGAATCTGCTGATAACTTCTCCTTGAAAGCATCAAGAAATACTCCTTTGTAATCAGCCTACCAGCGGTTTGCCCAGGTAATGCATTGTGCCAGCCACGTCAGTGGTTCAGTAATGGCCTCTGGTGTTGGTGGTTTGTGCACTCAACACTTCTGTAAACAGATAAGTTGTGTTGAGGGGCAATATTAAGTGCTGCACATAATACTTACCTGTGCCACCCCGATTTTTAGATGAACGCAATGACCAAACACTGTAGTTCCTGGTAAAAGAGGCTGGGTGGGTGGTAAATGGACAAGATGTCTATATAATTAGCAAAACCTTTTCTGTAGTGGATTTCTTAGGTGAGGATTTGTGTGGGGCACAAACAAGAGGCCACATTCTTCTTCATCACTTTTGTCATCAGGGAGTAACCGTCCTCTTTCTTAGTCCTTGACTATCTGGCAAAATTATTGGATATCTCTCATTAATTAGCATATATCTATAGCATTGGCCATCTCCACATTGATAAAGTCAACAGCCATATCCACTGCTACAATTCTGCACCTGAGATGGTTTTTATGTTCCACTTTTGAGTTCCCCTCTGTAGTTATGAAAGCCTTAGATGGCATCTTCCAACATATGGCTGTTGCATCTACATTGAAAATCACGTTGCTAATTACCTTAGCTAGACATGAGTAACTTAATGCAGCTTCTACATTAGCACTTCCTGCTTCACCTTGTCCCTTTATGTTATAGGAATGGCTTATTTCCTTAAACTTCTAACTTCCAACTTTTCTTCTGAAGCCTCCTCATCTCTGTCAACTTTCATATAATCATAGAATTGAAGAGAGTTGGGGCCTTGCTCTAAATTAAGCTTCTTTTCAGACCTCTAAAACTTTCTCCATGATCAGCAATAAGGCTGTTTCATTTTCTTATTTATGTGTCCACTGGAATTATACTTTTAATTCTTGCATGAACTTTTCCTTTGCATTTACAATTTGGCCAACTGGCCTCAGGGGCCTAGCTTTCAGCCTCTCTCAGCTTTTGATATGTCTTCCTTCCTAAGCTTAATCATCTCTGGCTTTTGATTTAAAGTGAGAGATATGCGAGTCTTTTATATGAACACTTAGAAGGCTTTGGAGGGTTATTAATTAGCCTAATTTCAATGGTGTTGTGTCTCAGGAAATAGGGACTCCCAAGGCTGGTCAGTGGAGCAATCACACACACAATATTTGTCAATTAAGTTCACTATGTTACATATTAGCATGGTTCATGGTGCTCCAAAACAATGACAACAGTAACATTAAAGATAACAGATCACAAAAAGATAACTACTCATAGATCACCACAACAAACATAATAATGAAAAAGTTTGAAATACTGTGTGAATTGCTCAAATGTGACATAGTCTGTGGTTGGTTACAGCAGCCATGTTTGTTTGTTTTCCTTCAACGGGAAAATTGGCGCTCTCTTGTCCTCATGATTTTGTGTTTTCTTGTTTTTCTGTCTCCCCAACACACTAGCCAATGTTAATCATATTCCATTGCTATATACTCTTAATCCATTGAGCACTTATTATGAAGATGCTAGACCCATTCTTTACGTGAACATTTCCGTAAGTGATAGTTGCTTTTCTCGTGGCTTTAAATATTATCTAAATATTTTTTTCTGAGGTCCAGGTACGTGCATTCAATATTTTAATTTTGATGTATCATAATCTAAAACTGAGACTAAATCCATATAATCTACCTTAAGCATATACTTTGACTCTGTATTCCTCATTTGGGTCCTCTGTCCCCATTCTTTGCGAACCCTCAACCATCTTTTGTGTGAGATAATATACAATAACCTTTTAATTGGTCTGTCCTCACCTATTCTTCCAACTGTTATGTATTTAACAGAGGGAGGTTATTCATTTGTAAATCAGATCATGCAACTTTTCTCCCACACAGGTACACATGGCTCTTAAAATAAGATGTAAACTCATTTCTTAGCCTCAAAATCTATGATGGTCTCTACATATCCATGTGAGTCTTTTGTTTTACTCATGTCACACATGCCTTATTGCAGCTTCTCAAGCAAGTCACTCCACCCACCTCTAAGATTATTTTATTTCTTCTGTCTGAAACAGTCTACCCCTCCTCCCTTTGTCATTCTTCTTATGGTGAGCTCTTTCTCATCCTTCAGGTCTCAGCCTCCAAAAGCTATTCAGTACTAGTCTACCTGAAGAAAATCAACTTCAGATTCTCCCTACATTATTATCTTTCTTAGCAGCTTGTTTATCGCTGCTGTGTGGCACTCTGATATTTATGATTATTTTTGTCTTGTTTATTTTGTTGTTACCTGCTGCCACACCAGAGAGAAAAACTTATAAATAGTGAGAACATGTATTTTATATTTACCCTAACATCCACAACACCAGCGTGGCAGACACACCATAAGGTGACTCCCCCATGAGTCAAACTCTTATATAATCCCTTTGCCTCTTGATTAGGAGCAGAGCTTTAGGCTTGTGTCTCATCAATAGAATATGGCAAAGGTGTGGATGTCAATCCTATGATTATGTTGCATTATAGAAGGCTCTGTCTTAGCAGCCTGGATGAAGAGATGCTCTTGGTCTTGAAGAAAGAAACTGCCTACGAGAGAGGGCCATGATGTAGAGTACTATGACAGTTGCCTTAGGATCTGAGAGTGACCTCCAGTCAACAGCCAGTAAAATCAGGTGGTCCTGAATCGTAAAGTCACGAGGAGATAAATTTGGCCAACTCCCTGTATCAGTTGAGAAGTGGAGACTTTCCTCGTTCAGTCTCTAGATGAGAATATAGCCCAGATGACATCCTAATTGTAGCCCTGTGAAACTCTGAAAGCCTGCTTCATAGACTCAGTAAGGTAATAAATATATAGGTATTCTTTTAAGCTGCTACGTTTGTAGTAATTTGCTACACAGCAGTAGAAAACTGACACTACCTAACCCTGCACTTTATAGATAGTTTACCAATATCTGTGGGATAAAAAAATGACGGCATTCAGAAAATAGCTAGAATTATATCATTATGTAATCGTCAGTTAATTGTATACCAACATTAAAGTTGGTGTCAAATGACAACTGAAGAATTTTTAGAAAAATAATATTGTACGAACTTTAAAAAAGTCCCAGGATATGGTACCAACTCTTCCAATACAGTTTGAAATCATATGATAGGAGAAAAGAAATGGATGATCAATGACCACATGCTACAGGAAAAAGAACATGCATACTGAATCAGAACAAATTCACTAGATTAGCCATATTTGGCTATGGCTTTCACCAATTCCCTAGAATGCAGAAATCAGTCAATACCTGATTCACACAGTACCATCTGTTCTGGTTTAAATTAGGTGCTTTGATGAAAATTACTTCATTCTCACCTAGAAAGTAGAGGAATTATATAGAAACTCTTTTGGTTAATATGCTATTTTTTTTTACAATGTGTTATTGTTTGAAGTAATCGGAAGCAATTTTTCTCACAGTTAAAGGAGATGCTTTGTGATCTATAGAAGTCTTCATGTAAAAGCCTGAAAATCAGTGAAGAAGAAAAAAGGATCTGACCTAAGCAACTTTTGAAAATGTGTTTCAGTAGGAATTGTAGGGATGAAGGCAAAAGAAGCTGCCCATAGCACTGTGGTGTAAATGATAAATTTCTTATAGGGGTTTGAGTTAGCGATTCTGAATCTGCTTTAGAGCTATACTGAGAATGAACCAACAAGTAACTGGGTGGTGAAAAGCGAGAGCTAGATTTGTTTCTATCAGAGATGGAAGTTATAGATAAGCAAAAAGGGAAGGCTAGAAAAAAACTGTGGTATGGGATTAGAGGTGGAGACTTCAACATGTACATTTATCTATCTATCTATCTATCTATCTATCATCTCTCATCTATCTACAATTAAAGAAATATGTGTATACAGGGATAGTATGAATACACATAGTTCCTAGACATGTGGGCCCAAAATCAGTGACAGCCAGTGGCAATGAACATACCCAGACCTCATATGTCTTGATTTTGAGAACAACTATTATATAAAAAGAATTAACAGTTTTTGGAGAAATGACTGGGACAGGGGAAATGAAAAGAATCTGGATCACTCTGTACTACCACAAAATAAAATAAGTTCTCATTAAAAAAAAAAAAAAAAAAGGAAAGGGGTATGTCAAAAGGACCCAGGAACCAACTCAAAGACCTCCCAAAGACGAAACTGGAATAATTTGAGTAAGATAATAAGCAAAATAGTATTGGAGTATAACCAAAAGTATAAAATAAACATTTATAAGTCCATACTGATAGAAATGAATGATTGGATAAATACATAAATGAAGGAGAACAGACAAATTTCCTGTGAAGAATGTTTTTGAATGATTTATTAAGTTACTACCCACAAGAAGGCAAAACATAACTCCCCACCCCTTAAGTATGCTACTCAAAGTGACTTTCTTCCTAAGAGTACAGTAAGGACCTGGGGAAACAAACAGTAAGTTTACAATGAAGAAACTTTACAGTCTCTGCTTCAATCAAGTAATCGAGGTTAAGTCATTTTGATAGCACGTATCCTTGTTATTATGTGCTGAGAACAGCACTTTATTTCTATGGTCTTCTGGCAAAACAAAACAAAACAAACACACACAAAAAACTAACTCAAGTCTACTTGCAAGGGACACATCAGACAAACTGAAACTGAGGGCACTACAAAAATATCTGGCTATTTCTGCTAGATTGTCAAGGTCATTGGCAACAAGGAAGTACTGAGAAACTATCAGAGACCAGGGGAGACCAATAAACATGATAAATAATGCAATGCAATATCCTGGATTGGATCGTTGAATTTAAAAAGGACACTGGTGGAAAAACTGCTGAAATCTGAGGGAAGATTATAATTTAGTTGATTTTAACATATCAGTATTGGTTTCTTACTCTGACAAATGTATCATGGTGATAGAAGATCATATAGAGAGAGAGAGAGATTTGTACATTGTGAGGGGTATATGTCACTCCCTGTTTTGTATCTGTAAGCTTCATAATTTTGAAATTATTTTAAACGCAACGTTTTATTTTAAAATCTAGAGAAGTACTATCTTTTATTGTAAGTGGTGGCTGTTTGAGCATCTTCATTAAGCACAATGGTTCCACTATGCTAAGTGAAGCCATGGTTGCAAGGGATAAAGTTGCCAGCACCCCTCTTAGTATGTACCACTTGCGAAAATGCTTTATTAGAAGTGACTGCCTTCCAGGATCTACATAACTGAGAAAGCACATGCCCAACGTTTAAGGCTGTAAAAAGTTGGGAACGTGTAATGTTAGGTGCAAAGGGGGGCAAAGATTAAATGTTGTTATATTTTTATTATGATTCTTTACGTTTTTAATAGTCTTTAGTTTTTTTTTTAATTTTTTTTAACGTTTATTTATTTTTGAGACAGAGAGAGACAAAGCATGAACGGGGGAGGGGTAGAGAGAGAGGGAGACACAGAATCGGAAGCAGGCTCCAGGCTCTGAGCCATCAGCCCAGAGCCCAACGCGGGGCTCGAACTCACGGACCGCAAGATCGTGACCTGAGCTGAAGTCGGACGCTCAACCGACTGAGCCACCCAGGCACCCCAATAGTCTTTAGTTTTTAATAGTTTTTAATGGTTATAAAGTTATACATCTTTTGAATGGTGAGCACCAGCCTATTTTTCACACAAGTCATATTATTTTTTTCAAGATAAATCATATTTCAATGCAATGTTTTTCTATTGTTATTGAAGCATAATTAAAATACCATGTGATATTAGTTTCTGGGGTATAATATAATGATTCCACAATTCTATACATTACTCATTACTCATCACAATAAGTGTAGTCTTAATTTCCTTTTATCTGTTTCACTCATTACCCACCAACCTCCACTCTGGCAACCACCAGTTTGTTCTGTATATTTGTCTGGGTTTTTTATGTTGTCTCTTTTTTTTTTCTCTGTTTATCCATTTGTTTCATTTCTTAAATTCCACAAATGAGTGAAATCATATGGCATTTGTCTTTCTCTGTCTGTCTCATTTCACTTAGCATTATACTCTCTAGGTCTACCCATATTGTTGCAAATGGCGAGACTTCATTAGTTTTTATGGCTGAGTAATATTCCGTTGTATGTATGTATCAAATCTTTTATTGATTCTTCTATGGACATTTGGGTTGCTTCCATATCTTGGCTATTGTAAACAATGTTACAATAAACATAGGGGTGCATATCTTTTGAATCAGTGTTTTTATTTTCTTTGCGTAAGCATGCAGTAATGGAATTACTAGATCCAATAGTAATTCTATTTTTAATGTTTTCCACAGCGGTTCTGCCAATTTACATTCCCTCCAAGTGGACAAGGGTTTCTTTTTCTTCACATCCTTACCAAGACTTGTTATTTGTTGTTTGTTTTTTTTTTATTCTAGCCATTCTGACAGGTGTAGGGTGATGTCTTATTGTGGATTTGATTTTATTTCTCTGATAATTAGTGATATTGAGCATCATTTCATGCGTTTGTTGGCCATATGCAAGTCTTCTTTGGAAAAGTGTCTAGTCAGATCCTCTTTTCCTATTTAATTAGATTATTTGATCTTTGGGTGTTGAGTTGTAGAAGTTCTTTATACATTTTTGATGTTAGCTCCTTACCAGATATGTAATTTGCAAATATCTTCTCCCATTCAGTAAGTTGCCCTGTCATTTTTTTAATAGTTTCCTTCACTGCAAAAAAAAAATTGTTTTATTTGGTGTAGTCCCTATAGTTTATTTTTGCTTTTGTTTCCACTGCCTGAGGAGACATAGCTAGAAACATTTTTCTAACACCGATGTCAAAGAAATTACTGCCTGTTTTCTTGTAGGTGTTTTATGATTTCACGTTCACAAGTCATTTTATTTTTTAAAAATTTTTCACAAGTCCTTTTATCTTTAAGTCTAAAGTGTGAAGTTTTGCAGAATGTAAAGTTTGTCAAGAATGTGTATATAAAATTGTGCAGAAACACCGTACATAATTTTAAAGTGCGTGTATACACAAACACAGATACACACACACTAACAAAACCTCCACAGAGTAGCATCGAAACAACACATTCTTATCTTTGGCTATGCTAAATATTACCTTTAAAGTGACTTAGAGAGACTATGAATGGATCTTCATCATTTGTTATTAATGATTTTTATTAATGTTTTAATCTTACTAATAAGAAATTGGATACATGAACATAATCTTTTCTAATACCATTGGCCACAAAATAAATTGTTGCATAATATCATACCTTTGCCAATAATTTAAGGTAAATTAATATTTGGGGAATGTCATTTAATTTAATTGAAAAGAAAATGAAAAAACAGGTTTTATAAATTATCATGAGAATCTGAAGGTCAGTCTTATTATTTCCATGTAGTCAGTTTGTTTACTGATATACTATAGATTTGCTTCTCCAAAGAAAATTTGTTTTGCAGTGTCTATGTGAGTTTATTGTTTGATTTCACAGGAAGTATAGAATCTCTAGAGCTATGGCATAATAACATGTTCCTAACAAATACATTTATTCTTATCAAAAAGATCATTTTCAATGACATCATTAAAAATAAAAGTAAAAAAAATAAAAGTCAATATAATAATTAAATATAATAAATAAGGTAAATAAATAGATATTTGGCAAGTTTGTTTTCAATTTTCAACTTTGCAGAATTTTATTGACCTAGAATAACAGATGAATTAAAAAGTAACTAAGTTAATAACATTATACTTAATGGTGAGAAACTTGAATCTTTACCACTAAGATTAGGTACAAGGCAAGGATTTCCCCTCTCACCACTACTTTTCCATAACATACTAGATATTCTAATAATTCAGTAACATAAGAAAAGGAAACAAAGTTAGATAGAGAAGAAAAAAAATAAAACTGTATTTATGATAACATAACTATCTATGTAGAAAATTTTTAAAATGACAAAATAACCCTTGGAACTAATAAGGGATTAGTTTGTTTTGCATATGCATATATATATATATATGCATATATATATATATGCATATATATATATATATGCAAGGTTGCAATATTTATATGTATATTCATACATATGCTTATGTATATGTATATATATATATTTATATAAAGAATATAAAAAACTCAAAGTTCTGCTGAAAAAATTAGTAAAACTTGTATACAAGGAGAGATATTTCATGTTTATGGATCGGAAGTCTCAATAGTGTTATGATATTAGTTTCTCCCAATTCAGGCCCAAAATTCAACTGCAACCCCAATCAAAATCCCAGCCAATTCTTTTTTTTTTTTTATATTGAAAAACTGATTCTAAAGTTTATATGAAGAGTCAAAGACCCAGAAAAACAAACATGATATTTAGAGAGAAATACAAATTTGAAGGACTGATACTACTGGACTTTAAGACTTACCTATAAAGTTAGAGTCATGAAGATAGGCAAGTATTAGGAAAAGAAAATAGACATAGGAGTAGAACAGACCCAGAAATAGAGAACCCAGAAATAGCCCACATAAAGATAGTGAGCTGATCTTTGACAAAGGAAAAGAGGTAATAAAAATGGCGTAAAGATAATTCTTTTGACAAATGGCATTGGAACAACTGGATATTTACATTAAAAAAAAAAGAATATAGGCACAGAATATACCCTCCACAAAAATTAACTCTAAGTGGATCACAGATCTCAATGTAAAAGGCAAAACTATAAAATACCTAGAAGATACAGATAGGAGAAAACCTAGATGGACTTTGGTATGTACTAGATGCATATTAGATGCATCTCCAAAGGCACAATTCATAAAAGGGATCATACTGATAAGCTAGACTTCACTAAAATTCAAAGAATATGCTCTGAGAAAGACAATGCCAAAAGAATGAGAAAAGGAAACACAGATTGGGAGAAAATATTTGTGAAAGACACATCTCATAAAAGACTGTTATCTCAAATACCCAAAGTGCTCTTAAAAGAAGGTCGCCTGGGTCGTTCAGTGGGTTAAGCATCCTACTCTTCATTTCAGCTCAGGTCATGATCTCATGGTTTGTGAGTTCGAGCCCCGCATCAAGCCCTGCATCGAGCCATGCATAGGGCCCACTTGGGATTCTCTCTCTCTCTCTCTCTCTCTCTCTCTCTCTCTTTCTTGATGCTTCTCTCTTTGCCCCTCCCCTGCTTGCTCTCTCTCTCTCAAAATGAATAAACTTTTTAAAAAAGTCAACACTAAGGAAACAAACAATGTGATTAAAAAATGAGCCAAAGATCTTAACAGACACTTCTCAAAAAAAGATACACAGATGACAAATAAGCAAGTGAAAAGATGCTCCACTTTGTGCATATTAAAACAGCAATGACTTACCACTACACACCCATAAGAATGGCCAAAATCTGGAACTCTGATAACACCAAATACTGGCTAGGTAATGGAGCGATGTGAACTCTCATGCACTGCTGAGGGAAAATGCAAAATAGTAAAACTACTTTGAAAGACAGTTTAATGGTTTCCTACCAGACTGAGCATAGTCTTATACCATACAATTTCAACAATGACATTCCTTGGTATTTGTCCAAAGGAGTTGAAAACTTATGTCCACATACAAAAAAAAAAAAAAAAGAAAAAAATCACACAGATGTTTATATCAACTTTATTCATAATTGTCAAAACTTGGAAGAGCCAAGATGTCCTTCAATAGGTGAATAGATATATAAGCTGTTGTATATTTAGACAATGGAATGTTATTCAGTGCTCAAAAGAAATGAGCTATCAAGCCATGGAAACACACGGAGGAGCCTGAAATATGTATCACTAAGTGAAAAAAAAAAGCCAATCTGAAAAGGCTAAATACTGTACGATTTCAACTATATGGTATTGTGGAAAAGGCAAAACTATAGAGACAACAAAAAGATAAGTAGTTGCCAAGGTTTGGGGGAAGGGAAGATATATGAATAGGTGGAGAGCAGAGCATTTTTAAGTCTGAAAATACTCTGTAATTTACTATAATGATCAGTATGTGTCATTATACACCTGTTCAAACCCATATAATGTTCTGAACCAAAAGTGAAGCCTCATGTAAACTATGGACTTTGAGTGATTATGATGTGTCGCTGCAGGTTCATCAATTGTAATACATGAACCACTCTGGTGGGCAATGTTGATAATGAGGGGGCTATTCATGCATGGGGACTGGAAGTACATAGGATGTCTCTGTATCTTTTTAATTTTGTTGTGAATCTAAAACTGCTTTAAAGAATAAAGTCTTGGGTCACCTGGGTTGCTCAGTCGGTTGAGCGTCCGACTTCAGCTCAGGTCATGATCTCACAGCTCATGAGTTCGAGCCCTGCGTGGGGCTCTGTGCTGACAGCCCAGAGCCTGGAGCCTGCTTCTGCTTCTGTGTCTCCCTCTCTCTCTGGCCCTAACCCATTCACATTCTGTCTCTGTCTCTCTCAAAAATAAATAAACATTTTTAAACAATTTAAAAAAAATAATAAAGAATAAAGTCTTTATTTTTTAAAACCATAGTTAAGTTAAATGGTATTTTAAAACAATATTTCAGAAAAACTCTTCAAATAAAGTATTAAGAGCAGGGACTGACCATCTGCATTCAATTGAGTAAGGACTTCTCTCTCCAAAGTAACTGCTCTTATATTGGAACCCTCAAGATGAAAAGCAGATTTCCAAATTGACACTTAGGATTCAGCTCATCAACAACCAAGAGGTACAAAGTGAAATAGAAAATGAGAACAAATGAAGGATAGCTTCTACTGATCTCAGAGAGCATATTATATTGGCTGCCTAAGCTTTGAAATTCCACTAAAAATTGATTTCATTACTCTTGTTGGGGTCAAATAGAGAAGATGTCTAAAAAAAATCATGACTGAAGATTTCTTTTATCTTATTCTATCTATAACATTCCACTTGTATAAAAGAGATGCTACAAAGGGGAACTTTGAATATATAAGAGAGAGAAAGATAGAAGCTGCATATGTGTAAACTTAGTTTCTGAAAAGCATAAGAATATAACATAAAAGACATTTTCTATTAAGATGAAGGCGTTGTTGTCATTAATATGAAAATATGATTGTTTTTAAATGTATGATATTTCTATTAAAATATATATATTTACAAAAAATCTTATATTGCATTGATGTCATGAAGAAAATGTACCAAGTAAAATCTGACATTTATATTACGAAACGTTCTAACCCTTACTTGAAATACCACTTTCTACAGTTTTCAAAATTTTTATTCGCAAGATTTTTGTGACTGTCTCTTTTTCCTTAAATGCAGTTGGGTGGAAACTCAACACGTAAAACAGGAAAAAAAAATATGAGTATGTTGGTTGAAACATCGGTGCCCAAATAAAGTGACTCTTAGTAGCCTCTGGTCTCCAAAGTGGCCTTTGAAATGTTAAAACCGTAAGGTATATTTTGAGTACGGTCATTCTGGAGCACTTTAGTTTAACTTTACTTTGTACTTTGTAGCAATACATTGTCTTCTCTTTGTATTAGTTCTGTCTCCCCATTTGATTGTGAGTTTCCAACAATCAGGAACCAAGGCTTCATGTGCAATCCCCATGGAATCTGAATTCTAAATGAAACATTCTTCCAGAGGCCTGAGGGTCCTTCCACAGGAATTTGACATTTCAAACGCTCAGAAATGGACATGTATAGAGAATAAAATCACATTGTGCCAAGTGCAAACTGGAATCGTCAAGCTGGTTAAATATATTTGTTGCCCTCCTCAACTTCCTCCCTTTCTTGACTTCCTCAGTCTTCCTCATCCTCACGACTTACAATCACCACCAAGGTTCCAGTACCTTGGAGGACAATCACAGTTCACCTTTTCCATTCCTTGCCCTGATCCCTGGCTGACCCCCATTCATACTTTGCATCTCTCTATATAATAATGTATTGGCCAGGAAACCATTAATTCAATTAAGCAAAATTGGGGGAAAACAGTTTAAAACCTTTACATGAGATTATTATATCTGATGATTGTAAAGATGCTTATCTACGTTCTAATTTTATCTGAAGTTCTAAGTCATTGTTTAAATGCAAGTATTTTTAAGTAGCATCATGTAGTCCAGAAATACGATATTGCTGTGGGAAAATGAGATGACCACAGCTGCAACGTTGGCACAGTGATTGAATATAGTTGGCATGTTGAGGACAGCAGGGACACAAAGAGAGAGGTGGCTTATTCTCAATGATGTCATCGAGCTACTAAATTAACTCTCACCTTATCTCAGAGCTTCTGGTACTATGACAATTTTTTTCCTGAATTTTCAAATTTGATGAATTAGATTTTCTGTGTTATATAGATGGAATCATCCTAACAAGTTTTAAAACCTAACAGGTACATGTTTAATAGGTTGACCGGACATCAACATGAATATTTCTGCTCAGAGAAATAGATACCAATGCGCTAGATATCATTTTTTAAATGTTTTATTTCTTTTGGGAGAGAGAGAAACAGAGAGCACAAGCAGAGGAGGGGCAGACAGAGGGGAAGGGCGAGATCCCAAGCCTACTCCACACCCAGTGCGGAGCCTGACAAGGGGCTCAACCTCATGACTGTGAGATCACAGCCATGAAATCATGACCTGAGCCGATATCAAGAGTCAGTGGCTCAACCTACTGAGCCACCCAGGTACCCCACCAATGCACTATTTTAATACTAGCAGACCTGAAATCTGTAGGTTCATAATTTTGTTTCTAAGGCACATAAAAGCAAACCAAAATACCTGAAGCAAAATGTATTTATTTCAAGGATACTTGGTATCATACAAAATTTAAGGAAAAAAATTATAAATCAGTCCCAAGAAGAACATAATCACATACTGCTGTAAGGATTTTAATATAAGACTTGGAACAACATTCATTTCTACTTCTACCACTTATATGACTCAGGTATCCACCACACTCATTAAGGTTAGGAGTTTCTTTTTTAAATTTTTTTTAGGTTTATTTATTTTGAGAGAGAGCACATGTGCATGCACACACATAAGCCCTAGAGGGGCAGAGAGAAGGAGAGACAGAACCCCAAGCAGGCTCTGCACCATCAGCATGGAGCCCCATGCAGAGCTTGAACTCACAAACCCCAAGATCATGACCTGAGCTCAGATCAAGAGTCTAACACTTGGAGTGCATGGGTGGCTCAGTCAGTTGTGTCTGACTTCAGCTCAGGTCATGATGTCGTGGTTTGTGAGGTGGAGCCCCGCCTTGGGCTCTGTGCTGACATCTCAGAGCCTGGAGCCTGCTTCGGATTCTGTTTCTCATTCTCTCTGCCCCTCCCCCACTTGTGCTCTGTCTCTCTCTGTCTCTCAAAAATAAATAAATGTAAAAACAAAATTGAAAAAAAAAAAAAGATCTAACGCTTTACCCACTGTGTCATCCAGGCACCCCAAGATTAGGAGTTTAAATGCCATGTGAGAGAGCACCCAATTCACCCAGGATGAGTCAGCTCTCCTTCCCAGCTCCAATTATTGTGGCCAAGGATTCATGGTCAGTCAGCCTTACTTGCGTTTCACAAAGGTCAGTGATTTAATGCTGTCATGAGAAATGTTACCAAAAATATACTATAAAACACAATGAAGATGATTGCTTTAACGAAAGAAAAAGGAATGGAGGGATAGAAAAGCATATCAGGGGAAATAGCATTTAAAATACTCTGTTGTATAAAGTATTTTTATTTTAGTGCTATATAATATATAATTAAATTATATAAAACTATGAAGTTATAAGAGTATATTTAATAATCAAATGAGAAAAGGGCACCTGGGTGGCTCAGCCAGTTCAGCATCCGACTTCGGCTCAGGTCATGATCTCATGGCTTGTGAGTTCAAGCCCTGCCTTGGGCTCTGTGCTGATAGCTCAGAGCCTGGAGCCTGCTTTGGATTCTGTGTCTCCCTCTCTCTCTGCCCCTCCCCTGCTCACAGTCTGTCTCTCTCTCAAAAAAAAAAAATTAATTAATTAAAAAAAATAATAATCTAATGAGGCAAGAAGAATATAATTGATTTTTTCTTATAATCTATTTGTACACTACGCCCAGAGGGATCTTTCAAAAGTCTTAGAAATCCAAATCTAAAGGGTGATGTCTCTCCTCTAATTAAAGTCCTTCAGTGACTTCCTACTTTTCTCAAAGTATGAAGGACAAACTCCTCTCCAGAGACAGAGGGCCACTTCATGCTTTGATATTTGCTTTGCTCTCCAGCCTCATCTTTTGCTACCATGGCACTTGCACTTTGCAGTCATGGAAAACACCTTCCAATCTCCTGTATAATCCATCTCTCTGGTTTTTTACTTCAATTTGTGTTTTTTTTTAATCTGATCTCCTTTTGTGTGCTCCCAGAGCATCTTGAGAACCTGACAACATAACGATATTCACGTGTTGCAACTGCATCTTTAATTGCCTGTTTCCGTCAGTGGGCTGTATGTTTCATTCTCACTGTTCTCTCAGAAATAGCAGAATCCATATTATAGAGTAAGTCCTCAAAATATATTTACGAATGAAGGATAAGCCCTACATTTTAATAATTTGCTAATAGAAATAATCAAAAAAATTTTCAACTGGCCAAAGGCTATTATACTACTCTTTGTATAATAGGCCCTCTCATGTGAACTCAAATATAAACTCTGGCAGATATTCAGAGAATCCTCATTGTTAGTCCTCACTAGTATAATGAGCATAACTCAAAAGGATTCCACATACACAAGGGTTCAGGAAGTGAATACTGTCATAATATGTATATGCATCATATGTACATATATGTACATTATATTTATGTGTACCTTATATATGTACATTATATACTTACATTATATATAATGTACATATGTACATATAGAGGTATACTCATATATTACTATAGTGTGGCATTATTCCTAGAGAAAAATATAAGATTGTTAAGGATTTGTGGCTAGAATAAGCAGCTTATGACTAGACATCTAATTTAGAGAGTTATTATGGAGTGATTACTAATAGAGATAAGTCAATTATATTATGTTTATTATGATAATATAATTTGCTCTTTTATGGCTTATTAAGTGTGAATTAGTACAAATTAACCTTGGTAACCTAATTCTTTCTCATTACTTTATTTGGAATATCAGTTATCACTAATCTACATTGTAATTTCTCTATCTTCCAAGAAGCCTACATAGTTAGAAGTAAGCTAATCAGTGCTAGCCAAAGTGGGGGGGGGGTGGGGAACAGCTACTGATTTTTCCAAATGTTCCATTATTCAGGTAAAACAGGCTCTGAGTGAGTGGCATAATGAGCATATTTTCATAAACATAAAAAATGAGAAATATAATTGAGTGTCATTCTTTCAGATAATTAGTGTTAACCACAAAACTTATTGGGGTGAAATTATAGGGGTTTGATTTTGTTCAGAATGCAAAAATCACTTGGACTATTTTAATCTCTTAATATTAGAACTGGGTATAATACTCAGAGTACCTACTAGTGTTTCTCAACCCAAGGAGAGTTCCTCTCCAAAGAGCATTTGACAAATAGAAGGGGGGTAGTTTTGATTGTCACAGTAATGTGTGGATCTGATTGGTGGCCCTGTTGGCTATGTACTAACAATGTGTTGGAAAGTACCTTGCAACTAAGAACTGCCCTGCTTCAAATGCCAACTTAAAAAATCATCAATTTAGAGACCAAGATACCAATAATAAAAACAAATTCGTGGTTGAACAGGACTGGAATTGTCTTCAGATTGTAACACTGAATATGGCAAGAACTGTATAAGGAGATCATTACTTTTGAGAATGATTTTATACTTTTAGCTCATTCATCAGACACATAAGAAAAACTTATTAGAAAGCTATAGGTACAGAAGTTTCAAATTCCTGAAGTCTTCTTGTTTTGTCCCTTCCTGACTAGTCTTCTCCAGTCTTCCTCCAAGAGAGTCTTTGCCTGTGGATCTCTCAGCTGTACCCCCTGTTGATGTGGGGATGAGGGATGGGGCTGTGTCTGTGGTCTCTGAATGGCACAAGTGTTTCTTCAGTGCTGTAGTTTTGTTTCCCCATTCCCATCACTGGTTGCAAGGCTTCCAATCCATTTCTTAATGCCTTGACCCCTGTTCAGAGTGTTATTTTTCTTCCCTTAGTTAATACAGGCAAGGTGGAAGTTGGAAACAGAAGAATTCCCTTTCCCAGAAGAGAAGCTCTGGCAGTGACTTTGGCCCTAGAAAATAGTCCTTTTTCATAGGAAGATAGTATATTTCACAAGGATTACTCTTTCCTTTGTCTTGCAAGAGGCAGGAAGGGATTTTACTCAGATTTTTCCCATAGGAGCTGGGTGGAGCACCTGGAGGTATTCTGATGGTATCTAAAGTCAACATTTCACCATCTATGTGTTCTATTAGTTTATGGCTCTAGTGACTTTTGCTTTGGAGACCAGATCTCTGTCCCTGTATCTCTCTTGTTTTGCCTATCTCACCACATTTTGGAGCAGCTTTGCCCTGTAACATCAGTGTCTTGATGGGCTCAAGAAATGTTATTTCTCTTATGTTTTCTTGTTGTAAGGCAAGGAGTGATGACTTCTAAGCTATTTATTTGTTGTACTTTACTAGTCAGAGCTAAAACCAGAAAGCTGGAGTTCTTTTCTTTAGTTTCGAAACATCTACCTCCTATGAAGAACCAACAATTATAATTTGGATATACCCCAGTTACTTATGAACACTTTTGTGACTTTCTAAAAAGAAATGCAGTGGAAGGACATGAAAAAAAATAACAAAACAGAAAAAAAACTCATTCATGGTTTGGGGAAATTATCATAAAAGAACTGCCAAATGACAAATTGCTGAAAATGTTGCATGTGAAGAGACCCAGAAAACAAACAAAAATGAAAACTCATTATATAATTGCTCTTAAGAGCTGGATATAAATGTCACACAAACATATACATAGATGATAGATACATAGACAGACAGATAGATGCTAGATATATGCTAGATAGATAGATAATAGATGATAGACAGATAGATAGATAGATAGATAGATGATGAGAGATATAGATAAATTGGTAGATAGATAGATAGATAGATAGATGACAGATAGATGATAAATGGATGGATAGATAGATGATAGATAGGTAGATAGATAGGCAGATGAAAGATGATAAATGGATGGATGGATAGATAGATGATAGATAAATGATAGGTAAATAGATAGATAGATTAGATAGATAGATAGATAGATAGATAGATAGATAGATAGATAGATGTTTTATATGTATGTGCTATGGACTAAATTGTGTCTCCCCAAAATTCAGATGTTGAAGACTTAACTCCCAGTGTGACAGGTTCCAGAGATAGGGTCTTTAGGAGGTAATTAAGGTTAAATGAGATCATGAGTTTAATGGTCTAGACAAATAAGGCAAATAGACAAATAAGAAAAAATCTCTCTTCGCCCCCTCGCTTCTTCTCCATCTCTCTGTCTCTCTTCATCACATGTGGTCACAAGAAAACAGCCATCTAGGAAGAGAAATCTCACCAGAAACTGAGACCTGCCGGAACGTTGATCTGGAGCTTCCTAGGATCCTGACTTGTGAGAAAATAAATTCCTGTTGTTAAGCCATGTAGTTACTGGTGCTTTGTTATGGCAGCCTGAGCAAAGACAGTGTGTGTGTGTGTGTGTGTGTGTGTGTGTGTGTGTGTGTGTAGCTTTTTGTTTTGTTTTGTTTTTCTTGGTTGAATAGACATGAGATTGCTGGGTCATAGGTGCATGCTTAAGTTCTGATTCTGGGTAAGATAGAGTTACTATACTCTGTCATCTCCCCCCACCCCCCACCCCCCACCCCATTGAACTCAGGTAAAAACCCAGATTTTTTAGAGGCAATATTTTAGAGGCAATATTTAAGGATTTGGAAAAGGAAATAGCAGGTTTATTATGGAAGAACCGCATGCAAAATATCATTGAATAGACATTGATTGAATTTTCTTCTTCTTCTTCTTCCTCTTCTTCTTCTTCTTCTTCTTCTTCTTCTTCTTCTTCTTCTTCTTCTTCTTCTTCTTCTTCTTCTTCTAGGGGCAGTAGTGATGAAAGCCAAAGAGAACTCAGGCTAATTACATGAATTCTGTTTCTAGGAGCAGGAAAGTGATTTCTTGCGAGTGTTCAATGGCAGTTGACGCCATGCAGGTTATTTCAGCTCTGTGGGAGGGACACCTTCCTCTCTGATTGAGCAAGTTATGGTCCCTAGATTATGGGACCATTTTTTTCCTTTCTCTGACTTCTTGAATCTTAGCCCTGAATGCAGGTACAGGTGCAGGAGTTCATGGAAGAAAAGTTTAAATAAAGTTCTTTATTCTCTCTGGTGGAACAAAAAGAGAAGCCTCAGAGAACCAGGAAATACTATAGATATAAGGGAGAGGGAGAATCTCCTGACGGTTATGCATTTAAAAAAAATAAACTTCTGGACTTAGCCCTGAGGTCTATATAAATGGATCTGATATTATGCAACATATAACATACTGTAAAAAATGAACTAGTAATAAACCATTACCTTGATTACAAACTGTGTAGGTAAATGCAGAACATATCAGAATAGCATGGAAAAAAAACTTTAAAAATAGAATAAATGTTGAAATGATAACCCTGGGAAATCTCATAGGAACTTGAGGCCTAATTTCAACCAGGCCAATTGTCTGTTAAACCAAAAACATAATTGTCTTCCATGGGATATAAAGAAAACCAGAATTTCATCACATAATATTAAAAGTACAATACCAAATACAATATTAAAACACAAAATGAAACAAGATGCACTTTCTTTTTAATTGCATGTGGAATATTCTCCAAGATATAGAGACTATCATAATGTTGATATTATGTTTGTACATCATAACACCAAAAATTTTTAAAGTTGAAATCATGCAAAGATATTCTCTGGCTATAATGGAATTAATATACAGATAAAGGAAAATATCCAAACATTTTCAAATAAAATAACATACTTCTAAATAATTCATTGGCCACTGTGGATAATTAGAAAGTATTTTGAACTTAACAAAAATAGCACTATAACATATCAAATTTATGTGTCATAACTAAAGCAGGGCTGAAATTTATATCATTGAGTGCTTTTATTAGAAATGAGAAACGTCTAGAATCAATAATATCAGCTTCCCCCTTGCAAAACTAGTATAGAAGAATAAAAAAAATCCAAGTATGCAGAACAAAGAATATAATGAAGAATGAAGGAATAATGAAAATAGGAGCAGAAATAAAATAAATTGAAAACAGGAAAATAATTGAGGAAATCAAGGAGACTTAAAACCAGTATTTGAAAAAAATCAATGAAATGGATAAATCTCTAGAAAAACAGAAAGAAAATTAGAAGACACAAACTAACTATAAGAGTAAGGAAAGGTAATAAATCATTATAGACTCTGTGGGCATCACAAGTCTACTAAGGTAAATGAAATAACTCTTAAAACACACACACACACACACACACACACACACACACACACACCTCACTCAACATGAAATGAATAACCAGAACAGTCCTTGACCTGGTAATGAAGTTGAATTTGTCATTTAAAATCTTCCCATAAAAAAACCCTGCCGAAACATTTTCCAGAATATTATATTGCTTGCTACCACTGGGTATGGGCTCAGTATAAAATCATGCTCATCCCCAAGAAGTAAATTGTTTTTTCAGTGTATTTGTTTACTGTAATTTTTTGTTTTCCCTTCACCTATCTTCAATGAGTGTTCACAATGTACTAAGGTCATCGGCGTTTATTACCTTTTCTCCACACGTTAAGATTTCTGTTCTGTAGTGAAGATAAGAAGAAAGTTCCTGTTGGAGTTTCTTATGTCTCCCCAATGACTGTTGCTTTCCTCCTCAAGTCTGCACCACAATGATCACTTAAGGCTCTTTCAAAGCTTTTCTGTATGTCTAGAGGATTCATGGAGAAAGAGCCTTTGAAAGGATATAGATTCCCCCAATTTCTGAAACATCTAACGTTTTATTCGCTCTGCCAGCCCACATTCAGTCTTCACTCTTGTGTCAAATGTTCTAGCTCAACTCATGTATTCTACCTCTCTGCAGGCACCCTCTTTCAGATATTGAGCCAGTTGGTTACTCTGTAGTCTCAGGTCTCCAAGGGGTTGGAAAACAGTTGTGAATTTGAAGTTATTCCAACCCTCTGTTGTCAATGTGGGAAAGAGCCTACTTCCAGCAATCTATATCTTGGGCAAAACCCTAAGGTGAACTTCTTTATTTTACTAGCATATTTCTTATATCTTTTTCTACATGCAAACATAAATCTACATTCTGCAGTGCTATAGATGATTTCTCAATATGAACTTATACTATATTATGTATGATCATGGTCACTAATTATTCTGTTTTTTTTTTTTTTTTTTTTGACCAAGCATTGTTTCTACAGAAGCCTTTGAAAACATGCCTGCATGATTGTTTCAATAGGGTCAATATGTGGAACCTCAGGTGGTAGTACAATCTGAGTTGTCATCATGCTAAACACAAGCCTAATTATGTGTCTCCCACATTATAGTCCTTCAATTTCTTCCCATAGTTAAATTAAAATACCTTTACTTTATTATTTACCTCCAACCCAAACTTTCTAGCTTTTCTGTTTCCTATTCTCCCTACAGTTTTACTCTTTCAGGAATATGGAGTTATTCAATGGTTCTTTCTCATAATAAGAACTCTTCAAAACTACGATGTAATAAAATTCTAGCTCCACAGAGATTCCCTCATAGAAATGTGATTCTGCATTATGCTTTTTGTTTTTATTATGGATAGACATAGAAAACAATCACATGAAAAGTCAGTCCAGTATATTGTGGCACTGCATTAAAGGCATGTCCGTTAGGTTGTTCAAAAAATTTACATAATGAATTTCTCTTTACATTTAGAGCCAGGACAAATTTCCTTTCCCTCTCCTTATGAATTTATTTACCTCCCTTTATTAGATAATGAAAGCATTATAACTGACAGTTCTCCATTTTTGTTTTGATTTACAGGAAGCCTCAGTCAAAATTTGTGTTCCAAGCTACAATGCCAGCATAGATTTTATTGATATCTTTTTCTATAGGATTATTGATCGATTATAACATTGAAGGTACTATGGTAATTTAAGCATATGTAAGAGAAAAAAAACTTTTGTTCTTGAGTTGTTTACCTATAGCACATTTAGAAACAAAAAAGGGATAAAAATTTTAAGTGCTGGAATACAAAATAATGCACAGGAATTCAGGCAAATGGATTACTATGACCTGGAAGTGTTTTTAAAAATATTAGAAGTTCCCATGTTTCATAGTGTGTAAATTAAGGAGTGGTTATAGTAACGGTTAGGAATAAGAAGCATAAGGGTATGAGTACTTACCTGCAAGGCATGTTTGAAGGACAGTGAGAAAGTTTTTCATTCTTATACATAGAAAACTTAGGAATGATAAATGATTCTGCTTTGGATAAAATTACTACAAATTATTTGTTACGGTAAGACTTCAAGACCAGGATTTTATAAAGTCAAATCCTGTGAGTTAACAAAGCACAGGTATAAAAATTATCAGTAAGGTAATGTAGAGAGAGTTGTAGAAGATTTATATTCTAATGATTATGAGAGAGCATTATGAGAGAACAAGGGAAAATGACTGAATATGGTAAAAAGGTTTCACTTTAAATGTATGAGATTCTGATTCTTACTATCTTCAATAAGGAAAAGCAAGAAACTACTTCCTAAAGTCCTTCCGAAGTTATTCAATGAAATTATTACTTGGAATGATTTTTCAATTATTAAACAAAAACACTCATGTAATCTTGGAATCTAAACCAATGTAAACACATTGCTTTGTAAACACAAAGCTAGAAAATACATTTGCTTTTTTTAGTTTACAGAATGAATTTGTTTGATATGGAAAAGGTAATTTAAAAAAAAATTTATCTGAGAGAGGGAGCACGCACAAATCAGGGAAAGGGACAGAGAGAGAGAGAGAATCTTAAACAAGCTCTATGATCAGCACAGAGCCTGACATGGGTCTCCATCCCACGACCCTGGGATAATGACCTGAGCCAAAATCAAGAGTTGGACACTCAATCGACTGAGCCACCCAGGCACCCCTAATTTGTGAATGAAATAATGAATGTGTTAAATCAGACCCTTTGCAAAATCAAGTACGTAAGATCTTAATTAAGTAATTCAGATTCCCTAAGTCCCCTTGCATGTTGTATTTAAGAGAGTGCTTTGCAAATTCAAACACAAAGTCAATTAGAGGGAGAAGAATATGATACCCCAGAATGTGCCACTGCGGCATGTGGATTATTTCTAGCTGAAGACAATTGGGGCCAAGCCGACTCAGGGAAACCTTGACCTCTCCTTAACTACCTAAAAGAATTTAGTTGGGGCCTACCCCAGAAAGAGAGCTATTACCAGAAATAATTCCTTTATCCGAAAGTCTTGCCTGCGTGACACAGCGAGCGCCTGATTACCAAACAGCTGCTCCTACTATCTTCCTGTGAATTGCTTTCCTCCTTTTGAAGCCCCTCTATCCCATTCCTCGGCTTAGGTTGGCATCTCAGCCTCAATTACTTGACTACCTTTGAGTCTCCTATTTTTATGGGGCTCCTGTATGTATGAAATCTGTTTTATCCCATTGATCTGTCTTACGTCAATTTAATTAGACAAGCCAAAGAACCTAGAAAGGAAGAAGGAAATGTTTTTTCCCCTCTGACAACAAATGCATTGATTGTTGACTGATTGCTCTAAATCGTGACGTATGACAAAACATACAAATGTGAATAAGGTGACTGGTGTTAGGCACAAGAACCCCAGGGTAAGACACAATGGATTTCTCTCATAGACAATAGAAAGCCAGAGAGTGTTCAGCTGAATGCTGACATTAGTAACTAAAGGTAATTACGTCTTTACTGTCTTAACACGAAATCCTAAGAAGGTGATTAGGTTTAGATATGAGCTAGGTATCATTTAAATTTAAGAAGTTGCATTAGAATAATAAATGAAGGCAGAATTGTTTTAAATATATCACGAGTGGGATACAAACTAATTAATGTAAAGTTTGGTTTCTCATGAAAAATCAGGATATCCAAAAGTACATACTTTCTGTGCAATAGTTTTCTGGAAGTGAGTAGTATCTGCCTCTTTAGAATCATAGAATAATGTTATTTGGCCATAATCCCTACCATTGCCTACTGCATACCAGACTTATTTATTCCTTTTCTTTTTTTTTTTAAGTTGATTTCTTTATTGAAAAGGGTGTGGGTGAGAAGGAGAATTCCAAGCAGGCTCCACACTGTCAGCACAGAGCCTGATGTGGCGCTTGAACTCACGAACTGTGAGATCGTGACCTGAGGCAAATCAAAAGTCAAATGTCTGAGCCACCTAGGTCCCCCTTTTTTTTTTTTTTCTCTCTTTTCTTTTAATTATACTAGTTTTTCCTGTCCCTTTTGGGAATGACTTTGATGTTCCTGGGTTTTTTTTTTTTTTTTTTTTTTATGTTTCTTTATTCAGAGAGAGAGAGAGAGAGAGAGAGAAGGGGGGGGGGAAGGAGTGGCAGAAAGAGAGGGAGAGAGAATCCCAAGCAGGCCCTTTGCTGTCAGTGCAGAGCCCAAAGATGGGCTTGAACTCACAAACTGTGAGATCATGACCTGAGCCAAAATCAAGAGCTGGATACTTAATGAACTGAGCCACCCAGGCACCCCTGATGTCCTTGGTTTTAAGTTATCCTTGTGAATGTTAAAAAAAAAAAAAAAATCACCCTGGTGTCAAAATGGCATAATCTATTCCATACATTCAGAATGGAACTTGCATATTAAAGTCCTCTCAAAGAAATAGTTTCTGGGACACAAATGTAGATTTTTTTTTTTTAATTTTAAGTATATGAACTGTTACCTAACTTGGGTTTCACATCATAGATTAAGATGCTCAACATTTCTGGAACATCTACCTTGAAATGGGGGCTAAGCTAGATACTTATATGTATATATTTGAAACAAATTCCCTGCCTTTGATGGTTTTAGGGGCCTTGAAGAAAAGAGCTCATGCAAAAATAAGGAGCTAAGAACACAATATTATGGGTGTTCAGAGAGAAGGCAGCTCATTACGCATAAGTGAGCATGTGGTTTGTGGGCAGGGACTTAGGCTAGGACATTCAGAAAGACGTCTTCACAAAGAAAATTTTACCAGAACTATATTCAAGAACTGTAAGTTTTAAAAGAATACAAGGGAAAAAAAGCAATATGGGCAAGGAGAACTCTAGTGTTCACTCATGTATTGGTGTTGAACCCACAATGATAAATGGTTGTGGTGGTATTTGCACCTCACACAAATTGAGATTGTTGAAAACTAAAATTAACAATCTGCAAAGTGTTCTATTTACTGTAAAATAGCAATAATTCTGGTTTTAATGGTTATTTTTTCTGAATATTAATTTATGACTAATTCATTTTCTTGAGCATTTTTAAAAATTCTTTAAGCCCATCTACAGTCTTAAAAATAACTAGTAGTACACTCTCACTGAAAACAACCCAAATGTCTTACTCTTTACTTTCTCCTAAGCTTTCTAAATTTACGACTTTGCTTGCCTTTATTCAGCAAGTGTATGCTTCTGACATCATTGTGCAAGTAACATTTTCAATTTCTAATAAGGATCTCATTTAAAATAAAAGACATGGTAGGAGAGAAAAATAACATATTACAACATACTTTAATATCTATTTTACCTTCATTTATCATATAAATTTGAATATTAGTACATGCTTCTGTTTGCAAAGCCGTGCATTTTAGAGAGTCTCTCAAATCTTTCTTCTTTAAAGTAAGTCACATAGGAAAAAACTCAGATTGAGGCTTCCTGTACCAAATTTTTGAATTGCAATTCCTTTCTTTTAGTTATGTTAACATTCATTAAAGTAATTCCAGTAGATGATTTGGCAGAGCTAACAGCAGGCTTTAATTTATCAGGGTAAGTTTTATAAAGAATCTCTCTACTCTTTGGCTAAGAACTGACATTTTATGTCTGATTAAAAGTTAATGTGCTTTCATTTGGAATGAGAACTGTTGAACATATTGTGTGGAAACAGATTTATGGCATAAAATGTTTTGAATGAAAAAAAAAACGGTCGTGTCATGGTTCCTTCTCATAAAGTAATGTTTTGATTCTGATTTTTCTTTCTGGTACTTGCTCCTGCTCTCTCTCTCGAGATGTGAATACTTAAATTGGATAAATTCAATTACCTCTCAATTTCTCTTTTGTCTTTCAGAAAAACTAATTAAAAGTTATTGAGTTAAAAACTCTTAGTGGTTTCAAAATATATTAGAACTGTGGAATTCACAATACAACTGGATACACAAACTTGCTGACTTATCTGTATATTCATATCTTATTCACTGAAGCAAATATATTTATATAAGAATAGTAAATATATGAATGCTTTAAGGATTAACTGAGGTGAATCTAGGGGTGGAAGTAGGATGAAATGTTTAGGCAGAAGCAATGTAGGAATAACTAGTTCTACTTATCCACTTACAACATTTGTTGAATTCTCACGATATAGAAGGCACAATACCAGAGTCTAGGAATATAACCTGGCATAATTCTTGCACTCACAGAGTATATGATCCAATGGAAGAGACTTAATTAAAACAAAGAGAGAGACAGGAAGGGGTGCCTGAGTGGCTCAGATGGTTAAGCGTCTGACTCTTGGTTTTGGCTCAGGTCATGATCTCCCGGTTTATGAGTTTGAGCCCCTCATCTGGCTCTGTGCTAGCAGCACAGAGTCTGCTTGGGATTCTCTCTCTTTCCCCCTCTCTCTGCCCTTCCCCCACTCGCTCTCTCTGACTCTATCTCAAAATAAGTAAGCTTTAAAAAAGAAAAAGAAAAAGAAAAAAAAACTTATTAGACATCTGGCCACTCCCTGGTTTTATAATGGAAGCATAAAAACTCCGTATCCTTTGCCAGTGAGTAGATCCATTGAAACGCCTACAAAAGACACAGGCCTTAGGAACCAAGGCCAAGATGGAGATGTTTTCAAGGTTAGGCATTTGTGATATTTATAAAATGATATCAAATCTCCCTTACCTAAGGGAGCCCAGAGCCGGTGCTTTGTTTTATATGATTTTTTGTGATGTTGCCTTCCTGGGGAAATAGTGGATTCATTCACTTATTAATATGCCATAATTGTGACTTTTGATAAATTTATAAGGTAAAAATATAGATAACAGTTAAATTATATAGACAGAAACCTAATCTACTCAAAAATGGTCGTGAAGGCTTCCGAGGTAATGACACTTTATCTAAGTCTGACAGAATGAAGAAGAATTTGTTGAGCGATAAATGGAAAAGAAGTCATGTAAGAAGAAATTAACCTAAGAGAAGAACCTGCATAAAATGGAATACTGTGCTTTGGAAGAACTGACAGAAGACCATACAGATGGAAGAAAGAAAGGGTTGGAGAAATACACAGGAGACAGATGACAGGTCATTCTGTGTGTGCGTGTGTGTGTGTGTGTGTGTGTGTGCGTGCATGTGCACGTGTGTGTGTGTGTGCATGCGCGCGCACATTTGCGTATATTTGAAAATAGAAAAAAAGAAGCTGCTGAATGATTTTGAGCACTGGCTTGACATGATAATGTTTGCATTGTGAGCAGATCTCCCACTTGCTGCTCTGAGGAATAGATTAGGAGGGGCTGAGAGGAGACGTAGGGAAATGAGAAAGGAAGCTGTGGATAACAGTCACTTAGCCTGAAGAGAAGTAGATGGTTATAAAATATATTTAGAATGTGAAAATGATGTATTTTGATGATGAGTGCATATATGAGACAGAGGGAGGCTACTGTCAGGGAGTTTATTCATAAATCGAATGAATGGAATTTCTGTAATATAGTCTAAGGGAATAAACTCCCATTGTAAATTTTGCCTGACATAATTCTCACTTTGATGAAAATATCAAATCAAGTATACCTCAAAAACAAAGATGTAGTTCTTAGTCACTATAATGTACCATAGTGCCTATTAGGAAATGACCTGATATGTTGCTTAACAACAACAACAACAAAAAGATAAGAATGGTGGGGGGAAAAATCCAATGGCCATACATATATACATACAGCTTCTTTAGATTCTCTGCTGGCAAATAAAAATTTTCCCAATTTACTGAGGTGGTTTTTCAGCACAAACAAAATAAACCAAAGGTATAGAAACCGGTAACAAAGAATTTTTTATTGCATCTCTAACAAAATTACATAAAGGGATTTCACAATATCCTCTAGTCTAGCCAGCTTCCTAGAGGCGTGTGCCATATTATTATGTCTGTGCCTTATTCATTTTTGCATCTCCAGTGGCCTACATACTCCTGGCCACACAAGTGTGGAATATCTAAGGGGATCTGTGTGAATATTGAAAAATGGCCTAAGGTCATGAGGCTCATCAGAAAACAAGAAAAAGAAAAGGAAAAAAAAAACCCAGCTTGTCTCCTTTCTCTTGGTGTAATATTTTTTCTGCTGGGTTTATTTCAGGTCTTCAAACTGACTTGCCTTTTCCCTCTTCCTTCAGCTAACACACACTGCTATGGACAGGTCCCTGGGACCTCCAGTTATTCGGAAACTACTTAGAATGATAACCTGGTCCTGGTTTGCCTTGTTTTAAATCAACCCTTCATCTCCCCAGATCTTCATTTTGCTCCTTATTTGTACTCCTATTAATCTGAAGATTACTTAATGTTTTACAGATTAAGAACTTGGAGCTTAACAGGTCTTGAGTGGTCAATAATTATCTCTGTCCCCTTTCAATAGGTGTTTGCCTTCTGCTGCTCGGATAACCCCCCCACCCTAATCTTATTTAGCCCAGCTTATCGTTGGTGTATCCGGATACTGGCCAATGTGTTTAATTTCCCTGCTCCTTCTACCACACTTTGGCCTCAGAAGCCTCAGAAGCAGAAATCTACTACTGTCCAGAATATTTTAAGCAGAATTGCATTATAAGAGTGACAGATGAACAATCACTTAAATAAGAAAATGAGGGGGGAAATTCTTATGGAGATCTGAAGGAAAGCATATTTGGGTGAGGATCTATAACATGCTTCATCCAATTTATGAAGTGTGCAATATGTGATAACACTCTCTCAATTAACAACTATGGTAGTTTCCCCATATTTATGGAGATACAATCCAAGACCCCAAGTGGGTGCCTGAAACCATAACAGTACTGTACCCTGTATATATTGTGGTTTTTTTTCTATTCATGTATACCTATGATAAAGGTTAATTTATAAATTAGGCACAGTAAGAGATTAACAACAATAACTAATAATATAGAGCAATCATAGCAACATATTATAATAAAAGTTATGACTGTGGTCTCTCACTCTCAAAATACCTTACTGTACTATACTCAGCCTTCTTCTCGTGATGATATGAGATGACAAAATGCTATGAGGTAAAGTGAGGTGAATGATGCAGGTAGGCTTTGTGATGTAGCCTTGGGCTACAGTGTCTCAAGGAAGATCATCTGCTTCCAGACCGTAGTTGATGGTGTGTAACTGAAACCACAGAAAGTGAAACCGTGGATAAGAAGGAGACCACTGTATTTTTTTTCCTTGTAGAATGTCTTCCTCTTCTCTAAGAACCTTCTGACAAACCCAGCACTTATTTTTGGATCTGTTTTTGTTTGGGGTTGCTAATTAAAACCTACTGAGATCTTAACTGATAATTCAGATGGAAATGAACGATGTCTCACAGTATGACTAATGCAAGATATATTAGTGTTTTAAAAGGAAACATTAGATGGCTGAAGTAGGAGCACGGAGTTTCTGGCCAAATAGAGTGTGATTTTAGGCATGGAGAAATTTTCTCATTTTTACATAGACTTTATTTTAAGCACATTTTAAGCTTAAACTAGAAGGGTAAATGTTGTGGTTACTGGCGAAGTATAGGGTAATGTCAGACTTCCTTCAGGATATCCCCATAGGTTACATAGCAAAGTTGTCATAAAGACACCAATGTGGGTATCGAGAAAGCAAAACTCCCTGATATGTGAATAGATATTGTGTGATAATGTTTCATTTATGAATATTTCCTATGGGGAAAAATAAATCCATAAATAAGAACTTGGAGCTTAACAGTAATTCTGTTCTGCTGGTAACAATCTTTAATAAAAATAGTCAGTTGATGCAAAGTAGAAATGGTTTCAAGTTTTTTAAACTATTGTCCTGCATATACTAAATCTTTTTAGGCTACTCTAAAGTTATGCATCACATTTTTCATGTTTCTCAAAAAAAAATGTTTTCAAATAATGCTGTTACTATTTCACAGCTTAAAATAAAATTCTGGGGCAGCTGGGTGGCCCAGTCGGTTACACGTCCATCTTCAGCTCGGGTCATGATGTCGCAGCTTGTGAGTTCAAGCCTCACATGGGTCTCTGCACTGAGAGCCCGCAGCACAGAGCGTGCTTGGGATTTTCTCTCTCACCGTCTCTCTCTGCCCTCCCCCACTTGCACATGCACTCCATCTCTCTCTCAAGATAACAAATAAAAAAATCTTAAAATAAAAGTCCTGAACACTGAAATGGATTTCAAGCATCTAAATGTTAGTCATTCATTACCTTTAATAATGTAGTGAGAATTGATCCAACTCATTTTTTGGTCTAAGATATCATTTCCTATTCCATTCCTTACTACTACCTTGTCTGGCTCTTAATCTCCTCTAAAATCTGGCACCATTGTGTTTGGCCAATTAGATCTTCCTGAGACCTCCAGCATGTACCTAAACATCCTGAAATCCCACTGTGTTCGTGTCTAATCTGTGCCTTTACATTGTTTCACTCTGCCTGCAAAGTTCATCACTGCCACAGTCTTACCAGCTTTGTGGAGGCAGGGTTTTATGTCAGTAATTCCCTGCTTAGAAGAAACAGAAAGAGGTAAAATCTGAGTGATAGTTGAATAAGTAAATGAAGCCTTTCACAGCTACTCAATTGCTTCTGACCTCTCTATCCTTAAAGATCTAAAGTCTAATTTACATCTAATGACATAGTCTTATAAAATGAGTTTTTCATGTCAGTAATCATATCCTGTGGCATTTATCTTTTTTTTTTTTTGAGAAAGAGAAGACATAGTTTTATACTTCTGTATACCTTATTTCACCTACTACAATGACTGAATGTCTTTGATAAATTGCTTTTGATCAACGTTTAGAATATGGATATGACTTTAAAACATGCAATCCAATACAATTATCTTCTCTCTGCCTTGTTGTGTGCTAAACTCTGAACTAAATTGAGATGTAAAATATATCCTCGCTTGGCTGATAGAAAATATGTTTCATTGGAAAGATTAAAAATACAGAAGAGAGAAGCGCCTGGATGGCTCAGTCGGTTGAGCTTCCGACTTCGGCTCAGGTCATGATCTCATGGCTCATGGGTTCTAGCCCCGTGTCAGGCTCTGTGCTGACAGCTCGGAGCTTGGAGCCTGTTTCAGATTGTGTCTCCCTCTCTCTCTGCCCCTCCCCCACTCGCACTCTGTCTCCCTCTGTCTCAAAAATAAACATTATATATATATATATATATATATATATATGGGAAATAAATAATTATAGAGACTAATATAAAGTCACTTTATTTTTCAGAACTTTCAATATACTTAGAAAACAGTCTCAGGAGAATTATTGACTTTAACTAATAAAACTATCTGAACATAAATCATTTTACTTATGTCTTACCAATTAAGACCCTGAGTTTTGTGTTTTTTTTTGTTTTTTTTTTTTAACGTTTTATTTATTTTTGAGACAGAGAGAGACAGAGCATGAACGGGGGAGGGGCAGAGAGAGAAGGAGACACAGAATCGGAAGCAGGCTCCAGGCTCTGAGCCATCAGCCCCGAGCCCGATGCGGGGCTCAAACTCACAGACCGTGAGATTGTGACCTGAGCAGCAGTCGGACGCTTAACCGACTGAGCCACCCAGGCGCCCCAAGACACTGAGTTTTTAAAGTTAAGCATCTTTATTAGTTTTACAAAGTATTTCTAATTTAAAGCGAATTTTATTTTTCTCTAATAAGTGAACTATAATTCTATGAGGATTAATTTGTACCAAACTTTTTCTTTAAGAGAGAAATAATCTAGGAATATATATTTTTTTCATTTTCCAGGATAAGAATTCTGCAATCCCCATGATAACTTGCTTGAGTAATTAATTACCATCAAGGTTAAACTTTTTTTACTTCCTTATGTAAATTAGTGGTATTGTAGCAACTTATGATAATTTTATCTGAGTCATGACCTTTATAAACTTAGAAAAATATGGTCAACATGATTCTTATAATCAAGCTTAGTACACTTGAAAACAGGTATCAGTTATCCTCTTAACCTTTTATTTCTTAATCTAAATATATGTCTATGACTGTTCCACATTTTTTCATAGGACCACTTTTTCCATTTTTAATTATCTTGAAATTTTTCTTACTCATTCTGGAGTGGGAGAAGTATTGCTGAAATAAATACAGCATATATTAGAAACTTACTTGTGTTTTCTAATATGTTAGAAAACTATGCAAAGAAAACTTTATGTTACATTTCTTTTTACAATATACATATTTTATAAAAAAATGTTTAGAAGCAATAAACAAAAATCAGACACCAAACCAAAAGTCTCCAATGCAGAAAACATTATCATATGTGTTATGAGGCCACAAGATACACTTACTTGTGCTTTGAAAGTATCAGTATTTTTAAATACTGGTGGTATTTGTAACATGGCAGAAATGAATTAAAAGATAATTAGGGGCACCCGGTGGTTCAGTTGGCTAAGCGACAAACTCTTGATTTTGGCTCAGGTCATGATCTCATGATTGGTGAGTTTGTGCCCCGCACTGGTCTCTGCCATGACAGTGTGGAGCCTGCTTGAGAATCTCTCTCTCTCTCTCTCTCTCTCTCTCTCTCTCTCTCTCTCTCTCCCCCATTCTCTCTGCCCCTCCCTTACTCTCTTTTTCTCCCAAAATAAATAAATAAACTTTAAAAACGATACTTAAAGATATAAAAATAACATACAAAGATAGAAATAAATGAAAGGAAGGAGGGAGGGATGGGAAGACCAAGAGGGAATGAGGTAAGAAGAAAAGACATGAAGACAAGTGTAGATTTTTTTGCCAAATCAGTGAGCGTGTCAGAAGAGTTAAAACATTCCAGAGGAAAAAAATTTCATATATAGAGAGATAGTAAAGAGTTTTCTTGTTGTTTTTGTTTGTTTGTTTTTTAGCTTATTTATTTACTACCTGATTGATTTATTGATTGGAAGACATTTTTTTAGAACAGTTTTACATTCACAGCAAAATTAAGAAGAAAGCACAGAGATTTCCAACATATACTCTGCCCCCACACGTGCATAGCCTACCCCATTATCAACATCCCCCACTAGCAGGGTACATGTATTGTAATTGATGAAACTACATTAACACAGCATAATTCCCCAAAGCCCATAATTTACATTAGGCTTCACTCTTGGCGTTTTATTACATTCTATCGGTTTGGACAAATGTATAATGCCATGTATGCATCTATATAGTATCATAAAGAATATTTTTACTACCCCCAAAATCCTCTGCGCTCTGCCTATCTGACTCTCCTTTGCACCTGAACCCCTGGCAACCAATGATAATTTTACTGTCTCCATCAGTCTGCCTTTTTCAGGATGTGATATAGTTGAAATCACAACTTTTCAGATTGGTTTCTTTCATTAGCATTCAATATGCACTTAAGTTTCCTCTACATCTTTTTATGGCTTAATAGCTCATTTCTCTTTAGAACTGAATAATGTTCCATTGTCTGAATGTATCCATAGTTTATATATCCATTTACTTCCTGAAGGACACCTTGGTTGCTTCCAAGCTTTGGCAATTATGACTAAAGCTGCTGTAAATGTCTGTGTGCAGGTTTTTTGAATGGACATTAGCTTTTCAACCCCTTGGGTAAATACCAGAGCACAACTGCGGGAATTGTATGGTAAGAATATGTGTCGTTTTGAAGAAACCACTAACCTCTCTTTAAGACTGGTTGTACCATTTTGCATTCCAACCATCAATGAATGAGAATCTTTTGTTCTACTGACTCGCCCACATTTGGTGTTGTTAATAGTCCTGATTTGGGCCGTTCTAATAAGTGTTTAATGATATCTTGTTGTTTAATTTGCATTTCCCTGATGACTTATAAAGTGAAGTCTCTTTTCATATGCTTACTTTCCATATGCATATCTTCTTTGGTGAGATTTCTGTTAAGGTCTTTGGCCTTTTTTAAAAAAAAAAAAAAAGTTTTTATTCAACTACTCTGTTGTCCTCATTACTCAAGATGCACCTATTTAGTAAAGCTTTTCTTAACTGACCTTTCTCTGACCTGATTCTAGCAACACCTATTCTTCCATTTCCACTATGTCACCCATACTAGCCTTTTTTTGTATTTTTATTCAGATACACAACTATGATCCCTGCTTTAACTCTACATATACCTTCAACCATGTCTAACCCATCTGTTCCAGATCCTCATTAGTTCATCCCTCTTGTCATCTGATTTTATCTTCTCAGAATCCTTTCCTTGACCACTCTAGATTTTTCTGCTTTATTCCTACCATTGTAATTCTTTTATATTTTTTAATGGACAAAAGAAAAGCCACAATAGTCTTTTTTTTTAATTTTATTTTTAAAATAAATTAAAATCATCTTAGAATAAATTGACTTTTTTTTCTTTTGATGTACGTTTTATGGATTCTGATTTATGTTTAGATAAGTGTATTCATAACTATAATCAAGATACCAAACTATTCCAAATTCCCCAAAATACCCCGTTGTGCTATTCCTTTGTGGCCACACACTCCACCCACTACAAATCATAGACATTCATTGATATATCCTCTCTCCCTCATTACAGTTTGCTCTCTACAAGAAATTCATATAAATAAATCAAATAGTATGTAATGTTTTGGGACTGGTTTCTTTAGCATAATACCTTTGCTATTTATCTAATTGCTTATTTGTATCAATACCGTGTTTTATTCATGAGTAGTATCCATTGCATGTATGTATCACTATTTTTATATTATTTATCTTCGGAAGGACATTTGAGTTATTTCCAGTTTTGTTTTGTTTTTTTTTTTGTTTGTTTGTTTTTTTGCAAATTTGAATAAGACCATTATAAATATTTGTGTACAGGTTTTTGAGTGAATAAAAGTTTTCATTTTCTTGGCATAAATTTCCAAATGTGGGATAGCCAGATTATACAGTAACCATATGTATAAATTCATAATAAACTGCCAAACAGTGTTTCAGAATAGCCTTATCATTGAGCATTCCCACCAGTAATGTATAAGAGTTTGAGTTGCTTTGCATTCTTAACAGTATTTGCTATTGTCAGTAATTTTTTTTAAAGTTACTCTGATATGTGTCTAGTGGCATCTCATTGTGGTTGTGATTTGCATTTTCCCAAACACTGATAATATTGAACATTTTCCTTGAGCTCATTTGCCATCCTCACGTTCTTTGATAATGATAATGTGTCTGTTCATGTGTTTTGTACAATTTAAAACGGTGTTGTTTTTGTTCTCATGTTCTGTGATGAGTTCTTATATATTCTGGATAAGTCCTTTGTTGAATATGTGATTTGGAAATATTTTCTTTCCATATGTAGTCTGTCTTTCCATTTTCTTGAAAGTTATTCTTCTTACATTATTCTACACTCTTTTTTTATTTTTTCATAAGAGTTAATACTTTCTGAAAATGTCTGATTTAGTTATGAGATTACTTATTTACAGTCTATACACGACAAACCACACATATTTCATGTTTGCAAAAAATTTCTGCATCACCACTATCATGGCACAATGCTAGAATCATTAGCTTATGATAGTTAACAAAAACACAAAGGATGAATTCATGAATGCACTGTATTAGTTTCCCATAGTTGCTGTTACACAAAGTTGGTAGTGTGAAGAAACACATATTTCTTCTCTTATAGTTCAGAGGTCAGAAGTCCAAAATCAGTTTCAAAAGATCAAAATCAAGGATTTGGCAGGGCAGTACTCTGGAAGCTTTTAGGGAGAACAGTCTTTTTGCTTTTCAGCTTCTGGAAGCTGTCCTCATTGCTTGGTTCATGGTTCATTGTTTCCCCCTCCTTCTTTCTCCTTCACATTGCTATTATTCTGTAGTCCAATCATCTTCTACTTGCCTCATAGTGTGATCACATTTAGATCTGGCAAAAATAATCCAGGGTAATCTATCCATTGTAATATGTTTAATTTAATCACATCTGCAAAATCCATGTTGCCATATAAGGTAATATTCACAGGCTCCAAGGATTAGGACCTAGATGTCTTCAGGGTCATTGCTAAACCTATTATCTGTCCCAAACTATGCTCATCCTGTTCTTATCTAGTTCCTGCACTCTCTCCTGAACCTCAGAAAATTGCAAATGATGACATATTTTGATAATTAGTGATCTAGGTATTAAATATGTTTTAATCATTTTTCTCCCCCTGCAACCAGACTGTAAGTCTCCTACAAATCAGGATTCTGCCTTCTACTTTATTACTATTCAACAAGCAAATTCTTGTTGAATCCCTACATTTTTAACCAGATGATGGATTAACCATCTGTGAGCACTAAACATCTAAATCATTAATAAAGCCAGTCTTTATCTAGGACTATAAATTATACAAGGATACATACTTTTTGGTTAAATCAAATTTTCCAATAATTTTGTTTTCATGCAAAGACTAATCTCACCTAGATTCTTCTTTGCATCTCTGTCTCTTTCTGTCTCTGTCTTTCTATGTGTCTGTCTTTCTGTGTGCCTTTCCATCTTCTTCCCTCTCCTTTGTTTATTCCTTGCCTTTTGTATTGTCCTCTAAAACATGATCTCTATATAAGACAAATTCTGACCACTATTGTATACTTTATTGCTTAGAATTAATGTATTTTATTCCTCTGACATAAAAGCAAACAATTTAAGGATATATGTGCTTTATTTTTACCAAGAAAATTGGACTTCAATGTATCGAGTATCCTGCGGTTTCTATATAATAATGTATGAGAAAAACAAAAACAAATACTTTGCTTATACCTTTCATCATTTTAGCTATTTTTTTTCAGTTTTCACAGAAAGGATATATTAAGAACACAAGCTTACATAACTATTATGTAGCTTATCCATCTGTGTCATTTTCTAGACCTTCTTGATATTAAAGGTAGATGTGTTGTTATAAAGTAATTTAATAAAATGTTTAAAATGACTAGACTTTTCATATATCTTCAGTGTATCTGTAAGTTCATGCTTTTACTTCAATAACATATGAAGCTGTCTTTCCTGTTTTTGTCAGTGGTCACACCTGTCTAAAGAAATACAAATGAATTAAACTTAAAGCACAGTTACACTGTCGTCTTTTTTTTAAATTCACTTTCTTGTAAATTAACTTTTAAAATCAATATTATTGGTTTCTGTTATTACTAACATCAGGTGACAGACTTTCATATTTTTTTTTAATCAGAATCTTCTACTCTACAAATTTTTGAGTGAACTAAAAGAACATTATGTTAAATTTGAAGAAGTATCCTAAAGTATTTCCTTCTCAGATAGGTTTATAAACCCCAGGAATATTTTATTCTATATTCCATGAAAATAAAAAAGGCAAACATGAGATAAATAAGCTAGAAAAAAATTGATCATAGGTTCTTGATAGATGCAAATTCTAGAGTAGTATTTTCTTAAAAGTTTGAACACACGGTTTTGTTTTAAATGCCATGGTTATATCATCTAAAAGGCCCAAACATGAAATTCCATATTCTTTTTTTTCAACAAACAGGAATCCATGAAACTTTAACTCATAGTGACAAATTCACATACTAGAAAGCATCATTTGAATAATTTCTTTCCCGAAGTTATACTTAGTTTGAGAAATTGTCCCATTAAAAATTTATAGAACTGATTTCTCTAGTAATGAAAACAGTCATCTCAGCAGATGAAACCACAAATAAAATTTGACTTTCTCAAAAAATGCTTTACACATGATGTCTGACAGCTTTAATTACTTTTTTTAAAGTGTAGAGTTGAAAAGTAGATTTATATACTTATGTTGGAACCCCAGTGATGCAACTAATAATCCTTAAAACACAAGGAAAAATTAAAAATATGCTAAAGGATTTCCTTAAGAGAAAAGGAATTATTGGCCATTAGTTCCAATTAGTATAACAATGTTTGAATTTTCTTATGGAGAATAGTAAGTAATGATGAAGTAGAAAAATCTCATTTTTATGTAATTAATTTATTAAGTATCATATATATAACAAATTTAGAAATATGTGCATTCATTTTTAAAGAATATCACTATTTTTGGTCATGATTATTATAATTAAGTATATGTGGAATGAATGCAGTAATTAGAGATAGCTAAGACTGGGGCAGTGCAGTGATTTCATTCAACTTTATATTACAATAGTACATTGTTACACTGCATAAGAACATTACTGGAGACAGCATTAAATGATAAATGGTACTCAGTTATTGAGAACCAGACAAATATGGCAAGGTGAGGATACAGCAGAGTTTACAGAAGTTAATAGCCCCTAAACTGAAGATAGAGAAAGCCGGGAAATCTATTCTTAAGATAGTCATTACTCTTAGGACAGTCATAAAGGAATCATTACTTCCAATAGCAGTTAATAGAAGACTTATAAATTCATTAAATGCAGAATGGGTATACAACTGTTAAGGAGACAAACAGATTGGGCATCACAGAGCAGTTGAAAAGAAATGTAAATTCAAGGGACTGGAACTTGTCTTTTCAGTCTTACATCTCTATTATCTCTCCTAGCAGAGAAAGGAGTGTAGGAAAAAGGAAGAGAGATTTCCTTACTAGGAGGTTGGGGTTTGATGCAGGAATCAGTTCTTTTAGGGAAACGTAGTATGCAGGCCTAAGATTCAATCTCTGAAGGTGAAAGGAACAGGAACACAGGGATTTGGTGTAGGATTTTCAGTTCCTGGAATGTGGTTACCATAGTCAAGACAGAAACCTGTACCAAGGCTAAGGCTAGTTTAATGTTGATTCAGTAAATTACAGTCCTAAAGATACTTCGTTCCTGGTGAGTCAGATCCAAATTGATCACTTAGACTAAGAATAACGTTTAATCTACAGTTGTTATCGACCTCAATGGATGAATAAATTTACCAGCAGGGAAGCAGTCAAGAAACGTTAAATAAAGAACCACAGTGTGGTATAGCAAAAACAAGCTTAGAAATCCAATAGTAATGTGTGTGTCAGAGCACACAAATGAATGGTGGACTTTGAGTAAATTATTGATATTCTCTCTGAATCTCAGTTTCACTCATAAAAATTGGGTAAAGGATAGATGTAGGCCAGAACCTTTTCAGGACAAATAGCTATATTCAGTCTAGCTTAATAAAAATAATGCAACATGGTGACTATGGGAACTGGTAGATGAGATTAAAATAATCTGGTAAATGTCTGGGAGAAGGGAAAACTATATAATTCCTATGAACAAGAAAATGAAATATCCTACGGCCATCAGTTGAAATGCCTTTTCTTATTTTCCCTCCTGTATAAATATTGAAATTTTAATAATATACTTAAGATTTAGATATGTCAATAAAAAAGCAATAGAAGAAAAGAAGCCTACAAAACTACGCATTTTCCTTTCTTTCCCTTTCCACTAATAATGAGAATGACTAGCGATATGAACTGAGAATTCTTTCTGAAAATAAATATTTTAAAAATCAAAGTAAAACCAAAAAAAACAACATATGTAACAGAAGTTAAAGAAATTGCACTTTCTTATTGCACAAAATACTTCATAAATCCCATTTTTGCTGTCCCAAGGTATATAAGATTCAAAAGAAAATTACTTTCACACATGATAAAATCAAGTAAGTTTGCTTTGAGTGATTTTTTTTTATCTATTTCAAGATAATGTAATAAAAAAAAAACAGGGTACTTCACCGCTTTTTCAGAAAAAAAATGTTTCTGTAGTTTATCTCTTTTAGAAGAATAACAATTTATCAAATGAAGAGTTCTGTTGTTAAACTTTTTATTGTGTTATAAAATATTCACTGATACTTCACAAGAATCTATAAATCACCTTTTCATTTTCACTTTGTCAAAAGACATTCATGAGAGTGTTTGTGTGTATGTGTATGTGTGTGTGTTCACGCATGTGCATGCGGAAAAAGAGAGAAGGAAGTCAGGGAGGGAAAGAGAAAAATAGAGGTTGAGCAAACATGGAGGGACCTAAAAAGAAATGGGTTGGGAAAAGACAAAATAATTATACAGAAACAAGGTAATCAATTAAGACTTAAGAAGCCCAATACTAGAATTTAACACTTTTTATTTTAAGGAGATTTGATTAGAATTAAAATTATGACTGAAATTATGGAAATAAAATGGCTGCTTAATATATAAAATGATGGTGATGAATTTTTATAGAAATGATACTTTCAGAGATAGGATTACTTTGTGTGTGTGTATATATATATATGTAATTTTTAGGTTAGTTTACATTGTGAGATGAGTGATTTGTTTTCTGTGAAAAAAAGAAAACTTAATTATTAACTAAACAAAGTTAAGCATTTGCAAAGTGAAAGAGACTAAATTGAAGACCACACAGGTCAAATACCTCCTTCTCTGTAAAGCACTGATGGAGACACAGAGAAAAGCAGACATGAAACAAGTTTAAATAACACGTGGGTGTAAAGATAAAGTCTCAAGAAAAGCTCAAAAGAAATAGGTAATATGAATATGACAGTATCTATTAAGAAGATGTAATCAAATAAACTTCCATGAAAGAGAGCACCAGAGGGGCACATGGGTGGCTCAGTAGGCTAAGCATCGGATTGTTGATTCTGGCTCAAGTCATAATCTCACGGTTGGTGAGATTGAGCCCAGTGTTGGGCTTTGTGCTGTCAGCACATAGCCTTCTGGGATTCTCTTTCTCTTTCTGTCTCTTTGCCCCTCTCTTGCTTGTGCTCTCTCTGTCTCTCACTGTCTCTCTCTCAAAATAAATAAGTAAACATTAAAAAAAGTGCACCAGAACCAAATGGTTTCACTGATGAATTCTACTCAACAACTAAGAAATAAATGATACTAATTCTTTACAAATTTTTCCCCAAACAGAAACATTCTATGAGACAAATACCAAAAACAGATTAAGACATTATAAGAAAACTATAAGCCAATATCTCTCAGAAATACAGATGCAAACATCCTGAACAAAATATCATTAAATTGAATCCAACAATGTATATGTATAATTATATACTGTGACCAAGTGGATTTATTACAGATGTACAAGACTGACTTAATATTTGAAAATTAATCACCACATCAACAAGCTAAAGAAGAAAAATCTTATTATAGTAGCAATAATTTCAGCAAAAGCACTTGACAAGATTCCAAACTTATTTATGATCAAGACTCTCAGTTATTAAGACTAGAGGAGTCTTAATAACTATATAACTATATGGAAAGTTAATATATGACTGGAGAGTATAAAACTAAAGACAAAATAAGTTGTACATAAGCATTGTATTCTAGTTGTTAAAGTAATGTCCCATAGGAATACAAGTTAACAATTTTGGTACTTCCATATAGGTGTACTGGAGAGGTCCAGTCAGTTTCCTCATTTAGAATTTATATATAAAGAAAGGGTAGAGGCTAGGATGATGTATGTGGTAATAGATTAGGGTAATGTATTAACTATGTTTAGCTTAATGTAGATGCAGTTGAGTATATATAGAAATATCTACATAGATTAGATAGACTGACAGATGGGCAGGCAGAGAGAGAGAGAGAGAGAGAGAGAGAAACAGGCACATATATATGTGTATATACATATATTTCCTTGCTCTGTAAGCTGAATGATTGCCATGTCTGTCACAAAAGCACACCCAGTTTCTGTTTCTAGACAAGAGGAACCAGGGCTCCTTAGAAAAGTAGCTGACACTATGACTATAATAAGAAATATACAAGATAATCCTGGAATATTTTGGAGTGCTAGAAAGTGAGAAAGTGTTTAAAAATAACAAAAATAATAATGGTGATATATGCAAGGGATACAGGATTGGATAAAAGAGCTCCTGACAATCAATACTGAAACAATTATAGCAATAAAATAAATAAAATAGTATTAGACTTTCACACAATTTATAAAATAAATATTCATGAATCCACACTAATATAAATAAAATATTAAATACATAAATGAGATTTAATAGACATATTTCCCATGCAGACATATTCTAAATAATTTATGTAGATACTTCACCATCAAGGAAATGGAATATAGGTCCCCAGTCCTTAAACATGAACTACCCACAGTGACTTTCTTCCAAAGTATATAGTGTAAAGTGGATATGTAAAGTGGATGAAAGAAGAGTAAATGTGAAGTGGAAAAACCTGACAAACACTTCAACTCAGCCCAGAGGTCAAGGTCAACTTCATTGGCGATATGTTATATTGATGTATATGTATATGTATCTACCCTTGATATGATGTGACAATAATTGTATTTTATCTCTGTAGTCTTCCTACCAAAAAGCCTATAACCCTCATCTGATATAGCCAAAATGTCATAGAAATCACAGTTGAGGTACAAAAACCATATCAGTACTCCATAAAATTGTCCATATCATCAAAAACAAAGAAAACTGAAAAACTCTCTTGACAAAGAGGAGCTTAAGAGAATATGACACTAAATGCAATACAGTATTGTAGGTAAGATCCTGGAACAGAAAAAATAAATAAATAAGTAAAGTAAACCTTCAGGAAATCTTAATAAAGTATAGACTTGTTTCATTAATAATATTTGTTAATTAATTATAAAAAATGTGTCATAATTATATGTTGTCAATAATAGAGGAAACTGTGTGTCAGTAAATGAGGATCTCTGTACTGTCCCCTCCATTCTTCTGTAAATCAAAAACTTTTCCAACAGGACATTTTATATTTATTTTTTTAATTACACTAGGATTTCCAATGTCATGCCAGCATCATGATATTAATTGTCGGTCTCCCAATATTCCATATTTGTTACCCTGCAGGTACTGCCTCTGCACCTCTACTTAAGATTTTCCATCACCTTTTTATTAATCCCTCCATGTCTTCAAAGCTAATCACAGTCTTAACAGAAATTAAATGTTTTGAAGTTTCTTTTGTATTCTTCTCATAAAATCGTATTATTAAACACACACACATACACACACACACACACACACACACACACACACACATACACACACACACACGTAAGTTTTGGCCAAAGTCACATATATTTTACATTTTACTTATTTTTTTAATGTTTATTTACTTATTTTGAGAAAGAGAGAGAGAGAGTACTTGAGTGGGGAAGAGGCAGAGAGAGAGGGAGAGGTTCCCAAGCAGGCTCCATGCTGTAAGTACAGAGCCTGATGTGGATCATGAGGTCATGACCTGAGCTGAAATCAAGAGTTGGCCTCTTTCTTAACCAACTGAGCCATAACCCAGAGCTACACAGGTGTCCCAATTTTAGCCAAAGAAATCTAAAGAGAACAGGTAGGATGATAATAATTTGTTACTATTCCTGGGGAAATAATAAAATTTTAAATATTACCATTGACTAGACCATTCCATGCTGCCTTGTCCTAATTTCAGCACCATTAGAGTCTGGGAAGTTATTGGAAAGGTGCTATTTGTAGAAAAAATGATGCTTATTGAAAACTGTGTATTTACCTTTAAAAAATATCATAAGCCAACTAATGTTTTATTCTTTATTTTCTTCTTTACAGTAGAAGCTATTTCAGCTCAGTATGGTAATGTTAGTAATTTTTTTTATTAATGGCAAACTCTAATGGTTAGATGTATATATATTTGGTTAATTACAAATTAAATTGTACATAAAAATTAACTTTGATTGAATTACAGGATTCATCAGGGAAAATAATTAGAATTCTCTTTGGTGGTAGCATGGTTTATAACAAAGGCTAACAGAGCCTAAAATATGAAGATCATCAACAATCTGTTAAACCAGCTTTGGGCTGGTTTTAGAAATATTATTTCAGAGACAATTATTCTGAGACTATTAAATATCTAACAATTGCTAGGGGCTTTAGAGGAAATAAAAATCAGTGAGACACAATCCTTATCTTCACAGAAATTGCTGAGTTAATGGTGAGGGCAGGAGGTGGTGAAGAGATAAAAATAAAGCAAAAACATAACTATAAAGTAACCATAGTGAGTGTCATAAAATAAAAGGCATTTTGGGGAGGAAAGAGTGGAAACTCTCCATAGACCAAGTGATATCAGTTATAAAACTGATAAAAGGCAAAAATGGAAAAGAGAGAATGACATAGAGAATGAGTCAATACGATTTTTGCCCTTAAGATTCTAATTATCAAGGAAGGAAATGAGAAGAGGAGGCAGATAAATTGCAATGAAGTATGAGAAGTCCTAAAATTAAAAAAAAAAAAAAAACAAAACAAAACATGCAGAGTATAAATCAACAGACTGCTTTGGAAAGTCTGGAAGCAGGCTTGATTGAAGAGACAATATTTTTGGTAGGTTTTGCAGGATGAGATGGAGTTTGTCAAAGATTGAATGTTCTAGGCAGAGGAACAAGAAGCATCTACAGTGTTTCCAGAAAATAGAGAATGTCACATAGAATATGTTAGAAACATAGATAACACTGGAAAGTTAAGATGGGGTCAGGTTTTGAAAGTGTGGTTAGGCCGCCATGAAAGCTGATCAGGTTCCAAAGGCAGATGAGGATTTAGAATGGAAATCTGGAGTTGGTTTGCGTTGTTCTCAATTTGTTTAGCAAGAACTTATTAACAAGCCATGCAAAGTATGCTCACAAGCTTAAGAGTGGAAGTAAGTCATTTATTTTCTCCTTTGTTTCTCAAGGCTACCAATGGAAATGATTGATGAAGTCAACAAAGAATGAAAAGTCTGTCAAGCCAAAGAAACTCAGGACACCATTACCTGGGGGTTAGGCCCTGTCGACCATAAACAGTCTACGTAATTACCATATACTATTTTGCTCATTGTGCCACAGTCATCCTATTTGTTTTGGTTGCGTTTCTTAATTTACCATTGGGACTAATATGGTAGTCCTGGCCATACCCTCCCAACAGGGCACGATGTCAATTTAAGGCATAGAAATATTTAACATGCTGTCCTCTAAACAGAATGGTTTGAACAGTCAGGAACATGTGACCTGGCCAATATTATCTTTGATAAGACAATGAAGATAGTTTGATGATTGATTAACTGGAAATAAGATGGAGGAAGAGACTGATCACAGTGATGGGATGCTACCGCAGTCACCAAAATAAAGGATTGCAAGTTCCAAATTTAACACTGTGGAGGTGGGAATAGAGTGGTTAGATGGGAAAGTCATGTTCACACATGAGAAATTAGAGAATTTATTGAATTTGCATAATAAAGGAAGAGAATCACAATCCTTCTATTTTGAGTGAACATGTTACTGAGTAACAAGAAATGTACTTTCCTGGAGAATAACTGATTTTTTAAATTTGGGGTGGAGAAAACATCCCATGGAATACAGTAAATGGAGTACTATTGCTTTGGTTAAAACTCTCACTCCATCACTTTCCTGTGTGGTCTTGAGAACATTACCCAACTCCCCCACATCTCTGTTTGCTTATCTGTGATTAGAAAATCATAGCAGCACCAGTCACAAGTTGTTATGAAAATTAAATGAGAAAATAGAATTGTAAGACTTAAAGCAGTATGAGAAGTGCAAGACAATGGGAATATCATTTTGAGATTCATGAATTAATGAATGTGAATATAAGATCACTAGATGTAGGATGGGAAGGTAGAAGAGACAATGAATAACTAGCAGAACTTGTAGAATCTTAATACTTAACAATTTCAAATAAGAAATAAATCTATCCAATTTGAAATGAAGAAATAGAGAAGTAGGAAGCAAACCAGGATAGCGAGGTGCAAAAGAAGCCAGTAGAGAGAATATGGACTTTGAAAAAAAAAAAAAAAAAAAAAGATTATTGGCTTTGTGAGAGGAGAGGAGCATAAATACATTCTGTCAAAAATTTGGCATCGTACTAAAATATGCAGTATGAAATGATGTATTAGTAAAAAGAGCACAAGTTGAAATTCAGAAACTGAGTCTACAGTAAAAACTACTTTTGCCATATTGGTAAGCTTAACAAAAGGACATGTCTCTGATATCATAATCAAAATGAGGAAGCACACAATTAATTATAAGAAAAAGATGTGAACAAATTTGATTGGCTTCGGGATCCCTTTATATACAAGAGATGGTGTAGCCTGTGTTTTGTAGATGGAAAGATACACATGGTATTAAATAAATTACATAACTAAAAAGTAATAATCATCAGAAAATACAAGGTTTTTGTAGGGATATGGGGGCATACACTATTTAGTATTTTGAATATAATATAATCCGGATCAATTATTCAGAACACACACATCGATGTTTTATTTTGCTTATATAAAAAACCTGTTAATACACAGCTTAATTAGAGTAAATGCTAAAGCATTTCTACATCCATAAGTAAAAGTTAATATTTGGTTCACTTTCCTCAAACATCTTTCTTAAATAGTCTTCATTAACAATGCTTAATTCTATTTTTTGTATTTTCCTCATTTCAAAATAAACAACCTCATTAAGATCATTGCACTGAAAAATCTTTAAAAAAATAATCACATCATTAAGAATACTCAGGTATTCATGAAGTATTGAAATATGGATAATGACTTGAGCATGTCACTAAAATGATCATCTGTCCCCAATTAATACTGATATATTGCAGTTGAGAGGTCTTTTAATGATCACATTACTGGGGAATTATTGCTACTCGTATAATTTGTCCTTATAATCATGTATTTATCAAAGATACAAAAGACAAGGCTCCCAGGAGGCTTATTAAAATCCTTATTCTCTTGATTTCTAATTGGTAAAGAGTATAGATTGTCCATTTTTTTTTCCTGAAAAACCAAGTGGGTTTTCATCAACAGAAGTATCATTTAAAACTATGCAATTGTCACATACATAAATCTCCATTTTTAAAGGGCAGAAAATAATATGCCAAAATGAAAAATCACTTTACAGCACTCTTTCTGCTCAATGAAGTCATAACCAAATCAAATAAAAATTATTTATTAAACATCTGTAGATGCAAGGCAATCTATTAACCACAGTTTAAATAACATTAAAATGATAAGGTAAATGTGCATAATACTCAGAAACAAAAGTATGTAGAGCCTTTCGTTTGCTTCAGAATTATCTTTACAAATTTTTATAAGTTTAAGTAATTCTGCATTATCATTTTTAAATTGCATCTTTCTAAATCCATAAATTTTATTTCATTAAAAAAATGTGGTGACGTATCTCACAAGACAGAACCATAAAAGACAACGTCTCTCTCTTTTTTTTTTAATGTTTATTTATTTTTGAGAGAGAGAGTGAGACAGAGAGTGAGCAGGGGAGGGGCCGAGAGAGGGAAATACACAATCTGAAGCAGGTTCCAGGCTCTGAGCTGTCAGCCCACAGCCTGACGCAGGGTTCAAACCATGAACCGTGAGAACATGACCTGAGCAAGGGTTGGACGCCTGACCGACTGATCCACCCAGGTGCCCCAAAAAGACAATCTCTTTCTAAGTCACCCTTTCTTACTTCTAATGTACCGGTTTATCCTGCAACTGAGCATGCCCACAAGTTTGACACCATACTCAGAACAAATGTCAGGTTCTACTATAGGTCGGTGAAATAAGTAATCGAAGTAACAAAGAATTTATGACTTGTTGGCCTTAATCACCTGGGGAACATTCTCTGTGTGAAGATAATCCTTTCCCACGTTACCTCTCCTCATGTCTCCACACAGTATACCTTGAAAGTCACTGTGCCCAGCCGTTCTAGGGGGTGGAAGGTATATTCCCCCACTTTGAGGGTGGAGCATCTACGTAACTTATTTGGAATACTTCCACAGGAGAGTTTTATCTCACTCATTAACTAATTAATTAAGCAGTGTATTCAATCATTTTTATTCTTAAGGTTTTATGGATATTTATTTTATACTTTGCATTACACTATTTTAAGATTGCCCAAATTATTTCAGCTTTAGCTGAATGTTGGAGACTCATTCAGTTTGCTCCTCTACTTCTTTGACATGCCTCCTTATTACTGTAAATGTGTGTGTGTGTGTGTGTGTGTGTGTATTGGGGAACTTTCTTACTTTCCAATATTACAAGATGCTGTAGGCTCATCTTATGTATATCCTACCCTAGCCCCAGAATCAGCCATATCAATAGGAAGAACTGGTTCCTTTTGTTGGAGAATGGTATAAAAATACAAGATCTAAACACTAGATGTACTCATTGTGACTGGGGCGTTTTGATTTTTTTTTTTTTTTACTTTGCAGCCTATTTTTCCCCTTTTGAGCAAACAGAATGAAATTATACATATTTATACAAACTTGTGTATATACACGTATCTATAAATATTTATATATGTAAACATCTATATGTACACTAAGATAGACTTGAGTTTATTCTGATGTTTCCAATCCATTCTCAAATGAGAAGCCTGGTGCTCACCATCTATCAAGCATATACTTAATTATTCTGTATACACATTTATCGTAACATCAAGAGTCATAAATCATGTTGATAATATACACACTTGACATGATATAATGACAATGGCATTTTACCTCTGTGGTCTTCCTCCCAGTGACCCATAGCACTAGTCTTACCATGAAAAAATATCAAATCCCAATTGAAGAACCTTCTACAAGGAGGTTTGAGTACTGCTCAAAACATTCAGTTATGAAAAGCAAGATAAGTGAGAAAGTGCAATAGCCGAGAGGAGCCTGCATAAATGTGACAACTAAACGTAATGTAGTATTCTGGATGGATTCTGCAACCAAAAAAAGGACATTAGGTAAAAACTAATAAAATCTAGGGGCTCCTGGGTGGCTCAGTTGGTTAAGCGGCCAACTCTTGACTTCGGTTCATGTCATGATCTCGCGGTCTGTGGTATTGAGCCCTGCATCAGGCTCCATCTGTCAGCATGGAGCCTGCTTGGGATTCTCTCTCTCCCTCTCTCCCTGCCCCTCCCCTACTCGCTCTCTCTCTCTCAAGATAAATAAATAAATCTTAAAAAATAAAGAAATCTAAATAAACTACGGACTTTCAGTTAATTGTAATGTATCAGTATTCATTCATTTATTGTATCAAATGCATAATACTAATGTAATTTATTAATAATAGAGGAAACAAAGAAATCTTTGTATTGTCTTCTGCATTATTTTAGTAAATACAAAACCGTTCTACAAAGTAAAGTTTGGTTAAAAAAAAAGATTTTTTTTAAAGGACAAATACCATATGGTTTCACTTCTATGTGGAACCTACAAAGTAAAACGAATGAATAAACAAACAAAAAGTAGAATCAAACCTATAAAACAGAGAAAAAACTGACAGTTGCCAGTGGGAGGGGGCAGAGGGATGGAAAAATGGATGAAGAGGAGTGGGAGATAAGAGTCCAGTTATGGAATGAATAAGTCATGAGAATAAAAGGCATAGCATGGGGAATATAGTCAATGGTGATGTAATAGCATTGCATGTGACAGATGGTAGCTACATTTGTAGTGAGCATAGAATAACTGTATAGGGTTGTTAAGAGAACACAAGCAGGGGAGAGAGGAGCAGGGAGAGGGGGAGACACAGAATCTGAAGCAGGCTCCAGGCTGTCAGCACAGAGCCCGGTGCAGAGCTTGAACTCACAAACCGTGAGATCATGACCTGAGCAAGTCGAACTCTTAACCGACTGAGCCACCCAGGTGCCCCATAGAGGTGTTAAATCAGTATGTAGTACACCTGAAACTAATGTAACATTGTGTATCATCTATATTTAAAAAATATTTAAAAGACCTTAATGTGCTTCATAGAATGCTTACACATATAGATAACAATAATTAAATTGTGATGTATGATAACAAGTAAATGATATTTCTTAACTATTTAAAAAATATCATATGTGATTATTGCACCAGGAAAGATGTTCCTTTTTTAACTAGTCTCAGTAATAAATCATTAACAGATAAATTTTGGCTTTGTGATGGTTTTATACCTGACAGTTAAAAAAATCTAATAGTAGAATGGAAGGACTTAAAATCAAAATTTTAAATATATAAAAAGAATATAGGTTTACATTGTATAAAACAATTAAACTGAATGCCAGTTATAGCTTCAGTATGATCAAGAACAACATTATAGGGGCACCTGGATGGCTCTGTCTGTACAACATGCAACTCTTGATCTTAGGGTTGTAAATGCGAGCTCCATGTTGGGTGTAGAGAGTACTTAAAAATAAAATCTTAAGAAAAGAGAGAACAAAAAAAAAGAACATTATAGTGTCAGTCAAATGTATTCGTATCCTGATGTAGAACTGATATAATTATAATAACAACATGGATGTTTTAATTGTCTATGCTATGTAACAAATTATCACAAACTGCAGGGTTTTTTTTAATTTTTTAACACTTATTTATTATTGAGAGAGACAGATAGTGAGCATGGAAGGGACAGAGAGAGGGGGAGACACAGAATCCGAAGCAGGCTCCAGGCTCTGAGCTGTCAGCACAGAGCCCGAAGTGGGGCTTGAACTCACAAACCCTGACATCATGGCCTGAGCTGAAGTTGGATCAACCAATCAACTGAGCCACTGAGGCGCCCCACAAATTCTGCAGTTTTAACTAATGTATATTTGTTAGCTCATAGTTTCTGAGGCTCAGGAGGCTGGTCAGAGCTTAGTTGGGTCTTGCATTCAGTATGTCCCAATGATTCAGTCAGGTTATTGGACTAGTTTTATTTATTTTTTTTCCTTCTGGAGTTTAGGTTCTTCTTTTAAGCTTATATGGTTGCCAGAATAATTTAGTCCTTTGCAGTTATAGGAGTAAGTTCCACATTTTCTTGCTGACTGTCTGCAGGGGATTCCTTTCAGCCCCAGAGTTTCCTGCATTTCTTGCCACATGGCCATCTCACAAGTTTTTGTATAATGTGACAACTCATTTCTTCAGAGCGAGCAAAAGAGTTTCTCTCCTTGTGAATGGCTCAGTCTTTCTTTAAGGATTCATATAACTAAACCAGGCCCACTCAGGAAATCTATTTGTTTTTATTTTTTTTTAATCTTTATTTATTTTTGAGAAAGAGAGAGAGAGAGAGATAGAGAGAGAGAGAGAGACTGCAAGCAGGGGAGGATCAGAGAGAGAGGGAGCCACAGAATCCGAAGCAGCCTCCAGGCTCTGAGCTCAGAGCACAGAGCCCAACACGGGGGCTCCAACTCATGAACCGCTTGCTCATGACCTGAGCCCAAGTCTGATGCTTAACCAACTAAGCCACCCAGGTGCCCCAGGAAACCTATTTTTTAGATTAGCTCAACTATAAATTGACATGGGATCTTAATTGCTTTTGCAAAATCTCCTTATTCTTGCCATAGAGCTTAACCCACTCGTTGCAGCGATATCCAACCATATTTACAGGCCTTCCCAACACTGAAGTGGAGGGAGGACTTGTATACCAGGGGGTGTCTATCTTGGAGCCTTCTTGAAATTCTGACTGCCACATATGTATTTACTGCTTACCATGTCGGTCATTAGGCTATGTTCACCTTCTAGAGTGTCCTATTTTAATTTGTAATGGTTGTGATGCTGTGGGGTTGAATAACTTAGATAATAATCTATGTTTTGAAAATTAACAACCAAAAGGTGAACAGGTTTAATAATTTGTCCATGGATACACAGCTAGGAAGTGGTATAGGGGGGATTTGAATTCAGATCTCTGAACCTAGACAAACCATTAACTTCTGTGATATCAAACGATTATTATTAATCATTTACCATTTATTACTCTGGAAACAAAAGGTGGAAAGGATAGTGCTACATACGTTTAAAAGAATTAAGCATTTTCTATGAATAAGTGGCTTGGCAAAGTTGTTCAATATGTAAAATAGGAAAGTTGGACTTGTTCAGTTTAAAATGAAAGAACTCTGATAGGCAGAATTATAGTTAAAAATGTTGCAGGAAGCAAGGTTCAGTTGGTTAAGTGTAGGACTCTTGATTTCGGCACACGAC